>NC_136065.1:1044108353-1044708353 GCF_964261635.1 Lissotriton helveticus
GATCAAGTATCAAAACAGGGAAACAAAACTGTTTTTTTAACCCCTTCGCCACTGCGCGAATTCCGCCGCGTTGCGGGGAGCTAGGAGGTGGGGATGGGATACTCATGACGGCTCCAAGCAGTCATAAATCACGGTGGGCGTGTGCTCATGACGGCCGGGAGCCGTCTGAACTCCGCCCACTGATTAATTCTCCCACACAGGTTGGGAATTAACACTGCGTGGGAGGTGCAGCAATGTTCGGCTCCCGGCCGTCATGAGCACACGCCTACTGTGGCTCATGACGTCCGGGAGCCGTCATGCGCACCAAAGAAGTTAAACTATACTTAACTGAGTGCTATCAGGAGCCGTCTTTCGCCCGGAGGGCGGAATACCTGGGTCAAGTCTTCATATGCTTGGAGGCAGTCTACCACACATAACTTTGGGGTATCACGAAAAGCCGGGTATGAGACTTGGTACGTCGCCCTATTGTAAAAACTACCCCTTCCGGAGAAAAAGTTCTTGCCGAAATGTCCAATGCTCGGACATCTGAAACGTTCCTGCATGAGACTAGGCAAAGCAGCATAGGCAGCTTAGAAGATAGTTCCTTCAACGAAAGATACTTTTTTGGCTGCAAAGACAAAGAGAGATTTAAAACTAAGTTGACGTCCCAAAGGACCGAATATAGAGGTTCCTGAGGCAAAGATAACCAGATACAGCGCAAGAGCCTGCAGACCAACGGGTGTTCCCTGACTGTGTTTCCATCTAGTGGTACATGGCCATTCGAAATCGCTGAACTGATCGAATTTATTGAACGATACGCCAGCCCATCGGACACCAAGTCTGCCAGAAAATTCAAGATATGAACGACACCTGCGACCACGGGATCCAAATCCCTTCGAAGACACCAACAAACCCATTGTGTCCAAGCGGACCTATAATGTTTCTTGGTACTATCTGCTCAAGCCTTTGACAAGAGTATTTCAGCCAGCCTCAAAAGACCTGGCAGCGACCAACGTTGCCTGAAAGTCGCCACACCATGAGGCGAGCAGCCCCTGTGTGACCAGATGGTGCAGCCTCCCGACCGGATTCCGAAGCAGGTGACGACACCGGGAGAGTACGATTGGAAAACCCCAAGAAAGTTCCAAAAGAATGGGAAAACAAATTTGAGACCTCCAACAAGGTGTTACCGGTATCACCTCCGCCCCTTGTTGGCGGATCTGGGCCGCTGTTCTCCTCATCATGGAAAAGGGGGAAACATATAACTGCTCTCTGCAGTCCAGTCCTGAAGGAAGACATCCGTGGCAACCACCATCGGATCCGGTCTCCAACCGAAGAACCGAGGGACCTGATTGTCCAGGCGCGAGGCAAAGAGGTCCACTGAAAATGGACCCCATAAAGAATGGGCCCATTGTAAGATCTGGGGGCCCAACTTCCAGAGACTGGAATCGTAATGGTTTCTCGAGTGCCAATCTGCAATCTGATTGCTCCGGCCCGGAAGGTATCCCGCTGCGACCGAGATGGGATGATCCAGACAAAACCCCAAAAAATCCTTTGCCATATTTGCCAATGCCCGGGAGTGGGAACCACCCAATCGGTTGACGTATCGGACCGTGGAGACGTTGTCCATTTTTAGAAGAACACAAGACTGCACTCGGTCTTTGGTCCATCATCGGACTGCAAAGGAGCCCGCCCGCTTGAAGCACTAGACAATTAACATGAAGGTTCTGCTTGTGTACAGACCACACTCCTCCGGTAGAAAAATCCCCACACCGAGCGCCCCCAGCCTGACCTGCTGGGGTCGGATTCTATGATAAGGTCTGGAACCAAATTAAATATCGCTCGCCCGTTCCAAGCTTCCATGTGGGACAACCACAACGCAATCTCTTCCCTGGCTTCCGCCGAGAGGGGAACTAAATGGTTGTAGGACTTCCCTTTCCTCAAATGATACGCCTTGAGGCGCTGGAGAGCCCGATAATGTAGGGACCCGGGAAAGATTGCTTGAATTGACGATGAGAGAAGGCCCACCACTCGGGCTAGTTATGTAATGAGGTGTAAGGTTTGGAGATCGTTTGGTGCAATTCGTGACAAATCTTTGCAATTTTCCGAGACGGGAGACTCAGAGTTGCTTGAACGGAGTCCACCACGAACTCAAGAAAGGTTACACTTTGAGAAAGTTGACGAACCAATTTGGCCTTGTTGATAACGAACCCTATGCCTTGCAAAAGAGACACCGCCTGTTGCAGATGGACGGCTAGGGTCCGTGGGCACTTTGCCATGAGGAGCAGATCGTCCAAGTACACGATCATGTGAATGCCCTGAGCACAGAGGAACTCCACTGTCGGATGTTGCACCTTGGTGAAGCACCACGGTGCTGAGGAAACACCGAATGGAAGGGCAGTGAACTCGTACACCAGATCCCTCCAGCAAAACTGTAGGAACCGCTGATGCAGCAGGTGGATGGGAACCACCAGGTAGGCATCCTTCAAGTCCAGGCGCTCCATCAAGTCGGACGGCAAGAGGACGTTGCGAAGCAGATGGATTCCCTCCATCTTGAAATGGCGATAAACCAACCAACCGTTTAAGTCCTTGAGGTTGATAACCAGACGTCGGCCTCCGTCGGCCTTGTCCACCAAAAAAATGTTGCTGAGGAAGCTGTGGGGATGCAGAGTTTTTTGGCAAATGGCTCCCTTGCAGAGCAGCTCGTATACCTCCTCGTCGATCAACTGTGCTTTGCGGGCGATATCGGCCGAGGAAGAACCTCCTGCTGCGGGTTCTCGTGAAACTCTATATGAAAACCTTGAATGGTCTGGAGGACCCATGCATCTGAAGTAATGTCTGCCCAAGCATCCTGAAAGGCTGCTAATCGACCCCCTATGCGGACCTGTGATGCTGGAAGCACACTTACCACTGGAATTTACGCCGCCAGCGTTGGCTTTGAAGCCACCGAGTCCTCTGAAGCATTGTCCTCTTGTCGGATAGACGTTTGTATAGTTTGCGGTGGTGTTAAACTGTCCACGACCAGAGCCATGTCCCCTTGCGGAGTTTTGTTGGAAGCCGCGGCCGGGTGAGCGGCCCCAGCCTCGCCCGGCTCCTTGGAAAACCCGCTGATTGAAGACCCTCTTGATACTGGACTGGGCGTTGTCCTGCAAAGTGAATGTTGCAACAAATTTCCCCAATTCCTTAACAAAGGGGTCGCCAAAAAGGCACCCTTGGGCCACCGCACCTGATGGAGCAAGAATTCGCACGTAAAGCGCCTTGGTTGTATTCATGAACCTCGAATAACTATAATTGACTAAATCCATATGTTTGTCTTACTAATTTCCCTTTATTCTGATATTTTGGGTATCCGAGTGACGCTTACCTATGTGTTTATTATCCTTAATACGATTGCTACTAAAATGGCCGCTGCTTGGCGGGGTTTTCTTCTGCGCATGCGTAGGTCACACTCACGTGACGTGACGTACTCGCAGTTCTGGTGGGAAATCTTTGCGCTTGCGTACTTGGTTTAAGATGGCCGCTTTGTGTTCTCACATGCCGAAGCTTGTCTTGCCGCTTTCTGCTTTTCTGTTTATTTGCACTAATAATAATGCTATAGTTAGTTTAAAGTAAGGGGAGTCATATAGGGATTCCTGGTATACAGTGTGATCATTTATTTTCTATGTTCTAAATTGTTTTCGCTTACTTTTCATGTATCGAACTTTGTGAGCCTGAGGGATGGGAATACTCCATATTGAACATCCTCTCTGCGCATGACAGTCTTCTGCCGGTGGATGAACTCTATGGCATTGAATCCCTGCCAACCCGAGGTCCCAGCCAAGATGTGCCTGGGAAGATGCACCTTCGCCTAGCAGAAGAAGCTGAAATGTACTAAATGTATCATAATTCATAGATGCGCTATTGTAATGTTGAGATGTATGTCATGGGAACCCCAAATTCAATAGGCGGTCCCAAAGTTATGTAAATTAGGACTATCAGAAGTGAAATGTGGTTGGTGTGTTGCCCTATCCTACTTGTGGACCAATCGAAATTGGGGATTCTGACACTTGCAACGTTTGGGGGGTGGTACACTGACCCGAAAACAGTATAACTAGCCTAGGTTTAGCTAGAGAAATTGTCCAACTTGTCCGAATAGCTGACCTGTCACTGACCCAACGCACTCAATAGCTGATCCTGAAACAGAGGTGCTGCGGAGCACTCTGTCCGTAATATCTATAGACCCAAGGGGGTTTGTTGGGAAACCTTAAGTGCTGGCGGAGCACTTTGCTGGGAAATTCGTAAACCCAATCGGGGTGCTGACTGATAGCTGCAGAGAGGGTGGAGCGCAGGCGTTGCTTCCGAACTGCGGGTGTTGGTCTTACCTAGGTGGTCCTGTCCTGATCCTAATCTGGTCTTCCTGTCCTGTCCTGGGGTGTCCATTCTGCACCTACCGGCGCGACTGTCTTTCCTTGGGGTTTCTCCTGTCCTTAACTGACCCGTGGCCAGGGTTGGTCTTCACACCATACTAGGTAAATATAGTGCTGAGAAATCTATTCTGCATCTTTCACTTTTCTGTCTTTGCTTTAATAAAGAAATACTCTGGCATATTTGATTTTTCCATGCTTTCTTTCAGAATTAATACATGAAAAGGTCATATATCATCGTTGTTATACTAGCATGTTCCAATTTTTCCCTATCCCTATAAGCACGTTCCTGCACACAGCTCATGAAATATAGATGTTCCTTTCTCTTTACCCTCCTTTAGCTGAATGAAATGTGGGTTCTAGAATTATAGCATGTTCCAATTTTTTCATCTCAAGTTACATGGTATCTCAGAGTTTTCGTAATATAGACTAAAAGTGCTTTTTCCGTACCCATCTTTCAGGGGTAATTCAACTGTGACTTTCTAGTATGCTCCTTATTTTCCCCGTCCTTTAGTCACTCCCTATCAAGTCTAAAAGCTGAAACTGCTTATTAGCATGTTCCCTTTTCTCACCTTCCTTTAGTTTCCAAATGGTTGGTCTGATTTATTTCCTTTATGGATACGTGCTCTTTATAATCTTGGTTATTGATTGCTTACTTATTGTAAATCTTATGCTTTCCGAATCTGAATTTTAGATAAAGGTTTTAAAACTTCCTGAGTTTGTGGGTATTATATGAGTGCAAGTAATTAAATGAAATAAGAGTGATATTTTTATGCCTGCCTTTCGTTTACAGCTAGCTCCCTGATCCATTGTGATCATAGGTACCCGCAACAGTGGATTGGTAAGTCGGGTACAGTGAAATTAAATAGGAAAGAACAAGGGTTACTGATAGTAGAGTGTAAGGTTACCTGACTAATGAATGAGATCAATTGAAATATATGGGCCCAAACGTGTATGGTAAAATTTATAGTCGGGTGACCTGCGCGCTCTATCAGTAATTTTCTGGTAGCAGAGGAAATGGTTAGGGACTAGTTAAAGTTAGGTAGGACTAGTTAAGATAGGTAGGTAGGGTATTTGCTGCTAATTGTGAATTTTTTTGCTGCTAATTGATCGATCAACTGTACAAATATGGTTTTATTGCTATGAAAATTATGAAATGTTTTAAACTGTTTTTCTTGCTGCTATATTGATATATGTTCTAACAAACCTCATTAGTAATTTGTTATATGTTTGTCTGGAATCCCCGGGGAATTGAATAGTGGGTGGTGAGGAGAATCCACGCCGTAGTGAGGTCATTGGCTTGAGGAAAAATTGGTGCAGGTTAGGCAGAACTGGAAGCACTAATTAGGGTTTTCTGAATATGTGTTTGAATAAATGGTAGTAAGGAGTTCGCTGGCAAAACTTCTATTGTGATATAACCTAGTAAGGGTCACACGGAAGGAGTAGCAGGTTCGTCTAAGCTTGATTGGTAGCAAAGGAGTTCGCTAGTGAAACTTTTGGCTTAGTATATATCCCGCAGTGGATGAGTCGGAGGAGTAGCAGGTTCACCAATGCTTGTGTGAAGAGTAGGCAGAAGGGATCTTCTCGCAGTATTTGAAAAGTAAATAGAAGTGGTTTACTTGCAGTGAAACCAATCTTTTCTTTCTAGACACTCGAGTACAGTGGCGAATGTGTTTACGTTTTTAATTAAACTGAGCACTTGCACTTTAAAGGGTAGAAATCGTAGCATTTCTTACCTTGTAAAGGAGGGAGTCAGTTGCGGAGCTGCGCTGACGTCACTGCGCTGACAATACTCAGCTGGTATTGGTCGAGACAGCGGGCGTGTAGCTTAGGCGGATTGTGAAGGAGGGGTGAGCACAGGAGCATGAAAACTCGTTTGCGAGAAACGCCGCGCACCCATTGGCTGAGGTAGTTTGAGTTCGCGCATTTCATTGGTTGCACGAAAATAGAAGACGCTTTTTTATTGGAAGTGGTTTGTAAACAAAGGTAAATTGCGGAAAAGTATATGTGGCAAACGTCTAACCCAGAGCTTAGACCTGATCCGAAATATTTAGGGTTTTGAAAAGAGAAGTGGAAAGATCGTGTATACAACATTATGTACGGTAACAAGAGGAAAATTACCTTAGTAGGCAAAGTGAAGAATTATTTCAAAAAGGACAAGCCTATTAAAACTAGGGAAGGAGTTGTCATTCCACCTCCTAATACTCCCGCATCATTCATGATGTTTGATAAAGGGTACCACTCTTGTGTGTGGTTAGAAAATTGGGTGGAGTACACTAAAAATGACGGAATTTTGGCGTTTCCATTAGATGGAACCTTTAACAGCAGAATTTTGTTTAATTTAAGAACCCGAATGAATGATTTACATCCCAGACCCAGGTTAACGCAATATGAGGCCTTAGAAGAGTGGGAGATAGAGGCTTTTGAGCGAGATAGACCCAGAATGGACAAAGGGTTAACCAAATGGTATCCAAAGGTGAAAAAAGAAACGCGAGAGCAAAAAATGAAACAATGGAGACAGAATATGATAGTGGAAGGACTATACCCCGTAATAACCCTAGAAGCGCCCCTGGGAGAGAAAAGGACAGAGAAAACAAAATATTTGATGACCAGTGGGGACTCAGATGATGATTATTTAGATGAAATATTAATGAAGAATCCACCTCCTTATAATGAAAGTTCAAGACCCCTCAGTGCCAGAGACACTTGCCTGAGACCACCTTATAGTGAAGAGCCAAGATACCTAGGTGAAAGAGAATCCTGCCTACGACCTTCTTATGAGGAAGAGTCGAGACCGTTAAGTACAGGGAACCCTTTCATGAAACCAAACTATGGTGAGGGACCGAGTATGACACATCCAACTGCCCCGAATTATGCCCCAACTCTGACTCTGCAAATATTGCACGAAAACTCCCTGGAAAGGTTACTGCAGGAGAGAGAGCGAAAGGCCCTGCCTAAACAAAGAACAGAATTAATTCAGAAAATCTCCCAACTAAATACAAGTCCTGAAGCCCTGACCATCCCAGTAACTATCGGACCAGTTGTTCCTTTGTACGGGGATAAACAGGGGAGTCCAAAGACTCCGATTATTACCCCAGCTGTAGTGCAGCCGAGAAAAGAGCCTCTAATTGTAGATGATCAAACAAGTGAATGTGAATCCGAAATTTCTTTAATGGATTTACCAATCAGAGAACCAGGAAAGGGTTCGCAGAGAAGACACATTCATTTCCCTTCAGGAGAAATTCAAATGGAATCAACTTCAGGTACTAAAAATGTCACGGTAGTGACTCCTGAAGAAATTGAAAGATGAAGTCGAGAATTAGAGAAACAAAATCCCCAGTCGAAACCATTAGATATTTACAAATTAAGAATAGAATTAGAAGAACTGATGGCTGGAAATGTGGGGTTAGATAGACTGAATACTTTTTCTGAGGAGGAGTTGCTGTTTATTTGTAAAAGTATCACCTGTAATACCAGAGTGTTCCATGAGAAATTAATGGACACCGCGGCTAGTATGGGAATAGATATTGGTAAATCTAAAGTGTTGCAAAAACCCTACACAGCATAATTTTCTGACAAAGATTTGGAGAACATGAATGTGTCAGGGAAAAAGATACAGATCAGAGAATTATTAAACCTGTTGCAAAAATGGGGAGAATTAGAAAAATGGAAAGCCAGGTGGGCAAAGAAAAAGGAGGAGATTAGATCAGAACAGATGGTTTCCGAGTATGTCTTAAAAGAAGCTGACAAAGCAGAAAAATTGTATCCGATGCGAGAAGTGCCAGGTGGAAAGTATGTGCACGTTCCATGGTCCCGACAGGATATTGTGTCCTTTACTAACGACTTCCCTAAATTGCGAGAGAAACCTGTAGATTGGTACAGACAGGTCGAGAGATTTGTGAAGGTCCAGAAATGTCTCTGGAAAGATTTAGATGGGTTTTTCGACATTGTGTTGCCTGTAGATCTGTGGACAGAATGTAAAATTGCTGTTGATTGGCCTAGTGAGGAATTCCCGAGGGACCCTAACACTGGGGCTCCTTCTGTTGACGTGATGAAAAAGTACAACCAGGTAATGCTACATTTGAAGGGAAAGGTGCCTGCAAAGGAGACTGATTGGACTCGAATAGACAGAACTACCCAGAATAGGGATGAAACAGTACATTCCTATTACGAACGATTGTTACAGGTGTTCAAAACATACAGTGGCCTAGACAACATTGACATGAAGGACATGACTCATTTCATTTACAGGTTTGTATTAGGATTAAGACCTGAAATTTCACAATGGATCAAAGACAATAAAATCTGTTGGCAGTCTAAACCAATTGATGAGGTTTTAAAATATGCTAAATATTGTGAAGATGAATTGGCAGACAAACGAAAAGAGCTAAAAGAGAAAGTTATGTGGGCACAGGTGAAATTAGCCGAACAACAAGAACAGCAGTTAAAGAAAATGGCCAGTAACCAGAGTCAAGGCTCCGGGGGTGGGGGAAAGCCCAGAGTAAAAATGAGCAGAGAAGAGGCCAAAAAGAAATTTCCCTGTCACGGGTGCGGCCAGATGGGTCATTGGAGAGACGAGTGTCCAAATGCACAGAATGGTAACGTACAAATTAATGATTTAAATCCACAGACGCAGAATGAGAAACCACGAAAGACCCAGCAACAGGTAAAGCAGAATCAGTTGCCTCGTGCACCTAGACAAAATTAAAAGAACAAAGCACAGCAGGGTGAGGATACTGAAGTGTGGGAAGGAAGAGAGGATAGAAATGCAGCTGTTTCACAAGTTCTGTTAAATGACACGTTTCTCTGTGATGACACCTACTGACGGTGCCTGAGAGGGGAGGACAAGGAGTGCGTACTTGGCGCCTCCTTGCCGGTGGACCAGACAGGGCCATACATTGAAGGGAAGGTTGAAGGAAATGACGTCACCTTTCTGTTGGACACTGGTGCCACTCGTTCTACTGTGAGAACAGCACACATTCCAAACCTACCCCTCTCGGGAGAAGCAATCCAGGTAGTTGGTGTTTCTAATCAGCTAATTAGTACCCCAGGTACAAAACCCATGGAGATTAGAATTGGAAATTTTAAAGAGATGCATAGATTTGTCGTTTGTGACTCCAGGCCTGTAAACCTGTTAGGCAGAGATTTGTTGTGCAAAATGAATTGTACCATCTTTTGTACACCAAATGGCGTGGAAATTCAGACCCCAGACGAAGATGGAATTTACAAATTAATGTTAGCAAGACCCGATTCAGAAATTAAAAGACTGACCATAGCAGACTTGCCTGAAGAGCTCCAAGAAACAGTGAAACCAGAAGTATGGGATTTTACTGGAAAAGATGTAGGACTAATGGAAAATGTTGACCCAATTAAAATAACCATAAAAGAGAATGCAGTGTACCCAAACATTAAACAGTACAAGATGAGTGCAGAAGTAAAAGCAGGAGTTGCTATCGAAATAAAAAGATTATTAGAAGCCAAAATCATACAAGAAGTAATGAGCAGTCCATGTAATTCACCCATAATTGGAATCAAGAAACCTAGTGGTAAGTACCGGGTAGTACAGGACCTGCGAAGGGTTAACAAAATTGTTGTTCCCTGCTGTCCTGTCGTGCCAAACCCTGCAGTAATTCTATACCAAATTCCATGGAATGCTGGATGGTTTACCGTCATTGACTTATGTCATGCATTCTTTTCAATCCCATTGCATCCAGACAGCAAATTTCTATTCTCATTTGAATTCAACAGTCACGTGTATGTCTGGAATCGCGTCCCCCATGGGTACACAGAAAGCCCCTCAATTTTTAATCAGATTCTGAAAAAGTGCCTGAGACCCTAATTTTGCCCGGGAAATCAGTTCTGGTGCAGTACATAGACGACCTCTTGGTGGCGTCTAAGAGTCGAAAAGACTGTGTGACCGACACCATTGCCTTGCTGAACCATTTAGGAGAGGGAGGGCATAAAGTGTCCCCAAAAAAGCTGCAATTTTTCACCACATCAGTGAAATATCTAGGACGCCAGATAGAGAGAGGTATCAGGAAAGTCACCTCAGAAAGAATCAGGATAATTCGAAACATGGAATTGTCACCTACTCAGAAGGAAATCAGAATGTTCCTTGGAGTTGTAGGATACTGCAGGCAGTGGATTGTGGGATTTGCAGTCCTAGCAAAACCATTGGTAAAAATGACCAGGAAAGGAGCAAGTGACCCAGTGGAGTGGGATGACGAAAGCATGTCTGCTTATATAAATTTGCGAGACTGTCTCTGTACTGCTCCTGCCTTGGTAATGCCTGATTATTCCAAAGATTTTGCACTGTTCTGTGACACACGAGACAATTGTGCACTTTCAGTCTTGACCCAAATTCATGGTTTGACTCGACGTCCAGTGGCATACTTTTCTTCCACATTGGACCCAGTAGCAGCTGGATTACCTGGGTGTTTGAAAGCTGTAGCTGCAACTTGCATGAGACTTGAACAGAGTGAGTCCATCGTGATGGGACATCCAGTAACAGTGTATGTTCCACATTCTGTTGTAATTCTACTGACAAGAACCAAGACCCAGTATCTCACTCCTAGTCGGCTGACTAAGTATGAGAGAATCCTTGTAGGTGCAGGAAATGTAACCATCGAAAGATGTAACATTTTGAATCCAGCCACCTTACTACCTAGCTCATTTGCAAAGGAAGTGAGGGAAGAATTTTCACATGACTGCATTGATTTGACTGAATTTAGTACAAAACCACGCCCAGACATTAAAGAAAAACCTTTGTACCATGGGGATTATGAGCTGTTTGTAGATGGCTCATGCATGAGACACGAGGACGGTGGCCTAAGTGCTGCCTACTCTGTGTGCACTCTAGATCGTCCGGTGGAAGCATCCTATTTGTATGGTGTCAAGTCTGCACAAATAGCCGAATTAATTGCATTGACAAAAGCTTGTAAATTTGGGAGAAATTTGAGAATAACCATATATACGGATAGCCAGTATGGTTATGGGGTTGTGCATGACTTTGGCCAATTGTGGCTACAGAGGGAGTTCCTGACTTCTTCAGGTACCCCTATACGTAATGGAAAATATGTTCAGGATTTACTGGAATCAATCCAGTTACCAAAAGAATTGGCTGTGGTCAAGTGTGCTGCTCACAAATCTGGCAATGACGATGTGACAGCCGGTAATTGTTATGTTGACCAGTTAGCCAAACATTGTGCAAAATACAAAATCTAAATCAATATAAGGGTTGGGGGAACTGGAAGCAGCTGCCAACTTTTGATGCTAGAGGGAGTGAATACATGGGAGGAGGTGAGAGACCTACAGGAAGCAGCAGAGCCACAAGAGAAACAAAGATGGAGAAACTTTGGGTGCCGCAGGAGAGATGAAGATGGTGTCATTGTTTACCTTGATGGGATGCCTGTTTTGCCAGACTGTATGCTTGCTCCTATGGCTAAGCTAATACATGGAGATACACATGTGGGAAGAGATGCGATGATTCGCATGTTCCACCGAACATGGTTCAATTCGAAATAAAGAAGAGTAGCAGAGGCACTCTGCCAGAGGTGTTTGACCTGCCAGCAATTTAACCCTGGAAAGAAGACCATAGTGTTGCCAGGGAAAATTGGAAAGGCAGAAGGCCCCTTTATTAGACTGCAACTTGACTTCATTCAGTTGCCTCCTTGTCGAGGAATGAGATACATACTGGTCATTGTCTGCCTGTTTTCAAAATGGGTAGAAGCTTTCCCTGCACGTAGAAATGACAGCATCACAGTAGCAAAACTATTGCTTAGGGAGCTTATACCTCGTTACGGTTTCCCAGTCTTAATTGAATCTGATAGAGGAAGTCATTTCCAGAATGAAATAATGAAATAAATCTGTGAAGCATTCAAAATCACACAACATCTGCACTGTGCATATCGTCCAGAGGCTTCTGGAGTGGTAGAACAGATAAATGGCACAATCAAGTCAAGATTGGGAAAGATGTGTGAATACACTCAACTGGAATGGCCAGATGCTTTGCCTCTTGTGCTGATGGGACTCAGAAGTATTCCAGACACGGGTTTGAGTCCACATGAAATCCTGATGGGACGAGCAATGCGGCAAGCATGGGTGCCAGGATACAAAATAATAAGCATATCTGATGATTTGGTACTGGAATATTGTAAAGAGCTGGCTGACCAAGTACGTTCTATCTCTCGCCAGGTTGGGGGAGAAGACGTCGCCAGGCCAACGACTCCAACACATAACCTGAATCCTGGTGATTGGGTCGCAATAAAGAAGCACACACGGAAAAGCTGCCTTGAGCCCAGGTGGGGAAAGCCATGACAGGTGATCCTGGTAACCAAAAAAACACACTACATAGGATGGGGTCCGAGGGCTAGTTTAATGACTCCATACTAGATACATGCCCCCAACAATAGCCTAATTAATACAGAAGAAATATCTCGGAGTAAAAAAAAAACCTCTCATCACAAACAACTATCAACGTGACACAAATGAGAGGGTGTGAGCTAAATTAATCAGTGACTACACATGATACTATATCAACATATTCACGTGAGGCACATACCCAGGGTGAGAATTTTCCCATCAGTTGTCTATCTGTACCGCCACTGTTACATCATATGGGTTCTCCTTACCCAGGAGTTTTGGTGCGAACGCAGTCACACAAGTGGTAAGAGTAAGAAGACCCTTGTTTTTTTACCAGTGAACGGTGTTGGTGTAATATGACAACTAAAAAAAGCAGTGCAAGTGAGTGAGTGGTGAGAAGATAAAATTAGGTGAGACTGAGAAAAAATGAAGACTTTAATGTTTTCTCTCAGCTCCCCAATACTAAAAACAGAAGTGAAATAACAGATTTAACAAAATATCTGTTCAGCAAGTGGTCGACATGTTTCTGCATATAAGGAAGATTACCTATGCATTCATCGGGACCTAGTTGTTGCTACTGCTGTAAAATTAGAGAGAAAATGAAAAGGAATGATATCACCTGATTGTCAGGTACAGATGCTCCACCACAATCTACAAAATATAATCACATCAACAGAACATGAAGGTGACAAGAGACAAACACTTTTATGAAAATACACTCATCAGTAGTGTTACTTTTGTGATCATGTCAATTTTTATTTCTAGACACGTATTCACTCACCCAATTCGTGTAGGGATCGCGCCTCACCTCACCTGGCTGCAGCTCAGGTAAATGAGGAGCACCGCTCTGTTTATAAAAAAAAAAACCACATATAGACATAAGCATTACACCGTTTCTCCCATCAAGGGGTTGAATCTAATCTTCTGACCAAATTCGTGGAAGTGTCTGATTGTACCTCACGATCCTTCACGCAATCAGAAATACTGTGTTTATTGCCCAGATACATTATTAGTGTCTTATCTCAAGATGGTACTAAGATGTTAAATATCTTATATGCAATCTCAGTATCTTATCTCAAGATGGTACTACGATGTTAAATATCTTGTACCAATGGCATATCACTAGGGGATTTTTGCTAAACACAACCTGTCAACACGGGAGGTAGCCGTATGTTGACAATTATTTTGCACGATAAGTCAGAAACAAGCCACGTCCATACTATGGCTCGCCAAACATGCCGGATCGCATAGCTCCGTTTAAAAGTGCTACCATCCTCGAGCTTGTCACGTACTGTACTTTGCACTAAACTGAAGTGAAAGCACTTTCGGACGGGACATTGCTGCGCTTACCTTTCCGTCAGTGTCTCCGGGCGTTCCTCTGCGCTAGACTTGGGGAGGCACCGACTGGAAGGGGCGTAGTCTATTTGTTTAACCCAGATACATCACGTGATTACGACATATCACGTGTCGCGCCCCTTGATTACATCACGTCATAACACACGGAATCCTGGTTGATGTAGTTGCGATTCCGTTTCCTATGCAAATTATTACAACCTATTGCGAGGGTCTGATACGGATCATGCACAAAAGGGGTCCCATTACGCAATCACTATAATCCAATTTCGATTTTTTAGCAGTCTAACGATTACTGTGAAAAATTATCTCATCGCTGTTTAGGGAAGGGGCGTAGTCTATTTGTTTATCTTAGATGCATCACATGATTGCGACACCTGTCACGTGTCGCGCCCCTTGATTGCATCATGTACATACACACGGAATCCTGGTTGATGTAGTTGCAATTCCGTTTCTGATCTATATCAAAACCATTTTAACTATGCAAATTATTTCAACATATTGCGATGGTCTGATGTAGATCTTGTACCAAAGGGGTCTCATCACGCAATCACTATAGTGCGATTTTTTAATTTTTAAGCAGTCTAAAGAAACTTCAATGGCTGAACATTGCTGTTAAAAATTATCCAGCCACTGTTTGTAGAACAAACCTTCCTCGGATAAGGCCTCAATGTAAATATGTGCAGCCAGAATTATATCACTGCTGGTGGTTGGTTGGTATCAGTAGCAACAGTGCATAAAGCTCCAGAATGTAATAACTTGTTGTTGAAAAATAGCCGTCAAATCAATATGTCGCTGCATCATAACGACACCCAAGGTATGGGTTCATTTAGGCCCTCCTTATCACTATTAAGCCTATAGACCCATTTCTGTTCCTTTTTGAACAGGAATTTGCTTACATCAGGGCAATGGTCTGGGATAGTTGGCTGTTCCAATATGGTCCAAGTAAAATCATTAGGACCATGTCCTACTTCTAGGAAGTGGACAGTTAGGCGCCTTGCTTGTTTGCAGCATCGGACTGTACTTTTGTGTTCACAAATGCGTGTTCTTGTTTTCCTTGTCGTCATGCCCACATATCTTTTCGGGCATGGACAGGTAATCAGATAGATCGTATTGGCACTGTTGCAATTTGTGAATTTCAACTGTTGCCACGGTCGACCTGTTCTCGTCATTCTGTTTCTAGGTCTAGTATGTACCAGCTGATCTTTTATGTTTTGACCTCTCTTAAATGCAAAGAGGGGTGGGGGTAATATATCCCCGCTGGTGTTGAGAATAGACCAACGTTTTTTTATGATCTTCTGGACCTGATTTGATTTTGTGAGAAAAGTGTTCACAAAAGTCATCCTACTTGATTTCTCTTTAGGGACAGTTATATCCAAGAGGGCCTCACGGTTGTTATTAGAAGCCCTTTTCTTGGATTGACGTATGATTTTATTTGGGAAATTCTTCTCTCTCAGTTGTTCTGACAGTTTGGCTGAATGGACTTCAAATGCCTCTTTAGTAGTACAGTTCCTTTTTAGCCTAAGAAACTGTCCAAAGGGCAAATTATTTCTAAGTGCTCTTGGATGGCAACTCTCATAATTAAGGAGCGCATTCCTTGCCATAGTCTTCCTATACAGTTCAGAATTTAGGCCTTCTGCAGTGGCCAGTATCATGAGGTCTAGAAAAGGTAAGTTGGTTTTGCTAAATTCGATTGTGAATTTCAGATAGCTGTTACGGGAATTTAGCCATTGGTGAAAATCGATAAGATCTGATTCCGAACCTCTCCACACCACAAAGATGTCATCTATGTATCGCTTCCAAATTCGGAGCGATACATAGTAGGGGTTGGTGTGGTTGAGCACATGGGTCTGTTCAAATACATGAACATAAAGATTCGCTAAACTAGGAGCGAAGACACTACCCATGCTCGTGCCAGATGTTTGCAGGTAGGTAGTGTCCTCGAATCTGAAATAATTTTCTTTCATTGCTAGTTCAGCTAAGTCCATGATAAAAGGGACAGGTGTTCGAGATTGGAGGTCCCTAGCTCGTAGGATTGTATCAATGACCTCTAGAGTCTCTGTTTGGGGAATAGATGTATAAAGGGATTCTACATCAAATGAGACAAGGAGGTCCGTTGTGATGTCGAAGTCAATGTCTGGAAGAAGCCGCAGGATGTCTTTTGTGTCCTTCAAGTATGTGGACATCTCTCTCACTATTGGGTTCAAGAAATGGTCCACGAATGTGGATAAAGGTTCCAGGACTGAACCAATACCAGAAATTATGGGTCTCCCTGGAGGTGGTCTCTGTTGTTTGTGGACCTTTGGGAGACAATAAAAGTAATGAATAGATGGATGGGAAGTGCATAGATACTGACCTTCCTGAACAGTAATCCATCCTTCTGATGTGGCCTCTTCAACTAATTGGCAGATCTTGTTTTTCAATTTATCTGTAGAGTCTTCTCTTAGAGGAAGGTATGATTTTCGATCCTTAAGTTGCCGTAAACATTCTGTTCTGTAGGATTCTGTGTCCATGACTACAATAGCACCGCCTTTATCCGCGGGCTTTATTGTAATTAAGTCATTAGATGTTAAAGAACGTAAGGCTAGTTTTTCTTTGTTTGGTAAATTCACATAGGGACTGGGTGTTTTGGTCTTCAAAAGTGTATTGATATCATTTTCTACAGCCTCCTCGAACGCCTGGACTCTTGCTGGTAACCCCACAATTGGAGGATTAAACGTTGATGGTTTTTTTAAACCAGTGTTCACATCTGGTTGTGCCAAACTGTTAGAGTCTTGTTTGGCGAAAAAATAATGAAGCCTGACTTTCCTAAAAAGCTTGGCTAATTCCACTTGTGCAGTGAAATGATCACCCTGATTTGTGGCTACAAAGCCTAACCCTCGGTTTAGAAGGGTCTCTTCATCACCCAATAAGGAATAGGAACTAAGGTTGATCACGAGGCTGGCTGATTTGTCATGCTGCTCGTTCCTGCATTGTCCCGTGGTATGCTTTTGCCGTTCCTCAGGTCCATTGTAGGTTGCTGTACCGGTGTCATCCAGCGGACCTGAGGGCCCTGCCCTTGTCTTCTCCTGCCTCTGTTCGTCCTGGGGCCAAACCCTAAAAAAGGCGGCACTCCTTGGGCTTGTTGCATCTGATTAGGGAAGAAAGGAGGGCCCATTTGGGGAGGAAAATTCGGGCCATACATCCATGGGTTTGGCTGCCAAAATGGTTGGAAAGAATTAGGATTAAAAGAGTTTCCTCTCCGTCCTCTTCTGTTGCCACGTCCTCTTTGTGTGACGAACCATTATTATATTGTGACGTATCAGAATCACTCGAATTTCCATCGGAGCTCGAGGTGGCATATGTAGAGCCCCCCGGGCGTCCATTTTGATTGAATGACGGAGCCACATACGTGTCACTAGTGTAGGGGTACACTTTTTCAGTCGAGAATTTCACCAGATCTTTTTTAAATTTCTCTAATTTAGAGAAAAGGATCGATTCTTTAAATTCATTGTTCTTTTTATTATTCTCCTCTTGTCCGGTTTTGAAAAATGTTGATTTTATAGTCGCTTTTATTTTCCCTTCCAATAGTTGAATTTCTACAAGTATTTGATCAGCAACGCGTTTTGCAGTTTTTATGATCAGGACTAGCCAGTCCCTTGTGCACGGCCAGGCAATCATTGACCAATCTTTGAGGAACTCTTTATCATCCAAGAAAAGTCTTGGTGCATTGGTCACGATTAATCCCGACGGAGCACAGTTACTGCGTAAATATTCTGCCATGATTATACCATGGACTATCGTCCTTGAATGAGATTTTTTTTGGACTAAGATCTTATTCCACCCATCATCCGTATTGCTCACTGCAATCGGAATACATTCCAAAAGACTAGGATTTTCTTCCAAGATGTTCTGTACTTCGGCGTCTTCAAAAGCTAGAACACAATTCATGGCCATCATTCTTGTAACAGAGAAATGGATTACACCACAAATATGAGATGCAAAGGATGAAGGTCTTGGAGATATCAGATGGAAAGACTACCCTCAAGGGAGACTCAAGGTGTAGAATGCAAACGTAAAATAAGCGAATTCTAACAGAGGGATAAGCCAAAAGGAATTCTTTGGGCTAGCCGTGAAAGCAGGACCCGCAGCAATAGGCTGCACTAAGCACAAAAAAACACACTACATAGGATAGGGTCTGAGGGCTAGTTTAATGACTCCATACTAGATACATGCCCCCAACAATAGCCTAATTAATACAGAAGAAATATCTAGGAGTCAAAACAAAAAACTCTCATCACATACAACTATCGACGTGACACAAATGAGAGGGTGTGAGCTAAATTAATCAGTGACTACACATGATACTATATCAACATATTCTCATGAGGCAAATACCCAGTGTGAGAATGTTCCTATCAGTTGTCTATCTGTACCGCCACTGTTACATCATATGGGTTCTCCTTACCCAGGAGTTTTGGTGCGAACGCAGTCATACAAGTGGTAAGAGTAAGAAGACCCTTGTTTTTTTACCAGTGAACGGTGTTGGTGTAATATGACAACTAAAAAAAGCAGTGCAAGTGAGTGAGTGGTGAGAAGATAAAATTAGGTGAGACTGAGTAGAAATGAAGACTTTAATGTTTTCTCTCAGCTCCCCAATACTAAAAACAGAAGTGAAATAACAGATTTAACAAAATATCTGTTCAGCAAGTGGTCAACATGTTTCTGCATATAAGGAAGATTACCTATGCATTCATCGGGACCTAGTTGTTGCTACTGCTGTAAAATTTGTGAGAAAATGAAAAGGAATGATATCACCTGATTGTCAGGTACAGATGTTCCACCACAATCTACAAAATATAATCACATCAACAGAACATGAAGGTGACAAGAGACAAACACTTTTATGAAAATACACTCATCAGTAGTGTTACTTTTGTGATCATGTCAATTTTTATTTCTAGACACGTATTCACTCACCCAATTCGTGTGGGGATCGCGCCTCACCTCACCTGGCTGCAGATCAGGTATATGAGGAGCACCGCTCTGTTTATGCAAAAAAAAAACACATATAGACATAAGCACACGGAAAAGCTGCCTTGAGCCCAGGTGGGGAAAGCCACAACAGGTGATCCTGGTAACCACCACAGCTGTAAAGTGTGCAGGAGTACCTCGCTGGATCCATGCCAGCCACACGAAGAGAGTGACTGAACCAGACCTAACTGAAGCCGAAGGTTGCCCAGCTGAAGGATCCCAAGATATCGGTCCTGATGTAGCTGAAGAGGAACAACCGAGCTCCAGCCAGGAAGATTGGGTCCCACTTATCGATCTGACAATCGACCCTATCCGAACCAGAAGTCAAGCCCAGGTAGATAGACAGTGGGATAGTGAGGACGAGACAGGTGAAGAAGAAGCTACTCAGATCCTCGAAATCCATGTAAAATCTGATTCTGAGGAGGACCAGATAGGGGAAGAGCAGGTAATTGACACTCCACCCATTTCACCTGCACCAGGAGAGGGACAGATAGAAATTAGGGCAGAAGTTCATGCGGAAGAAAATCAAGAGTTCGAAGAGCATGAACAGGAACAGACAGGATTAGACAATTGTGTTCAGGAAGAAGATTTCGAAACAGATCAAAGCCAAAATCAACATACACCTGAACAAGGCCAGTTTAGGGACCAGGCAGAAGAAACAAATGAAAGACCTGGACCTAGTCAGTTAGGGAATAATACTGTAGATGAACTTGATCCAAATGTGCCACAACTAAAGGAAAACAAAAGAATCTGGAACGGAGGCCAAGACACAGTGCCAGTTAAAAGGCTCCGAAAAGGTGACTCAGTACCTCGATTTGTGAAAAGGCTGAGACTGCGTCTAAAGATGATAAACGAGGAGCCTGAACAAATAAACGAGGTTTCGAGTCAAACTGACCCACTCCACACAAAGATAAAGAGAAGAAGTGCTCGCATCAAGAAACTGAATAACAAGTACGCGAGTCCTGAGTGGAGCTACATTGTATTGGAGGAGTTTGAGAATCTGGAGATACATGACTAGAGTGATGAAAGTGGTGAAGAAGTGATTACTGAACAGACCATTGAAGAAGAGAACGCAACCTGAAAAGTCACTCGAGTAAGAAAGCTGTGTAGATTTACAAAGAGGGGTTGTAACCTCTTTTGAGATAAAATGTCTGATTCTTCTGAGGTGGGAGACCGAGACGAAGTTGTTGTAAAACATGCTGCCAAGTATGTTTGTGTAGTGTAGCCATAGTACTGATACTGTGGATAGGACTAACAATAACTATTCCTTCTATGATGAGTAAAAATCCGAGTTTGTACCCAAATAATAACCTACCTGATGACACTGTAGAAACACACACTAGAAATACATCACGAAGAGTAGACACATTGGACAAACCACTTAATCTGAAATGGAGACAAGTAGAGTTAGAAGCACCAGACGAGGAAGGACTACATTTTAACAAAATCCAGAACCAGACGCATTTAAATGTTTTCGCAAACCTGTTATTGCATTATTTAGAAACCATGGAAATAGACGACTGTTATGTCTGCATGAAGCTACCCACTTCAGTAGCTGAAGGTGTGACTTATCACCACTTGCCCTTAACCTATGGAATTTCCTGTAGTATACTAACTAGTTTATATTATAAAAGAGGACCTTTACAATATTATTACTCAACTTTGACATGACATTTTCTGAACTTCCTGTTCGAAGAAACCTGAACCCTGTATATACAACTAGAGATGTTGCTAAATACATGAGTGATTATTTTCTGACTGTAGGAAAAATTGACATAGATGATGCACACAAAAATAACCTGACCTGTTCATTACATGAAAAGGAAAAGGAATTTCTGGACATGGTAGAAAAGAGAAGAGAACGTTTCCAAAAGAAAGCAAAAGACAAGAACCATAAAGTTCCTAAATGGGCAGAGAGTATAGGGAGCACCTCAGATGGTGGAGCTAGTGCTGCTATGCTTTTGGATTTCGAAAGGAAGGGGAAACTTTGTCTTCATAGAGAAATGACTAGTTATTATAACAACATTTTCATTGGTTCCAGTGAATGTGAACATAATTACAAGGTAATTGGGGGTTGGGGTTTCAAAGATGGGTCAGAGCCTGTGTTTCCGGGAATCTATTTTATATGCGGAAATAAGGCTTACTTCAAATTGCCCGACCATTGGTACGGAAGTTGGTATTTTGGTATTGTCTTCCCAAAGATATACCATGTGGGGAAAATCACTGGAAGCATTGAACAGACTAATCAATTAGTACGTAGTAAAAGAGAAAGTGCTGTTGAAATTGTAGGAGATATTTTTAGTGCACTAATACCTGCAGTGGGAGTGACTCTGAATACACACAGAATTTGCAAATTGTCAACAGTAGTGGATCGGTTATCTACTGACACTGCTGGAGGTTTCCTGATGGTCAATACCGAAATGGTTGCGGTCAGATCGATGGTTTTACAGAACAGACTTGCTCTTGATACCCTATTGGCAAAAGAGGGCGGAGTCTGTAGAATGTTGCACTTACATACCTGACAAAAGTGTAGAAATCAAAAAGGTATATAAGGAACATTACAAATTTGGAAAAGGAACTCACACCACTGGAGGTTGACAGTGTCTGGAAGAGACTTACTGATGGTCTCTCTGCTGTAGGTCATTGGTTTTCTAATTTAGGTAAAAGTTTTTTGATTAAAGTACTGATGCCAATTGCGGGAATAGGTTTAGTTATATTCCTCATTTTTGTCTGTTGCAAATGTCGCAAACACCAAAAGAAGTACACTGTGAACAAGAGAGGAGTGAAGAGGAATGTGGATGAACTTGAATTAGAGGAACTGAATAATCAGATTTACAAGAGGGTGGAAAATTCTCACCCTAATAAAGAAACGAAAGAGAAATTGAATCGAATGTTGGAAGAGATTGAATTGGGAAAAATTTAAAAGTTGGCATCTGGTTCTATTGTTTTGTGATGATATAAAATATCATCAAAGAGGGGATTGATGGAGCAAGAATTCGCACGTAAAGCGTCTTGCTTGTATTCATGAACCTCGAATAACTATAATTGACTAAATCCATACGTTTGTCTTACTAATTTCCCTTTATTCTGATATTTTGGGTATCCGAGTGACGCTTGCCTATGTGTTTATTAACCTTAATACGCTTGCTACTAAAATGGCAGCTGCTTGGCGGGGTTTTCTTCTGCGCATGCGTAGGTCACACTCACGTGACGTGACGTACTCGCAGTTCTGGTGGGAAATCTTTGCGCTTGCGTACTTGGTTTAAGATGGCCGCTTTGTGTTCTCACATGCCGAAGCTTGTCTTGCCGCTTTCTGCTTTTCTGTTTATTTGCACTAATAATAATGCTATAGTTAGTTTAAAGTAAGGGGAGTCATATAGGGATTCCTGGTATACCGTGTGATCATTTATTTTCTATGTTCTAAATTGTTTTCGCTTACTTTTCATGTATCGAACTTTGTGAGCCTGAGGGATGGGAATACTCCATATTGAACATCCTCTCTGCGCATGACAGTCTTCTGCCGGTGGATGAACTCTATGGCATTGAATCCCTGCCAACCCGAGGTCCCAGCCAAGATGTGCCTGGGAAGATGCACCTTCGCCTAGCAGAAGAAGCTGAAATGTACTAAATGTATCATAATTCATAGATGCGCTATTGTAATGTTGAGATTTATGTCATGGGAACCCCAAATTCAATAGGCGGTCCCAAAGTTATGTAAATTAGGACTAGCAGAAGTGAAATGTGGTTGGTGTGTTGACCTATCCTACTTGTGGACCAATCGAAATTGGGGATTCTGACACTTGCAACATTTGGGGGGTGGTACACTGACCCAAAAACTGTATAACTAGCCTAGGTTTAGCTAGAGAAATTGTCCGACTTGTCCGAATAGCTGACCTGTCACTGACCCAACGCACTCAATAGCTGATCCTGAAACAGAGGTGCTGCGGAGCACTCTGTCCGTAATATCCATAGACCCAAGGGGGTTTGTTGGGAAACCTTAAGTGCTGGCGGAGCACTTTGCTGGGGAATTCGGAAACCCAATCCGGGTGCTGACTGATAGCTGCAGAGAGGGTGGAGCGCAGGCGTTGCTTCCGAACTGCGGGTGTTGGTCTAACCTAGGTGGTCCTGTCCTGATCCTAATCTGGTCTTCCTGTCCTGTCCTGGGGTGTCCATTCTGCACCTACTGGTGACTGTCCTTCCTTGGGGTTTCTCCTGTCCTTAACTGACCCGTGGCCAGGGTTGGTCTTCACATCATACTAGGTAAATATAGTGCTGAGAAATCTATTCTGCATCTGTTACTTTTCTGTCTTTGCTTTAATAAAGACATACTCTTGCATATTTGATTTTTCCATGCTTTCTTTCTGAATTAATAAATGAAAAGGTCATATATCATCGTTGTTATACTAGCATGCTCCAATTTGTCCCTATCCCTATAAGCACGTTCCTGCACACAGCTTTCTCTTTACCCTCCTTTAGCTGAATGAAATGTGGGTTCTAGAATTATAGTGTGTTCCAATTGTTTCATCCCAAGTTACATGGTATCTCAGAGTTTTCGTAATATAGACTAAAAGTGCTTTTTCCGTACCCATCTTTCAGGGGTAATTCAACTGTGACTTTCTAGTATGCTCCTTATTTTCCCCGTCCTTTAGTCACTCCCTATCAAGTCTAAAAGCTGAAACTGCTTATTAGCATGTTCCCTTTTCTCACCTTCCTTTAGTTTCCAAATGGTTGGTCTGATTTATTTCCTTTATGGATACGTGCTCTTTATAATCTTGGTTATTGATTGCTTACTTATTGTAAATCTTATGCTTTCCGAATCTGAATTTTAGATAAAGGTTTTAAAACTTCCTGAGTTTGTGGTTATTACATGAGTGCAAGTAATTAAATGAAATAAGAGTGATATTTTTATGCCTGCCTTTCGTTTACAGCTAGCTCCCTGATCCATTGTGATCATAGGTACCCGTAACAGTGGATTGGTAAATCGGGTACAGTGAAATTAAATAGGAAAGAACAAGGGTTACTGATAGTAGAGTGTAAGGTTACCTGACTAATGAATGAGATCAATTTAAATATATGGGCCCAAACGTGTATGGTAAAATTTATAGTCGGGTGACCTGCGCGCTCTATCAGTAATTTTCTGGTAGCAGAGGAAATGGTTAGGGACTAGTTAAAGTTAGGTAGGACTAGTTAAGATAGGTAGGTAGGGTATTTGCTGCTAATTGTGAATTTTTTTTGCTGCTAATTGATTGATCAACTGTACAAATATGGCTTTATTGCTATGAAAATTATGAAATGTTTTAAACTGTTTTTCTTGCTGCTATATTGATATATGTTCTAACACACCTCGTTAGTAATTTGTTATATGTTTGTCTGGAATCCCCGGGGAATTGAATAGCAGGTGGTGAGGAGAATCCACGCCACAGTGAGGTCATTGGCTTGAGTAAAAATTGGTGCAGGTTAGGCAGAACTGGAAGCACTAATTAGGGTTTTTTGAATGTGTGTTTGAATAAATGGTAGTAAGGAGTTCGCTGGCAAAACATATATTGTGATATAACCTAGTAAGGGTCACACGGAAGGAGTAGCAGGTTCTTCTAAGCTTGATTGGTAGCAAAGGAGTTCGCTAGTGAAACTTTTGGCTTAGTATATATCCCGCAGTGGATGAGTCGGAGTAGTAGCAGGTTTACTTGCAGTGAAACCAATCTTTTCTTTCTAGACACTCGAGTACAGTGGCGAATGTGTTTACGTTGTTAATTAAACTGAGCACTTGCACTTTAAAGGGTAGAAATCGTAGCATTTCTTACCTTGTAAAGGAGGGAGTCAGTTGCGGAGCTGCGCTGACGTCACACAGTGCCGCACTGCTATTGGTCGAGACAGCGGGCGTGTAGCTTAGGTGGAATTGTGAAGGAGGGGTGAGCACAGGAGCGTGAGAACTCGTTTGCGAGAAACGCCGCGCACCCATTGGCTGAGGTAGTTTGAGTTCGCGCATTTGATTGGTTGCACGAAAATAGAAGACGCTTTTTTATTGGAAGTGGTTTGTAAACAAAGGTAAATTGCGGAAACGTATATGTGGCAAACGTCTAACCCAGAGCTTAGACCTGATCTGAAATATTTAGGGTTTGGAAAAGAGAAGTGGAAAGGTCGTAGATACAACATTATGTACGGTAACAAGAGGAAAATGACCTTAGTAGACAAAGTGAAGAATTATTTCAAAAAAGACAAGCCTATTAAAACTAGGGAAGGAGTTGTCATTCCACCTCCTAATACTTATTTGAACTGTGGAAGTAGGATACAACAAAATGAGGACAAAGCAATTAAACCAGGGGTAGGAAGATTTCCTGAGAACCTGTTGCCTGGTATGCTGTCAAGTGAGATCCCTGCCAGTTGTAGCGGTTGATAAATCACTTGATGTCAGGGCCTAGCCAATGTCAGTAAAGCTCCGTTCTTCCTGGGTCTCTCAGGCCCAAGTGTTGGTTAGGCTGGTGTCGCGCCCCTTCTTGCGATTCCTCTGCGACTGTCACTAGGCCTACAATATTACACCCCGATGATGACCTCGATGTAATATGCATGTCTCACCCAAAGGACGTCGGAATGCGTTAGTGGTGAGGCGAATGGATAGATGTATAAAAGAAGGGTGAAACTAAGAAATCCTTCTAAGGAGGGTTGGAGTTGCTTGTTTCTTGGTTCAGCAGGATTAGAAGTATACTTCAAGCGAGGGATTTACATTTCTGGATACTCCTTTGACCCCACAGATCCATGTTGGTACTCTCCCTTACATATAAGCTGGCCGACTGTAATTATGTAATTCGGAGGCTTCTGCGTTATACACTTAATTATGGATTTGCCTACCTGCTACATAATCCATCATCTGCTGTGTGATCTCTAGATATTAACAGAAAAAATGTTTTTAGCTCAAACGTATCAAATATTACTATAAAAGCAGCAAAATGTCTTACTGGGGAGTGGAACGTCCTTTGCAAGGATTAACTGGTAGTCTTTTAGTTGCTTATTACTGCGAGGTGAAACATTCGCCCCTGGGCAGTATTAATGCGCAAGAATGTGTACATCTGCCCCACGCACATATCCACTCACCTGAGTCTATGAAAACTGCTTGTCCTCCTCCATTACGACATTCAAATGTTCCTCTCTCTAGCTGCTTGAATCACCCTCTCCGGGGGTGCGAAGCGGTCTGAGAGGACTTCTGTGAGCGCACGAGGTGTTGTGATGGGCGTGGCGTGATTTTGTAATCTTCCAGCTGCAAAGGCTACCGATACATGCTCGCGCAGAGGACTGGCGTAGGCAGTTCCGGTCCTGAGTGGGCGGGGCTTCCAGAGGCAGTGACTAAAAGATACAGCCAATGCGGAGCCTGATAGTGTGTTTTTCCTCCCTTAGTGGGTGGAGATATTGTCCTTCTTAGGAACGGGGTGTCTGGTCACCCTATCTAAACTAGAAGAACCTACTTACTTTGCCAGTGGCTGCCCTACAAAATTCTCCAAAATTTGGGGTAAATGGTAGGGCCACTATGGTTTTTCTTCAACACTAAGATCTCTGGCGAGTGCTGTCAGCTGATTTTCGAGGGAGGGTGGGTGTGTGGTCGTGAGGGGGATAGGTAGTGTGTACTCAAAGCACCTTTACTATTGTTTGTGCCCTCTCTTGCTTTTTGCAAACATTACCTTTTGTCTGAAACTAAAAACACTCTGTGTATCACAATTTTCCACATGATGGCGTGCTACCTTCGTGAGTTACATTGTAAACAGGACTCAGACCTAAAATTGCACGTTTTTAGGTCTCGCCTACGCAGCGCGCAAGCGCTGCTTAGGGGGGGAACTTTTGGAATCGCTCAGGACTTTGCTTGAAACTCGTGTATGTTTTGCATTCTATTTGCACTCGTACACGTTTGGCGTTTTCCCTGCAGGAGGGAGTAGCGGCGTCATCTGTTAGCAATTATCATGCCTGGCGCTGCTCGCTCCCGCAAGGTAAAGGCTGTCCATGGACTTCCGGCCACGCTCCAAGTAAACCTCATTATTACTGCTACTGGGAAGGAAAACAAGCGCATCGCTTTAACTTTCACGGCTACGGGCCCGCTCCTGTTTATTTATCTTGCTGAACGTCGACGTTTGGGTAAAAATTTTACCAAACAGTAAGCATGCATTGTGCCTAAAAGGGAACCATACTAAAATTTCAGAGCGTTGCACCTTGCATAGATCTGTACTGATTACTAACTTCCTGCTATAGATTAAGTATCACAGTGATTACATGTTTTAGTAGACACTGCTTTTAAATCAAGCAGTTGACTGGTGTGCTCTTCCGGCCATGGCACGCTGAAGTTACAAGCCAACAGGCAACTGAGCACAATAGATGAAACTGGACTTGAAACGTAAACCCTCATTGCCATCCTGATATGTTTTTTAAATATTTTTCTCCACAAAAAGAAACGTGTGACTTTGGTTCCGCTGCAGCTCCGTGGAAAGGGCACAAGTAATTTTAAATAGAGTTAAAGAACGATAACATCTACTGAAAACTGAAATAGAAAAAAATAAAGATGCTGTATTTCACCTAACATTAGAAAGACAATGGGCCATATGTATCAAGCAAAATTGCAATCGCAATTGACGAAATTCGCAGAATTTCGGCATTTGCGATCACATTTTTGCTTTGTGGTATGTATGAGGCACATCTGTGTGCAAAATAAGGAATCGCAAAATTTGTGATTTCTTATTTTGCAATTGCACTTAAGGAATCGCAAATTTTGCGATTCCTTAAATGCAATGTAAGAAGCACCAAAAAAGTGCAATTTGGCCTTAAGAAATCGCAAATTACCACCAACTTCAAGTTGGTGGCAATTTGCGATTTCTGTGGAAAATGCACTTTTTTGCATTTTTCAAAGTGCAATGTGAAGCACATACATGCCCTTAGGGCATGTATGTGCGCCACATGTGCACCCATGCTTATTTCAGGGGTGCAACAAGGTGTCCTTTTGACACTCTTGCACCCTTGAAATTGCATTCTCAATTTGCAATTCACTAATTGCTAATCGCAAATTGAGAATGTCTTCCCATTCACTCCTATGGGAGATTTGCAATGAAGGAATGTGTAGGATTCTCAAAATATTTTACAAATTCTACATACATAGCATTTTGCGATTCTCAAATAGCAATTCGCAAAAAAAAAAATCGCTATTTGAGAATCGCAAAATGACTTTTTGATACATATGGCCCAATGTGTAATAAGGGATTTGCGGTTTTGCTGATCAGTGCATGTGATTGAAAGCTGTGCTATCAGCGACGTGGGTGGCAGGTTATGCTATCATATAATGTATTGTAGTTGGCTCTGCGCACTTCAGGGATAATAATCCACATTTGTAAAGTGCGAACAATCACCTGTGAGTGTCTCTAGGCACTGGGGCCCGTCGGGAAGATTAAGCAAGCTATTGCCCAGAGTCACATGGTACTGGGCTAATCTGCCGCCGACGCTGGGGATAGAACCGTGATCCCCAGATTCCAACGTCAGTCGCCCTGGCCGCGGTGCCACACCTCTCCCAGGGTTCGTGTGCAGCCACTCGGAAAATGTTCCCATTTTTCTTTCTGGTGAACCATGGATAGCATTGAATTCCCAATAACCTACCCAAACAGAAAGGTCTAATTAAAAAGTTTAAAATGTGATTGCTTTGTTATTTATTTGTGTTGTTGTGAAAATGTATTTACTGAGAGGTGCCACGCCCTGCATCTGTAAACATTCAAAAAGATGTTAAAGAAGAGGAACCGAAAACGCAGTCATAAAGTGCTTTCAACAGTTTTTAAATGAAAAAGACAGCTTGTGTGCTCAATCATGCTCTCTGCCTCCATTAACACTCTATTCTTATTGGCAAAATCATGGGACACACACTGTCTATTGCAGTCTGTGAGGCCATCGTGAAATTAAGAGTCCGGGCTACTTAATTGATGAGGAAGATACCTTGGGCGGCGTACCACCATTTAATTCATGAGGTCGAGTGCGCACCATTTAGGCTTGCTGGCTGTGCTGAGAGTGAGGGGGCCCGCTGGAGCGCAAAGCCCCCCGCACCGCAGGGGCTGCGGTGGGCTTTGTTACGCCCCTGTTAGGTACATTTCACAGGCTGCACACGGGGAGTTAATATGCCCCTTAAAGCAATCAAAGTGAGCAGGTGACTTTAGACTGTATAGGAGGAGACAAGATGAGTGGGTGGATGAGGGGGTGGTCAAAGGTGATACACAATGACACATGGAACGAGCAAGTCACATGCCTTGCAAGAGGAGACATGGGAGATGGACGGTGGTGGTGAAAGGCTGAACACCGAGTGAGGGTAGTAAATGGAAGGTCTCTGGCTCTGCAAAAGGAATCTAGTTCCATCGTAAAGAAGTCAAACATAGGGAGTCAAGGTATGTTAGAGTTATGAACTAAACAGTGTGTTGAGGTCACAGGTTATGTAGAAGAGGACAAGGTGAGCAGGACTCAGACTGTACACATGGAGAGAAGATGGGTGGGTGTTCCAGGTTGTACATGAGGCGGGTGTTTGCACATGTGAATTTTGGGAAGAGAAGTAACTGGTCTAGCTAAATACACACCATAAAACTAATAAGGCTAGTGTTCTTTTCATATAGATTGTGTACTCAATCCGTTCTTCCTGCATATCATTCTCACCTGACATCTTTCGTTTCCTTCTTGAAGAACTCATCTAGCAGCAAGTTCTGTAGATTTAGATTTCCCTCAAAAGCCTCTTTGATTTTTCCCAGGAAAACAAACAAAAAAAAATACATATTAAAAAAAGGGTGGTCATTGGATGCATTTCAACAGACAAAGAGATGCTGTGAGTTCTCGGGTGTTCATGGGTGTGGAGGCCTGCATTTCTATCAGTGTAGGTTTAAAACATTTTTTTAACTGGATAATGAATTCGTAAATTACGCCCAGATGCTGAAGGGCTCTATACCTGACCCCTGTACGGGCATTAAGATCTATTAGCATCTTTCAGATGAATGAAACCTATAGCATCACTGCAAATAAAGGGTTTTGGTCGTAAGAGAGGTGTTCCTCCACTCCACACCCTCCCTGCTTGTAGCAAAGGGAACAAATCAGGTCCTAAATGTGGGTCAAGCAATCAAAGATTGGTTTACCCATGGTCCCACCCCAGAACCAAACAGAAGATGTACCATCTAGCACGCTCTCCTGGCTTTTGAGGTGATTGCAATGCTATAAGCCTCGAATGTCCTTTCGGGTGCAATAAATATATTTTGTAATAAACATTACATAAATCTTTCCAGGAGCAAGTCTTTGCTGTGTGTTTGCTGCACAGAAAACTTGTGGCTAGCACGCAGGCCCAATGAAGAGAGGTCCTTACACAGTTCCCATAAGGACATTGCAAAAACTTGAAGTCTCAGTGTGTTCAGTACAGCCCCTCTACAAATGGTAAAATGAAGTAGACCAAAGAGTAGATTCCTTTAGGTAAATAAAGATTCTAGTTCTACGTTTGATCTTAATTGTTACTAAATTCAGATGAAAGATTTTCCACTTTTGTCAATAAAAACACTAACTCACTTTTTTAAAAATTACTTTCTGGTGTGATATGATGTGGGTCTGCAGAATGGAAGGCTGTGAATCTGAGGTGCACTGGGCACTGACCACACCTTAAGGTAAGCACTGCTCACCCCTATACAGACCCTCCAGGATTTCGCGGTTTGCTGCGAAATCGGCACTTTTGCAAAAAGGCGGCGATTTTTACAAAAGTGCCCGCGAAATCGGCACTTTTGTAAAAATGCCGCGATTATTACAAAAGTGCCAGCGGAATCGGCACTTACCACTCAAGCCCCATGTCCACGAGATGCTGCCTCGTGCCAAACAAGCTTACTGCAGATGAAGTTGGAAGTATGCATTGGTGCTGAAAGTGATTGTAACAATCTTCTGTGTGTTATTCTGGAAGATGGTCTGCGCGTGCTTGCCCTGAATGTCATGTTTAGCGGAGAGTCACCATCTCTGAGGGGTAGCTTCCACAGACCATACGAATTTGTCTAGGTAATTCAACCTTCAACGTTCAATTAGAAGATCTGGTATACGAGCTCAGGGGAGGCGCTCCCTAACCTGAAGTTCATGGATAATACTCGTGCATTGGTACCACTGACACCCCAACCCCTAAGAGCGTCCTGGCCGGTCCAGCAATGTGTGCAATCCTTGTCTCGGAGGACTGGTAGAAGATCTGAGCAGTTGCTGGAAGAATTGAAAAAGCAGCCAGAAACACGAGCCATCCAGGCAGTCTGATTTTGGGCCGCGGATTTCATAACTGATGGCTGCAGTCTGCCTTTGGTAGCCACGGTCCTTCTGTGCCCGAACGAACCTTGTATGTTTCACTACTGTGTAGGAGATGACAGATGTTGTAGGCGCCTGGCACCACTGGCCTGTCCTCTTGGAACCATGGGGCCGATTATGATGGCGGACGGACCTGAGTCCGTCCGCCACCATAGCGTAGGAGGGAACCTCCGCATTGCCTGCGGAGTTCCCTCCTGTGCAATTAGGATGTGACCGCCACCCTGGCGGTCGCATCCTTAATCTTTAACATTGCGGCGGGTGCAGCTTCAAGCTGCACCCGCCGCAATGTTAAAAGTGCATGCACGGCATTTGCTTGCACAAAGCAGCAGGCAGCGCGTGGTGCCTGCCGCTTTGTCCACGCAAATGCAAGGGGGTACCATAGGTACCCCCCATGTGCACCCCCCAACCCCCTTCACCCAGGGGGCCCGCAACGGGCCCCCGAAGTGAAGCTCCGTATGCTTTTCCGCAGCGGAAAAGCCGCCGTGGAAAAGCATACATTGTACTCCATCATAATATGGATGGCGGTGTCTGATAGACACCGCCAGCCATGTTAATGCTTTTCCGCCGCGGGCGGAATCCGCCCGCGGCGGAAAAGCGGAGGACATATAGTAAGACCCACCAGCCATCCTAATATGGCGGTGGGTCTTTCAAGGCTCTGCGGTGGATTTCCCGCATCCTCCGGGCCGGCGGTGGCTTCCGCCGGCCCGGTGGATGCGGGAAATCCGCCATCGTAATAGGCACCCATGCCTTAGATGCAGTCTTAGGATTGTCCTGCCTGGGTGACACCGTGAATGAGGCTGCTCTACACTGGAGAGAATGCACCGAGAATAACCGCATGAAAGGCAATTCTGGCTGAAAACAGATGGAGCCACCTGCCAGATCCATAACTCATAGCAAACCCCAATGATAACTATAGAGACACAGCTATCGTTAGTGCAGCAGGCACAGTCGTGTTGTCGAAGCCTAGGGGCAGCTGTATACCTGCCCAGCTTTAAATGCACCTAAGGCCCCACTCATACAAAATATAAGTATGAACAGACAGCCCATGAACTACGAATCAATTATTGAACACGTCATCAAAGCGGTAAGGCCCTAATTATTAGTGGCCTGTTAAATTCCGAGAATGTGTGGCCATTCCTGCTGTTGCAGCAGGCACTGCACCTTTCACAATTTTCTCCAGTTACATTTTGGCAGGTCAAACCTTCCAAACTTTAGCAGGTGGTGGAGGGTATCGTCAGTAAAGCCTGGGACATGATGATTTTGGTGTAGTAAGCACCAAAACCTTATTGTTATGCCCCGTTTTGAAGGCAAAACGTATACCAGGTAATAACTATCCCACACGATTAACCCTAGACAACTTGGGGGCATATGTATGAAGCCCATTTTCAAGTAATCAATCATATCATTTATAAAGCGCACTACTTACCCGTGAGGGTCTCAAGGCGCTGGTGGGTGAGGGGTGCTGCTACTGCTCGAAGAGCCAGGTCTTGAGGAGTCTTCTGAAGGGCAGCAGGTCTTGGGTCTGCCGTAGGTGGGTGGGGAGGGTGTTCCAGGTCTTGGCAGCGAGGTGGGAGAACGATCTGCCGCTGGAGGTCGCTCTTCGGATGCGGGGGACTATGGCGAGGGCAAAGTCGGCGGAGCGGAGCTGGCGGGTGGGGGTGTAGTAGCTGAGTCATCTGTTGAGGTACGTTGGTCCGGTGTTGTGGATTGCCTTGTGTGCGTGGGTGAGGACCTTGAAGGTTATCCTCTTGTTGACGGGGAGCTAGTGCAGGTCTCTCAGGTGGGGTGTGATGTGGCTTCGGTGAGGTATGTCGAGGATCAGGCGTGCCGAGGCGTTCTGGATGTGTTGAAGCTGTCTCAGGAGTTTGGCCGATGCTCCTGCGTAGAGGGCACTTCCGTAGTCCAACCTGCTGCTGACGAGGGCCTGTGTGACCGTTCTTCTCGTGTCGGTGGGGATCCACTTGTAGATCCTGCGGAGCATGCGGAGGGTGTTGAAACAGGAGGAAGAGATGGTGTAGACCTGCTTAGTCATGGAGAGGGTGGAGTCGAGGATGACCCCCAGGTTGCGTGCGTGGTCGGTGGGTGTTGGAGCTGTACCCAGTGCGGTCGGCGACCAGGAGTCGTCCCAGGCTGAGGGGGTTGATCCGAGGAGGAGGACCCCCGTCTTGTCCGAGTTCAGCTTCAGTCGGCTAATCCTCATCCATTCGGCGATGGTCTTCATTCCTTCGTTTAGGTTGGTTTTGGCGGTGTGGGGGTCCTTGGCGAGGGAGAGGATCAGCTGGGTGTCATCGGCGTAGGAGATGATGTTGAGGTCGTGCAGTCGGGCAACGTGGGCGAGTGGTGTGTATGTCTGCGATGTTACGGGCAGTCTTTTGCTTTGAGGGAAACAAAGTGTCTACATTGTAAATAAACCAAATATACACAGCTTCATGTTGTTAAATATCTGTGTTTGTTGTAGGAAAAATGGCCAAACAAAATGACGCAAAACTGCTGCAAACTTTCCATATTTGTGCCGCTAAATTTCCATTTTTGTGCCGCTAAATTTGCTAATCCATGCCGCTATATCCTGGGGGGTCTGCCAATAACACCTTCCTCACCTCCAGATGATGCAACCTCCCCTCCACATCATCGCGATGCCACCGTAATTCAGTGTCCAGCCAAACTCCTTCACCGCCTCCCGGAACAGGATAAATCCCTGGGCATACGATATGATTTTGGAGGCATAGAGAGCCTGTGGAGGGTAGAAACATTCCATGAAGTTGCTTACTATGTTAGGTTTGCACCACATGCACACAAAAAATAGTTATCTGGCATAGGAGAAATTAATTTGCTATGGTCATCCTTCACAGAACACTCTCAGCAAATTGGTATCAAAGTATTTGACTTGTTTTGAATCTCATACCCTCTGAAAAAGGAAGCATACTATGATAGTGGGTGACAAGCTGGGCACCAGTCATTAACGTCCGAAAAACGACTCTATGGGGCACACCAGTAGGTGGGGGGGGGAGCACTGACACAGACACCAACTTAGTGTGTTAAAGGCCGCTTTATTTGGAATCAGGTGCACCTACATAACAAACACCCACCTGGCCTGTGCCGAACAAAACTAGTGCTCGCTAAATAATAACTGCCTAACAGCCCCCCTCCACCCCCACCCCTAATTGTATCCCCAACAGTGCAACAAAGTGTCCACATCCGCTCAGCAACCTACCCCCAACTGCAACTGACCTTAGTGACCTTACTGACCTCCGCTCCCCAACTGCCCCTACAGCCCCAGGCCTCCTGTGAATCCCCCCTTTTCTCATAGGGAAACGCCACCCATCCCGGCACCTGTTCCAGCGACAAACCACTCTTGTCCCCTGACCTCAAGTGCACCATCAACCAATAAAGCCCCTTGCAACCCCCAGGACCCACCCTGGCCGGATCCACCCCACGGGACACAGGGAGGGCGGGCGGGACAACAATTCACGGACACAACCCCCGGCTGCCGTGTCACTGCACCTGAAATGGTGCCGGGCTCTACAAAATGGCCGTATTTATCCAGGCCAGCCCAAAAAACGCCCAAAAGGAGCCCAACCAGCCCAACCAGCCCAAGCTACGGGCGCCCACAGTGCTCACCTATCCCCCCCCCTGCTGCCCCAAATTTCCCCGGGTGGGCAAGCCTCCCCTTGGTCGGCTGCCCCCCCAAATCCCCATTGGGGCACACCAGTAGGTGGGAGGGGGGAAGCACTGACACAGACACCAACTTAGTGTGTTAAAGGCCGCTTTATTTGGAATCAGGTGCACCTACATAACAAACACCCACCTGGCCTGTGCCGAACAAAACTAGTGCTCGCTAAATAATAACTGCCTAACAGCCCCCCTCCACCCCCACCCCTAATTGTATCCCCAACAGTGCAACAAAGTGTCCACATCCGCTCAGCAACCTACCCCCAACTGCAACTGACCTTAGTGACCTTACTGACCTCCGCTCCCCAACTGCCCCTACAGCCCCAGGCCTCCTGTGAATCCCCCCTTTTCTCATAGGGAAACGCCACTCGGAAGTCGTTTACCACTTCCGACCCCCCCCTCTAGGACTCCTGCCTCCTAGGATACCTGAGTACCTCCAGCGCTCCATCCAGTGCCTCCTTCAACTGCACTATGTACAGTTCCATGCCATATCTGGAAAGGTGTACCCCATCCTCCCTGAAAAAATACACCGCTCCATAACGCAAGTCAGGATGTACCATTGTCCCCACCCCTTCCTTGGCACAGAAATCCCCCATCACCCGGTTAATCTTTCGCCGTGCCCTGTCTATCGCACCTGGGCGCTCAGCTCCCCTCCACACCCGCCTGGGGATTAATTCGGACCAGATCACATGGCACCCCGCCCATCGTTGTTTGATCTCCCTCAGGTCCCTCTTCATTTGTTTAACCACAGCTAGCCCCTTGCACTGCACCAAGTCGTTCTCCCCTAAATGAATCACTACCACATCCGGACACACACCCCCTTTTACCACCGTATTCAACAGAGGCAACAAATCATGCCACCGCATACCCCCTTTGCCCCTCCAGTGACACCGATACAGTCCAGTATCCAATCCCAAATTCAATGCACGATGCTTGTCCCACTCCGCCTGCTCAGCCCGCTTGACAAATTCAAAACTGCCACCTCCGGCCCTGCCACAGCACCTGCAAAGAAACACATATCAGGCTTCGAAATCACAAAGACGTCACCCCTTCTACCTCCCGCAGCCTCACATACGTCCGGTAACAATCCGACTTCCACCGTCCCAGCCTCTGTATCTCCTCCTTCCCCCAAAGCCTCCGTCGCCGCCCCGATCCTGAAAGAGTGAGTCCCAAAAGCCAAGGGGTCCTCACCCAAGCCCCGCAGGGCGCGTCGCAGAACCCACAACGCCTGCGCCGCCGTCACTCCGCCCCCACTACCCCGGCCAAAAACCTCCCCCGCTTCCCGGCTCCGGTTCGCCATCAGCCGCCTACCCCACGCCGCGGGACAAACTCCCTCCTGCACCCCCGGGCCCAGGACCACCCAGGTTCCAACCCCCCTCTGGTCAGTTTTTGAGCGCCGCAGCCGCACCGCCACTTCACGAGCTCGCAAGTCCACATTCTCCCACGCCACCCCTGGCGCCCCCTTCGTCCCCAACAATTCTGACACGCAAAACGCTCCATAAAAAAGCCAGGACATTAACGTAGAGAAGCGCACCACCTCGCCCTCATCCCTGCACACCGCCGGCAGCGCGCCAATTAGTTTTTCCAACAAAGCCACCGTAACTGGACGCCTCAAGCGAACCGCAGCGCCCCTCTCTCTCGACCAACCCTCCAGCAGCCGAGCCCCCAGCTCCCCCGCCGACGGGACGTAACCCCACCACAGCTTACCCATGAACGCCACAGCTGACAACTTGCCCGCGATGGTGACCCGTGACAAACCCTTGTCCATGAGCCCCAACATGTAATGCACCACCTGCTCCTCACGCTGCCACCGGTCCCCCCGCCTTACCGCGTCAGACCGCAAGAATTCCTCCCATGTTTGCTCGGAAGACCTCCACGTTGACGCCGCTACAGACCTCTTTACCAGCTGAAAGACCCGGGCTCGCCCACCGACTACATCTCTCCCGGCACCTGCGTCTTGACCTCCTCCGCCGCCGTGGCTAGCCCATGGAACCTCTCCCACTGTGAACGAGACAAAGCATCCGCAATGTCATTGTCCACACCTGGAACGTGTCGTGCCCGAAAGAGGATGTCATTCTCCAAGCAGCGCAACACAAACACCCTCATCAACTTCAACACCTGCGGGTCTCTGGCCGACTGCCTATTCACCACCTGCACGACCGCCATGTTGTCCACTCGAAACAACACGCGCTTGTGCGCCAGCTCCCTGGCCCACACCGTGACCGCCACCACCAACGGGAACAATTCCAAGAACGCTATGCTCCGGCCGCCAGCCTGCCAGTGCGCCGGCCACTGCTCCGCGCACCACCGTCCGTCCCAGTACAGACCGAAACCGCCAACACCTGCCGCGTCCGAGTACATGGTGACGTCCCACTCCCAATCTTCTGCCGGCGCCATGGGCACTCCGTTGAACCGTTCCAAAAACACCCGCCACATGCGCAGGTCCTCCTTCATTCCCGCCGACAATCTTACATGGTGGTGAGGCAAAGACAACCCAGACAACGCCAATCCCAACCGCCTGCAGAAAGTCCGACCCGCCCGCACCACGCGACACGCAAAGTTCAAGTGCCCCAACAACACCTGCACCTCCCGCACCATCACCTTCCTGCAAGCCAGCATGCCTGCCACCAGCCCTAACATAGCCGATTTCTTATCTTCCGGTAGGCGTGCTTCCATGCCGACCGAGTCGAGCTCGATACCGAGAAAGGACAACACCGTACTGGGACCGTACGTCTTCTCTGGCGCCAGGGGAACACCAAAATCCCCCATCAACCCGGCCAAACCGTCCAGCTGGCGCTGGCAGTCCGTCGCACCGGGCCGCCCCACCAGGAAAAAGTCATCCAGGTAGTGTGTCACTGACTCCGAGCCTGTGCGCCTGGAAAAAACCCACTGCAGGAACGAACTGAAACGCTCAAAGAGCGAGCACGAGATGGAACACCCCATCGGCAGTGCCTTATCCACAAAGATGAGCCCTTCAAATTGAATCCCCAACAGCTGGTGATCTGCCGGGTGGACCGGGAGAAGCCGAAAGGCCGACTTGACATCGCATTTCGCCATCAATGCGCCCCTCCCTGCCGCCGTGACGAGCCTCCGCGCCACGTCCACCGACGAGTAAGTCACCGACGCCAAGTCCGCCGAGATGTACGCGTTCACGGACTCCCCTTCCGGCCACGACAGATGTTGGATCAACCGGAACTGCCCCTCTTCCCTCTTGGGCACCACCCCAATGGGGGAGATGGTCAAGTCAGGCATCGGCGGCTCCGAGAACGGGCCCGCCATCCTCCCCTCCTTGACCTCCTTGAACAACTTCTCCTGCACGATACCTTTGTGCGCATTCACCGACTTCAGATTGTCCGCCCAGCGAGCAATCCGGGGGCCCTCATAGCCCAGTCGGAACCCCTCCCGAAAACCCTGACGCAGCACTGCAGCGTCCTCCGCCCGCGGATACGCCGCCAACCAGGGCTCCATCCGCTCCAGCCTAACCGGCGTACGAGCCTTTGCCCAAAGGGGCAGGCACCCGAGGCCCCCCTCCCCCGCTCCGGGGACGTCACTCTCTCCTGGCCCCCCACGCCCCCACCCCCCTCCGACCCCGAAGAGCTCCAATCCAGGTCCGTGTCCGCCCCCCCACCCATCTCCTCACCTCAGTTTCCTCAATTAACACGGGGGACACCGCCCCCCCACCCCCTCACCCCCTCACCCCCTCCCCCTTGCCCGCCTCCCTGCACCCCCTCGGTCGGCCCCGCCGGCACCTCAGAATCCCCCTCCCCCCCACCCCCCTGGTCTCCCACCCCCCGTCACAAACCGTTGCCGCCCGCCCGCCCTCCGCCCCCTCCGCTTCCTCCGCCACCGTAGCCTGCCTCCCCCCCACCCACAAACTCCAGGGCCTTCCTCCTCGCGCCTCGCTGACCGGCCCTCGTTGCCCCTTTCTTCACCGCCTTCCGTGGCACCGCCGCTCCACGCTGCTTCCCGGCCTTCGCGCCACTGCCCCCGGCCCCGCCCCCTTTTTTGTCAACCTGAGCCGGCCGCGGCCGCGGTCGCGACCGCGGCGGCTCGCAGGCCCACACGGCCGCCGCGGCGCCGTTGGCAGCGCGCCGCGGCGGAGGCCTCACCTGTAGGTCTGGCCGCAGGACGTCCAGCCGGCCTGCCTCCCCCAACAGCCGCAACGCTTCGGCCACCCTGGGGTCCCGCTCCGCCATCCTCTACCACGCCGCCTCAGTCCCGCAGAAACACCGACGATCCGAACGGCTCCCGCTCACGCCGCCTGACACCCGCTGGGCAACGCCTCCGCACATGCCTCCGAGACAACAATTCACGGACACCACAACAATTCACGGACACAACCCCCGGCTGCCGTGTCACTGCACCTGAAATGGTGCCGGGCTCTACAAAATGGCCGTATTTATCCAGGCCAGCCCAAAAACCGCCCAAAAGGAGCCCAACCAGCCCAACCAGCCCAAGCTACGGGTGCCCACAGTGCTCACCGATCCCCCCCCCCCTGCTGCCCCAAATTTCCCCGGGTGGGCAAGCCTCCCCTTGGTCGGCTGCCCCCCCAAATCCCCATTGTGAACTGGAGATAAACTGCTCTGATCGGTCATATACCAGGTAGGCATGCTGCATGCTTATTTGGCATTTTGCTTTGGGGGACTTGTGACTAATCTGCATAGCTTTAGCCACTCTTACTCCAACGCCAATATGTTATTTTCCTTTTTGCTCACCGGTTACCAATATATGTTGCTGGACTCTGCTCAGGCAGTTTTTATAAAGGTTAATGCCACCAGAGAGGGAGTAACCCACTGTTCCTTTCTCAAGCCACAACAATGGGCCAGAACAGGTTGCCAATATAGAGCATCAGGTCATTGAGGGTTTTAGTAGTGGTGCGTAAAATTTACTTGTGTAATTATGGAAAATTTCATACAGATTACACATAATTATGTTAAAAGAAAATCCAACATTCTGAGTCACGTTTTGGAATGAAATGTGTGCTTGCATCAATCTGATGTGAAGTCACACTATGGTAAAAATAAAAAGCACAAAAAACACAGCGGCTGAGAACAGCTGCCCGTGTTCTGATTGTTCATGCTGTTCCGGTGTCACTCATGCAGCAGGGTGATGTCAGGGATGTTCATGTAAAAAGTGTATCGTGAAACTTCTCAAATTATGCTGGCATACTTTAAGTTCCACCAAGGCCTAGCTTTTAGTAACCCATCTCCCAGATCTAACCAAGCAACTGAAAATAAACTAAACCGCTACCATCGTCTGCTTCATGTACCTGCGGCTGAAAACAAACTGCAAGCAAACAATAGTTTGGGACAACATTCTAAGGAGGTCATTTAGAGCTCGGCCAGTAGTCCACCATCCCCTGCTGCAGAGGAGGACCACCTGACTTGCTTGGAAAGCCCTACTTGTTGTGGTGATCCTTTCGAAGATGCCACTGCAGCTGGAGCACTTGCCTCAAATCTTGAATGCTGGCATTATTTGTTGTTTGCAGCTCTGGCGTTCTTAGACATACAAGAGATAGTAAGGAGTCTAATACAAAAAATGAACTAAGTTGTAACCCTTACGAGTTTAATGGAAAACTAAGGCAATAAACTTACAAAGTGTTATGCAAATCACACATAGGGTCCCTCATAACTCATGAGAAGATTCCCATCAGTCACCACTCGGATCCGCCCTTCATCATCTGGGATCCTTATTTCTCACTTGAATAAGTTGGAACCCACAGTGGATTGGCAGATGGTGAAAGCCTAATCCTACATGTGGTATACAATGTGAGCAAAAAAGATATTAAAGTGATTGAGAAGCAGTGCTACAATTAGTGAAGAGTGAAAGTGAACTGGCGCAGTGTACTTATAAAATTAGGTATAGATGAGCAAAAAAACTTTATTAGGATTCTCCTGTACCCTAAGCATAAAATGAGTGCGTAGTGGTATAAAAATGACCACTAATGGAGATGGGGGGTCGACATGTTTCTGCAGACTTATAGGATCCAAAAGGTATCTGGCTGCTTCGTCAGGACCATTCACGCTACTGCTTAAACCAAAAAACAACAAAATGAGAAGAAAAGATACATATCACCTGAGTATGGTGACAAAGTCCTTCTCCTGGCTGTGTAGTCAAAACCAAGAAGTGAATCCATTCATAACACGATACAAATAAAGGGAAACAAACAAAGTGCATACACAATTAAATACAGAACACTGTGTTAGAAATAAATTTTTTCTTAACGCAGATACAACTTTTTTAGTTTCAGATGTGTAGTATTCCAACTATATATATCATACACATCTGATCTCAACAACAAAGGCTATTGACTGCTCACTTACCAATTTGGCAGGAGAGAAAAGTCCCACCTCACCTGGCCACAGCGCAGGTAAAATAGGTCACCGCTCTAGAGTAGCGAAAAAAGGAATCAAATGAAAAGAAAATTAGGACACCCAAGGTCCCACTCTGCTCCAGCACACAACCATTCAATCAAAGAGACTATTCTATGTGAATGTCCCAGCTCTCTTTTGTCAAATGTTCGCATAGGTATTTTTAGATGTTCCTCATACCATTATTTGTAACCATAGGCAATACGTAAGCATTTGCATGCGAACAACGCACACACTTAATAATGTCTATTGTAAAGCCCCTGTATATTTAAGAGCTAATCTTAAGAAACATTGTTGGTATGCGCGCTTTTCAATCCTATCTTTAACAAAGACGCATAGATTGAATCCAGTATTTAGAGCCAGCTGTTCTGTGGCATTGAAAATATTCGTTGTTATGCGTACAACAAGCATATCTTTGAACAGACGCATTTAGCATGTCTATTGTTTTAACATGACCATTATTTAAAAAGTCCATAATTTTGGATCAACAGTACTTTCACTTTATAGAGTAAAGCAGTTACTGGCCGTCATAGGGAGCACTCGGCATTGCTGCATGGTTCCCGTAGAGGACAACAGCCACGCGACTCCGAGGTATCTTAACAAAGCTACAGTGGAGTTTTAGTCTCTCTAGTGAGTGCGCGCGTATGCCAGTAAATCTAGAAGTGCAGCGCAAGAGTTGAACGCGCCTACCTGTCCGTCGGTACCCCCGGCGTCCCTCTGGGCTGTCGGGGCATGTACCGACGTGGTGCGCAGCCGGTCATTATATCCCGGCTTCCTCCTCAGTGCCGGAGTCGCCAGGATGACGTCAGGATGACGTCAGTATCTCTGCACCGCCCGTCGCCTCATGGGAAATGTAGTAGGGGCGATAACGCTGTCAATGTTTTAAGACAAAGCGAGTGTTGCTAGTCTTCGAGCTATTTGGTGATAACATGTTCTCATACATCAAACCTAAATAACAGTTAAAGGTTTAGATGGTGGAAAGCATTAAATATAATGCGAAACTTTGTATGAATAAACAGATTTACAGAGCCTGTAAAGGAAAAAGGTGATGCCTGTCAATGCCAAGGTGATAAACACTAACACCTGGTCTTTATAATGCCATCCAGGGAATATTTTAATTGAGGCCCTCCTTATCAGATCTGAGCTTAAACACCCATTTTTGTTCTTTTTTGAAAAGAAAGTTGCTGATGTCAGTGATATGGGGAGGGATCATAGGCTGTTCAATGACAGTCCACCTCAGTTCTGTTGGTAAATGCCCAGCCTCTATATAGTGTGAGGTAAGTCTTGTGGCCTGTTTGCAGCATCTAATAGAGCTTTTATGTTCTGATATTCTTAGCTTCACTTTTCGTGTAGTCATCCCTACATATTGTTTATCGCAGGGGCATGTTATCAAATAGATTAAATTTTGACTGTTACAATTGGTGAAGCGTCGTTGCTCCCAAGGGCGACCAGTCCCAATATCAATCTGAGTCGATTTCGTAGTGAGTGGACACGCAACACAATTACCGCAGGGATGATGTCCTGTAACTGCAGGCATATCCCATAGGGTTCCTATGGTGCGGGGAATCGTGGGCTTAGGTCTGGTGTGGACTAACTGGTCTTTGATATTTCGTCCTCGTTTGAAGGCGAATAGAGGGGTTGGTAAATCAACCAAGTCGTTCCCAGTGTTTAAAATCGCCCAGTGTTTTCTCACTATTTTCTGGATCTGGTTCGACTTGGTACTGAAAGTATTGACACATGTAATCCTTTTTTGCGACGGCTTGGGAGGTAGTAGTTCTAACAAACCTTCCCTATTGTTGTTCGAGGCACGTTTTTTTGCAGCCCTCACAAGGCTTTTTGGATACTTCTTCTCAATCAGATTTTGCTCAAGAGTCTGAGAGTGTTCGTCAAATGTTGCCCTACTGGAACAATTCCGTTGAATTCGGAGGAACTGTCCGTAAGGCAAATTATTGAGAAGTGCCTTTGGATGGAAACTCTCATAGCTAAGTAAAGAGTTCCTTGATATTGGTTTGCGGTATATTTCTGTGTGCAAACCAGTGCGAGTAGCAGTGATCAAAAGATCGAGAAAGGCAAGTTTGTCATTGCTGTATTCCATGGTGAATTTCAAAAAAGGATTTCTTTCATTAAGCCACAAATGGAACTTATTCAGATCCTCAATAGAGCCATGCCACACCACTAAAACGTCATTAATGTATCGTTTCCATAGACGCACATTGTCTAGGAACGGATGGATAACATTGAGGACGTGGTGTTGTTCGAAACTGTGCACGTACAGATTAGCGAGACTAGGGGCAAAAACGCTGCCCATGCTGGTCCCGCTAATCTGTAGGTACACAGTGTCCTCGAACATAAAAAAGTTCTCCGTCATGGCCAAGGTTGCAAGCGTCATGACCAACCTCACAGGTGTGATGGAATCAAGATCTCTCGCTTCGAGCAAGCTTTCTATTACCTCCAAAGTTTCTGTTTGAGGTATGGAGGTGTATAAGCTCTCCACATCGAAAGAGACTAGAAGATCCTGATCAATATCATAATTGACTTTTGGTAAAGTTCTAAGCACAGCCTTAGTGTCTTTTAAGTAAGTTGGCATTTCAAGTACCAAAGGTTGAAGAAAATGATCCACAAAAGTGGATAAAGGCTCAAGTAACGAGCCAATGAACGATATGATGGGGCGCCCAGGTGGTGGTCTCTGGGGTTTGTGTACCTTTGGCAGTATATAAAAATACGGCATGATAGGATTGGTTGCACATAGATATTGTGCCTCTTTTGCTAACAGCCATCCCTCAGCCAGAGCCTCCTCAACAATAGTACTAATGATTGTAGTCAATCTAGAGGTAGGATCTATGGATAATTTCTGGTAGAACTTTTTGTCATTTAATTGTCTCAAACATTCTTCCCGATAACTACTAGTGTCCAAAAGGACTATAGCACCCCCCTTGTCAGTAGGCTTTATTGTAATTGATGAATTAGCTGCTAGTCCATTCAAAGCTGCTTGTTCTTTTTTGCTAAGATTAACAAAGGGTTTGTGCTCTTGTCGAAGGAGAACCTGTAAATCATGTTCTACAGCGTCTTCAAAAGCCACCACCTTCGCAGGTAGGCCTATAGTTGTCGGGTTGAATTTCGAAGGTTTTCTTAAACCAGTGTTCTCTTTTTCACTTTCGTCTTGTACTTCTCTGTTGGAAAAAAGGAAGTGCAACCTGATTTTTCTAAAGAGGTCCTGTTGACGTCCCTGGTGTTTCTTGGGGGATCTTCTTCCCATTTCTCAGATCCATCGTCTGGAGGAACTGGGGGGGATTTAATCAGAGTTATGGCCCACCACCACCTCCACCTTGGTGGCAACCTATGCCGTGGGGGACTCCTACTTATCCAACTCAAGGAGGACCTTTTGGTCCCCCACAATTCTACCCAGACTATACACAGCAGCCTTTTTTAGGCTATGGCCAAGGGAGATCGAGGGGCCGACGCAGATCCAACCAACAAGGTCAGGTCCAATGGAACTTACCTCCACAGACGATGGATCTGAGAAATGGGAAGAAGATCCCCCAAGAAACACCAGGGACGTCAACAGGACCTCCCTCGTAATAAATCTCAGCAACCACACCATGTCTGCAATTGAAGAAGATGTACTGAATAGGGGCCTTGGTTTTGTGTCTACAAACACTGTGGATCCTTTCCTTACCAATATAGAAATGCACAAGTTCTTTAGAAAAACCAGGTTGCACTTCCTTTTTTCCAACAGAGAAGTACAAGACGAAAGTGAAAAACAGAACACTGGTTTAAGAAAACCTTCGAAATTCAACCCGACAACTATAGGCCTACCTGCGAAGGTGGTGGCTTTTGAAGACGCTGTAGAACATGATTTACAGGTTCTCCTTCGACAAGAGCACAAACCCTTTGTTAATCTTAGCAAAAAAGAACAAGCAGCTTTGAATGGACTAGCAGCTAATTCATCAATTACAATAAAGCCTGCTGACAAGGGGGGTGCTATAGTCCTTTTGGACACTAGTAGTTATCGGGAAGAATGTTAAATGACAAAAAGTTCTACCAGAAATTATCCATAGATCCTACCTCTAGATTGACTACAATCATTAGTACTATTGTTGAGGAGGCTCTGGCTGAGGGATGGCTGTTAGCAAAAGAGGCACAATATCTATGTGCAACCAATCCTATCATGCCGTATTTTTATATACTGCCAAAGGTACACAAACCCCAGAGACCACCACCTGGGCGCCCCATCATATCGGACATTGGCTCGTTACTTGAGCCTTTATCCACTTTTGTGGATCATTTTCTTCAACCTTTGGTACTTGAAATGCCAACTTACTTAAAAGACACTAAGGCTGTGCTTAGAACTTTACCAGAAGTCAATTATGATATTGATCAGGATCTTCTAGTCTCTTTCGATGTGGAGAGCTTATACACCTCCATACCTCAAACAGAAACTTTGGAGGTAATAGAAAGCTTGCTCGAAGCGAGAGATCTTGATTCCATCACACCTGTGAGGTTGGTCATGACGCTTGCAACCTTGGCCATGACGGAGAACTTTTTTATGTTCGAGGACACTGTGTACCTACAGATTAGCGGGACCAGCATGGGCAGAGTTTTTGCCCCTAGTCTCGCTAACCTGTACGTGCACAGTTTCGAACAACACCATGTCCTCAATGTTATCAATCCGTTCCTAGACAATGTGCGTCTATGGAAACGATACATTGATGACGTTTTAGTGGTGTGGCATGGCTCTATTGAGGATCTGAATAAGTTCCATTTGTGGCTTAATGAAAGAAATCCTTTTTTGAAATTCACCATGGAATACAGCAATGACAAACTTGCCTTTCTCGATCTTTTGATCACTGCTACTCGCACTGGTTTGCACACAGAAATATACCGCAAACCAATATCAAGGAACTCTTTACTGAGCTATGAGAGTTTCCATCCAAAGGCACTTCTCAATAATTTGCCTTACGGACAGTTCCTCCGAATTCAACGGAATTGTTCCAGTAGGGCAACATTTGATGAACACTCTCAGACTCTTGAGCAAAATCTGATTGAGAAGAAGTATCCAAAAAGCCTTGTGAGGGCTGCAAAAAAAGTGCCTCGAACAACAATAGGGAAGGTTTGTTAGAACTACTACCTCCCAAGCCGTCGCAAAAAAGGATTACATGTGTCAATACTTTCAGTACCAAGTCGAACCAGATCCAGAAAATAGTGAGAAAACACTGGGCGATTTTAAACACTGGGAACGACTTGGTCGATTTACCAACCCCTCTATTCACCTTCAAACGAGGACGAAATATCAAAGACCAGTTAGTCCACACCAGACCTAAGCCCACGATTCCCCGCACCATAGGAACCCTATGGGATATGCCTGCAGTTACAGGACATCATCCCTGCGGTAATTGTGTTGCGTGTCCACTCACTACGAAATCGACTCAGATTGATATTGGGACTGGTCGCCCTTGGGAGCAACGACGCTTCACCAATTGTAACAGTCAAAATGTAATCTATTTGATAACATGCCCCTGCGATAAACAATATGTAGGGATGACTACACGAAAAGTGAAGCTAAGAATATCAGAACATAAAAGCTCTATTAGATGCTGCAAACAGGCCACAAGACTTACGTCACACTATATAGAGGCTGGGCATTTACCAACAGAACTGAGGTGGACTGTCATTGAACAGCCTATGATCCCTCCCCATATCACTGACATCAGCAACTTTCTTTTAAAAAAAGAACAAAAATGGGTGTTTAAGCTCAGATCTGATAAGGAGGGCCTCAATGAAAATATTCCCTGGATGGCATTATAAAGACCAGGTGTTAGTGTTTATCACCTTGGCATTGACAGGCATCAACTTTTTCCTTTACAGGCTCTGTAAATCTGTTTATTCATACAAAGTTTCGCATTATATTTAATGCTTTCCACCATCTAAACCTTTAACTGTTATTTAGGTTTGATGTATGAGAACATGTTATCACCAAATAGCTCGAAGACTAGCAACACTTGCTTTGTCTTAAAACATTGACAGCGTTATCGCCCCTACTACATTTCCCATGAGGCGACGGGCGGCGCAGAGATACTGACGTCATCCTGACGTCATCCTGGCGACTCCGGCACTGAGGAGGAAGCCGGGATATAATGACCGGCTGCGCACCACGTCGGTACATGCCCCGACAGCCCAGAGGGACGCCGGGGGTACCGACGGACAGGTAGGCGCGTTCAACTCTTGCGCTGCACTTCTAGATTTACTGGCATACGCGCGCACTCACTAGAGAGACTAAAACTCCACTGTAGCTTTGTTAAGATACCTCGGAGTCGCGTGGCTGTTGTCCTCTACGGGAACCATGCAGCAATGCCGAGTGCTCCCTATGACGGCCAGTAACTGCTTTACTCTATAAAGTGAAAGTACTGTTGATCCAAAATTATGGACTTTTTAAATAATGGTCATGTTAAAACAATAGACATGCTAAATGCGTCTGTTCAAAGATATGCTTGTTGTACGCATAACAACGAATATTTTCAATGCCACAGAACAGCTGGCTCTAAATACTGGATTCAATCTATGCGTCTTTGTTAAAGATAGGATTGAAAAGCGCGCATACCAACAATGTTTCTTAAGATTAGCTCTTAAATATACAGGGGCTTTACAATAGACATTATTAAGTGTGTGCGTTGTTCGCATGCAAATGCTTACGTATTGCCTATGGTTACAAATAATGGTATGAGGAACATCTAAAAATACCTATGCGAACATTTGACAAAAGAGAGCTGGGACATTCACATAGAATAGTCTCTTTGATTGAATGGTTGTGTGCTGGAGCAGAGTGGGACCTTGGGTGTCCTAATTTTCTTTTCATTTGATTCCTTTTTTCGCTACTCTAGAGCGGTGACCTATTTTACCTGCGCTGTGGCCAGGTGAGGTGGGACTTTTCTCTCCTGCCAAATTGGTAAGTGAGCAGTCAATAGCCTTTGTTGTTGAGATCAGATGTGTATGATATATATAGTTGGAATACTACACATCTGAAACTAAAAAAGTTGTATCTGCGTTAAGAAAAAATTTATTTCTAACACAGTGTTCTGTATTTAATTGTGTATGCACTTTGTTTGTTTCCCTTTATTTGTATCGTGTTATGAATGGATTCACTTCTTGGTTTTGACTACACAGCCAGGAGAAGGACTTTGTCACCATACTCAGGTGATATGTATCTTTTCTTCTCATTTTGTTGTTTTTTGGTCTAAGCAGTAGCGTGAATGGTCCTGACGAAGCAGCCAGATACCTTTTGGATCCTATAAGTCTGCAGAAACATGTCGACCCCCCATCTCCATTAGTGGTCATTTTTATACCACTAGGCACTCATTTTATGCTTAGGGTAGAGGAGAATCCTAATAAAGTTTTTTTGCTCATCTATACCTAATTTTATAAGTACACTGCACCAGTTCACTTTCACTCTTCACTAATTGTAGCACTGCTTCTCAGTCACTTTAATATCTTTTTTGCTCACATTGTATACCACATGTAGGATTAGGCTTTCACCATCTGCCAATCCACTGTGGGTTCCAACTTATTCAAGTGAGAAATAAGGATCCCAGATGATGAAGGGCGGATCCGAGTGGTGACTGATGGGAATCTTCTCATGAGTTATGAGGGACCCTATGTGTGATTTGCATAACACTTTGTAAGTTTATTGCCTTAGTTTTCCATTCAACACGTAAGGGTTACAACTTAGTTCATTTTTTGTATTAGACTCCTTACTATCTCTTGTTGTACTAGTTGTTTACTGGGACTATGGTATTGTCGGGTCGTTAAACTGTCCCCTAGACCCTCATTCCCCTTGTTTATTAATGTTCTTAGACATAGACATAGCTACACTGTGGAGGGTGGGCCTCTGGGTAGAGGGGTTTGACAGAGGAGCCCGCTGAGGCTCTACGATTGGAAACTAGTGGTTCCCCCACCTCTCAAGTTTGGAAGAGGAGGTGTTCTTTTCTGGAGCTGTGATTCCCACTCCACCAAGCTCTAAATGAACCTCTAGCATCCCAAGCCAATTTCAGCATTCCAAACAGGTTAATATAGACACACAGGGAACACCAGAAACCTCATTTTCTGTCATAACTCAATGCTCCTGGTTTTAGGATTGCTGAAAGACCAAGGCGGAGTGGCCAGCTAGAATGTGTACTGGTCTCACAAGTGACACAAAACACATCCCCTCAAAGTACTGGCATTGAAGGGGATCTCTGTGCCACTGGGAGCAGACCAGACAAGCAATTCTTGTAATTCTTGTCTGGATAGGAAGGAGATCAGTGCTTGTCCTTTCATAGCCTCTCAACCTACAATAACAATTGGTAGCATCTCTCGATACTCCATAAAGACATTACGGGCCTGATTTACTCCATCCTCCTGACAGAGAAACCGCCTGCCAAAACTATGAAATGTCTGCTGGCCCAGCAGACATGTCAAGCATTGAGCCGTCATGGCGTTTCCTGACAAGGCATTGACCGTGCTGGAAAAAAAAAGCGAAGCAGGAGCAACTCATGCTGCAACAGGGCCCCCACCCCTGTTGCTCTGCACAGTTCTAGTTCAATGGAACTGTATCACAACTGCATCACAGTGAAGATTTCTGTATTGGCCAGCTGTCTGCTGCGAGCTTGACTTGGTGATATTGCCGCTGCTCATGAAGAAAACTAAAGCCACGCTGCTGCCGAAGTGGGAACTCAGGATCAGCCTGTAGGTTAAAACTGGTATAGAAGTATAATTGTCATGAAACTTGGTCAGTAGCACGCAACTTCTGCATCCAGACACCAGCCTGCAGTTAGTCATAAGGACCACCACTGGTGAAGATTGGTAGGACAGAGCAGGTTTGTCCAGCTTGTCCGCGCTGCAAACCCCAACCTGAACAAGGTTGCTTCTGTGGCCCCACGAAGAAAAGTACCAGCAGTGTAAGGGTGGGAACACATCTCCTGCCCGCTGTACAGTCTGAACTGCAACACAACCAAGATCAGGGCTTAGTCTGCCAATGGAATTATAAACTGACAAGCGCAGGCAAGTCCACAGCACCGCGCAAGACTATTTAACCAAGGATTGAAAAGACATTGAACCAAATGGCAAATGAGCTCAACCACTAGGTTTGAGCCCAGTAATACCAGTGTGCCCTATGGACACCTAAGGAGGTTGGACTACCATCAGAAGACATTTACACTTTTCATTCATCTTAAGACATTTTTACTTTTCATATTTTTTTTATTACTTTTATATTTGTTACTGGCTATTGCCTATATTTTTGCAAAAAAAAAAAAATCAAAGGCCTGTCACAGTCCACTTATTGTCCTTACCAATGCTTTATTTATTAATTTAGTTGAACAGACCACGAGACATCCAAGACTGTCTCCAGGGCAATCCTCAAAAACGAATGAACGTTTTACTTTGCACTTGCGTTGCTACTGTGGCTCTATGGACTGCTTCTTATTTTCTAGTCATGTTTGTTTGCGTACTGTGTTCACAAAACAGGAGAGCCCAATACGAAAAATTTGAACAAAGTTAAGATTTAAAAACGGGAAACAGTTTTAAATGTGATATTAAGCAGAAGGTGAAATATAAATAATAAACAATACAAGAATTCACGCAGTGCAAAGCTTCTAACCCCAGAGTGTGGTCAGAGAGTTAACCAACACCCAGTCCCCTGGCCCACTACAGTAACCCATGAGAATCCCTGTAACAAAATACCTGCTTGTAGGCTTTAACGGACTGTAATACCAATCCAACCTTGAAGGCCTATTGGCTTTCACATAGGCTTTTCACACTATACAAGTCAGGTCTACTGCTTTTGTCATAACCATTCCTGGTAAACAGATGATACAAATGGCATTTGACATAATGTTTCACAATAACCCAATCAGGCCTACTGCTTTCCATTTTGGATTATCACCATAAAGCACAGGCATAGAGTATTGAGCACAACATTTGCTACAAAGCAACCACTGATACACAGTCATAACTTTACAAATATGTACATAATTACAGCTGGCAAAACAATATGCTGCCCTCTGAAACAAGCACAAGGATTGTCAAACCCTAAATCTAGGCCTTCGGTTTGTCACAGGGGTAACCCAACAACAAAGGCTTGACCTACTACAGTAATCTGAGATTCCAGGTCGGTAACCTTTATAGTTGGCTTGTCCCCATCACCTCAGTCCTACTAAATGGAGCATAAAGTTTCTCACAAGTCAGCTGGTAGGCAAACAGCCATCAAAAGTATAACTATGTATTAAAAATAAAACAAAATACATAATCTACGACCTCTCGCAAAAGGTCCAACAGGAATATGACAAGTGCTAGAAGTGTTGACCGATAACAAAACCCTGGCCTACAGTAATCTGTGCTGTGAGATTCTGTGTAATAAAACTTATTTGTGCAAACTTCAGCACAGTTTAATGACAATCCAACCTTAACCTGTTCCGGGTGCTGCGCACGACCAACGGCCGCCGCAGCCCTGCCCACTGCGAACGCCTGCACCGCGGCAGAATGGCCGCCGCGGTAAACGGGTTAAAGTTCTAGTGGCAATGACAAACAATTTTCAAAATAAACTGGTTAGGCTTACTATGGTGTCATAAATGTTCATAATAAACATGTCCGACCCAAGGCGTAGGACATACATATTACCAATAAACCAATCAAGCCTATCACTTTATCAATCGTTCGTCACCTTTCTCAATTAAGGCCCAACGAATTCTACAAAAGATTTTCCACAAGGCAACCCTCAAACATACAGTCCGAATGTTATATATATATATATATATATATATATATATATATATATATATACCAACTCGGCTCTCCCCTCTCGTACGAAAAGAGTGTGACACTGCTCCGGGGGTGAATCAGGAACGGCTTTATTTTAAAAACAGCGCTGGCATTAGAGAGTCTCTGGAAACGCAGGGCAGACGCGTTTCCGCCTCAATGGCTTCATCAGTGCCCATCCAGAATGTTTGTTGCTCTCCCGGGGGTTCCTTTCTTGTAGTTGTTCTGATCGTGACCACTCCCAGTCACGTGATCAAGTCCCACCCTAGCCTCACAGGTGCAAGACACTAGGCGCTCCTCACTTGCACTGCTGCATTGTGGTTAGTGGAGTCCTTCGCAAGTGACCATTCAGTGATGGGGCCTCTTGACACATCACGTGATGCTCCAAATGATGTCGGACCGGGTCCCCACGCCGCCGCAGCCTTGCCGGTGGTAAAGCTGTCCTGAGTCCCCCTTATCAGGCAACGATTTGCCTCCTCTCTCCCCATATTGGCGATGTGTACCTCATAGGCTTTCAGCGCCTGGGGGGGGCGACGTGGTGTATTTTCATGTGTACTCCAGGGCACAGGTAGTCCGCGTAGCTCCAGAACGAGAGGGCGTGTCACTTAGCCAGCACCTGCAGCTGGCAACACATACCAACTCGGCTCTCCCCTCTCGTACGAAAAGAGTGTGACACTGCTCCGGGGGTGAATCAGGAACGGGTTTATTTTAAAAACAGCGCTGGCATTAGAGAGTCTCTGGAAACGCAGGGCAGACGCGTTTCCGCCTCAATGGCTTCATCAGTGCCCATCCAGAATGTTTGTTGCTCTCCCGGGGGTTCCTTTCTTGTAGTTGTTCTGATCGTGACCACTCCCAGTCACGTGATCAAGTCCCACCCTAGCCTCACAGGTGCAAGACACTAGGCGCTCCTCACTTGCACTGATATATATATATATATATATATATATATATATATATTTTGCTACACAAAATTTCAATTCCAAAGGAGTTAAAGGAGATTATCAAATTATAAATCTATCCTCAGAGTTCATCAGAGAGGGAAACTAGAGATGGACACCAACATCAAAACCCTTGCCTACTACAGTTATCTGAGAAGCTCCAAATAATGCAATCTGTCTACAGGCTTTAACGTGGTACAATAACAATCTACATCGAAAGGCCAATTGGCTATAAAATATGATTTTGCACAATAAATATGTCAGGCCTACTGTGTTTGTCATAAATCTTCATAATAAAAAAAGATTAAGCCCATTGCTTCTTGCATACCCCTCTTCCAATAACCCAGTCAGGCCTATAGCTAATGTATTTCTCATAAGCTTTCCTATCAGGCAACTTAGCAAATAGACTTAAAATTACAAAAATCCGCATAGACTGAAGTTGGCAAAACTATATACAATCCTTCCCGAAAGGGTAGAACAAGGATACTACACATGCACATTTTCACCAAGGGGGTACCAACACAAACTCTTGCCTGCTACGGTTATGTGAGAGATTATGTGTAATAAAATACTGGTCTACAAACTTTAACAAAGTGTGATGACAATCCACCCCTAAAGGACTATTGGCTTTGACATGCTTTTAACATTCACTAAGTTGTGCCTGCTGCCTTTTCATATTAAACAGATGAGGCCTATAGCCTTGATCAATGGCCCGTCATGATAACTAACCTGGTCCCGCTGTGTTGAGCATAGGCTTTCCCACAATGCAGAACTCGTTGCAGTGGAAGCACGCACCTTCTGCCCTATCAAAACCAGTACTGAGAGGAATCAATATTTGGGCAGAAACAAAAGTCCCTCTGTCACTAGTGGTTCTTAAATCAATTTTTCATGTTCATCACCTAATGTGTAGTTACAGCTGCGCGGTCAAGCCAAACATTTGTTTTGGGCAAAAAGTGTAGGTTCACTTTAAGTATAGCTGGAGTAGCCAATCCATTCACTTCAGTAGTTCAGGCATTTATTGCACGTAAAATATCTAGTCTGATTAGATTTGCAATTATTTTCTTTGGTTACAAGTGAGACAAGTCGTGCAGAAAAACATATGGCAGAACAGAGCTGGCCCATCAGAGAGCCCAAAACGTGAAGCCTGGCCCAGTACACAACATAAGGAGACCACACAAAGAGCAGGACACAAACTCAATCAGTTACAGAGATAGGATGCACATATCTTTGTGATAAAACCCAATTTCTCACACTCTTCTAACCCTGGCTTACAAGCCACTTTTGGGTTGTTCAATTTCCCTCAATAACTTTTGTGTGAGGATGGCAGGACACACTGCCAGAGAAACAGGAGAATGTCAGTAAGCAGCTGGGGCATTGTGTATGACCAGTCCAACAAAAGTTAGATCAGAACAACAGAGTAGCCTGGTAAGAGGCATTGCCAAAGGAACACAACTGGCCCAGCAAGGGAAAGAGAGCAGAGCAACAAAGCTAAACCGCCAGAAATCTGGCAACAGGAACAGGAGAATGCCTGAAAGAAATAGGGTCAAAGAAACAGGACCGTCCCATTGGCCTTGTTTTTTGGTAGGAACAGGACATGTCCAGCAAGCAGTTATGTGACAGGATTATGCCACGTCGTGCAAGGTGAGGCAAGAGTAAAAGGACAGGGCTAACAAAAGAAAGCAGACCATCAAGACATGCTAAGCAAGAAAGCACAAAGCAGTACCATATAAACACGTAAGAGGAAGGACAGGGCAAGCCACCTGGAAGATACAATCCTGAAAGAACTAGAGAAGCAGGTGAGTGAAAACATAACGCGCCTCTAGTATGGGCTCAGGCCCTGTTGAGTTTACCAGGCGGATGTCCTTGAGGAAGTTCTTCTTGTTCCCACTGAACGTGGCCTGCTTCGGTCCCTTCAGATGCTTGCTGGCCTATATGCACTCCTCTTTTAAAGACGACAGACAGCGTGCAAATACCGTTTCACCTGCAGAGAGCAAACAAGGTCAGCACGTGCCCAAGACTAGAAACCCCAACATCAGAGGCCAAAGAACTTAAGCCAGTAGCCAGCTAATATGGACCAGAAGCTGACCGGAAATTTCATGACTGAGCCAGAGTAAGGAGCGAGTGAATGAATGAAGATCGTGTTCCCATATTGGGTGTCATTCCTACCATGATCGATCAGTTAGTGTAGATGCGAAGTTCTACTTCACCCAAACTGTCTAGTGACTTAGGTTCCCAATCACAACAAGGAAGATTTGGCAGTCGTACTACCGTGCGGTTTCAACCCATACGGAGGGATTCATGGCTGCCGACATGGATATCAATCAATTATCCCATATTGGAGGTAGGGATAATAGTGACAACAGCCCCCGATGCCTCATCCCATATATTTGTTAACTACTTTATTTTAGAGCAAACATTTCATTATATTGAGTTATCCACAAGTGTGCATTACATTTGTACAACATCAGCATGCATACAGTTGCATAAGAAACAATGGGGGCCCATGCCAAATGTAGTGCCAGCCCGCCCTCCTGCGAGTTCTTGGAGTCAATGTTCATCTCATTTAGTTCAGTGCTAGCCTGGCTTCCACCAGGAGGTGGGTAAAGAGCAGGCCTCTCGGAGTGGTCATAGGGTATGCACTGTTGTCGCCAACCCCGCCTAGGAAGGATGATAACTGGTTGGAGAGGGAAGAGATATGCCCAACATCGATCAATCGATCCGATTTGGCTCATCCCATATTAAGAGGTACAACTACAACCTGGTTAGATTATTCCTACCTCTGGGGGCAGTGACTGCAGCCTATAAACACAGTCTAGTGACTCAGCCCTATCACAGTGAAGAAGATGCTGCACCAGCCCTGAGCCCTCATGTCATTCTGAAGGACAGACGGCTGCTGACCGGGTATGAACAGGGCTCTAGGATAACTGCAGCCCACAGGTCCCACATTACCTTCAGTGCTTTGTGACTCAGTCCTGTGGGCCTCAATCACAATAAGGAATTAACTAAAGCCGCCTGTGTTGAGAATCTCGTGACCAGACTAAGGGAGATATGGCTAATGACCTGGATTCAACCCTATTACAAATGGGGATGGATTAAAGGGAAGCCGTGAGAGCAGCTCTAGGGGTCTCCCTTACCCGTGAAGGAGTTCATGGTTGAAGCCCTAAAGCTTGAGCACATTTTGAGACTAGTGACTGCAGATCTGAGTTCTTACTTCTGCCTCAGATAAATAATTAAAGTAGCTTTTGGGTCTCATCCCACAGTGTCTGGAGTAGGAAGCTCTGAAAAACAGTTTTATCAAGTGACCAGAGTGTGTGCAAATAGGACTGTATAATCCTCCTTCTGCTTAAAATAAGCATCTTAAGTACACTCCCCATTGAATTCCAGGAGCCCCTAATATCCTCGAAGCACTGTACACCGATGACCCAGCACATTCCACTTAGCTGAACACCTTGCTCCCCCAGACCGTGAACACCAACTTACCACAGCCCTTTAACCTCATTAACGACAAACCTGGAGTCCAAGCACTCCCTCTTCTCAGCCATGGAAAGCCCTCTACAGCTGTGGAGCTCTCGCTCCCCCTTGCCCATGAACCTCCTACCCTGGACACATACAACGCTCATGCACAGGAGCCCCCAACGGACATCAGTGTAAAAGCCCACACCCAACCCCATTACAATTCAGAGGGAAACAACCTCTACAACGCAACTTTTACCACGCAGTGCCTTTACGACGCAACTTTTACAACGCAAACCATTACAACGCATTGCGCTGGGGGGCGCTCTAGGATAGGGAATAGGTTCAATTTACTGTCCAACACCTTCCATACTATCCACGGGGACTGGAGTTGGAATAGTAAATTAAACTATTCACTATCCAGCGCCCCAAAGCACTATGCGTTGTGAGAGAGCGCAAATTGAGAAAAAATGTAGAAGTGCACCATATTTACAAGCACGTTGCATTATCTTAGTAAAGTACACATAAGAGTGTAGAACTTATAGAGTGCAAATATATAAGAGTGCCTAATTTGAATACTAATACATATATCTGTGTGAAAAGTTAATATAGAATTGTGTAGTGATGTTAGAATGACGTAGAAATTCCATGTTATGTAGCTACTGTAAGGGAAAATGTAATTCTGCAAAACGTAGAAATGTGTAGGCCACATGGCAGTTCACATAGAGTACTGGATGCAGTTACATTTTATACGTGGTGGATTTTAAGGTTGCTATTATTCAATGTATTACTGATTAATAGTACTGAATTATATGCTTTAGATGCTTTATATAATTACTGTGTGATATAAGTTAGAATACTGTTTAAACTAGAGAAAAAGGTTTGCAGAATGAAGAGGCCCGTTTCACATAATTCTTATAGGCCTGAAAAGACAAAGTCATTCCTTTTGATTTGTATGAGCTCGTTAGAGAGAAGTCGTGTTAGGCCTTTTAGATGTTTTACGACTTAAAGATATGGTGTAGGCCGGAATTTGAAGCCCACAGTACATGTGTCTGTTTGCAGGTGCGAGGAGGGTATAATCAGTAAAGTGATGAATAGGCTTTTGTTCAAGAGAGCCAGGCACCGGCCTGTAGGAGTCTTCAGGAATTTCTAGGGGGTACCGTCCTGCCGGAGAGAAGCCTGGGAAGCAAGGTCAACGCTAACGAAGGGTCCAGAGGAGTACCAGCATGGAATTTGCCGCCAGAATCGATACCACGTGAGGGGCGTCCCGAGGGGCGTTTCTATTGGAAATGTGATTTTGTATTAGGGATAGCACCCCGGGGTGGAGTTAGAACAGAGGGTCTGAGGAGCCTAAGTAAGCGGATGGGTAGGCAGATAGGTAGACTGCAAGAAACCAACTTGACTCAGAGACTAAGGGAAGTGTGTGATCTTCTTTGGAAGTCACCACTGCTGACACCTTTTTAGGTTAAGATCTGTTAAGTAGGGATGTCACTTAGTCTAGTGTAGGGACAGTCTAACCTGAACTTTTCCTTTCTGTAAATGACTCAAGTTGCAGATCATAGCTATTCTTGCAACTCTGTTGACTTTTGAATTGGCTTTAATAATTTTCTTTTGTAGACTAAGAGCATTTAGAGAATATCTGTTTATATTAGTACCTGTGTATCTTTTGAATCTTATGCTGAGAATTTTGTATCTCCAGCTGTTTTTGGCTTTACAATAAACTTTTAAAACTTATTCATAGTAAGTGGTTCTTTAGAGTGGTTTAAGTTCTTAACTGATTGATCTAGTAGTGGGTTGCCTTTTACTCAATGACAGGTACCAACGATCCAGTCGACCTGAGCTGGGATCTGGTAAGGTAATAACAGACCAGAAATCCCGCGTTAACAGTTGTAATGGTATGCGTTGTAAAACTCGCGTTGTAAAAGCATGCGATGTAAAAGCATGCGTTGTAGTGTCATACATCCCAATTTAGAGACAGACAAGGATGACTCCGGTGTACCAAGGCAGCAAGTCATGCTGACTTTCCAGCCACAGTGACTGGGGAAGGAATGGCATGTTTGCACAAGGCTGAATGTGAAGCTCTGCACTTCCTGAAAGGAAGCACGGCTCAAATTACAAAATCCACTCCTTTCTCCAGCAAAGCAGATGCCAAGCACCCCACAAGCTAGGTACTTGGAAGAGGGGAGTGTACAATGTGCTGAGGGTGATGGTGGGAGAACATAGCAAGTGAGCAGCCCCGAGGCCTCCACTAGTGCCCAGCCCCTGCCTTGCTTGGAGGTCATGTCAGTTAAGGAATGCATCTCTGCATCTCAGAGCAGCCTTAAAATGTCAGCAAGGCATTAACTGAGTACAGAGTCTAAATCTCTTCAAGGCCAGAAGAGCAAAAGGTATTCATGTAATGTTTGCCAGGCCACACCCAGTGGGTGTGCCTCAAAAGAGAGGCAGGTGGAGACACACTCCCAGTGTAATGACAATGCTGCCCGGAGGCACGCATACAATATCTGTGAGAACTATGTACAGATCCAGGGTCAAAGTAGGCACTGCGTCCACGGACTCCAAGAGAAATCACTTGCGAGAGCTCATCTCTGGACAGTGTGTGGCCTATTCACTTCCTAGATCCCTGGACTGCTGGGAAAGCTTTGCTCTGAGCTGTAATTAGGGCAACTCTCCAGCTCCAGGAACTGCACGCACAACACCCGAGTGCGCTCTGCACGTCAGAGCAAGCTAAGGGATTCAGACTCTGAACCTGAAACACGTGGGAGAGATCTACTAACAGAGGATCATGGTATACAAAGGCTGAATCTACAACACCTGGGAGAGGTCTTCACTGTTCCAGATTTGGGAGCAGGCTATGGGATCTAGGGGACCGGCCGACGACAACTATGTAAACATTGGGAGAAGCCTGCTCAGAGAACTAGTAATCAGGGCAGTCCTAGGTGTCCAGGTAAGTAGCCTATATTACCTGTGAGAACTCGGATCAGAATCGAGGGCGTTGCAATCTAAGGAACCTACATCTTGAAGAACGCGAATCAAAAGCAGACTCAAGAGGGATTGCATTAGTGCAATAAACTCAAAACGCCACAGAGGCCTATGCTCTGTTCAGAGAGCCTGTGACCAAAGCAGATGGTGGAACCCAGGGATTGATCCTTTTTGACCTGTGAAAGTCTGTTCAGAGACCAATTCATAGCAGGCCTCGGGGTTTAGGCCTGGAAGAGCTCTGCTGAAGGACTGCAGCAGCGCAGATCTAGAGAGTAAAATGTTAAACGTGCATCATCTAGAAAAAGCTCTGTTAAGAAGCAGGCATAGTGTCTAAAGACTGACCCTTAAAAGGTTTGCAAGAGCTTTGCTCATAAAATCTACATGGGGGGCGAAATCAAGTGACTGATCCTACAGCACCTGTAAATGTCCAAAGGATACAAGAAATCAACCTGCAACATCTGGAAGTTAAGTGATGGTGCAAGTGTAGGCCCGTGAGATAGGTTGCGTGGCAGGTGGGGGGGAGGGGCGTGTTGAAATACAGAATCTACATCATAAATGAAAACTCTGCAAACAGCCTGTGGAAGAGGCAGGGCTAAGGGTGCAAGGGAAGAATATACAACACTTAAGGGGACTCCGCTTTACGCCCAGGGTCAGAACAGGAACTGAATCTGCAGGATCCAGGCCAACTCTGGGTCACGGCAAATCTTGAAGATGAACCTACAACACATGGGAAAGCCTTACACAGATACCAGTTGAGTTAGAGAATGCCCAGGGGCCCAAAGCATAGAAATCATGGGGTTGCTTTACTGGAGGCGATCAGTCCAGAGACTTAATCTACAACTCCAGGTCAAGCAAGCTATGTCCTGGAAAGGGTCCAGGGTCAAAGTAGGTCTTGAGGAAGGGAGACTTAACCTACAACACCAGGGAGAGCGCAGCTCAGACCCAAGATAAGGCAGGTCTAGAGACTGAATCCAAAACATACGGGAGACCAAAGGAAATTGCTTGACTATGGGCTCCATTAAGACTGCATAAGAAAATTCATAGAAGCTCTACAAAGCAGAGGATCTCTAGTGAGCCCTTGTGCTAACACCATATAACAAGACCGGAGTTCTGTGAAAGTCGACCCGTAATAACACTTGGGCCCACAGTTGCCTCCATCAAGAAATATTAGAAGACTGAGCATCGAAGCAGGGGAGCACACTTACCAATCAATGTAACAGGAATGCCAAATTCCAAGGCGGCAGAGATGGCGGTCCATTTGCCAGTGCCTTTCTGTCCAGCAGTGTCGCGGATTTTTGGCAGCAGGTATTTGCCATACGTGTCCTTGAATTTCAGGATATCAGCTGTGATCTCAATAAGGAAGGAGTACAACTATTTTTTGTTCCAATCTTCGAAAGCCTAGTAAAAAACATAAAGGAATGTGTTGGACTCAGCAATGTCACAAAAAAGCGTGAAGAAAGCTTTAAAAACCAAAGAAGAGACAAAAAGAAAAAAAGTAGGATGATGGAAAAGTACTGCTTTCTGGGCTAGATCAGCAGTTGTATAGGCACAGCTGTAATTTGCTCCTGTGAAGAAAGAATATGTATGGGCACTGTGCTATACACAACGTGCGGGGGTATGTCAAAAGAAAGACTTCGAAACAGACCATAATACCAATGGCTACATATAATGCAGATGAATAAGTTGGTTTTCATCATCATGAGACCAAACCTCCTCATGATGCTTCATGCTTTCTTTAACCTAAAGACTGATAACATAAGAGGCGATCTCCTCAATGATGTATGCCGCTACTCCAGCCCCAATAGCATAACTTCCACTCAACCGAAAAACAACGCGGCATGGTCTTCCTTCGACACCTACTCAGAAGAAACAATTAACAAACTGCTCGGCACCTTGAAACCCTCTAATCACCTCACAGACCCCTTACCTGCTAATGCTGTAAAGTACTTCATCCCCCTGCTCCTCCCACTTTGGACTAAAATCATTAACAGTTCCCTTCAACAAGGTCTCATCCCTGACTCCCTCATGGTGGGACAGGTCACGCCTATACTCAAGAAACCTACAGCTGATCCTGCTGACCTAAACAATTACCGCCCTATCACCAATATCCCCACCCTGGCCAAACTGCTGGAAAAATGCGTACAACTCCAACTGACAAAACACATCGATCAGTTTGACCTCCTCAACCCTCATCAATCAGGCTTCCGAGCAAGACACAGTACGGAAACGGCTATGACACACATAATTGATGACACCCTCCAAATCCTAGATCATAACGACTCCTGCCTCCTCATCCTACTTGATCTCTCCTCAGCATTTGACACCATCAAACATGAGAATCTACTTGAGCTGTTAAACACCAGAATGGGTCTATCTGGGACTGTTCTCAAGTGGTTCACTTCCTTTCTACATAACCGGTCTCAGAAGTTCAAGATCAACAACGTGTTATCCCCATCTGTGCCTGTAACATTAGGCGTCCCACAAGGATCTTCCCTATCCCCAACTTTGTTCAACCTAGTCATGGAACCACTCACCACCTTGTTACAAGCATCTAATGTACACTTTCACATGTACACCGATGACACTCAACTCTATCTCAAACTACAATCCCCGGAAGACATCAAACTTCTGAACTCCGCGCTCACAAACACCCAATCATGGTTGGCCGATAATCACCTCAAACTAAATGCTCTGAAAACTGAGTTCCTTCTGATCTCACCTCCTGCGAAAATCTCCACCACCCAAACTTGGCTCAAGCACCTAACTGCACTCAATGTCCAAACCACTATCGTGGACTCCGTGAAATCCTTAGGCATCACACTTGACGCCAATCTCAACATGCAGCAGCATATCAGCAAAACAACTAAGGGAGCTAATTTCCAAATCAACACCTTGAGGAAAATTAAACCCTTCCTCCCAGCTAAGAACTTCCAAACTGCAGTACAAGCACTAGTCATCCCACGCATAGACTACGGAATCGTCGCTCTCTGCGGACTCCCCCTATCAACAACCGCACCCCAAAGAGCCTCCTTGAACGCTGCAGCGAGACTTATCACTGGATCAAAAAACATTCGCATATCTCCCCTGACTTAAAATCCCTGAACTGGCTGCCTTTTGAAGCCAGAATACAGCTGAAAATCGCTTGTATGACTCACATGGCTGTACACCACAAGTCACCCAACTACCTCACTCAAAAGCTGACTATATCAGGGGGCTCGAGATCCACTAGAAGCACAAAAAATCTCCTCCTGAAACCGCGAAGATTCCGGAAGGAAAAAACATACAAACGCTCCTTCTCTGGAATGGCACCCAGGATCTGGAATGCACTCCCTCCCGAAACCAGGCTTATCTCTTCCACTGCATTTTTTAAGAAAGAAGTAAAAGCCATCCTTATGGCTAAATTCACTTGAACTCTTTTTTTATTGATGTATCGAAGACATTGCACCGACTGTGTACTATTTGTTTATCTGATTATCTAATTGTACTATTTGTTTATTTGATTGCTATCCTATTTTGCTACCCACTTACTACCTACTACTATTTTGTACCCAAAAGTTTGTTTAATCACTCTCCTGTTTCCCGTACCCCTTGTTTCTGTAAAGCGCTCAGATATCTGCAAAGATCTTGTTCACGCTATATAAAACTTTGAAAATAAATAAAAATAAAATAAAATGCTCATTTGGTGCAATATGTGGCTGGAAATAACACTATCTTGCGGTGTCACTTGGGATATTTCTGTAGTGTGCGAGGTTAAACTGTTATACTTTAACCTTCTTGGCCTCCTTTCCTGAGTTTGGTATGAGTGACAATGTGGAGAGCAAAGGGGCTGAAAATGCAGATACCCCGCGAGGACAAACGCAGTCACACACAACCCCGGGACAAAGTGACGGGATCTTGTTTTGTTTTACAGAGGTTTACATAGCACAAACCTGACCCGAATCGTGTATCAGAGCGCTTCACTTAGCACCAGTTGCATTACATGAGGACACACATTCATTTTTGTTAGGCACGGGGAGATTAAGTGATTTGCCCAGAATCACAGGATGTTCAGCGTCATTGCCGAGACTCGAACTCAGATACGAGGTCGACCGTCCCAGCCGTTAGGCCAACTCCTCTCCCCTAATCTTGTTCAAAGTGAAGGGATGCCTCGTTAGAAGTAAAGTTATTGATATAACCACAAGATTCTCCTCTCTTTCCTGGTGGCAAACTGCTGGTCAATCTGCTAGCAATATGGCTTGGTGCCTTGTAGGGCCCAGAAATCCACACATTCCATGGCCTTCCAGTCTGCACTTCCCCACGCTTAATGTCAGGGAAAACCGACTCCAAGTGCCATCCTCGGACTTTGGTTACCTTCTTCACAAAACCATTTCAATGCCAGGCTGGCGATTTATAATCTAGTACCTAGTGGATGAATAAAGAGATGCACAAGGGTGCCTCAGTCTTAGCCATACTCCGTGCCCAGCACATCCTTCATCAGCACGCTCCTGGGTATGTTCTGACCATCATCCAGAATTAGCACATTCTTCAGCAGCTGAAAATAAAAGTGTAGGGGGTGGAATCCCACTCACCTTTTCCATCTCGTCCTGATTCATGCCCAGCACGTCCTTCATCAGGTGGTAGGCCTCGCAGATGAGCTGCATGTCCCCGTACTCAATGCCATTGTGGACCATCTTCACAAAGTGCCCGGCCCCTTCTTCACCAACTTGTCAAGGAAGGGGGTGGTATAAGTCAGTGTCCGCATTAAACGATGTTCACCAACACCTGCCAATGCCCTCTACAAAACCATCATTAATTAACTAAACCATGAATGAAATAAAAGCATGGCAGCCAGGGACAGGCAGGCACACATCACACACTTTTTCTCCTCCTTTCTTCCGGGCACATAGACCAGAAAGGCAGAATACATACAGTAAGACAGCTAAAGAGAGATAGAGAGAGATAGAGAGGGAAGGAGAGAGAGAAAGAGATACAAACTTTTCTGCACATTTCTGCACATTCTACAGCTAAACAAAGGTTAGTAGTAGACACATAGGTCACATGCACAGAAAACACAAAAAAACACCTACACATAATGTAGACCGTAGAGTGTTAACTAGCCGCCTCTTTCTACTCACCCAGTCGCAGCAAGGTTCACCCTCCACTTGAGCAGCTATTTTCTGAAAGATGGGCTGGATATGCGGCCTGTAGAGGGACAATGCATGTAAATATTGAAGTACATCAACAGAGTGATTTATAAGATCCAGTACTGAAACAGCAAGGGAAGCTGTAGGGGAGGATTGTGCTGTACTGACAGAGATGTGTCTGTGCGTGTCCCATAAGGAGACCAGTAGGAGGTGCTGTGGTCGAACTGAGATGCCTGTTGAGAGCTCTAGGAAAGCAGTATACCCATTTTATGTGCACCTACATTTAGAACACGCAAATAAATTGCACTCAGCTATCTTAAGAGCCGCAGACCCGCTCAATACACCTGTAGTTTAACACCACAATAACTGCTACCACCACCACTCCACAGCTTTATTTATTCGAGAAGGATAAATGGGTAAATTCATGGGGAGAGATGAACCATTCCAGGGGATCTGGCTTGGTGTTTAGAGTTGCTGCTTCTCGACCCCGCAGCCGGGCGCTGCCTTGCCCACGTCTCAATTTCCCTTCCCTGGTGCTCCGCTGTCGGTTTGGAGATTCTCCCGACCCCGCAGCCGGGCACTGCTGTTGTATTTCCCTGTTCTCTACCTGGTGCTTTGTTGGGGGGCCGGATTGCGTCCCGTTTCCCAGCGGGGTGTTGCATACCATTTATTTCTATTTTAGTTTCGCTCCTATGGTTCCCTGAGGTACCGAAATTGTTCCTGCTGTTCTGCTTGGCATTACAAGTTATTCACTTTGGCGGCTGAAGTCGCTCCTCGGCTACTCACTAATTAGTAGCTCCTCGGTTGCTCTCGGATTCATGGACATATTGTACCTGGGAGAATTTGCGTGGACCACACCCCTGTGCAGTGTGTAGTTACGGCTCAAATCTTCTGAATCACGGTAACAGCGTGTTTATGCTACCTTTTGCTTATTCTCCAATTGTGTTGGTATCTTTACAATATATTACAGTCTGACAGTTAACACGTATGCTACATACACCTCAGAAACAAACAGATATTCAGAGAAGAAGAGATCCTATAGCCTGTAACCTACTTGCCCCTCCTGGTTACTTCCGCAGAACCACGTTGGTGAGCCTGTTAATTCCTCATCCAGAATTGAGAGTAAATAGGTTGGAATATATATATATATATGCTTTGTTTGTCTGTTATACAGGTGTTACAAGAGGCTTTGTAGAAGGCAAATAGGACTACTCTGCATGCATCCCTCTGCATTAACTATTAGCCGAGTATATCAAAGTGGTAGGTTAAATGTTGATATTGCCATTATATGTCTTATAGTATTACGTCACTTGTGCAGCAATAATCTTGTCCTTTCTTTACAGCCTGTTCAACTCACAAAGATCCATTACAGTGGTGCCATCGACAGAGAATTGTTTTGTCTTACCCCCACCTTTCCTTGTTTTGTTTCCCTGTTTTCCCCTGCCGTGCCACTCGATACTCTAGAGTCTGATAGAGTCGAGAGGCCGTAGGGGACGGCTGAGGACTATTCATCAGTTTCCTGACGCTCCTGTGGAACGATCCAGCAAGCCATTACAACAACAAAAAATAGCATATCATAGCAAAACATAGCATATCATAACAAAGCATAGCATAACATAACAAAACATAGCATAACAAAAAACAAAACATAGCATAACAAAAATCAAAAAAATAGCATAGCATAACAAATCAAAGCATAGGATAGCAAAACAAAACATAGCATACAGCATCACTCAGCACCACCACAGCATCACTCAGGGGTACCACAACATCACGATGCGCTACCACAGCATCACTGAATGCCACAGCATCACTCGTTCGCCATCACAACATCACTCAGCGCCACCACAGCATCAATCTGTGCAAGCATTCAACAACAACTGGTTCAAATATGTTCTCTCAATGTTTCAAGCTTTATTACAAATGTAACAAAAAGATGTTAATATTTCACTTCTGTTCTTGGATTTTCGTAACAATAAAATACACTGAACATAATCTTCACAACAGTTATTTACAAAAGTTTAAGCTATTGCCATTATAAATTACAATAACTTTTTTAAAGTATTAATTATTAAAAAATTAAAAGCCATTGTTATTTGTAATATCAATACATGTAAGTCACGTAAATACGACACATATTGCATTACAAATGCTATAGGTGTCACATTTGCGAAAAAAACTATTGGCATTGTAAATGACAAAGCTATTAATTTCGCTATTTTCAAAAACAAGACATAAATAAAAAATGTGTCATTTACAATACCAATAGCTCAAACTTTCCTAATGCAAGACCTATTGCATTGCAAATGCTTGTTATACAGAGCTTCTCCAATTTCATTCATAAAATGATCGAATCAAAGGCAGAGTCTCCAACTGGTCTAACACCAGGGGTACCTTTAGATAGACATGCTTTTTAGGAGAAAAATCCCATTGGGACTGGTTTCATTTTTTCCATTTACACATATGTACTTACAGGTTTCACAATACAGGGTTTTGCTGACTAACAAAAACAGGTCTGCTGGCATAGTGAAGTTGTTCCTTAGGTTCTGGAGCCAGCAGAGGATTCAGTGTTGCTATGGGAGAGGAAAGAATTGTTGGGGAGGGTTGGCTTTAATCCAGTGTTAATACGCATGTTTTAAAGGAAGCAAATATTTAAGAAATAAAAAATAATGAACTCAACTTTTAATGTTCCGACGTCTGCAGATTTACCCGTGAATAACTATTCACATCTACCCCATTTCGTTAACCGGCTTCACCCGATGAAATGAGAAGTGAGAGAAAAGGAAGGGCTGACAAAAACTTAATCAAAGCAGCAGACGTGCACAGTAAGATGTTGCAATTTCTTTTACAGTCCACCCAAAAAAGGGAACACATTTGATAATCCTGTTTTCACTAAAAGGCTGCAACCTCTGCTGATCCTGGCATCCCACATTACAGATACAGGAAAAAAGGTCTTAAAAATAATTTCAGTTCGCTCTCCCTTTTGCTGTACATTTATTTAGGCGATCCGTGGCCTTAAGGTGCTCCAGTCCTACCAGTGAAGCGCCCAAGCAGAGATCCTGTTCTTTCAGACAAAAAAAATCCTGTCTGAAGACATGATATTCATTAAACTATTCATTAAAGAGATGCTAGCAAACGTGTGCGTCTGAAGATTTAACCTCCTAAAAGAGCGGTGTGTGGCAACACCACAGGGACACGAGAATAGGTGACCCTCTGACCTGTGCTGACGGGGATTGTCAACCTGTTGACCATGCCCAATACCAAATAACTCACATAAATGTGGCCTCTTTTGCCCTGCTTTGGTGTCTCTCTGTGCAGTTCCCTTCTTTGAAAGGTAAAAAGATCTTTATTAGCAACGCTCATAAATTAAAACTGAATGGACTGGCTGGATGGTAGTTTCTTTACCTTTGGTATAATCGTGGCACCCGCACTTTACTTTTAAAATGTTATAAGTAAAGCGCGGGTGCCGCGATTATACCAAAAGTAAAGAAATAGAAAAAACATCTATTTCTTTCATTTTAGTATAATCGTGGCACCCGCGCTTTACTTTAAAAATTTTATAAGTAAAGCGCGGGTGCCGAGATTATACTAAAATGAAAGAAATAGATGTTTTTTCTATTTCTTTACCTTTGGTATAATCGTGGCTTTAATTTTAAAATGTTATAAGTAAAGCGCGGGTGCCGTAATTATACAAAAAGTAAAGAAATAGAAAAAACATCAATTTCTTTCATTTTAGTAGAATCGCGGCACCCGCGCTTTGCGCTCGCCATGATGTAGACTTTCATCTTTTTGCCGTCCCGCTTGGACGGCTTCGGCCTGACTTCCTTGTGGCGCAAAAGGTTTCATTATCTTTATAGGGCCATCTGTTTGACCCCATAAAGATAACAAAGCTTTTACGCCAGAAGGAAGTCAAGTCAGTCCGACAAGTGGGACGGACAAAAAAAAGAAAAGTGTACGTCACCACAAGCTCTTTCCCAATGGCCGGCCATCGTTTAGCATGAACGGTGACGCCGGCCAATGGGAAAGAGGGGCGGGGCTTAAAGCTCGATAGTGAATCTCCCTCAATCTCATTAGATCTCACAAGCAAGACTGCGCATGCGCAGCCATCGCATGCTTCAACCTAAACATGGTGGATACCCCTAATGTAAAGTAAAATCTGTGGGAAGTGTTAACATTTGAAAAGGATTTAGTGTTAGCGTTATGCTCAGTTTTCACGATTATCAAAAACCAATGCATGCTACTGTTTGCATTTCCTCCATGCGAATGGCTTATTTAAAACAAGTATGGAAATATAAGAAAATGCTTTTCGTTGTAATAACAGTATTTGTTTATATTGAATCATTAATTCAGGGCATGCTTTTTTTTCAGGGATTCAAGAGATGGTATTAAATGTGCTTTCAGACTATTTCTAAAATTGTAAAAACTTGGAGAAGTACAGCTGTTCTTGTTGTTGCTGAACAGCTTTTTTTTGTACTGCACATTTAGTTGCTTTTTTTATAAAAGTGCATATTAACGTTAGGTTTGGAAATTCTCTGGATTTAGGCTAATATAGTTGCCTTCTGTTATTACTCTTTTGTTTTTGGTGTTTCTTAAAATATTTAAAACATTTATATCCAAAAGCATTCTCTTTATCGATTAAGGCGAAAAAAATGAACTGATCATTGCAAAATTTATGCTGGATAAAAGGAGAATCCAGTTATGCAATGGATTGAGGCTAATGTAGTTGCCTATTTATAAAAATTTCCTGGATTTTGGAATTTTTTGATTGAAAAAATTGATTATTTGGGGAGTTTTTTTCCCCAAGAAAAAAAAGTCTTAGGAAAAGATCGTGGTGATAGGAGTTGTTGACTCATGGTGACTCAAGGAATATTTCACACTCCCATTGAGTTGAAAAAAAGAAGACATCTTAAGGTAGGAACCCCAACTTTTCTTTTTTGTGAAAAACATTTTCCAAAATTCCAAATGAATTGTTGATAGAGTAAAAAATGACAAGTAATTTTGAAATGATGTTAGTATGTTTTTAAAATCAGTAGTGTAAAATGTATGCAATACTGTCAAGGAAGTCAGAAGCCACCATCAACTTAAATTGTTGAAGTTTAGCCAATAGTCTCTCGGACATTTCTTTGCTTTTTTGGGAAATTCGTGGATTCAGGCTATCTGACAGTGATTTCGATAGTCTCATTTACTGGAAACGTTGCTCCTTTTTCAAAATTTCCAGGAAATGATAAAAATTAGGATGATGACGAGCTACAGTTTTATTAAAAGAATTATGCCATCTCTCAATGGCATTGTTTGTTTTTGCACCACCCTCCAAGCAGGTTGAATAGCAGTTCCGCCATTCTATAGGATACTTGAGTTTCCTCCTGCGGCCCCATCCTGCTTAGACGGCCAATCCAGGTATCCTCAAAGTAATTTAGTATTGGTGTAAATTTTTCTTCTTTTTGGGAAAACATTTTGGGAAAAAAGAATCAGATTCTGTAATTGCAGTGTAGTGCTCATCTACACTCTCAGGTGGCACAAAACACAACGCAGTTAGCTTTCGTAATTCAAATTGTAGTTTGCTGCTTGATAAATAGTCTTCAACCAAGCATGATTTCTGAATCTTACCCCAATAAGCCTGCGAAAAGTTTAGGAAACATCCTTGGATTTGTGTTTCTGGGTATAATTTTGTAATTGTAGTAATCATTGCCAATTCAAAATCAATAATTACTTTTCGAGGACTTTTATTCATGGATTTGCTTTTTATTACTGACAAAATTCAGTGTACGTAGAAGATTGTTTGTCAGGCAGCAAAGCAAACACTAAAGGGACTGTTGTGTTATTTGTATTGGCATGAACAGTGTAAATTTGAGAAAATGTATGGGGTGTTGATTTGAAAGTACCATCCATCATCCAAACTGGACTATTCTCAAGGGTAAAAAGGTTATGGTTAGTGCTAAAAACTAAAATTAATCTCAGAACGTCTCCATTATCATACAAAAGAGAGCTTCCATTAGAGAAAGTTAGCAAGAAATCATTAGGGATGTTAATATCTACAAAGTTGCGGGGTGTTATGTGGTGGGGATTACTTGTCACTTTTTCTCTTTGAACCACACGTCTGAGGTTGGGGATGGAGGGCATGCTCCCAGCAACATGCAAATGTATGTTCTGAGCCACTTCCTTCTGTATTGTACCACAGTTTTCATTGTAGATGTGTGCTAGAAGTTTAATTTGTTGGACATGTTCCTGTACTTCTATTTCCATTGTAGAGGCAGAGTGGTTATGGTCTGTTTTCCTAACTACGGTTTCTTCCAGAGTAACAGCTCTGCCTGTGCAATGGGGCGAGAAATATTGCACACACCTCCAATGATATCTGGGTTCAACAGATTTATCTTTACAATAGAAAGGTTATTTCCTGTCTGAGATTTGACATACGTTGCTTGCTTGCTGCAGGACATTGTTGATTTATGCATGTTTCCTTTTTTTATTATTAATTGCTGAGAGATAAGTACTCTTAAAAGTTTTTGAAAAATATATTGGTAACACAGTCACTGTTATGCACTTGCTTGTTTTGTAATTACTCTTTGTTCCTTGTGTGCGAAACAGCTTTCACAATTAGCCATTTTCTTCCTCGTTATGATTTTACCACATCATTTTTACAGCAAATGTTTATTTTATCTCATACATGTTTTTATAACGCATGCTTTTACCACTTATTTGAGGGAAAATGGGTGATTCTGGGGGTTCCCCCCCACAAATTAATTATGTTTTACAACATAATTACGGGAAGATGGAGGGTGTGGGGGGTCTCCCCCACAAATACATTGGTTTAAAAAATAAAAAAATGGGTGTTAATGGTATGCATTGGAAAAGCATGTTTGAGCTAAAAACGTGTGTGGTAAAAAAAAAATTGTGGTAGTGGCATACTATGTTATTTAAAACTCTGTTCTTACCTATTTTACTTAAATGTATCTTTGATGACAGTCTCTGCAGTTTTATAGAGTTTTACAGATACTTACTGTGTATATCTGTTGAATTGTTTTCTGGAGAATCTTATAGGCCGCTGCTTGGTTTGATTGAAGGAAGTAAAGTTTTTTTGAAGGATTAGATTTCTGTAAATATAAGAAAATGGTACAATAAGTGATTTTCTATTTTTAAAAATTATTCTGTGTTGACTTGCTTTATTGTTTGGGTTTTCAGTCTCATCTATCTTCTCCTTTCCGGATAAAAAAGGTCTAGGTAAAGGCATACTATATCTTTATCTGCGTTGTAAATGCTTGTTTTATATTGCTACCTAGTCACAATTATGAACTTGCTTCTTTGGTACTCACAGTTTACTTATGTAATGTAAAGCATCTCTTTCAACGTGGTTTTTATTCGTAATAGCTTTAACCACGCTTTTTTTTTCACAACGCATGTTTTTTTTCACCAAACAAGTTTTGACACTGCATGCTTTTACCACATTATTACGGGAAGTTGGGGGGGTCTCCCCTCACAAATGCATATGCTTTACCACATAATGACGGGAAGATGGGGGGGTGGGGGTATCTTATAGGCCGCTGCTTGGTTTGATTGAAGGAAATTACGTTTTTTTTAAAGGATTAGATTTCTGTAAATATAAAAAAATGGTACAATAAGTGATTTTCTATTTTTAAAAATTATTCTGTGTTGACTTACTTTGTTTTTGGGGTTTTTAGTCTCATCTATCTTCTTCTTCAGGCTAAAAAGGTCTTGGAAAAGGCATACTATATATTTATCTACATTGTAAATGCTTGTTTTATATTGCTACCTAACCACAGTTATGAACTTGCTTCTTTGGTACTCACAGTTTACTTATGTAATGGAAAGCATCTCTTTAAACTTGGTTTTTATTGTAAGAGCTTTAACCACGCTTTTTTTTACAACGCTTGTTTTTTTCTTCACCAAACTAGTTTTGACACTGCAGGCTTTTACCACATTATTACGGGACGTTGGGGCTGTGGGGGGTCTCCCCCCTCAAATACGTATGTTTTACCACATAATGACGGGAAGATGGGGGGTGTGGGGGTTCTACCCGCACAAATACATTGGTTAAAAAAAATGTGTGGTAATGGTATGAGTTGGAGAAGCATGCTTGAGCTAAAAACGTGCGTGATAAAAAAAGGCATGGTAGTGGCATACTATGCTTTTTAAAACTCAGTTTTTATCTATTTTATCTTAAATGTATCTTGGATAACAGTCTCTGTAGTTTTATAGTGTTTTACAGATACTTACTGTGTATATCAGTTGAATTGTTTTCTGAAGATTCTTAAAGGCCGTTGCTTGGTCATTTGATTGAAGAAATGAAGTTTTTTATTAGAATAAGATTTCTGTAAATATATAAGAAAATGGTACAATAAGTGATTTTCTTTTTTTAAATACTGTTCTGTAATGACTTCTTGGGTGACTTGTTTTGGATTTCAGTCGCTATCCTTCTTCCTCTTTCAGTAGACTATAAAACACTTCAGAAAAAGGTAAAAACTGATATTCTTCATAATATATAATACTTCAATTGATATATTTTTCTGCCCATCTAATTTATTTGCTTTTTAATCAGAGTATGCTTAGACAATGTTCAGCTAACGGAAGCTGAAAATAATCTGATTGCAGCTTCTATAACTTGGGAGGAGATTGAATCAGCCATACTCAGCCTAGTTCCAGGTAAAGCTATGGGGCGAGACCAAATCCCTTTAGAATTTTATCGCACTTTTAGGAATATGCTCAAACCAAAATTGCTCAAAATATTCCATCAAGCTTTCCTAGGACATCCACCTGATTCCTTGTCCCTGGCCACTATTGTAGTATTCAAAAAGAAAGGGAAAAATGCTGACGAATTAGGGTCTTATCGGCCAATATCTCTAATAACAGCAGATAGTAAAATTTTCTCCAAAATAATGGCCAATAGATTAAATGATATAATGCCTGTCTTGGTCTTGAAAATCCAACATGGTTTTATAAAGAAAAGGGACACTATGGATCATATTAGGCGTGTAATCAATCTGCTGGATTGGGCGCCGGCCATGGGATCCCCAGTCGGTGTCATTCTCCTGGATGCTGAAAAAGCTTTTGACAGGGTCGACTGGGGATTCCTGTGGTCTGTTCTTACATGGAGGGGGTTCCCTTTAGAATATATTACGGCTATCCAGGCGTTATACACTAATCCTAAGGCAGTCATTCGTATAGGAACCAATACATCCACACCCTTTCTGATTACAAGGGGGACAAGGCAGGGGTGCCCTTGCTCCCCTCTATTGTTCGCGTTATACATCGAACCATATTTGAACACCTTGATAAAAGAAACTGGAATTCCTCCTGTTGTATTACATCAGGTAGAACATAAAATCCTTGCATATGCTGATGACGTGGCTATTGTCACTACTGATATCGCCTTATCTTTACTCAAAATTACAGAATTAGCCAATGAATTTGGTGAATTATCAGGATATAAATTGAATGTTGCTGACCCTGGCCGACGGACACCTCACCCGAGGGAGGAACCGAGGAAGCTAGTGTCTCTGCTGCACGCCGCCACCCCTCGCCGGACCCGCTGCGCGGGTCCCGCATCGCGGCTGCAGCCCTTTTCTTTGCTTGCTTGTTAAGGGGCATACTTTGGAGCAACCGGCAGGGCTGCGAGCACAGCGGCGGACTCCGAGGACCAGGAGTCCCCGCGAGCCCCTCTCCAGCTGGGCTGCTCTCCCTGCCGGCCCCGCCCTCACTCCTGATCATTATAAGCAGCTGCCTCATCTGGACTCGGCGGATTTCGTTGCTGACCCTGGCCGACGGACACCTCACCCGAGGGAGGAACCGAGGAAGCTAGTGTCTCTGCTGCACGCCGCCACCCCTCGCCGGACCCGCTGCGCGGGTCCCGCATCGCGGCTGCAGCCCTTTTCTTTGCTTGCTTGTTAAGGGGCATACTTTGGAGCAAACGGCAGGGCTGCGAGCACAGCGGCGGACTCCGAGGACCAGGAGTCCCCGTGAGCCCCTCTCCAGCTGGGCTGCTCTCCCTGCCGGCCCCGCCCTCACTCCTGATCATTATAAGCAGCTGCCTCATCTGGACTCGGCGGATTTCGTTGCTGACCCTGGCCGACGGACACCTCACCCGAGGGAGGAACCGAGGAAGCTAGTGTCTCTGCTGCACGCCGCCACCCCTCGCCGGACCCGCTGCGCGGGTCCCGCATCGCGGCTGCAGCCCTTTTCTTTGCTTGCTTGTTAAGGGGCATACTTTGGAGCAACCGGCAGGGCTGCGAGCACAGCGGCGGACTCCGAGGACCAGGAGTCCCCGCGAGCCCCTCTCCAGCTGGGCTGCTCTCCCTGCCGGCCCCGCCCTCACTCCTGATCATTATAAGCAGCTGCCTCATCTGGACTCGGCGGATTTCGTTGCTGACCCTGGCCGACGGACACCTCACCCGAGGGAGGAACCGAGGAAGCTAGTGTCTCTGCTGCACGCCGCCACCCCTCGCCGGACCCGCTGCGCGGGTCCCGCATCGCGGCTGCAGCCCTTTTCTTTGCTTGCTTGTTAAGGGGCATACTTTGGAGCAAACGGCAGGGCTGCGAGCACAGCGGCGGACTCCGAGGACCAGGAGTCCCCGCGAGCCCTTCTCCAGCTGGGCTGCTCTCCCTGCCGGTCCCGCCCTCACTCCTGATCATTATAAGCAGCTGCCTCATCTGGACTCGGCGGATTTCGTTGCTGACCCTGGCCGACGGACACCTCACCCGAGGGAGGAACCGAGGAAGCTAGTGTCTCTGCTGCACGCCGCCACCCCTCGCCGGACCCGCTGCGCGGGTCCCGCATCGCGGCTGCAGCCCTTTTCTTTGCTTGCTTGTTAAGGGGCATACTTTGGAGCAACCGGCAGGGCTGCGAGCACAGCGGCGGACTCCGAGGACCAGGAGTCCCCGCGAGCCCCTCTCCAGCTGGGCTGCTCTCCCTGCCGGCCACGCCCTCCTGGTAGCTACTTGGACACCTACATAAAGGAACTAGCACTCCCGCGGCGCGGGAGCGCGCGGGAGGGCGCCGGGAGAAGCCCGGGACAAGGGCGGGACCGTCTGTGGCCGTCCGGGGCCGCAGGAGGCCGGGCTGGGCCCAATCCCTAACATTTTATATCCAATATCTGACCTCACGGTACAGGCAAGGCCCTGTGATTTATGGAAAGACATAATTTTGCCTGATTGCTTAAATATTTAGATTTTACTAACTTTTATCTTTACTAGTGCACTTTGAGATCTTTTGACCTGTCAATAATGTCTAAAAAAACTGCCTCAGTTACCCCTGCTGCACTGAAAACCCTCGATTCCTTTCTCGTACATGTGGTCAAAAAAATTAACAACGATAGAAGGGAATCTTTGGGCCTAAGTCAATCGCCAATTTTGCCCCCATTAAGCCCTGACCGAAGCACACCTATCGCTGATACCCCATTGCCCGACCCCACCACCGCTACCTCTGATGTTGATTTAATCAATCTGGAAGTTGATGATGGAAATTCTGATTCGCCAGCTGACCAGTCATTAAATAATGTGCCAGAACCAGAGCAGCAGCAAAATACCGTCGTGGAGATTCCTTCATCTTCTCCCCCTCTTACACGTCCCGTGAGGAATTGCAGGAAAGCTCAAGCCAAAAGGGGGGGAAAACAGGCAGGAAAGAAAAAGGTTAACTTACCCCCTGCTCACAAAGGGATAGATGTGGAGTGTGATGATGAGGACGAGTGTAGACAAACTATTAATGATGATCTACTTAATAGATTTGCAGACATGATAGATATAAAAATCCAAACCATCATCAAACCTCTTATTGGGAAGATCGACAGACTAACATCTGAAATAAAAAAGATGGGAGGGTTGCAAAGTAAGCTGGCAGACGATCTAGAGAACTTTGTTAATGAAATTTGTAAACCCATAGTAGCCACAGAGCAAGATCCGGGTGCCGCCTCAGGCACTATGGATTTACAACATCAGCCCATCTTGGATGGCCAACCGCTACCATCTGTGCCTACCAACGATGTAATAAGTGAGGTCTCTATGTCTCAACCCATGGCTCAACCTATGGCACCCGTCCCTTTGCACCCAGGGGTTGACTCACCTCAATTTATCCTGGAAGCCTCCCCACTAGTCCTAGTTTTGGCGAATGTGCCCGTTTTATCTCAGGAACAAAGGGAATCTGCCCAAGGCCTTAAGGATAAAGCCCTACATTGGCTTACTAACAATATGCGTATGGCAGACCAGGGGGCAGATCAGTTAGCCGGCGATATTGTCACGGCAAGGAGGGTCCCATGGATTGGGAGCAAGATTAAGAAATTTAATGGGGATTGCGTTATATTAAATTTTGCTAGCGCTGAAGTACTCCCTAATATTCTTGCACACATTCTCCCTCCGCAACGTAGATCTGGATCTATTATCCCTCTCACCCTGAAATTTTTCTATACTGAGACCCAGATGGCGACCTTCTCTAACATCCCTAGGCCTAGAAGGAATGATAGAACTGCTTACTGGGGTGGGGAAACCAGGCCCAGATTTAATAATATCCCCTCTCGTCCCCTGAGTAGTCGTGGGTTAGGGCGAATCAACCTTCTGCATGGGCCAATGGCCAGAACACCGGGGCCACTTTGGCCCAATTCAAATAGGTGGGGCCCACACACCCCTGGTTATGCTAACAGAGGCCAGGGCATTGGGTTCATGCCGAGACAAGGGAACGATCACCTGTCAATACGACCCAATACCCCCCAGCACATGTGGAACCCGGTAGTGAATGGATGGGGTCAGGCGCCCACTCCTTCTGATTGGGGATTGGCAATAGGAAATAGATACGGGGTCCTGTCAGGATTAAACGACTGTGATTGACTTACAGAGGTTACAAGTCAGGGTAAAGAGGATATGGCTCAACAATTGGATGCTTCGCCGGCCCCAGGTCCAGTAGCTGAGACCCCTAGAGAATCGTGTAGGCTAGTAAGCTGGAATATTGCGGGGCTAAATGGTAAACGTGAGGACAAATCCTGGTCAAGCTTTGTCTTGGGCCATCACATCATAGCCCTCCAAGAAACGTGGGACACCTCAGATAGCTTGTGCTGGGATGGGTTCATCAGTTTTACTAAAGCTGCGGTCCACAGCCGTATGGGAAGGGCCAAAGGTGGCCTTTTATTTTTGTTTTCACTAGACCTGAAGGGTAGTTGGAGGCAAATTGATACTGATTCTCCCAATATTCAGCTGGTCGAAAGAATGATTAAAAGCACTAGCAGGACTATTTTTATTAATTTTTATAATTCAGGCAATAGTGAGCACAGAGGTCGCAACATTAAGGATTTGGTTAGGATTTTAACAATGGTCAGTCAGAACAAATCGCTTGATACAGACTACATTTTATTAGGTGATTTTAACATTCATCCGTGCAACCTAAATTGCAGGAGAAGTAGCCCTGATGGGGATGATGGGCCCGAGGAACCCCATTTTGAACATTCTATTGAGGGAGAGGAATTAGAGGATTTTTTAGCTAATTTTGACTTGTACGAACCAGATGGTGGAATTAGAGAGCCAACTTTCACTGGCATTTCGCAGGGCACCATTATTGATTATATATTTGTATCCCTAAGCACTCTTACACAGGTTATTGCTTACTGTACCATACAATCACACTTCAGTGACCATAACCCTGTAGTGTTAGTAGCGGCGTGGGGAGGCAATCTTGGACCATCCCCACTGGAAACCATCTCCCATCCATTAAGGACTACCAGGCAAGGAAGATGTCTGAAATGGGCTAAAGTGGTCCCAGAGAAATTTTACGCCGAAAACTTTCCTAAGATTAGGGGTAAGGTTGAGGTTTGCCTAAATCCTGGTGCACAGGGCCTAGAAATTGTAGAGGCTTTTGAGGCCATATGTATGCAGGTATCACAGGATCTCTTGGTTAAGACCAAAAATGTAACTATAGGCAATAAGCGCTGGTTCGACTCAGCTTGCTCTAAAGCACACAGACTATTAATGATAGCTTTAAAAAACATCCCAAGGGCAAATGATGAGATTACTAGACTCAGGAAAGCCTATAAACTAGCATTAAAAAAACGAAAGGATATCATTAAACATGAAGCCTGGGAAGATCTCCTTTCGGCGGCAGTCCTGAAGAATAGTAAAAAGTTTTGGGAGATTATTAAACAGCCTTTTTTCTCGGATGACGACAATGATATTATGGATTGCGTTATTCCCGATGAAAAATGGTTATCTCATTTTAAAAACGTCTATGGGGATACTGCTGATGTAATCACAGACGTTCTGCCGATAAGATCAGCTACCTGTCCTATTATTTTTAGCCAAGACGAGGTGGAGAAAGCCATCAAGTCCACTACAAAGCATAAGGCACCTGGCCCTGACGGTGTGCCCGCTGACTTTTTTATGCATTCCCCAAAACTGTGGGCTGAAGTTCTTACAAATGTGTTTAACGCAGTGAATGGAAATCTTGTACCTGCTTCATGGAACATTTCCACAATTGTTCCAATTTTTAAAAAAGGCCAACGAGATAACCCAGGCTGTTATAGGCCCATATCCCTTTTAGCCTCATCTGTAAAAATCTTAGGCAGAGTCCTCCTATCTAGGCTAAGGGCGAATGTTGAGGGCTGTGGTGGATTGTCCGAAATCCAATATGGATTTAGAGAAAAAAAGGGTACCATCGAACAGTGTATCAATTTACATCTGTTAATCTCTAAATACACTATAGCCAAGGAGGGGTCATTATATCTCGCATTCATGGACCTCTCCTCGGCCTTTGACTTGGTCAATAGGACCAAGCAGTGGTCCATTTTGTTGAAGATCGGTATAGATGAAGCCTTGGTCACCTTTATGTCCTCCTTGCACCAAGAACTTTTCTCGAGTGTACGAGTGACCAACGAGGGCAGGTGTACCGCTCTCTTTAGATCCTTAAGGGGTGTGAGGCAGGGCTGTATTTTGGCCCCCTTACTGTTTACCATCTACATTAATGGCCTGGGGGTATATCTGGAGGGGCAGGAAGCCGACGTCCCGCGTGCAGGAGTTGCCAAGATTCCGGCACTCTTGTACGCGGATGACGCAGTGCTGATTGCGCGCACGGGAGTTGGTCTCCAGCGCCTATTAAATGCCTTTGGCACGTTTATGGATCAATTAGATCTTAAAATAAATGTAGCCAAGTCACACACTATGGTGGTGGGTGCTGAGAGTCGCAGGAAGAAAATTAAAACATTCCCTTGTAGGGGGGACTTGGTCTCCAGGGTATCCACATTTCCCTATTTAGGCATCCTGTTTGACCAGCATGGGACTTGGGGACCACAGGTTAGAGCGAAGAAGCTGGCTGTTACTCGATCATCTTTAGCAATCCTGAGTTTCGCTGCAAGGTTAGGAGCCAGGCCTATGGAAGCAATTATAAAAATCTACAACAGTAAATCCGTGGCAATCGCTCTATATGGCTCTGCATTATGGGGGTACGTAAATGTGGAGTCAATACAGAGAGCGGAGAACGGATTTATCAGAGCCTTGCTATCTGTACCCCAGTCTACTCCGACGTACTCCATTCATAAAGAAGTCGGCCTTCAGTTCCTCTCGGATAAATTGCGCTTGGCCCCTCTGATTCTATGGTTAAAACTATGGATGAATGAGGAACTTCCACTAAATCATAAGATCATGACTGACGTTCTGTCCCTTGATAGATCTAATAAAATCCCCTGGCTGGCGTATCTCGCAAAAGCCTTTGCCGACATAGGTCGTCCGGAGCTTTTTACCTCTCCGGAGTCCATTAGGAATCAAGATCTTGAGTTGGTTAAAAAGTCTTTTTTAGGAAGGATGGAGATGTGCCGTGAAGAGCGTGAATTAGCCAAGCCGGTAGTGAGGGATCACTGTTTGTTGCTTACAACACCCTCACTTGAACCCTATCTTGGCTATGTCACACGTCCTTTTCATAGGTTTCTTTTAATAAAATTTAGATTTAATTTGTTGCATTATCATTTAGGTACTTTCCAACATTGGCAGAAACCAGAATTAGCTCCGCCCTGCAGTTGTGACCATTTCTCAGTGCAGGACACAATGCACTTCGTCATGTTCTGTGGTTTATATATAGAGCCAAGGAAGAAATTCTTGATACCAATTCTTAAGGAGGCTGGCTTCACACAGGTGAGGCCGGCTTTACTCTATTTACAGCTACTATCTAACCCTAACATTACTTATCGCGTTGCTAAATTTTTGGTAGCTGCCTCAGGGGCAAAAGCCGCCTGTCAAGAACTGTCATAAATGTCATAAATGTTAAGTACATTCTTCTTTTTAAAATGTTTTTTATAAATTCTATTTTGCTGATGGATATCTGTATCATGTATTTTATGATGAATTTTGTATTGAATGTATTTTAGTGTTCATCTCTTTGTATGGTTTTTAAAAAAAAAAACGAATAAAGATAAATTGATTGACTGACTGAATGTTGCAAAAACTCAGATAATTCATTCATCCGAAGGCAGACCAGAAGGTGTCATATTAACCCCTACTGCCACATATCTTGGTATTACAATCTCTGCTAAAGTGGAGGATATTGTAGGGCTTAATGTAGATCCCTTATTATTGTCTACGAACAGTACACTTGAGAGACTGAACAATTTGCATTTATCTTTGTGGGGACGTACTAATGTAGTTAAAATGATTATTTTTCCTAAATTTCTTTACGTATTCCGCACAATTCCTCTTCTTTTTCCCTCGTTTTTTTTTTAGCAAATTAGACCGAATTATTTCTAGATTTCTATGGGGATATCGAAGAACTAGAAGATCTCTCAAGTGGTGTACTCTCCCGATAATAAGGGAAGGTCTAGGGGTTCCGATCTTCCGTTTATATTATTGGGCAATCACATTAAGACTAATGGGCATTCTAATACTCCAAGATTTCAGTTTAGATATAGCTACGTCACCGTCAATCTACGAGATGCTTCTGGGAACAGAAGCCCGACAATGTTTCCTCAGATTTTCAGAACCAAGTTACTATAAAAAAACGAAATTCAAAATTATGATTTCAGCACAACAGTTATGGAAACAAATGAATAAGTAATTCCATTTTTTGTCCACACTTAATTTTTATACACCTCTTCTGAAGAATCCACTATTGCCCAACATTTTTAACGATTCCGTCATGATTATCTGGAATAACCGTAAGATCTGCTCTCTTGGGTCGATATATCACGACGATCGATTTGTACCATTTGTGGAGCTTCAGAACAAATATGGTATAAACAAAACAGATTTTTTCAAATTTCTACAGATTCGAAGTTTTTTAGAGTCTAAAAATCTATTACACACTGAGTCTATGAATAAAATAGATGTGTTAGAAAGCATAAAGAAAAGAGAACGAATTGGTGTACTGTATCGAATGATGTTAGACAAAATTCCTGATGATCTTGAAACATTTACAGATAAATGGCAAAGAAGCCTAGGGATTGATAGAATTGATATATCAAGGTCTCTAGAGGTGGGCTGTAAAGTTTTATTTAACGGATCACTTAAGAGCCAGCACTATATGTCTGTTTTTGATTTGTATTATACACCTTTTAAATTATTGAAATGGAAAGCTCTGAAGGGTACTGACTGTAGTCGCTGTGGATCTCTGGCTGCTAATTCAACCCATATGTTTTTTAATTGCCCAAAGTTAATCCAATTTGTAACCAAAGTGCAAGAATTTCTAAATATTATTTTGGAATCAACAGTCGTCTTATCACCTGAACTGGTAATATTCGGAATCCAAAATAGAAAGGACGACTGATGAAGAAGGTTTTATATTTATCGCTATGTCCGCATTTCGCTTTTGTATAACTTCACGTTGGCTAGATGTCGACCCACCAATGTATCATGACTGGTTATCCAAACTGTTAAGCATTTACCGATTAGAAAATGCAGTTTATAAACTCAAGGGTCGGAAGAGAAAGATTTTTGGTCAAAAGTTATGGTTACCTATAATAAATTGGATATAATTATGTTGTTTAGATATTAATTATAGTTTCTTTTTCTTTTTTGTATGTGATTTATCAATGAATTGTTGCTTTGCAAAATCTGTAATCTTCTTTTTCTTTTTTTCTTTTTGTATTTATTACTGTGCAATTTCCTCTGCCATAAAATCAACAATAAAAAAGAAAGAAGGTAAAAACTGATATTCTTCATAATAATGTAATACTTCAATTGATATATTTTTCTGCCCATCTAATTTATTTGCTTTTTAATCAGAGTATGCTTAGACAAAAATACCTATTGTATTAAGTTTCACTACAGAGTTCAAAGTGGAGTGTTTAGTTTCCATAGCCATAGAAGTAGATTGCTCAATTCCTTGCCACATAATAAAGCAATAGTCCAATAAAACTGGTACTAAGGAAACTAGTCTTTCAAGTTTAGATGGCACACAATACTAGGGAGAGAAAACTATTTCCCATGCTTTAAGGAACCTACAGGCCATAGGTTCTCACAATTTGAGATAGGAAAGTGCTGTAGCACACAATTCCACAGTAGACATCAGATCTCTCGTGTGCAGAAACTACCTAGCCCAAATACTGAGCAGAATCATGGAGCTGGAGTGAATTGAACGATTGTCTCATGTGAGGCGGACAGCGACACACAAGACAAAGCGAAGCAAGAGTCACAAGAGACCTCTTATACCAGAGAACTGCCCAAAGACTTCTCCATGACTGGACCGTGGTAGATAATGGTTAATGAGCAGTGTTTCAGCCATGCGACTCTTGGTCTGCGCACCAGGATGCTGCCCTCTGTTGCTCACAGTGACTTGTGCTTAAAAAGTTGGAAGGTGCCTTCTGAGCTAGGTTGTGTGTGTCTGAAGATGTACAAGGTCATTCTCGTTAGGAGTGTTGTGCTTCCAGGGAGGTTTGTGAAGTCCAGGACCAAATGTTTGACGACAACTGTTGATTACACAGTGTAGATTCTGGAGCAGGCAGAGGTGTCGCTTCAGTCTGTAGAATTAAAGGAAAAAAAGAAGCATTATATTTTCCAAACGGGTGTTAAATGGATGTTACCAAAGGGTGTATGTCCTTTTACAGGAGTATTTTTAAGTATGTCATTACTCTCTATGAACCAGTGGTCATCTGTGCACTTACCATACTGTCCCAATATTCTGAATTCCCCCCCATAGATGATGATATCTCCAGGCTCCAGCAGTGGGATCTGTGACAAGGTATTGGCAAGAGAGATTAGTGAAAAAACGAATGTCTTTTTACAAAAGCTCAGTGACAATTTTAAACAAGCATTGGCATAGCCAATAGGTCTCACCTTTGGGACCTTATAAGTGTTTAGTTATCCAGCACAATATCCTTGGTGCAAAACATCAAGTGTTGCTTGGCTAAACACTTATAAGGTCCCAAAGGTAAGACCTATCGGCTATGCCAATGCCTGTTTTGAGTGAGTAGCTCGTGCAGGTAGGCCACTGTGAGGTCTTTTACAGGAGCCCCTGTGACATTGCGCCTTTTCAAAATGTATCTTGGGTCTGGTGTAATACTTCTAGCCCCTATTCCCGTCTTCTTGCATCCAGTGCATCCTTAAATGTCCCATGTACAGCCGGGATTGACACTCCAATTACCCCTGCCCTCCAGTGACACTTTACCTGTCACGGGTGGTGGACGTGGTGGTGGTGGTGGACGTGGTGGTGGTGGTGGACGTGGTGGTGGTGGACATGGTGGTGGTGGACATGGTGGTGGTGGTGGACCTGGTGGTGGACGAGGTGGTGGTGGTGGATATGGTGGTGGTGGACGTGACGGTGGTGGAGGACATGGGGGTGGTGGACGATGACGTGGTGGTGGATGATGTGGTGGTGGAGGACGTGGTGGTGGAGGACCTGGTGGTAGAGGATGTGGTGGTGGTGGAGGACATGGTGGTGGACGTAGTGGAGGTGGTGGAGGGCATGGTGGTGGTGGAGGGTGTGGTGGTGGAGAGCGTGGTGGTGGACGTGTTGGTGGTGGACGTGGTGGACGTGGTGGTGGTGGTGGTGGCCGTGGGGGTGTAAGTGGTGTTGGACGTGGTGGTGTTGGATGTTGTGGTGGTGGACGCGGTGGTGGTGGACGTGGTGGTGGATGGGGTGGTGGTGGTGGACGTGGTGGTGGTGGAGGTGGTGGATGTGGTGGTGGACGTGATGGTGGTGGAGAACGTGGTGGTGGTGGAGGACATGGTGGTGGTGGAGGACATGGTGGTGGAGGACGTGGTGGTGGTGGATGTGGTGGATGTGGTGGACGTGATGGTGGAGAACGTGGTGGTGGTGGAGGACGTGGTGGTGGGGGACATGGTGGTGGAGGACGTGGATCTGGAGGATGTGGTAGAGGTGGAGGACATGGTGGTAGACGTGGTGGAGGTGGTGGAGGGCATGGTGGTGGTGGAGGGCGCGGTGGTGGACATTGTGGTAGTGGACGTGGTGGTGGTGGACGTGGTGGAGATGGACGTAGTGTAGGTGGACGTGGTGGACGTGATGGTGGTTGACGTGGTGGTGGACGTGGTGGTGGTTGACGTGGTGGTGGTTGACGTGGTGGTGGTGGACGTGGTGGTGGAGGACGTGGTGGTGGAGGACGTGGTGGTGGAGGACGTGGTGGTGGTGGACGTGGTGGTGGTGGACGTGGTGGTGGTGGACGTGGTGGTGGTGGACATGGTGGTGGACGTGGTGGTGGTGGACGCTGTGGTGGTGGACGCTGTGGTGGTGGACGCGGTGGTGGTGGACGCAGTGGTGGACGTGGTGGTGGTGGACATAGTGGTGGTGGACGTGGTGGTGGTGGACGTGGTGGTGGTGGACATAGTGGTGGTGGACGTGGTGGTGGTGGACGTGGTGGTGGTGGACGTGGTGGTGGTGGTGGACGTAGTGGTGGGTGTGGTGGTGATGGATGTGGTGGTGGACGTAGTGGTGGTGGACATGGTGGTGGACGTTGTGGTGGTGGTGGACGTGGTGGTGGTGGTGGACGTGGTGGAGGGCATGGTGGTGGTGGAGGGCGTGGTGGAGGTGGACATAGTGGAGGTGGACGTGGTGGACGTGATGGTGGTTGACGTGGTGGTGGTGGACGTGGTGGTGGGGGATGAGAATATAGGACACAAAACAGATTTAAAAGGGTGGTCCCTTCTTATAGCGCATGTGAATGTCCCTTAGCACCCCGTTTATAGTAAACAGGGATTAATTGATCAATCACGCATGATGATCGCTCTATACAGCCCAAACCTGCATTTAAAATTTAAAGCGCATTAAAGAGCAATGCTATGTTAATAAAAAAAAACATGTCTTGTCTGCAGGGAGAGTGGCTCATGTAATGTAACTGGGTGTCTTGTAAAGGTCTCTACTACTCTTGAGTTCAGTTTGCACTGTATGAATTTGCAAAACAAACAAACAGCCAGCAGACCTTGTAGAGCAAGAGCCTATGATATCCGTTCATGTAGCGCACGCACAGCAATGAGGGCTCTGTACAGCCCAGTACTGTACACTACACAACAAACAAATATCCATTCATGTAGGGCGCGCACAGCAATCAGGGCTCTGTATAGCCCAGTACTGCATTTAAAATTTAAAGCGCTTTAAAGCGCAATGCTCCGTTAATAAAAGCAAACACGTCCTGCCTGCAGTGAGAGTGTCTCACAAAGAAAATAAATAAACGTGAAAGTGAAAGCGACCGCGTTGGGAGCTGAAAGTTAACGCTGTGCATAATGAGCCATGACGAGGGAGGAAAGCCGCGCTTGGTCCCGTGGACCCTAGGCCAGGGCAGAGAGAAGGAGGAACGTGCACCCGCCTTTGGCCAATTGCGTGCTGTCTTTCTTAGAAAGACGCATGCAAAGGCCAATAGCGGGTGAAGAAAACAAAAGCACACGCATGAGCGTGTGTTCCAAAGTTTAAAGCCTTTATTAAATGTCTCGCAGACAACGCATGCGTGCTGGCTCAGGCGAGACCAAAGAAAAACTCAACAATATCAGTTATAATAACTAACAGGCATGAAAGGAGCAGTTGTGAGACTTGTACCAAAACATTACAAGAACCAATCTAAGAAAGGGGCATTAGGGCCTTAGTCTTCAAAAGTATTAATTTCATGCCCTTACCAACCCTCCTGTCCACCAAACTCTTCTTGTAAATAAATGTTAGAGTGACAAATATGTTTCACAATTATTCTTTAAACGTGGAAGCTCAAAACATATTTAACAATCAAAACATTGCAGTTATGTTCAGGCATCCAGTTTGAAAAGGTACAAATAACGGATTGGCAGCCTTCGATGGGTAGCCACGTCTCCCTGCAGTGTAAAAATAGCCACAGTTTCAGCCTTTATCACACATAGACATCAGGACTTTGAGGGTTATTTGAAGCTCCTCCCCTGTTTAGAGGGGATAAAGGCTGACTTTTCAAGCACATCCCTCACCTCCACAATTCCCAGAACGCTATTCATTCGAGCGAAGAGGTCTTTTCAAACATAAAAATGACAAACCTCTTTCACGAGTGAAGCACAGAGAAATCCTGTTCACTAGAGGGAGAAAGCAAGAAGGGGTCGGATTCAAGTGGGCAAGCAACTCACAGATGCATTACTGTTACTGGAGATATTTTAGACAATACTATAAGCAACTAGTACTATCAGTATTTTAAAGTTCTTTACCACACATAGACCCCTGGAAGCACCTAACATCTTGCGCTCAATGTGTAAACATCTGGTCCTAACATGGTACTCACACTCTCCTTTTTATGTGGTATGCACAGCATAAACTGCTCCACCAATTTTGTTTGAGTGGCAATTACTTTACGAGGCCTGTACACTAGAGGTGGGCGAGCCAATGAAAGCTCGAGCCATGCTGGAACCACATACCTGCCTCTGGCTCAGAACAGGGTCCTCTTGGACCCACAAGGCCAAAACGAACGGAGCTTTCATGTGGCGTCTGCCTGCAGCCCACACACCAACCTAATGCACAAAAAAAATTAGAATAAACATTATCCCTTGATGTGAAACATGAGAAGGAGTAAGAGGTCCTGGTCTAGGGGCTAAATGATACAATGTAAATCAGATAGCCTAAAGTTTTTCCTGGCTTCCCCACTTGAAATTGTGTGATCTTAGGCAGATAAGGCAGCATACTTAAAGAAAAAAGCCGCCCGGGAGGGGATCGAGACAGAAGAAAGCAAGGAGATGCGGCGAGATCTATCACCACCGGCGGAGCAGATTAAAAAGAGGCAACAAGCTGCAGGGAGGACTCGTCAGGCGGCAGCCTCAATTGCGGACATGTTTGCCAAAGCGGGTAAGGAGAAGGAGGGGAAAGAGGTTAAAGAGGTGAAAGATGCGGGCGAAGCACCTAGTGAGAATCAGACTATTGGGCTTAATGAACTGCCCCCTAACCCTGCCCCGCTTCTGGCCGAGGTTACGCCTGGAGCTAGTGAGAAACAGCAGGCTGTAGTAGGCGAGTTATCCCCAGGTGAATTAACCTTAAATCTGGAAAAAGGAGCTGAGACTTCCTCTCCGTGCCCTGTAACTAAAGTACCGGCTGGTGATGACCAGATTCCCTCGCAGACCCTCAGTAAAGGGAATATAGTAGAATCGTCAAAGCAGGGGGTCACAGAAAACACAGAGTATACGGGCATCCTGAGTGATACGCAGGGTGGTACCCAGAGAGTAGAAGTGGTCCAAGCTACGAGTGGAGGCAGTAATGGAAAGGAGAAAGTTCCAAGCGAAGCCTTCTACTCAGCCTCAGATGGCGCTGGTTGGTCGGAGGAGGAAGAGGAGAACATAGCTCTTATTAAGGCTCAGAGAACGACCCAGAACTAGATCAACCAGCAACTGCGATTAAATCCCCGGCTATTATAAAGCCCCAAGCTCATTCACAACAAGAGCTAAGCTGGGATCATTCTTCGGTTATGCCCCTGCAGGGAAGCCCCTGTGAGGAACTTACCCATATGTCGCTTTTGGAGACAATCCATCAGGAGATTCTTGCTCATAGGGAGGAAACGCGGCAAGACAATCGGAAATCTCAGGCCGCCATGAGAAAAATGCAGGGGGTGGTCAGGAAACTATCCAAAGCCTGTACTAACATCGGGGACAGGGTCTCTAACTTGGAAGAGAGAGTGGTGTCAACCGAGGCCGAGTCGGCTGCAGCTACTAGTAAGGTCGATGCCCACGGTGCTCAGGTGATAGATCTTCAATGGAAGCTCGAGGAGATGGAAAACAGGCAACGCCGGAACCACTTAAGGGTCCTGGGAATCCCGGAGGGGATTGAGGGCTCTGACATAAGGACGTATATAATCAAGTTCTTCGAGAAAGCGTTCCCCGAGCTTTCCAGCTGGAACTGGTCCACCGAGCTGCAGAGAGTACACCGTACCCCCTTCAAAATACGAAGGAATGCTAAAGAAGGGGACAAACCTAGAGCAGTACTAATAGTCCTTGGTAATTTCATTTTAAGGCAGGCAATCGCAGAAAAGGCTAGACCCGACACCAGGAGAAGCAGTGAGGGGGTCTCTTTCTTCGTCCGCCCGGATTACTGTCATTCGACTGTAGAGCGAAGGTGGCGCCTGAGGGAAATGATTAAGCCTTTCCAGGACAAAAAGATTTAAGCCTATGTGATAAACCCGGCCCAGTTAAAAGTAATCAATGAAGGGAGGACATTATATTTCTCTTCAGAAATTAAAGCAAAGGAGCATCTAGACTCTGTCGGATAATAGACTCAATGCACAATGAAGGCTGGGTTTAATGTCTTTTTTCAAAACTGGAAAGGCTTGCTGACACAGGTCGAGAATTGGGGAGGGGGGTGTATTTGGTTGTGAGAGATTTATTATGATCATTGGTTTGTAGGGCTATATAGGAATTCTTAGGTTTTGTTTTCAGTTTTAGGCCTCACTGCTCACACTGCAAGACCATCACTTGCACAGACTAGGTCTGAGCGCTTCACGGAGTGGGTTTCTGGGTGGGTGTTTAGGGGGTCCTTGGGGAATGGGGGGTGGGTTGGAGGGGTGGTTGGAGTGCAAGGGTGGGTTGGGTAGCGCAGGGGAGAAATTCAGAAAAATGAAGAAAAATGGTGCGTTTTGTAAGATTTTGGTTCTTTTTTTTCATACAATTCAGAAAGTCATTGAAGGACAGTATGATCAAGGGTCAGGGTAATGCAGATGGTCAACTAGTTTGTCAGGATGGCGAACATTAGAATATGCTCGCTTAACATTGCGGGGCTGAATGACTGGAGGAAACGTCAAAGACTGGCCCATTTTGTGAAATACAACAGTATTGACGTTCTCACTCTCCAAGAGACCCATCTCCCATGAGCCAAGAGGAACTTAATGTTCCTTAGTGGTTTTGAGCTACTGGCTTGTTCTACACAATCCTCGATGATCAGGGGGGTCACAATCCTGGCACGTACATCTTTGGGAGGTATGAAACAGGGGAAGACAGATAGTTTGGGTAGATGGGTAATTGTTGAGTTGGAGATGGGCTTTACATTATGTGCAGTTTACGGCTCAAATAGAGATGATCCCGAAATCTTCGATTTCTTAGAAACCGAATTAGCTGGTTGGATAACCCCCACAATAATCTGTGGTGACTTCAATATCTCAGCAGATTGGGATAAGAGTGCACCTTATGTAGGTCGGAAACCAAGAGTTTTTAGGGCAGTAAAGGCTCTTAGTAGCTCTCATGGATTGAGGGATGTTTGGGCGGTTAAAAAACCACACGATCCAGGGGTTACATACTTTTCAAATCCCTATAAAAGGTATACAAAACTGGGCTACTTTTTTATCTCTTCTCCCAAAATAAACAAGGTTGGGATAATAAAACTACCTAGACTAATTTCAGACCACAATCCATTGATTTTAACCTATGAACCGGATAAACTAGTTAGGAAAAGGAACAGCTGGACCTTTGAAAGGAAGCTTCTGGGGGATAAGAGATTTGTGGAGCATCTTACCAAATGGGCGGATGAATTTTGCGCTGCTAACAGATATAGTACCTCCGTTTATGTGGTGCCAGTATCAGGTGGTGCCGGATTCTCTAAGTGCGCCTCATACACTATCGAGGTGTTTCTGTAGTACATGGTTGTTATAACACACCTCCAAAATATATCGCGACCCAGGATTGGGCCATCATAATCATGACTCAAAGGGTCTGACCAAGACGTGTGCGGCAGTTTACTATGCTCTTTTTACTATCTCCTAGTTCGAATGAGGGAATTATTTAACCAATTATTGAATCACTTTTGATTTATCTCATTCTGCCATTTATCGTGGTTTTCATGTATGTGGGACCTTGGGATAACCTCATTATGGTAACACAGTAGAACCCTTGGTGTGAACTTTATTCGATACTTGTTCATTTATTTTGTTGCGATCCTCCCACTCGGACCTTTGGACTGTTCTTGCTGCTTTGGAGCCTCTAGTCTACATCATCATCCACATGAATCGATTATACACGCGCCACATATGTCAACCTCATTAGCCTTGAAAAAGTCTTTGTACTGATTTATAGTACTGACGAAACACGTGTCGGCTGTCGTTTTATCCACTGGGAAATCACTTTTATGAACCAATAAAGAAAAAGATGATACAAAATATGAACTTTATTCATCCATTTGTCATGTTCTTTATGAGAAGCTGCTGATTCTATTTGGACTTCTTTTTGCTTAGACTAGTAATTGTATTAGTCATGTTTGCATTTACAGTATAGGATTGTGCTCTCCTGACCAATTTTTCTAGATGGGTAATTGTTGAGTTGGAGATGGGCTTTACATTATGTGCAGTTTACGGCTCAAATAGAGATGATCCAGAAATCTTCGATTTCTTAGAAACCGAATTAGCTGGTTGGATAACCCCCACAATAATCTGTGGTGACTTCAATATCTCTTGGAAAACAAGTAGGAGAGTAAGGAGTTGTGTCCGTGAACGTCGGACGGGAAATACTCCTGATTCCCTGGTCAAGGATCAAAAGAACAAAATGGAGGAGTACTACCCGATGAGGGTATGTGAAGGCTCTTGTCTGAACTCAGGAAGAATTGTTCCTTTGTTAGGAAACCCCTCACTCACCACCTAGTGGTGACTTGCTTCATCATCGGGGCCCACCCAAGTGGCCTAGCGTCACTTGGGTGTGCTTCAACACCTGCAACTGCAGTGGAGCTGGTAGTGAAGTGTGGGGTGCATACAAAAAAGAATGTGAGTGTTAAAAATTGTCCTGGTATTCTTTTGTATAGAGTTTTAATAAAAAAGATACTGGACAAAATTAAAAGATAAGGTTGAGATAGTAGTGGGGAAGTTACGGCCCACTTATCTCTGTTTTATGTGTTGGTCGACATGTTTCTACCATAAGGGGAAAATCCCCGGTATTCCTCAGGACCAAAACAAGGAAGTGGGTGGTATGTGCCCCCTAAAAGACACACCCAGACCTAAATCCTTGGACAGCCAGAAGAAAAATCAGCTTCTGGGACGCACACCTAAAATAGAGGGTGCTTTAAAACCTGTGGGGAAGGAAAAGAAAAGAATAAAATAATTACTAGCCTGTTACGTAGTGCAGTGCTAGGGTGCAGGATTCGTGCAATTATTCTGGCTTCCCACAGTGGTGTTTGACATAGTGCCTTCATCGAAGCAGAGCGTGTCTACATGTGTTGTGCAAACGTGCTCTTAGCTATGGAGATAAAATATCTATGGAATAAGGTCTGATTGTAGCCTTAGTGCGTGCTATATAGGGAAGAGACATGCTGGCATCAAAGTCAGGGGTGCACTATGTAGGAGTGCTCATATTGTGTACCGCCGTGGATTGAATAATGTGCCAGCTAGGTAACATTTAATTACTTTTGTATGACCTGATCATGGTTTGTGGTCAACAGAAAAAAACAAACTGGACTGACAAACATACACAACATAGAGTAATTCACAACTAAAGATATGGCAGACTGATGGAAACAGGGCTTACAATGCTGTAGCTCAACTCGAGCTGCATCAAGCAGGAGGGGGGCGCTATGCCGGTAACAACATAGTCTAAGGAGAAAAAGATATGTTGATAGTAAGGGGGGTTCCCTGTTAGGCACTGGCGATGACCTCCGTTGTTGGTCCTGTCTGTAAGGAAAGAAAACAATAACTTACAGTTGTCAGGGCGAGATCAGGCGGTTCACCTACTTCCCCGTGCTCGCTGCTCGGTAGGAATGAGTCAGCGTGGGCGTGGTGTTTAAAAAGCGTATGGTCGCTTCCGGTGGAGCCAGGGAGAGTATGGGAGCCTGTGAGGGACAAGGGTAGGCATGGTCACTCGCAGAAGCCGCGCATGCGTGGTAGCGCGAGGCTTACTGCTGGTGGTGGGCGAGGGAGTCGCTCGGCACCGTAATAAGAGTGTTCACGGGGTTGGCAAGGCAACGGCAAGGCGCTGCGCCTGCGCAGAAGAAATGTAAACACTGGTGGCCCGGGAGTAGCGGAGTATGCCGCCCGGCGCCGAGTGTCACCACTAGGTGGTGAGTGAGGGGTTTCCTAACAAAGGAACAATTCTTCCTGAGTTCAGACAAGAGCCTTCACATACCCTCATCGGGTAGTACTCCTCCATTTTGTTCTTTTGACTTCAATATCTCAGCAGATTGGGATAATAGTGCACCTTATGTAGGTCGGAAACCAAGAGTTTTTAGGGCAGTAAAGGCTCTTAGTAGCTCTCATGGATTGAGGGATGTTTGGGCGGTTAAAAAACCACACGATCCAGGGGTTACATACTTTTCAAATCCCTATAAAAGGTATACAAAACTGAACTACTTTTTTATCTCTTCTCCCGAATAAACAAGGTTGGGATAATAAAACTACCTAGACTAATTTCAGACCACAATCCATTGATTTTAACCTATGAACCGGATAAACTAGTTAGGAAAAGGACCAGCTGGACCTTTGAAAGGAAGCTTCTGGGGGATAAGAGATTTGTGGAGCATCTTACCAAATGGGCAGATGAATTTTTCGCTGCTAACAGATATAGTACCTCACGGAATGGGGTATGGGAAGCATTCAAGGCGGCCTTAAGGGGCGAATCCATAAGCTGTTCGGCTAGATTGAGAAGAGAGGATAGAGAGGAGGTGGAGAGACTAATGGTGAAATTAACCGAGGCAGAAGAACAGCATATTAAGGATATAGCCCAGGGGGTAGCTGATGAGTGTTAAAGCAGAGCTCCAGAAGGTGGTAACACGGAAGGTTACTGCAGAATACCAAACATCCAGAGCCAGGCGATACGAAACCGGCAAACAGGCAGGTAGAGTCTTAGCGCTAAGGATCAGACAGGAAAAAGCAAAAAATACAATTGCCAGAATAGATGAAAATGGCAAAGAATTTACAGAGACTAAAGAAATCCTACAAGTGTTCAAGAATTTTTATCAAAAGTTATATCAGGAGGAAGATAGGGATGGAGTACAGGAGGAGGAGGGTTGGGATAATGGCCCACGACTAGATGACTCAGCGAGAATAGAACTGGATAGAGATATCACTAGTGGTGTGGTTATTGCTGCCCTACAGGAGCTGGCCTCGTGTAAAGCTGCGGGCCCCGATGGGATTCCCCTGGAGGTCTACAAATGTCTCAAAACTGTAATTACACCATTATTTGTGGACTTATTTAACGGTATAATGTACTCAGGAGAGATTCCAGATTTTTGGAGCGAGACCAATATTGTAATCTTTCATAAAAAAGGGAAACCTAGGGAGAAGCCGGGATCCTACCGCTCTATCTCGTTGATAAATACGGATACAAAACTGTATTCTAAGATCTGGGCTAAGAGGTTGGGCGGGATCATAGGTGGTCTCGTTTCCCCATGGCAGCATGGGTTTGTCCCTGGTCATGGCACAACGGACCATATAAGGAGAGCAATAGCTCTGTTCGACGCTCATGCTGCCACGGGGGGGGGGGGGAGATGGCCTTGATCCTGCTCGACACAGAAAAGGCCTTTGATAGGGTGGTATGGAAGTTTCTTGGGTCCATTTTGGTAGGTCGAGGTTTTGGGGATAAAATTATCGGTGCCCTCAAAGCTATGTATAGAGGACCCGAGTGGTTGTCATGGGTGAACGATCAGATAAGATTGCCATTCAGAGAGGTACACGTCAGGGTTGCCCCTGCTCCCCGATCCTCTTTTCTCTTTATATTGATCCGCTTATACAAAAAATTTTAGGGTGTCCAAGGATCAGCCCGGTAGTATTAATTGGCCATGTAAATACAATCTTGGCATACGCTGATGACCTGGCTGTCATCACTACTAATTCTCAGCAGGCGATGCCAGCTCTCGCTGAATTGGCCAAGGCTTTCGGCAGACGCTCAGGCTATTTATTGAATGAAGCCAAAACTCAGGTAATTTGCACAAAAAACATTCTCAAATCCGACCCCAGGTATGTCCATGCTGCAGTATACCTAGGGGTCAGAATAAATGCCTCAATTGAAAAAATACTGGATGAAAACTACCTCCCTCTTATTAAATCAATGGAAACAGAGTTGAAACGAATAGATGTGCTTCACTTGTCATTGATTGGGAGAGTAAACGTGGTGAAGATGACAATGTTTCCTAAAGTATTATACTTGTTTCGGGCCATACCCTTGTACATCGGAGAGGGACTAATGAAGAAATTGGAAACTGTATTTATAAGATTTATCTGGCAGTACGGCAAGATTAGGCGTTCCACTAATTATATGTCACTTTCTATGGAAAGGGAGGGTTGGCCTTACCAAACCTAAGATTATATCATTGGACATGTCTTCTTACACAAATGGTAATCCTGTTTCAGCCTGAGATGGACTTGGTAGGTACAGAAACTCAGAGCCCCCCTTCTATCTTTGAGCTCTTGCTGGGGAGGAAGGCATTAGGCTTATTATTATGCGAAGTTGATCGAAGGTATTATAAGAGGGTACGGCTTAAGATCATGGAAGGGGCATGGAGTATATGGAAGTCTGTTTTGAAGTTTTTTAATGTTCCTAAGGTTAATGTATATTTACCTCTTTGCAACTCTAGCCTTTTCTCTCATTTGTGCGCAGAAGGTAACCTTCAGGTCTGGAAAGGGTTGGGTATCAAGACTATAGGTGATATTATGGAAGGTGAGGAAATAGTAAGATTTGATGCCCTGCAATTTAAGTTCACTATTCCATCTTCCCACTGGCTTTTACATGCCCAAATCGAATGCATCCTGAAAGCATTAAGGCCCAAGCTGGTACATTTGGCCAACTTTCCTTTGTTAGATTTATTAGCCAAAGGACGTAAGAAAATAAAAATAGTTTATAATCTTCTCCTGATGGGAATCCAAGATGATTTGGAGAAGACTGAATCCGCTTTGGCAAATAAATTGTCCAACCCTGATGTAGACTTGGATTTGGCCTTAAACTTGAACAAAAAAACCTTCCGGTCTTCAAATTTGAGAGTCCAGCACTGTAAAACATTATTTAATTTATATTATACGCCAGTAAAACTTTTTTCTTGGGGGGTCAGAGAGGACGATTGCTGTCCCAGGTGTAACGAGGGACAAGCAGATCTATTACACATGTTCTCCTTTTGTAGCGCATTAGTCCCAACTAGGGACGAGATTGAAACATTTTTGGAGGGGCTGCTAGGTCATAAGATCGATCTATCCCCAACCCTGATGATACTGGGTACAGATGAGAAGGTACGGCTCGGGAAAGACGAGGAAGCCCTGGTTTTTATATCCGTAGCGGTACTGCGGATCTTAATCTCTTCAGGCTGGAAAGATACCTCCGCTCCTTCATTCCAAATGTGGCTTAACAGATTACTGGGCATACATAATATAGAGGCATTCCTTTATGAACAGAAGGGTAAAAAAATGCGGGAGATGGAAAGCCGCATCTGGGCCCCACTTACAGAATGGAGGGAGCAAAGATTGTAATTTTTGATATAGCCTTCCCTGGTTAAATTTTATCAACTCGCAGAGTATCGTTTTTATCAATAACATTGTTTTATCCTGTGATTAATATTCTAATTGTGCTGAACCTGTAACTGTATATCTCCTTTTAAATCTTGGACCTAGATTGATATCGAGTGTTATGAATAATGAATTGTATTTGTTCCTTTTTTACTCTTTGTAACACACCAGAAATTCTTAATAAAAATATTTTTTTTAAAAGGCAGATATTATTTTTCACAGTGCTTCATTTTTCTTTATAGCAGTAGAACGGAATTTGGAATACTTGAGTTCAAAGTGTTTGCTACACATGTACCGCTAATGTCCAATGTAAATAGTCTATAATATTGCTCCATATAAGAATCCAGGCCACTTGTAGGGTGCACATGACAAATGACTTGCCTCTTAATTCACTAATGCCATTGTAGTCATAGCGGGGGATAGTGGGTATGAATATATTTAAGTTCATGTTTGAGAACTGTTACCTTAAAATCATGTCGCAATACAGTGATATAATCCGATGTACTAAGGTGAAATGCTTCTGCAAGTTACAGAAATGAGCTTTTGTTAATTTTGAAGAGTCCTTATAATATTTTTTTATGGTGTTTGTTGCACAGTTTGCATGCCAAACATTTTAAGGGTACGGGTGGTGCATGGGCTCTTGGACCCCATCCAGACTCTCGGCTCTCCCTGTTAATTAGTGGCTCCCTTTGAAATCTCTCCATCGCTACATCCATTGGTGCTCATCTCAAACTTTCCTTTCTGTTTCTCGAGGGGCAGATATCTAGCAAACTTCCCCATCACAGGCACTTAAGTGTGCTCATACAATAGTGGCATTTTCTACGTAATCTCTCCACCACTCTCTCTCACGTGGCACTAGGTAATGTCTAACCCTCTTTTCCTCACATTGCAGTTCGCATGTAAACTCTGAACAACATGTTATTGACCATATAAACTCTTCGGTGGTATCCACTTTGTAAGCTCTCCCCTCTGTTCCTGGCATAAAACTCAACTTGTAAACACTCCACCTTGGCACTCCGTTTGCGCACACCATGTGCTCGGTCTCCCATCTGAAAGTGACAATCGCCTGTAAACTCTCTGCCTCCGAACATCAAGTGCATTCACTATGTAATTTGCCCACCTATGTTCCTCCCATGGCACTCACCTTGTAAACTCTCTGCCTGTTCTTCTGATTCTCCTTCAACAACCACCAACCACGTCCAGAGCATGTTCATCAGCTCCGGAAACTGCTTGTACATGAAGGTGGCCCTGGAACTGCCAAGCATTCACCACTAGATGGCAGTGAGGAACCGAGTAAAAAAGCAGAACATACCAAAGCACAGGAATGCCTAAAAGAATGATAAAGAGGAAAACTGACACGAGAACTGGTCACTGTTTACTTTAGCAGCATGGACACGGGCAGGGCTATCCAACACGGAGTGACTTGTGCCTCGTGACGGCCTCAGTCAAAGGTCAAGACGGGCACCGTTATCTTCATGGCGCGCAAGACCAGCCACCGAAGTCCATTAAAACAAACAAACAAACAAGCGCTCGCGCGGCAGCAGGGAGGAGGAGGGAGGGTGGTCTGGGCGATTCACTTGCAGGAGCGATAATTGATACCATATGGCGGTGCTTGCTCCCACAAGTCAATCTCCAGATGTGCCCACGTTACCATTGAAGGCAATGGAACGTGTGCACATGCTTGGCTGAAAGCCAAAGCGATCGGAAAAGGTCTTTTTGCCTTTGCAGTGCATGCACGCTGCGTAGGCGAGACCTAGAAACAGGATTAGATCATTTAGCTTGTTGTTTCATAGAGCTTCAGAATGCTTTCCTTTATGAAGTTTGGAGAAGATTTCAGGCAGAGCAAAAAGCCATTAAACATTAAACAGCAGAGGAATTCACATAAAAGATAGTCCTGTGGTTCAGCACGCATCTAAGGAACCCTATAACAGCGGAAGGATCATCTATTGAGAGTGTATGAAGGGTTGGATTAGATCAGAAATTATCTGTGGGAAAAAAAGTAATAGTATACACATACAGCAAGGTGCAAGTAAGCAAACCATGCGCTCTCCATTGAGCTTGGGGAGGGCGTTTCGGGGCTAACCCAAAGAAAACAAGAAAAATGGGCTCATACAGTGCAAATGACAGGAAAAAAAACATTTTCAAATGTATTGGCTAAGATCTTTCATGACTGAATCATGGCAGCCTATCCATCCCTAAAAGCCTCTCTCCACCGTGCTTCATACTTGTGAACGCTAGAAAGCGGAAACGGCCAGACAGGGCTCTTTGCTCGAATTAGAGGAGGTGGAGGTCAAACCATAAGAAGTCAGAAGCAGGTGCACATTTAAAAATGCAACTTGAGGAAACAGTAGGTTCGAGGCATATGGGCTGCAGACCACAAACCATTGCATAGATCACCATCTGGTGGTGGGCCCGGATGATTACACTTTGTTGTTGTCTTGGAAGAGTCTTTGTCTGTTGGATGACTCCTCCTGTAGATCATAGTGCGCATGGGCATCAACTCCATATTCAGATTGTTTTTGTCCGCCATTGGGCTCAGATGTGTTTATTGTTCGGTCCCATTACCGATCTCTTTTCGACTTCCAATCATTCATCATACCATCGTTATCGTCTTCGACAGTAATCCCAGTTACCCGCGTCAAAGAAAGGCTTGCGCTTCTCAATTCCAGCGTTTGTAGGGGCCGTCGGGCCCATCTGCGCCATTGGGCCTATGGCTCATGGAAAGAACACCCTTCAAGAAGTGCCCTCAGTGTGGACACATTCCCTCACACTGATCTTCATGAGGTTTGCAATTTGTGCTTGTCTCCAGAGCACGAGAGTTGAGACTGTGAGGCCTGCTCTTCGTTCCGGTCCAAGAATACCAACAGGGACCGTCGAGCTCGAAGGGTCATGGCGCAGTCATCTTCATCGACACCAGACCTCATCATAGACATGGCTCCGATCGAGGTAGACTCCAAAGAACAGCAGCTGGACGGCATAGTTTCCCAAGCAGAGGATTCAGCTTCCGGAGCCGAGAAACAATCGGAAGACAACGATCTTCTTCCTTTTGGTCAACAGGTCGTGAGTACAAGCGTCAACCTTGTTCACCCTCCCATACCGGGACAGGCTTCGGTTCCACCTCCGGGTCCAGGTGCACACCGACCTAAACCTTCTGACGCCCCGCCTTCTGGCTCCGCAACGAAGATTCCAAAAAAGCCTCCAGTAGACTCGGGCTCGAGTCAGACTGTTGGTCCCGACAAGCAAAAGGTCCTCAAACCAAAATTAACCGAAGCAGCCATCGGTACCGAAACCGGTCGAGCCGAAAACAAGCTCAGCACCGAAAGACGTTCCCAAGTCTTCCGAACCGAAGACTACTCCGGTTCCGAAAAAAGACGACCCGAAGCCTGCTTCGGCATCGAAAAAAATTTCGGCACCGAAGGTTCATGATTCCAAACGCACCAAAAAGCATAGATCCGAGAAAGAAACATGATACCAAGTCTTTGGAACCAAAGCCAAAATCCGCTCCAAAGACAATAGACACTGTAAAACATGGGTACTCGCAAACTTTCTCCCGGGGGCCAAATTTACAGTATGGTTTGTGTCCGAGGGCCGCACTGGTGGGGGCGCGTTCAGCTGGCGAAGGGGCGGGCTAGAGCAAAAAAAAACTGTGACCATGAGGTTGATCACAGGTCCCTGCAGCGGACGCCTTCGTCCACTGTGCCACCAGACCCGGCATACACACATCTCTATCTCTCTCCCTCCCTCCCTCTCTTTCTCCCTCTCTCTCTCTCTCTCTCTCTCTCTCTCTCTCTCTCTCTCTCTCTCTCTCTCTCTCTCTCCCTCCCTCTCCCTCCCTCTCCCTCCCTCTCCCTCCCTCGCTCCCTCGCTCCCTCTCGCCCTCTCTCTCTCTCCCTCTCTCTCCCTCTCTCTCCCTCTCTCCCTCTGTCTCACTCACTCTGACGCTCTCACTCCCTCTCTCCATCTCTCCCTCTGTCTCATTCACTCTGACTGTCTCACTCCCTCTCTTCCTCTGTCTCCCTCTCTCTCTGTTTCCTTTTCCCACTCTATTTCCCTCTGTCTCACTCTATTTCCCTCTCCCTCTCTCCATTTCCCTCTCCCTCACTCTATTTCCCTCTCTCTCCTTCCCTCTCTCGCCTTCCCTCTGTCTCCCTCTCTCTCCCTTCCCTCTCCCTCATTCCCTCTATCTCCCTCTCTCTCTGTTTCATTCTCTCTCACTCTATTTCCCTCTCCCTCTCTCTTCTTCCCTCTCCTCCTTCCCTGTCTCCCTCTCTTTCCTTTCCTCTCCCTCCTTCCCTCTCCCTCCCTCGCTCTCCCTCCCTTCCTCTCTCTCGCTCTCCCTCGCTCTCTCGCTTGCTCTCCCTCCCTTGCTCTCCCTCCCTCGCTCTCCCTCCCTCGCGCTCCCTCTCCCTCCCTCGCTCTCCCTCCCTCGCTCTCCCTCTCCCTCCCTCGCTCTCCCTCCCTCGCTCTCCCTCGCTTGCTCTCCCTTCCTCTCTCGCTCTCCCTCGCTCCCTCGCTCTCCCTCGCTCCCTCGCTCTCCCTCGCTCTCCCTCGCTCTCCCTCCCTCCCCCTCGCTCCCCCTTGCTCCCTCGCTCTCCCTTCCTCGCTCTCCCTCCCTCGCTCCCCCTCGCTCCCTCGATTGCTCTCCCTCCCTTGCTCTCCCTTGCTCCCGCGCTCCCTCGCTCTCCCTCCCTCGCTCTCCCTCCCTCCCTCGATTGCTCTCCCTCCCTTGCTCTCCCTCGCTTGCTCTCCTTCCTCCCTCGCTCTCCCTCCCCGCTCTCCCTCCCTCCCTCCCTCCCTCTCCCTCCTTGCATTCCCTCCCTCGCGCTCCCCCTCTCTCCCTCCCTCCCTTCCCTCCCTCGCTCTCCTTTGCTCCCTCGCTCTCCCTCCCTCTCCTCGCTCTCCCTCGCTCCCTCTCTCTCACTCTATTACACTCTCTCTCCTTCCCTCTCCCTCATTCCCTCTGTCTCCCTCTCTCTCTGTTTCCTTCTCCCTCTCTCTATTTCCCTCTCCCTCTCTCTCCTTCCCTATCCCTCCTTCCCTGTCTCCCTCTCTCTCCTTCCCTCTCCCTCATTCCCTCTCCCTCCCTCGCTCTCCCTCGCTCTCCCTCGCTCTCCCTCGCTTCCTCTCTCTCGCTCTCCCTCGCTCTCTCGCTTGCTCTCCCTCCCTCGCTCTCCCTCCCTCACGCTCCCTCTCCCTCCCTCGCTCTCCCTCCCTCTCCCTCCCTCGCTCTCCCTTCCCTCGCTCTCCCTCCCTCGCTCCCCCTCGCTCCCACTTGCTCCCTCGATTGCTCTCCCTTCCTCCCTCGCTCTCCCTTGCTCTCCCTCGCTCTCCCTCGCTACCTTGCTCCCTCGTTCTCCCTCCCTCGCTCTCCCTCGCTCCCTCGATTGCTCTCCCTCCCTCGCTCTCCCTCTCTTGCTCTCCCTTCCTCGCTCGCTCTCCCTCTCTCGCTCTCCCTCCCTTCCTCCCTCTCCCTCCCTTGCTCTCCTCCCTTGCGCTCCCCCTCTCTCCCTCCCTCCCTCCCCCTCCCTCTCGCTCCCTCGCTCTCCTTCACTCCCTCGCTCTCCCCCCTCTTCCTTGCTCCCTCGCTCCCTCTTTCTCGCTCTCCCTCGCTTGCTCTCCCTCCCTCCCTTGCTCTCCCTCCCTCTCCCTCCCTCGCTCTCTCTTCCTTGCTCTCCCTCCCTCGCTCCCCCTTGCTCCCTCGATTGCTCTCCCTCCCTCCCTCGCTCTCCCTTGCTGTCCCTCGCTCTCCCTCGCTCCCTTGCTCCCTCGCTCCTTTGCTCCCTCGCTCTCCCTCCCTCGCTCTCCCTCCCTCGCTCTCCCTCCCTCGCTTCCTCGATTGCTCTCCCTCCCTCGCTCTCCCTCTCTTGCTCTCCCTTCCTCCCTCGCTCTCCCTCCCCCGCTCTCCCTCCCTCCCTCTCCCTCCCTTGCTCTCCCTCCCTTGCGCTCCCCTCACTCCCTCCCTCCCTCTCCCTCCCTCGCTCTCCTTCGCTCCCTCGCTCTCCCTCCCTCTTCCTCGCTCCCTCTCTCTCGCTCTCCCTCGCTTGCTCTCCCTCCCTCCCTCGCTCTCCCTCCCTCGCTCTCCTTCCCTCGCTCCCCCTCCCTCGCTCCCCACGCTCCCTCGATTGCTCTCCCTCCCTCGCTCTCCCTTGCTCTCCCTCGCTCTCCCTCGCTCTCCCTTGCTCTCCCTCCCTCCCTCGCTCTCCCTCGCTCTCCCTCCCTCGCTCTCCCTCGCTTGCTCTCCCTCGCTCTCCCTCACCCGCTCTCCCTCCCTCCCTCTCCCTCCCTTGCATTCCCTCCCTCGTGCTCCCCCTCTCTCTCTCCCTCCCTTCCCTCCCTCGCTCTCCTTCCCTCCCTCTCCCTCCCTCTTCCTCGCTCCCTCGCTCTCTCTCTCACTCTCCCTCGCTTGCTCTCCCTCGCTTGCTCTCCCTCCCTCGCTTGCTCTCCCTCCCTCTCCCTCCCTCCCTCGCTCTCCCTCCCTCGCTCTCCCTCACTCCCTCTCCCTCCTTCTCCCTCGCTTGCTCTCCTCCCTCCCTCGCCCTCCCTTCCCCTCCCTCGATTGCTCTCCCTCCCTCCCTCTCCCTCGCTTGCTCTCCCTCCCTCGCTCCCTCGCTTGCTCTCCCTCCCTCCCTCGCTCTCCCTCCCTCTCCCTTGCTTGCTCCCCCTCCCTCGCTCTCCCTCCCTCGCTTGCTCTCCCTCCCTCGCTTGCTCCCTCTCCCTCGCCCTCCCTCCCTCGCTTGCCCTCCCTCGCTTGCTCTCCCTCACTTGCTCTCCCTCCCTCGCTCTCCCTCCCTCGCTCTCCCTCCCTCGCTCTCCCTCTCCCTCCCTCTCCCTTTGTATCACTCACTCTGACTCTCTCACTCCCTCTCTCCATCTCTCCCTCTGTCTCATTCACTCTGACTGTCTCACTCCCTCTCTTCCTCGGTCTCACTCACCCTGACTGTATCACTCTCTCTCTCTCTCGGTCTCCCTCTCTCTCTGTTTCCTTTACCCTCACTCTATTTCCCTCTCCCTCACTCTACTTCCCTCTCCCTCACTCTATTTCCCTCTCCCTCACTCTATTTCCCTCTCTCTCCTTCCCTCTCTCTCCTTCCCTCTGTCTCCCTCTCTCTCCTTCCCTCTCCCTCATTCCCTCTGTCTCCCTCTCTCTCTGTTTCCTTCTCCCTCACTCTATTTCCCTCTCCCTCTCTCTCCTTCCCTCTCCCTCCTTCCCTGTCTCCCTCTCTCTCCTTCCCTCTCTTTCCCTCTCCCTCATTCCCTCTCCCTCCCTCGCTCTCCCTCGCTCTCCCTCGCTTCCTCTCTCTCGCTCTCCCTCGCTCTCTCGCTTGCTCTCCCTCCCTCGCTCTCCCTCCCTCACGCTCCCTCTCACTCCCTCACTCTCCCTCGCTTGCTCCCCCTTCCTCTCTCGCTCTCCCTCGCTCTCCCTCGCTCCCTCGCTCTCCCTCCCTCTCCTCCCTCGCTCTCCCTTCCTCGCTCACCCTCCCTCGCTCCCCTTTGCTCTCTCGATTGCTCTCCCTCCCTCCCTCGCTCTCCCTTGCTCTCCCTCGCTCTCCCTCCCCCGCTCTCCCTCCCTCCCTCCCTCTCCCTCCCTTGCGCTCCCCCTCTCTCTCTCCTCCCTCTCCCTCCCTCGCTCTCCTTCGCTCTCCCTCCCTCTTCCTCGCTCCCTCGCTCCCTCTCTCTCGCTCTCCCTCGCTTGCTCTCCCTCCCTCGCTCTCTCTCCCTCGCTCTCCCTCCCTCACTCTCCCTCCCTCGCTCTCGGTCCCTCTCCCTCCCTCGCTCTCCCTCGCTTGCTCTCCCTCCCGCCCTCGCCCTCCCTCGCCCTCCCTCGCTCTCTAGATTGCTCTCCCTCCCTTCCTCGCTCTCGCTCGCTTGCTCTCCCTCCCTCCCTCTCTCTCCTTCCCTCTCTCTCCTTCCCTCTGTCTCCCTCTCTATCCTTCCCTCTCCCTTATTCCCTCTGTCTCCCTCTCTCTCTGTTTCCTTCTCCCTCACTCTATTTCCCTCTCCCTCTCTCTCCTTCCCTCTCCCTCCTTCCCTCTCCCTCCTTCCCTGTCTCCCTCTCTCTCCTTCCCTCTCCCTCATTCCCTCTCCCTCCCTCGCTCTCCCTCCCTCGCTCTCCCTCGCTTCCTCTCTCTCGCTCTCCCTCGCTCACACTCCCTCTCCCTCCCTCTCCCTCCCTTGCTCTCCCTTGCTTGCTCTCCCTTCCTCTCTCGCTCTCCCTCGCTCTCCCTCGCTCCCTTGCTCCCTCGCTCTCCCTCCCTCTCTCTCCCTCCCTCGCTCTCCCTTCCTCGCTCTCCCTTGCTCCCTCGATTGCTCTCCCTCGCTCTCCCTTGCTCTCCCTTGCTCTCCCTTGCTCTCCCTCGCTCCCTTGCTCCCTCGCTCTCCCTCCCTCGCTCCCTCGATTGCTCTCCCTCCCTCGCTCTCCCTCCCTCGCTCTCCCTCCCTCGCTCTCCCTCCCTCGTTCTCCCTCCCTCTTCCTCCCTCGCTCTCCCTCCCTCGCTCTCCCTCCCTCCCTCGATTGCTCTCCCTCCCTCGCTCTCCCTCGCTTGCTTTCCCTCCCTCGCTTGCTCTCCCTCCTCCCTCACTCGCTCTCCCTTGCTTGCTCCCCCTCGCTTGCTCTCTCTCCCTCGCTTGCTCTCCCTCCCTCGCTTGCTCTACCTCCCTCGCTTGCTCTCCCTCCCTCGCTTGCTCTCCCTCCCTCGCTCTCCCTCCCTCGCTCTCCCTCGCTCTCCCTCTCCCTCCCTCGCTCCCTCGTTCTCCCTCTCTCCCTCGCTTGCTCTCCCTCCCTCCCTCTCCCACTCTCCCTCCCTCCCTCCCTCGCTCTCCCTCGCTTGCTCTCCCTCCCCCTCTCCCTCCCTCGCTCTCCCTCGCTCTCCCTCCCTCCCCCTCCCTCCCTCGCTCTCCCTCCTCACCCTGCCTGTGTGTGCCCCGGCTGTGACAGCTTCCAGGCGCCCACACGCAGCCGCACCCAAGCACTTCACAGGTCTTTAAAAGACCATTGGCATGTTGGCATGTTAATGAGGCTTTGTTCACCTGTTAGCGCCCCCTACAGCCCCACTCTGACTATGGCGGGAATCGCCCGGCCCCCACAGAGCAGTAGAGTCTGAGTCGCGCTCTGCTTGCAGACACTCTTTCCAAATAAAAAAATTAAAAACTATGTACTATGTCTGCAAGGTCCGCGGGCCGCCAGGGAAGGCTTGCCGGGCCGCGGGCCGTACTAGTAGTACCCCTGCTGTAAAAGATAAGCATTTCGGTCCCAAACAAGATAAATCGGCACCGAAAAAGGATTTTTCAGCAGAAGAGCTTTTCCACCCAGACCCAAAGCAAAAGACTCTTCGTATTAATCCAAAGACTGGACATGGCATTACAGTGCCTGAAAAGAGGAAAATGGACTATCCCAAACCACCTCCAGTTCCACAGGATGATGATGATGAAGACAATTATTCACAGGGGGTAGAAAGTGAGCATCACATACATGACACACATGACCCAGACAATATTCCTGGGCCATCAGATGATCTCGGGGAGGATTATAATGCGCCAGATGCACCAGATCTGCCACTAGATGACACATACCCTTCTAGACCATCTCCCCCAGATGACACTATTGGGTTTACACAGCTCATTCATAGAGCAGCCACTTTTCATGGAGTAGACTTACACACAGATCCAGTGGAAGAGGACTTCCTCATGGATACACTACAGTCGTCACATAAAACCACGACCACATTACCAATACTTAGTGGAGTGGTGAGACATGCACCAGAGGTATTCAAAGACCCCCTCAGAGCAAGGGTAATTAACCCCAGACTGGAAAAAAGTATAAAGCGGCTCCAACTGACCCAGCATACATCAAAGGTCAGCTGCCATTGGACTCATTAGTGGTATCAAATGCGAGGAAAAGAGCTAACTCGCAGACAACAGGGGATGCTCCACCACCTGATAAAGAGTCCAAGCTTTTAGATGCTTCTGGGAAACGCACCATCTCACAAGCAGCCAATGTCTGGAGAATTGCTAACACTCAAGCTTTGTTAGCGAGATATGATCGAGCTCATTATGATGAGTCAGAATCACTCATGCAACATTTGCCAGAGCAATATAAGACCAGGGCTTCTGACTTAATACAAGAAGGCAAGGTTATTACAAATACCTCAATCCGCTGTGCATTAGACACTGCAGACACAGCCTCTAGAGCAATAAATACAGGAGTGCTGTTACGTAGACATGCATGGCTACGCATCTCTGGGTTCAAGCCAGAAGTACAAGCCAGTATCTTAAATCAACCCTTTGACCAGCAACATCTCTTTGGGCCAACAGTTGATAATGCACTAGAGAAAATGAAAAAAGATACAGATACGGCAAAATCCATGGGAGCTTTACAAACTCAGACCCATAGCGCGTCCTTTCGTCACTTCTCATATATAGGCGCCTCTAAGGGGTTTCAAACTGACAACACCTCCTCTTCTTATAAAGCACCCACCCAAACCTCCCCCAGTAGAGGATATTACAGAGGAGGATATAGAGGTAACAACAATAAGGGCAGAGGCAACAACAACTGCAATGCCTCCACTCCCAAACAGTGACTTCCCTTCCATCCCCCAGACCATTCCACTCTTGTCGGGGGGAGATTACAACAGTTCCTACCTGTCTGGAACTCCATCACCACAGACAAGTGGGTTAGACAAATAATTCAGTCAGGCAGGTGCCTGGAGTTCACTTCCAATCCTCCAACAATACCACCCAGACAACGTCCCATGTCACAGGAACATCTCATACTCCTAAGACAAGAGGTTGCATCTCTACTGCAAAAGAATGCAATGGAACCAGTCCCAAAACACCATCAAAACATAGGAGTTTACTCCCTACACTTTCTAATACCCAAAAAGGACGGATCCCTCAGACCTATACTAGATCTAAGGCCCCTAAACCTGTACATACAATCCGACCACTTTCATATGGTCACACTACAACAAGTTCTGCCGTTGTTAAAACAAGGTGACTTCCTAGCCACATTAGATCTCAAGGACGCCTACTTCCACATTCCTATCCATCAATCTCACAGAAAGTACCTGTGATTTGTACTAGAAGGTCAACACTACCAGTTCAAAGTACTCCCTTTCGGAGTAACTACAGCACCTCAAGTGTTCACAAAGTGTCTAGCAGTAGTAGCAGCACACTTAAGAAGGGACAACATTCATGTCTTCCCATACCTAGATGACTGGTTAATAAAATCCAAGTCATACCACCAATGTGTACAGCACATGCATCAGACCATCTGCCTGTTGCACAGCTAGGATTCACAGTAAATCAAAAGAAGTCACACCTCCGACCATTCCTGTCTCAACAGTATCTAGGTGCCACAATAGATACCTCCAAAGCAATTGCATACCCCAATCCAACAAGGATACAAGGTATGCAAGCTCTTATACAATAATTCCAGCCACACCACTCACTACCAGCTCGCGTGTTCATGCAATTAATAGGAATGATGGCATCTTGCATTTTCATAGTACCATACACAACACTACAAATGCGCCCCTTACAAGAGTGTTTGGCAAGTCAATGGAATCAGGCTCAGCAACAAATAACAGATCTGGTGGTGGTAGACGACCGGACATATCGCTCTCTGCAGTGGTGGAACACCAAAAGCCTTTCCAAGGGCCGGTCGTTCATAGAGCCTGTTCCACAAGTGGTGTTAACCACAGACGCAGCTCTCACAGGATGGGGAGCGCATTTAGAAAAACACACAGTACAGGGTACATGGACACCGCAACAAAGGTTACTCCACATAAATCATCTAGAGTTGTTAGCGATTTTTCTAGCTCTAAAATCAAGCAAGCAAGGCTGTACTGGTCTGTACAGACCATATAACGTCCATGTATTACATCCAAAAACAAGGAGGAACACACTCCTTACAGCTCTCCCGGCTGGCACAGAGCATTTAAAGGTGGGCCATTCCTCAAAAAATCTTTCTGTTAGCAGAACATCTACCAGGAGTTTACAATCAGGTTGCAGATCTGTTAAGTCATCAAAGACAACAGATACACGAGTGGGAACTTCATCCTCAAGTTCTTCAACCATTCTTTCACAAGTGGGGACAGCCAGAGATAGATCTGTCTGCCACACACCGCAACTCCAAATGCGCAAGCTTTGCCGTTAGATACCCACACCCATTGTCCAAAGGCAATGCGGAATGGATGAGTTGGTCAAACAAATTTGCATACGCTTTGCCACCTCTCCCACTAATTCCGTTAGTAGTACGCAAGCTACAGCAACATTCCCTCACAGTGATTTTCATAGCACCAACGTGGGAAAGACAACTGTGGTACACCACACTACTAGAGCTCTCAGTAGTACCACATCAAAAATTAAAACTCTCTCCACATCTACTAACACAGAACCATGGAGAGATCCTGCATCCAGACCCAATGCAGCTCAAGCTAGTGATTTGTCTTCTGAGATCTTAGAATTTGGATACCTCAAACTTCCGCCTGATTGCATGAATGTTATAAAAGAACTGAGACGCCCCACCACTAGAGCATGCTATGCAGCCAAGTCGAAAAGGTTTGTTGTGTATTGCACAAATAACAACATTAACCCCTTAGATGTTTCCCTACAAAACATCATATGCTACCTGCTCCATCTACAAAAATTTAATTTGGCGTACTCCTCAATCAGGTTACATCTTGCTGCTATAGCAGCCTATCTTCAAAACAGACAACATTTGTCATTGTTTAGCAGGGCTCGAAAAGTCAATTCGACCGCTCGCATAGTCGAGCTAAATTTAAGAAGGTCGAGCTGTTTTTAGGTCCTACTCGCCCTTTCTGGAGAGAAGGAAAACAAAACAACTTTTGTCCTCGGTCTGTGAAAACTGAGCAAATGTGACAAGATAATAAGATTTAAAGGCATTTCTATTGCTCACAAAGTTAATGAGCAATAAAGATGCTTTTAAATCTTGTTATCTTGTCACATTTGCTCCACTTTCAGAGACGGAGGTCAAGTAGGTTGCAGTTAGGTCGAGGACATTTTTTAAGGTACTAGTCCTGCAGGACTAGTACCATTTTGGGGATTTTTCGAGCCCTGCTTAGAGTACCTGCCAACAAAGCGTTTATGGAAGGACTAAAAAGAATAATTCCTCCCAGAATACCACCCTCTCCGGTATGGAATTTAAATATTGTTCTCACTAGACTTATGAGTCCTCCATTTGGACCATTACATAAGTGTGAGTTACAGCTCCTTACATGGAAAGTTGCTTTTTTAGTTGCTATTACCTCACTCAGAAGAGTAAGTGAGATTCAAGCATTATCAATTCAAGAGCCATTTATACAACTGCATCACAACAAAGTGGTTCTTAAAACAAACCCGAAATTCCTGCCAAAAGTCATTTCACCGTTCCACCTCAACCAATCTATTGAGTTGCCAGTATTCTTTTCCCAACCACAAGCAGTTGCGGAAAGAGCTCTACACACATTAGATGTAAAAAGAGCGCTCCTCTACTACATTGATAGGACAAAACCGTTTTGTAAAATAAAACAACTGTTTGTATCCTTTTCTCCTCCACACAAAGGCAATCCTATTTCAAAATCGGGCTTAGCAAGGTGGATTGTTAAGTGCATTCAAATCTGTTACCAAAAAGCAAAACACACTCTATCCATTCCCCCTAGGGCTCATTCTACCCGTGAATTAGGGGCATCTATGGCATTCCTAGGAAATATACCATTAAATGATATCTGTAAAGCAGCTACATGGTCTACACCACACACATTTACAGAACACTACTGTGTAGATGTGCAGGCAAAACAACAAGCTAGTGTGGGCCAGGCTGTACTCAAAACATTATTTCAAACTACTGCAACCGATACGGGGGGTGGCCGCTGAGGGAAAAAACTGCTGTGCAATCGATGCAATAGTGTGTGGTCTGTGGCCCATATGACTCGAACAGAAAATGCTACTTACCAGTATTCAACTGTTCTTGGCATGTAGGGCTGCAGAACCACACACGCCCACCCGCCTCCCTACCTATATCTGTTCCAGTAACATCTTAATTAGATACACAACACATCGACATCCTTCTCTGTACTCATACAACTCCATCATTTGCCCAATGGCGAAAACAATCTGAAGATGGAGTCAATGCCCATGCTCACTACAATCTACAGGAGGAGTCATCCAACAGACAAAGACTCTTCCAAGACAACAACAAAGTGTAATCATCCGGGCCCACCACCAGATGGTGATCTATGCAATAGTGTGTGGTTCTGCAGCCCTACATGCCAAGAACAGATGCATACTGGTAAGTAGCATTTTCCTTCAGGATCCAATGTGACATACTACTTCAAAGGTGCAGTGACTTTAGGTTTGGATAGATTAGCTTGGAGGCGTGTATTGCCTTGGCTCTAAAATGCAGCCTTCGCTGTCTCACCTGGGGACAGAATATAGCCAGTAGAGCCAGGCCAGGCGTGTGTGGTTCCTTACACTGACTGCAGGGTGTTGCATGTTAAAAATTTATGTTTAGCTTCAGTGTGATACACTGGATACTATCCACTACCCATGAAACAAGTAACCTATTCTTACATTTGAAAACAGGAGTTTTGATTACCTTATATTTTACACAAAATCTCTGAAGTCACCCCACAAATGCATGTTGGTGTCTGGTCTTCCAGCCAGGCTTGCAAGAGATGACAAGTTACTCTTACAAGCCGAGAGATATGAGGAGTTCCTTCCTCCTGGCCCGAGTGAGAAGAGGAGCTTCGACTGTGGGACTGGGTGAGGGGACAGTTTCTATATTCCCGCTCAGGAAGACAGAATGAGCAGCTATCCTTCAGGTGTCAGTGACAGAGAGGTAATGGCCTCCAGCAGGGGTCAGATGAGCTGTTCTCCTCAGGGCCTCGCAGGGATGGAGAAGAACCATCACCTCGGCTTAGACGACACAAGGAGAATCTTGGTAAATTAAGGCACCATTCTTCCACTAACCTTCACTGACATGTTAGGGTGAACTAGTGCATTGTTTTTGGTGCAAAGAAAAAAACTTGCATGGGTCTAAGGGTCACAAGCCTCAACAATATTTCATGCTTTGTGGCACAAGGACAGGCAGAAGGGGTTAAAGAGCAAGTGGAGTCTGAACGCTCAGCAGAGGAACCCCTCCATGCCATTAGATTGCCCAATTGTGAGAATAATATTAAAATAAGCCTTCTATGGTGAACAAGCAATTCTCTAGGCTATGCGCATTTGCTGCAATAGCATGTTTTATTTCTTTATTTAAAAAGACTGGAGCCAAGTGTACAGGATAATTTTAATCTCCACAGTAATAGAATGGCCTCAAACACAAATTGATGTGTTTACGTATGTACAAGACTTTCGGAATAATTCTTGTATAGCGTTTTGGTGACTCGTGCACCAAATATTTTGTCCACTCGGCATACACTGTACTACAGTGACTTCTTTGGAGAAAGAGTGACAATAGGCCACCGTGGAATAAAAGTGACTTTTACAGAACGTGAATACCAAAAAGGAAACAGTGGTAAATATAATCTCTGCAGCCGTTCTTTTGTAAACTTCCAAAAGGTTCCAGATTAATATTTTGAATATTGCGGACTAATGTTAGTGAGTCATGGGAGGGTAAATGTAGAGGAGGGGGCACATACTTTAGCATATAACTTGAGACTGCTGAACATAAACCTCGTGGTTTGAATTTCAGCTTTCCAGCTTGGTCAATTTGTATAATCGTCAGCATGTCACTTTATATCCCTGCGCCCGAGACGGTTTTCCAACGTGTGCAGGAAAAATATTCATTTATATTAAGGCTCCGGCTCAGAGTGACCCAAAGTGTGTCCCTCTTGCTCACAATGACCTTCACACCTCCCAGACTGCCATAAGTATAGTCAATGTCTTCGGTTAAAATGCACCAGACTAAGGTGAAGCGCAAGTTTGTAGCTACTAGACATACATCTGAATTCGCTTCCAGTAGTCCAGCCTGATACTAGGACATCTTCTAAATGTGCTACCTACTCTACTCTGGTGTGAGTTCAAAGAAATCACTTCCTCCTCCTCCCAGGAACTCATGACATTGGATGATGGGACAAACGCGATAAACACATCCAAATGTCATTTTGTAATTTGAGAGAAGATAAGATGGATTGAAAGTGAGAGCAGGAAAGGTGGAGAGAGAAAATAGAAGAGCATGAGAGATAAAGGAAAAGAGGAGAAAATGGAGGAAGTGAGAGCAGGCGCAGGAAGAAGAAAGAGAAGGAACCCATATAAATGAAGAAAGAGCCAAAGGAGGGAGTGAGGAAATACAGAAAACCAGAGGAGGAGAAATAAAGGTTAAAGTGATGGGGAGGAGGGGGGGTTAGGAATACGAAGAAGGACATTGTTTGAGAAGATAAGATTAGCTTTAAGCACAGAAAATGAAAGAATCAAAAGAGGAAGAAAAGGTTGAAAGCCGAAGAGGGAAAAAGAGGAAGCTACATTGAGAGCAAAAGTTAGGCATTATAAGACGAAGGACAGAGAAGGGGGAAGAACGAGGTAGTGAGAACCAACATCATCAGAAAATAAATGGAATAAAGACACAGGTTCGTTTCCAGAGTGTTCAAGGGTCTGTAGGAGGTGAGAATTTCTTTGTGGCGTAGGGCACAAGGGCTACAATATCCCAGAGGCCCTGGCCTGGTGCTTGTGTACCAGAATATTTAGTTTTTGGGTTTTTAGCTAGTTGTATAAATAGCATACGTCCTTTCACACTGTTACTATCAAGTCTCTGCTTGACTCCCATGTGCACAAGCCAATCTAAAGACAGTCCAGAGAAAGCTTAGTACGGGAATCTATTTGAAATCATTTGGTAGTCTGATGAAAAAGCTGCACAGCATGGTACTGCTCCACATCTTAAGCACCAAAAAAGCAGCTTGATAAAGGCATGAGTGTGTAGAGGTTTAAATTGCATACAATAGGGTGTGGGTTTTTAGGAACACCAAGAAGTGGTCTAAATTAATGCCATGCATTATTTTTGAAAATACAGTGGTACTCATGAGAGGAACAATTTTATCATAGCATTTGGGCCACATTGTGTCCATGTCAACGAATATACATAGCCTCCAACGACTCCCTCCATCCTCACCAGACTGTTGATGTAGTTATCGACGCCCTGCCCCGCTTTCACCAGCATCATGACTCGCCGGGGTTTCTTCAGCTTACACACCATCTCCTCCAGGGAGTGAGCGCCGATCACTTTAGTGCCTTTTGCCACATTGGCCAAGAAGCTGTCCACCTTGGAGACTGTCCTGTTATAAGCACAGACCTAGAAAGAAGGGGCAGGGCAGAGTCAGAGCGAGTGATATAGGCAGACAGTGTGCACTGCATACAGACTGTTCCAGTTTCTAAATGGTACTTTCACTATACATAGCCATTGGGATGTTGTACAAAACACCATGTATGGTATGGAGGAGGGCCCTTAGGGAGTAGGAACAAAAATAGCGTATAACCTTAGAGAATGGTCAGAAGGAGATGGTGTAACGCGGAGTCTTTCCTAAGAAAGTGAGCGTTCAGGAATGAGTAGGAGTGAATCTGCATATGGGATTCTCTTACTCCGACTGGCACTGGGACACAATAAGATGGAGTTCAGAAATCAGTTTGTCCCAAAGCTCAAAGAGTTTGAGGGCTAGAGAGAGAAATGGGAATCATAGGGGTCCATGGCTATTGTATTGGAGGGGGCGGGTGGTGGAGGTGAGTGACGATCGTGGCAGCAAAATAATGCAAGGAGTGGCTGCTCTCCTCCTAGAATGCATCCTTAAAACAAAGAATGCAAGTGTAGTCTAAGTGATTGATTTCTTGTCTTGAGGTTTAGTGGGGCACTTTTTGTTATGTCATGCCAGGATTCTGGAACCTATTCCTCCAGGGTTGTTTAAGGGAACGCATGGCCACCTGCCGCTGCTGTCATTCATGCAGAATCCCTGCTGTCAATAACACACAAGCAAGCTTTCAGCACAGAGAGGTCTTTACTGACCATGCAGACAGTGTCCTCAGCACCTACTTCCACACAGAGGCACCAGTCACCACCCACCATCTCCTCACTACTCCAAATATGTGTCCTGGCGACAGCACCTATGTCCGTACCAACAACGACCATCATCAACTACACCACCCACAACGTTGAAATGAAGGCAAACGAATCTTGATCCACACCAATACGCATCTTGCACATAGATTCTAAGAACCATATGCACCTTTTCTTGCAACCTGGAAGCAAGTGGTTGGATTTAGTTTACAGACACGGCCTAAACAAGTCAATCACTCATACATCTATAAACTGCACAGTGACAAATAATTCTGCACATATCTTCTGGTGTTGGTCGACACACAAAGGCTCTGACAACCTCTTCAATATATATATATTTTTTAATTTAACAATGTTATTGAAATCTAAAACACAATATTGTCCTTCTGCTGCTGTCAAATACAATTCAATAATAACCTCTTCAATATTAAATGTGTGATATATATGTGTGTGAATATATATATAAATAACTATATATATAGCCACACACTTTAGACGCCTTAACTTCAAATGATCACATTCTTCTCGTTTCCAGTGTAGTGCTAGGCAATTACTCAATGTGTGTAAACATGGCTGCCTATTGATTAGAGGCCAAATTACATCAATAATCTTTTATTTCAGGCCCACTTTGGGAAAAAGGGAAAAGTATTGGCTTGCAATATAAATGGCAAATCATAAAGATAGTGGACAAGTGATCAGGATAAATAGGAAAGATGACTGCCAAAATCATAATGCTACTGATGCTGCTTTTGAATGTTTTTTTACGAAATGAAAGTGTGTGAAATAGAGGTTCGGGAGATGTAGACTAATCTTGAGAAGAATAAAAAATCAGAGGCAACAAATGTGGTGTAGTACCGTGCCACTCATGCTGCATGATTTAGTGGGTGGCAGCAAAATGTCAACACACCAGTGAATGAAGCCTGCTGCCCTAAAACCTCTCTTTGTATGTACATTATGAATGTTTTTTGGGAAAAAACAATAGTCTGGTGAAACAATACCTAAAAAGAAGATCTGGTATTAGACATTGAAAAGCAGCTCCGAAGTGTGTGGTTATAAGAGTGGAGATCTTTTCCAGCCTTAAATCAACAAAAGAGATGGCCTAGACTTTGCTAATACTAGCTCAGGGCTAACGTGAATCTGACTGAAATTTTATTGCAAAAGGAAGGCAGGTGCAGGTCGGAAAAAACGCCATTTACATGTTCAAGGGCCTGTAAAATCTCCAACTGGGACAAACAGAATCCATCTCACTACTTGGTTAACATATGCAATGAAAGACACGTTGGTATGGTTTAAAAATAAGGCTCAGCACACCGGAACTTATTACTTTTGGGGCCAAACAACAGATATCCATCAGTAACGTGAACCAACTGCTCGAGTCTTGCATAGTTTACTCTTTTGCATGCAAACTGGTTTATCCAGGGCACAACCACTTTGTCGGTGGTATCGGTCGAATACTTTGACGGCGGGGACTTCCATGTGCATAGTCAAGCCAGTTTGTTGATCGGTTCTTTTCTTGTCTTTGATTTCATTTGTTCGTGCACGTTCGCGTGGTTTCACGGGATTCATTCCATTCATGGGGATCCTGGGATGGTGGCATCTCCCTGGTATTCACAGCTCCCGGTGCATTTCGGTGGGTGCCTTCTTCAGGGGAATGCTAGAGGTGGTGAACGCGTTTCTTTGTGGTACCACGGAAGGGTTCGGCTCCTTGTTTGTTAGTGTGTTGCAGTTGGCCTGGGGAGATGGAGCCGGGCGGTCCCACTGTTACTATGTTTATGGCTAGATTCGAAGACACACATATTCTGAACAAAGTAGAATGGACTGATAGTCTTCTATTGAATTTAAGGTACATAGACGACATTCTCGTTGTGTCGAAGGGCTCGCAAGAACAACTACAGAACGCTTTGAGCACATTAAATAATTGTCACCCCCAGATTAAATGTACAAACTGAATGAGTACCACTGAGATTAACTATTTGGATATATTCATTGAAAGAAAGGGAGACTCGTTGACCACAAGATTGTATAAAAAACCCACAGACAGGAACAATGCACTACATTATGACACTATTCATGCACCTACTCTGAAAAACCATTTACCATTCTCCCAGTTCATTAGAATCCGGAGAATTTGTTCTGATGTAATACAGAGTATCAGAGAAATTGTAGTTCTTTCTCAAGACTACAGACAAAGAGGGTACCCTAGTATAGTACTAGAAGAAGCGAAGCAAAAAGCATGTCAGATACACCGTTAGGATCTGTTAAAGAAAGTGGTTAAATCTCCATTAAGGAGGGAAGTTTTTGTGCTTACATTTTCTACTGCATCACCAGCGATAAAAAGAGGCATCTTGAACCGTTTGGAGATTATAGAACAAGAAACAGACTTTAAACAGGTGTTTTTGGATAAACCTATTTTTGCCTATTCAAGATCTAGGAACCTCAAAGAGATGTTAAGGAAAGGATATATCATCCATACAGATACAGGTAGCAAAGGTATGATGAAATGCCAAAACTGTGGGCATTGTGGAAATGTTATGGAAATGTTATTTCAGGATGGATTGTTAAATGCATTCAAACTTGCTACGCTAAAGCTTCATCCTGTCTTATTTGATTTTGTAATTATGTGATTATTCCTTTTTTTTTGTTTTTGTATGCTTACTCGATGTCGTCATTGCTCTTCTGTCCTTCCTTCCATAATTTTTGTAAAGCGCTCTAATATCCTTCGGGATCTTGTTCGCGCTATAAAAAACTTTATAAATAAAAAAAAAATATATATATATAGATATAGATATATATGGTAGTTCTATAGCGTGACCTAGCCAAAAGGCAGCACAGTGCTGTACATGGTTAAAGGCAAGCTTAACAATGGTGAGTAATAGGAGAGGAAGCTGGTTTATGGATGGTTAATGCTTTATAAAGCAGTGTTCTTTAAAGAGGTGAGTTTCAACTCCTTCATAAATTGGAGCATTGTTGGGGTTGTCCTGATGGAAACAAGGATATTGTTCCAGATGCTTGATTGATTGATTGATTGATTGATTGATGCGTGGTGCATAGATGGAAAAGGCCTACTGTTCTGTTTATTTTTTTTACACTTTTCAGTCTGCAGTGTGACAGTGTCCTGGCTGTGTATGTGCAGAGAATCACCAGAGACGGTAAGCTCGTCTGGAAGATAAGCGGGGTACTGGTTGTGATGGCTTTGTAAATGATGCAGTAGGTTTTGAAGATGGTGCCTGCTGGCAGTAGGAGCCAGTGGAGTCCCATCAGGGTGAGAGGGATGTGATCATATTTCTTCAGTCCCTGGATGAGGCATGCTGCAGCGTCTAGGATTGTGTGTCTGGGAATCCATGGAGAAAGGCATTACCACCAGCCAGATGCTAGAGTTCAAGGGCTTTAACAGCAGTTCTGAAATCATTTTCTGGAATTAACAATTTGGCTTTTTTTTAGGAAAGAGAGCTATTCAGGGGTGACTCCTCCACTAAGGCAGAGGAGCATCGCCAAAAAAGGAAAAATAAAATGATAATAACAACATCATTTTATTCTTGTAGCTACGGAGCTGGGTTAGTCTGGGGTGGAGCTGGAGGCACAAGGAGGAGTTGTTTGTGCACAATATGTGTGAATGACAATTTAGCCGGCCGTCTTGGGCTGGCCAAACAGTCATGTGCACTATGCATGTTCTCCACTGAGCCATAATGCACAGCCTTGGTGGAGAACATGCACAGGCTCATAGTCCACATCTGAACGCCAAACTACAGTGCTCAGACCTGTCATGGTGACCGCAGCGTCTTGGTTGGCTTAGAGAAGCCTGTGTGCTTCCTGCTTCTTCAGGACTCGTAGTCAACAAGAGAAGCGGAGAGACGACAGTGGAAGAGGTAAGTGTTTAAAAAAAAATATTTGTACTTTTCATCTCCCCCACCCAGACCTACCACCCACGTTCCCTACCAGCTGCCACTGAAGCTATTGCCAGGCTGTCTTTGGTTTTCTTGGCAGTTTATTCCTTGAGGTAGAGGTTGGTGTCCATGGGGAATCCAAGTGATTTGGGATTCGGTGAGAGTTGATGTTTGAAGCCATCATGGTTCATGTAATTGAGCCAGGTTTGTGCTGTATTTTGTTTGTCGTTCTCAGAAAATAACAGGAATTCTGTTCTGGTTGGTTTGAGCTTCAAGTAGGCATTGGACATCTAGGTCTGGATAATGTGTAAGCATTGTTTGAGGTGTTGGATGCTTGAAGCAGAGGAGGCTTTCAAGTAGAGTTGTGTATCATTGGCATATTGGTGAATCTTGATGATGGTATTGTGTTATTTGTTTAAAGTTACAAAGTGCAGTCATAAACACCTAAATACAGATTTTCATCGTAAAAACTAATAGTAGTTTGTTAGAAGGTTTGTTGTTTATTATGGTTTAATTAGGTCTAACGTTTAACTATGCAGATACATTGTGAATACAGTCGTACCTCCTGCACCCCTAGTTCCGGCGCAACTGGTAGGACATGATAGGGGAGTGCTGAATAGAGTCCACTGGGAAGTGTCAGAGGGCCCACCGTTTGGAGATGTTGTTAAACTGCCCACTGAATGCCGTATGGAATCCAACCAGTGGTGACAGTTGGCTAATTCACTGGATGCAGGACATGTATTAGCCCTACAAGGGGGGTCCTGTATGGAGAATACGGAAAAGTAAATTGGTAAATGAGGGCCAACTCATTAGCAACACTGTTAAACCGCTAAGGGAGAACTATAGGGGACCACGCAAAAGCAGCCAAGGTCTACTGGTAGGACATGATAGGGGAGTGCTGAATAGAGTCCACTGGGAAGTGCCAGAGGGCCCACCGTTTGGAGATGTTGTTAAACTGCCCACTGAATGCCGTATGGAATCCACCCAATGGTGACAGGTGGCTAATTCACTGGATGCAGGACATGTATTAGCCCTACAAAGGGGGTGTTGTATGGAGTATACGGAAAAGTAAATTGGTAAATGAGGGCCCACTCATTAGCAACACTGTTAAACCGCTAAGGGAGAACTATAGGGGACCACCCAAAAGCAGCCAAGGTCTACCTATTGGATTCACAGAAGAGAGAGAGTGGGGCAAAGTTAGTAAAGGGAGATATTTAGTCCCACGACCCTAATGGACCCAACCATGGAAGTCACCCTTAACATTTGACTGTCTAACTGGATGTCTCTTGTTGCATTCGCGGTCGAGACTCATGACCAGCCACTGATCCAACCTTGATCTAAATGATATGATTAAACATTTTGGAGGGGAACACTGCATTTGAGGTATAAGCATCTGGTGACCAGAAAGTAACGTATGATTGTTTCATACATGCTTGACACCCTAGCCTAACTAAAGCAGTAATTGGACTGTGCCTACATTAGAAATATAATGGAAAATTAAAATGTCAAGCAATCAGTGCAATGCCTTTCTATTACTTTGAAAAGCAATGTTGTTACTATTTGGAGGATTACTGGCTCTAGTTGCAGATACACGCGGGCCTCAAGAGTAATTGGTTTATCGCAGCATTGGGGTGATATCCGTACAGGCTGATCTCATAATGAAACAGTTGCTTCCAGCCATGGCTGATGACATCATTTTACAAGGATGACAATGATCAAGGTTAGCTTGTGAGATCATATGACCAGGGACATTTGGTTCTCTTTTTGTTACCTTCAGTGTTCCCCTTACCTGGCTAGATGTTAACAGGGTATGTGCCGAAATCTGTGTAATTTAGTTTTGCTTAGTTAGGTGAAAGTTAGCAAAAATTAAGAGAGGTTACACACAATACACAATACACAAAGGTTTTCTCACGCCCATTATAGATGCAAGGGTGCATTTTGTGTTAAAAAAATAGCACATAAAACTGCAGCAGCTGTTCACGGTTTAGTTGTTCATGTTCCTGTGCACTCATGTTAAGTTTTTGCTGAGAACTGAGTGTAATTACACTGCCTAGCGTAATAGCATAATTTCAAGAATTTCTCTTGAAAAGCGTTGTGCAAAATTACTGAAATTATGCATGATTACTCCTGTGTAACGGACATTTCACCCAGGCCTAATGTTAATCCTCTGTCTGGATGTGGGCAAGGCGAAACTCTATTTTCAAGCAAGCACTTCCCCATGATATCAGGCAGCTGGCTTGATTCATACAGGTCAGACCTACTTGTATTTTTAATACCTCTGACAAAGTCTTGACAGTGTAATTCAGCACCAAGTCTTTGTAAGAGTGGTGAATAAGCACAAAGGCTAGCCTGTCCCTAGTGAGTATGGAAATTACCCTTCCCTAGGACAGAGACCTGTGAGTCCTGCTTCAGTACCCTCGGTCAGAATTTAGGCTAGGGCCTGCTACAAAACCTAGAGCACATATTTATACCCCTAAGAGAGGGGTCTGTATTTCATTATTTAATAAATGTACTTGCAAATATATGCCAGATTGTCACTAACCATGTGCAGATGTACTTATATTAATTATGCAAACATTTTTTATGTGGCTATCCTCAAATTCTGGTTTACATCAGACCATCCAGGACCTATGTTAGGCAACTCATGTAAATTGGAGTGTTTAAGTTTCTGATTTCCTTAACTATTGGACCAGTAAGCAGCTTTTGATAAGATAACCATCACTTATCCAGTATTGGGGTATCTTTCATAGATTCACATGCTTAGAATCATCTCCGCCGACGAGGTGGGAGTCTCCCGGTACAATAACACATATACATTATAGTCATAATAACATTATACCATAGGCTACAGTGTAAGGAAAAGTCACTACAATAGCCTATCTCAGTCTTTTTGTAAAAAGAACCAAACTTGGAAACCAGCCAATCAGGCAGCAGCACCCTCTAGAACCGTCCCCACAGAGAGACAAACCCTCAAATGTTCTACCGCACCTCGTGTGTTAGGGAGTCTCCCTGAGCTCTGCTTAGTTTTTTCCTTTGGTCTGTATTTCTGAGAGAAGAATATGTCTGATACTAAGAAAGCTTATTTTTGGCCTGTTCTTCCTGTGGGAAGAAAAGACTTCACTTTGAGGACCCTCATAAAGAGTGCATTTATTGGCTCTACCCAGCACACAAAGTCACTGCAGGATCTGCAGAATCTTTCCTGCAAAGACTTTGAAGGATCGTGAAGGACGCCTGCTGGTTTGGATGGAGAAATTGAAATCATCTGAAGGGGTTTCTGAAGATAAAGGAAGTCAAGTGTCCACCCCCATCTCCAAGAAAAGAGATAGACCTGGAGATCCTCCTGAGAAAAGGAGTAAGACCTTAAAAACTTCATCTTCTGAAGCAGGTCAGTCCTCCTCTCAAAAACAGAAAAAGAAAGTCTCTTCTGAGGAGAAATCTAGAGATAAGGTGAAGGTTTCTCAGAAAACTACCTCAAAATCTCTTCAGGACCCTCCTTCGACAGCTAGAACATCTTCGTCGATGAGGAAATCACCTCAAAAGGTGAGTGGATCTTCAGCGTTGAAGAAAATTACACCGTCGACGAAGTCTTCGTCGACGGCGCCGTTGACGAGAGTCCCTACGCTGTCGATAATTCACATCTCGTCGAGGATCCCGGCAACGAAGGTTCCACCGTCGTCGACGAGCATCCCGGCGACGTCAAGCCCACCATCGACGACGATACCGTTGACGAGCCCACCGTTGTCGACGAAAATACCGTTGATGAGCCAACTGTCGACGACGATACCGTCGACGAGCCTACCGTCGATGACGATGCCGTCGATGACCTCACCGTTGACTATCATTATTCCTTCGTCGGCGAGTCTTCCGTTGACTACGACTTCAAACATGACGTCGACGACCACATCGTCGACGATGTCTTTTCTGTCGACGAGAACCATGATCAAAACGTCGACGATGCCAACTGTTGCAGCGATTTCAGCGGAATATGAGTCACCTTCAACATATATTTCTGCTACTTTGAGGCGTAAAAAACCCTCGCCTTTGCAATTTACGCCTATTCTGAGTTCTAAATTGTCGTCTAACAGGCAATTTTATCATGATGTGTTCCACTTTTCACCTTTGCCTCCCAGCCATTATTTAGAGGAATCTGAAGATGATGATGATCCTTATCGGCAGCCACATGACCCTTCACAGCTCAGGATAAAGTATCAAGAGAAGGATGAAGAGGAAGAGTACTATGAACCATGTGAGTCGTTGAGAGAACCTCAAGAAGTTTTTCATCAAGAACCAATGGTTGAAATGCCAGCAGCTTTGCTACAGGACCTAGCGGCAATGCTTAAGGACTATAATAGTCATTTTCCTCCGCCTCCACCTCCTCCGCAGCAGCAGCAAGTTTCTGCTCCTGTAGAGATGCAAACTGTTTCACCTGCAACACCAGTGTCTGAGCCCCAGCTGACAATACTTTCACAGCTGTTGCAAGACGATGACGATAACACGGTAGCAGAGGACGGAGCGATTCCTAATTCGCCCACTACCGTGGATGAATGGGACGAATATCTGATCCCAGATCCAGCTTCACCGATTCCACCGGCTGCAGACTCTCCTCCTGAGGACATAGGATGGTTTCATGCGATTATGGAGAGGGCATCTACAAGATTTCATCTGAATATACCAGTGCAAAAGACCGAGTGTTTTTTGTATGATTATAAAGACCTAAACAGAAAGACCACACGTTCTATTCCCATAATTGATCACATGTGGGAAGAGGGAGTAAAGATCATGAAAACTCCATTCTCTATTCCTGCAATTCTGCTTCAGATTGACAAAAAGTACAAGGCGCCGGATGATGCTCTTGCCTGCCTTACAGGTCACCCTAAAGCAGACTCTGTAATTTCCCAGGCAGCGCAAAGAAAATCTCGGAATCCTTCCACTCCTATAACAGTTCCCCCTGACAAGGATGGGAGGCGCCTGGATAACATAGGAAAGCGTTTTACAACCATGGCAGGCGCTACGGCCCGTGCTACAAACTGTTTGGCCATTTTGAGTAGATATGACCGACAATTGTGGTCAGATATTTCGCCATATATGGAATATTTGCCTGAGGACAAAAAGATAGAGGCTAGGAAGATCCTTATGGAAGGAGAAAGATCGGCTTCTGAAATCATAGATATTTCTATGGATATAGCGTCTCTTGGCTTTCGTTAACTCGCCGGAGCAGCTACGTTAAGACGTCAGGGCTGTCTTAAATCCACGAATTTTCGCCCTGAAATCCAAACTAAGATCCTTGATATGCCTTTTGATGGCGACCTCATGTTTGGAAAACATATAGATGACGCTCTACTAGATATAAAAAAGGACACAGATACTGTAAGATCGTTGGGTTCTCTACAGTATTGTTAAACGCCCTTTCGTGGAGCAAGCGGCAGAGGATCCTACTCCTTTCGTGGGGGTTAACAAAAGTATCAGCAACAAGGTAACCAGGGTTGTTATGGATACAATTATCAACAGCAACAACAAAACTACAGAAATCCTCCGGCAGCTGCCTATAGGCAACGAGGCAAGAGAAGTCAATCTCAGGGCAGAGATTCTGCCAGAAGGCAGTGACAATCCTGCTGCGCCTGCGCCAGATTCGCCACTACAGTTCAAAATTCCCAAAATTTCACAGTATTTCGACAATTGGAAGAAAATAACCAAGGACAAATGGGTATTAGATATCATAAAATTTGGACACACCCTGGAGTTCACCAAATTTCCCCCTCCTCATCCACCTCTAAAGAAAACTCCACCACATCTTGCTCTTCTCAGGAAAGAGGTGAAAGCTATGCTTTCAAAGGGGGCAATAGAGAGGGTTCCTCGTTCTCAAATAGGAAAGGGATTCTATTCTCGCTTTTTCCTGATAAAGAAAAAGTCAGGAGATTGGAGGCCAATCTTAGACTTGCGGATGCTGAACAGGTACCTTTAGAAGAAATCCTTTCGCATGGTAACACTCTAGGAGATTCTTCAGCTTCTAGATCATGCGGATTTCATGACAACCCTGGACCTCCAGGATGCATACTTTCATATCCCAATTCATCCCAAGCATCGAAGATTTCTGAGATTCACGGTGGCAGGTGCCCACTTCCAATTCAGAGTACTTCCCTTTGGCCTACGTTCGGCTCCACGGGTCTTTGCCAAATTCTTAGCTCCGGTAGCAGCGCATCTCAGGCTGCAAGGTGTTCAACTATTTCCATACCTGGTCGACTGGCTAATAAAGGTTCCATCCTTTTGCAAGGCTTTTCTTGCAACACCAAAATGCCTGCAAGTGTTTCACTCACTGGGTCTTTCTCTAAATGCCCAAGAGTCAAGCCTTTTTCCGTCTCAAGTAGTACAATTTCTAGGAGCAAAATTGGGCACTCTTCAAGACAAGGCATTCTTGTCCGCAGACAGGATATCTTGCCTTCTATCTCTGGCATCAGAACTTCTCAAAAGAAAGGCTGCTTCAGTGAGAATGATCAAATCTTTCCTGGGGATTTTATCGTCAGCAATCCTGCTAGTGCCTCAAGCGAGGTTAAAAATGAGGACACTTCAAGAGGAGCTGGACAGCCAGTGGCTCCAAATCTCGGGTTCGTTCGACGACATAGTGCAAGTTACTCCAGTTATGAAAGAAACGCTTTCTTGGTGGAGGAGTTCCAAGAATGTTTCCGTAGGGCTCACTTTTCAACCTACAATTCCGGATTATATCATCACTACAGATGCTTCCCTAGAAGGTTGGGGGGCCCACCTTCAGGACCTCAGCATAAGAGGAAAGTGGTCTTCAGCAATGGCGAAAATGCACATCAATTTTCTGGAGCTTCGGGCAATTTCACTAGCCCTGCAATCTTTTCTTTCCCGACTGCAACGATCTACAGTTCTTATCACGACCGACAACACCACTTGTATGCATTATCTAAACAAGCAGGGTGGTACGAGGTCTCACATTCTGTCCCAAGAGTGTACTGTATCGATCCCCCTATTCCTGACGTTTGTCTGGTTAATAAGTAACTAGCAGCCATTCAACGGCGCAAAAACCCGTTATCTGATTAAGCCACACCACGGCACAGAAGCGCGTTATCTGATTAAGTCATAACGCATGCCATCTAATTAGGCAAGCGATATTCCTCCAGCCCCCTGACAGGCATACGGAGTTCTCAAAACAAATCAAACCTACAGCGACCTGGGAAATCCCCGCAGCCATTGTTTTGATTTCACCGAGAACTTCAGTAAAGAATGTGCTAACGATCAGTTCGTATGACATCCTTATTGACGTATTTATGTCCATCCTTACGTCAATCTCGGCACCTTTCAGGTATAAATATTACCGACATTGCCTTAAGCAAACACACGCGGTGGTGACGAGATTGGAGCAGCGAGACTTGCCGAGGAGCCCAGCTGAGAGCGAAGCCCACAGACGCTGCCCCTCCTTCCTGACGCGCTGAGAGAGAGAGACGCTGCTTTTCTCCTGCCGAGAAATCCAGCTCCGGCGCTTCCAAGCAGCCCTCGCAGGCAGCTGGAATATCAAGACCTGGGATAAGAGATACCAGCCCTCAAACCTTCTAGATCACAGGTACAGAACTGAATAACCCCTTGCAGAGAATTCTTGAGTCAGTCCCTTGGCAAAACAAACTTAACTTAAACTGCTACTTATCTACTCCCGCCCACGTATTAGGCTTAGGTCAGGTACACCGGGGTAGGCGTGGTTAGAAGCACCAGTTGAGTACGATTAGTCAATGTATGTATGTATGTATGTATGTATATATTTTATCCATTTTAAATATCATATGGCTTAGAAACCATATCAATGCTTTTACAGTATTATTTTATAATTCTGTCTTTACTGTATGCACTTTACTTAACTATAAGTATTGCAATAATAGCGATCCATTTCTCTTGTACGAGAAAAGAGACTGATCAATAAATAACATCTTTTTATTGAACACGCCCATCTCTTCCTTTCTCTACAATCTGGTGAAACTAAGAATGCACTGAACTGACTGAGTAAAATAAGTTGTCTTTTGTTTTCACACGACTCTAGAGATACACTCTTGATTAGGGGAGAGCAAAGTTGTCATGTTCTATGGTTGTCAGAAACTAAATCCCTTCTTGTCTATCCAGGGAGGTTCAGATCCTCCTTGGCTATTCGAGAAAGTTTCTAGTGAACTCTGAGCTAGCTGGCAAACACAAAACTTTAAGTCTAATATCGTCGGTAGAAGACCTAGTTAACCTCTGCCCTAGGTCTATACTATTGAAGATATTATTCCAATGCGCAGAGCCTATTGGGATAATAGGAACTACACTACATGGCACCCAACGTTTTGGATAGGCGATAAATCTAACGTAAGACATTAGAGTAACTCAGTCGTGCTTTTTCACTCAGACCCTTTTTTCCCATAATACTCCAAAGACGTCTGGAGTGGGTGAAAGGTTAAATCCGCCAAACTTAGTAGCAGGAGACTCCTATGTATGGTTCTTGGTTTATTCAACGTTGAAGGATACACTGTTCCAAAATATTGTGCATCTAATCTTTGTTTCCATAGAAACCTGATCTGCAAATAAACAAAATAACCTTCCTGTCAGTAAAATGTCAGACAGTGAAGTAGGAAGGGAGACAGCTAGAGTAGCAGCTGAACTCCTAGCAGCTGACAATAGTCTCCTACTGCAAGACCCGGACGCAATACTCATCCCGGTCAACATAAGGAAAACTATAACCTTAAAACTTATAGAAAATGGGCTGACACCGAGAGGTGGTACAGTATTATTCGTAATTGAGGCACACGAATATCGGCAGACAGAGGTATTCTATTCATGGATAAACTTTCCAGCAGCAAACGCTGTAACAAAGGACTTCCACTATTACAAAATAGAGGAACCTCCGAATGAGTATACTCCTTTCGAGGAGGTGGAAATACCACTCAAATATCAAGAGCACCTGCTCTTGTTTAATGGCGCCCTAAAACACAATAATCACATCACCAGGCTCGGTCCACTAGGTAGACCAGGAGCAACGTGGCCGGTCCTAGCTGGATACACACCACATCCAGACATTGAAGAAATGCCTGCACCAGATCTTTTAGCACAGCTAAAACAACTAATCAAAATACACAGACAATTAGTCCAATATGTAATGCGGACTTCAACAGTCCAACCAGCTATTACAATTCCACAGCTGACCCCTCATCAGGGGAACACAAGTAAAATTACACCACAGAACATACAGTCCTGTCTAGGTAAAGTACCCGCAAAACGGGAACAAATTCCATTCTGGTTAGCACAAAAAATCACTGTGCTGAATGCTGATTATACAATCCTGAGCATTGAGAAACTCGAGAGATTGCCATTGACAATGTCAGAACGACCTGTCATTGAATGGATAATACATGGGATAATTAATATTCCGATATCAACTTTCAGGTTTCAATACTGCCAAAAATATATACAGGCAGGCCAGTATGAAAGGTTGGGTAAAGGGTACATTAAGTCAACATGGAACTTGCCCTATACACACGCATGTGTCAGTAATAAAGGCCAGAAAGTGTTTCTTAGTGGCAATAATTGTGCAAGGTCACTAAGCGGTACACTTCTGTGTCAGGGTATTAGTTTGCATGGAGCCTGTGAAGGGACTTCAAATAACCTTTCATGTTACCAGCTAGGCACACCTGCAACACAAATAGAACCATTCTTTAGGAGGCTCTCGAACGGGAGTTACATTCTAATAGTAGATCGCAGATGTTGTAGTTTGCTGCCCGGAAAACCTTATCTCATAACTGTGACTAAGAAGGTCATGTGCTGTGAACGAGTATTGTTCCCTAACGATTCTCCAGACAGGGAGGCAAGGTTATGGCCCAGCTTGAAAATTGCTTCTATTCGAATTGATACTTTAAGCAGAATGAAGACAGTGCTCCTACAGACGCCGACCAGGCTAACGTCATCTAAAGAAACGTATGATCTCCAAGTTGCAAGTACAACGGCAGAGATTCATTCATTGTTATCAACTAATTCCCCCATACATTTCGCAGAAATACTGAACGAAATCTTAAATATTTCTGATACCAGTGGTGTCTCAAGTGTATTTAAGACAGTGTTTTCAGGAGCTTTAACACCATTCAAAGCCATCCTGGGTATTTTTCCTGATTTTGTCCATTCCATTTTTGGCGGACTTCCTCTCCTATTGGGACTAGTGGCAGGCATCCTATTTTTGATCCTGTTGCTTCGCTATGGCAAACCGTGTCACAGACAAGACACCAGCGACGATGGAAGAAACGATACTAGCCATGCGCTACAGGGACCGCATAACTAAAGTCCTTGGACTAGCCCGGCTGAGAGACCTCAACATGACTTGGTTTCTTTCATTTAGACCCTTGTGGCAACGTTGTGTTATGCCTGTATTAAGGTGCTTGCTATGCGGCGAAGAATGCGTGTTGGACACCTGTCTGACACTACAATCGGATGTGCCAATGGACGCAGAAACATTGTTGGGTCCGGTAACGGCTCATGCATTGTGCTGTCCCCAGCGGCTACCAATCCTGATGACGGCATTCGTGGAGGCTTCACCACTACGATTAAGGGGTAGTGAAGTACAAGATGAAAGCAGCATCGATCAGGTACGACCTTCTGTCAGCTATGCTGGTCATAACATCAATGAAGGCAATCATGCTCAAGAATGCATGGTAACGTAGCAGTATAAGGTGAAGGTGGGGTAACTGTTTTCTGGTATCCTTAATTGCATCATCTTCTTGCTTGGACACTTGGTTAAGTGCTGTGATTGTATCGTAATGTTTGGTGGTGTAGTCCTGACTGTGGGCTGCCACTATATTTCATATGCTCATCTTCACCAATAAACTAGTTGTGAAAAAAAAAGAATGCATGGTAACAACTTTTTCCGAGTTAGTGGAACTTTCGCAAGAAACTGTTGACAGTTTTTTCAACATTCTAAAAGATATGATGTTTTCACCCGAGCAGAAAGAATGACTTTGAGCAAGCTAGCACACGGCGTTCCTCACATCCTGAATTTGGCCTTCAAACTTTATAAAGCGATATGGGAATTTTTTCTCATCAGTTTTTCAGACAGTGGGAACAATTTTTTTCCAATCCAAAATATTTACAACATTTTGGGACACTTATCTTCTGCTTAAGGTAGAACTATTCTTAGAGAACTAAATTTCTATTATTAGATACTCTAGAGACTTTAGCTACCCTCTAGCATGTTCATAAGTATTTTATGCTTTGTGATGGAATGGTCTCCCAATTTTTCTTCTGTATTAAGAGCCATTTCATGTGTAAATTTCGCGTTTTCATTTATGCTGATTTAGAAATATGCGCAACAGATTTTTCATTGCTTGAGTGCATATAGTAACTATTCGCATCTTTTTCGTGTATTTCACATTTCCGGTTTTCGAAATACATATGATTGTATTTTGGGGTGGTACGGTATACACATACACTACTAGTTTTTTTACTATGCCTAGATTTGTAAATATGGACATAGATTACGTGGAGTGGGTGTGATGTATTTCCTATGGGTACTGTATCGATCCCCCTATTCCTGACCCTTGTCTGGTTAATAAGTAACTAGCAGCCATTCAACGGCGCAAAAACCCGTTATCTGATTAAGCCACACCACGGCACAGAAGCGCGTTATCTGATTAAGTCATAACGCATGCCATCTAATTAGGCAAGCGATATTCCTCCAGCCCCCTGATAGGCATACGGAGTTCTCAAAACAAATCAAACCTACAGCGACCTGGGAAATCCCCGCAGCCATTGTTTTGATTTCACCGAGAACTTCAGTAAAGAATGTGCTAACGATCAGTTCGTATGACATCCTTATTGACGTATTTATGTCCATCCTTACGTCAATCTCGGCACCTTTCAGGTATAAATATTACCGACATTGCCTTAAGCAAACACACGCAGTGGTGACGAGATTGGAGCAGCGAGACTTGCCGAGGAGCCCAGCTGAGAGCGAAGCCCACAGACGCTGCCCCTCCTTCCTGATGCGCTGAGAGAGAGAGACGCTGCTTTTCTCCTGCCGAGAAATCCAGCTCCGGCGCTTCCAAGCAGCCCTCGCAGGCAGCTGGAATATCAAGACCTGGGATAAGAGATACCAGCCCTCAAACCTTCTAGATCCCAGGTACAGAACTGAATAACCCCTTGCAGAGAATTCTTGAGTCAGTCCCTTGGCAAAACAAACTTAACTTAAACTGCTACTTATCTACTCCCGCCCACGTATTAGGCTTAGGTCAGGTACACCGGGGTAGGCGTGGTTAGAAGCACCAGTTGAGTACTATTAGTCAATGTATGTATGTATGTATATATTTTATCCATTTTAAATATCATATGGCTTAGAAACCATATCAATGATTTTACAGTATTATTTTATAATTCTGTCTTTACTGTATGCACTTTACTTAACTATAAGTATTGCAATAATAGCGATCCATTTCTCTTGTACGAGAAAAGAGACTGATCAATAAATAACATCTTTTTATTGAACACGCCCATCTCTTCCTTTCTCTACAATCTGGTGAAACTAAGAATGCACTGAACTGACTGAGTAAAATAAGTTGTCTTTTGTTTTCACACGACTCTAGAGATACACTCTTGATTAGGGGAGAGCAAAGTTGTCATGTTCTATGGTTGTCAGAAACTAAATCCCTTCTTGTCTATCCAGGGAGGTTCAGATCCTCCTTGGCTATTCGAGAAAGTTTCTAGTGAACTCTGAGCTAGCTGGCAAACACAAAACTTTAAGTCTAATATCGTCGGTAGAAGACCTAGTTAACCTCTGCCCTAGGTCTATACTATTGAAGATATTATTCCAATGCGCAGAGCCTATTGGGATAATAGGAACTACACTACAAGTGGCTCAGAACATCTGGAAGGGGCTCCTCTTGCACAAAATAACAATCAAGGTGGAGCATCTACCACGAGCACAGAACACCTGGGCAGATTCTCTCAGCAGAACAACAAAGTCCCACAAATGGGAACTGGATCAATCAGTGCTGGACAACATCTTTCAGAAGTGGGGCAAACCGAATCTCGATCTCTTTGCCACCAAGAGCAACCGGAAATGGCTTTTCTTCGCACGCTGGGAACCGGAGAAGGGTTCCTGGGGGAACACATTCATGATGAGGTGGACGGGAATCTTTGCATACGCATTCCCTCCCTTTCCTCTAATCACGAGACTTTTGCACAAAATGAAGAAGGAACCGTGTTGCATGATTCTGATTGCACCGAAATGTCTATGTCAACACTGGTTCACGGAACTTCTCCTTCTCTCCAAGTACAAGCCAGTCCGCCTTCCGATACAGCTGAATCTGCTATCAATGAGCGAAGGGCAGATTCTTCACCCTTGCCCAGCTCAACTGCAACTCCATGCTTGGTTCCTGGATTCACAGATTTCCAGGTAGTAGAACTTCCTCAGGAATGCAGGGACATTCTAGACAAAGCAAGAGCCCCTTCTACAGTGCGGACCTATGCCCTAAAATGGAAAATATTCTGTCACTGGTGCTCTAATAATAATCTACATCCATTGGAATGTTCTCCTGATAAGGTGCTACCTTATTTGTTGTCACTCTCTAAATCTGGTCTAAAATTTGCTTTGGTTAAATTGCATTTAGCCGCTATTTCTACATACAGAAGGTCTTCAGGGATGGCGTCACTTTGTTCTAATCGTCTCATTAAACAGTTCCTAAAGGGACTTTTCAGAAATGTTCCTCCCATTAAAGCTCCTCCTCCAGAATGGAGACTAAATGTAGTTCTACAGCAGCTCATGAAACATCCATTTGAAACCATTCATAAGGGTGATATTAAATATCTCTCATGGAAGACAGCTTTACTGTGGGCACTCACCTCTCCCCGAAGAGTCAGTGAGTTACAGGCGTTCACTATACGACAACCATATTTGAAATTCTCTAATGATTATGTCCTTTTGCAAACTAATCCCTCATTCATACCGAAAGTTCCAACTTCATTTCATCTCATTGTGCCTGTAGTGTTGCCAACATTCTTCCCCAATCCGTCGTCTGCGGCGGAGAAGTCATTGCATTCTTTGGATGTCAAAAGATGCCTAAAATTCTACACATCTCGAACTGTGTCCTTCAGAAAATCGGAACAGTTATTTATCTCGTATGGTGGCCCCTAAAAGGATGAGCTATCTCAAGAGCTACCATCTCAAAGTGATTTGCTTCTGCTATTCAGTTCTGCCATTGCAAAGCAGGTCATCCATTGTCAAGCAAGCCAAAAGCTCATTCTACCAGAGCAGTGTCCTCTTCTACGGCTTTGTTTGCTGTTGTGTCCTTGGACAAGATTTGCCGAGCCGCAACCTGGAAAAGTGTACATGCTTTCACTCGGCATTATTGCTTGGATCTGGCGACAGAAGCTGAATCAGCAGTTGGGCAAGCAGGACTACGAAAGCTTTTTAGATAAGGTAAGCCTGATGGCAAGAATGTGTTTTAACTAAAGTTGTAAAAGTTCTCTATTTGATATGACCATTATTGTGTATGAGTATGACTTGCTCTTTCTCACAATATAGAAATGTTCGTGAATGCTGCATTGGTTTGACATGGTATCTTTTGAACTTCTTATGATACCCACCATCCACTATGCATATAAGGGTTTTTTCCTGCTAGCTGCTCTGATTCTAAGCATGTGAATCTATGAAAGATAGCCCAATATTGGATAAGAAAACAAGTTATTTACCTGTAACTTCAGTTATCCAGTATTGGTATCTTTCATAGATTCACATGCGATCCACTCTCCTCCCCGGAGAGGCTTACCTTATCATAATGGTATACTACTATCACGAGTGCTACGAAAATCTGAGGGTTTGCCTCTCTGCGGGGATGGATTCTAGAGGTTGCTGCTGCCTGATTGGCTGGTTTCCAAGTTTGGTTCTTTTTACAAAAAGACTGAGATAGGCTATTGTAGTGGCTTTTCCTTACACTGTAGCCTATGGTATAATATTATTATGACTATAATGTATATGTTTTATTGTACCGCAGACTCCCACCTCGTCGGCGGGATGATTCTAAGCATGTGAATCTATGAAAGATACCAATACTGGATAACTGAAGTTACAGGTAAGTAACTCGTTTTCATTTGCTTACACCCCACAACATGGTTGCTAAAGTCTCTGACCAAGAACTTTGATTGTTTGACGTCTGCATCCAACCAATGAAGCAATCATTCAAGGCTCCAATGGAGAATTCTCAGACTACACCTGGTCCCACTTATCTACTGGAGTTCTCGCTAGAGGTCATCCCTTCCCTAGCTCTTTTAATATTTATCTTCAACCTCTAAGCAACATCCTTCCTTGTTCTGGAATAGACTTACCCAAAACATGCACAGATGTATGCTAGCCTGCAGGGAGATGGCTCTGATCACATCTTCCAGACTTTCAAGACCCTTAAGTTAAATAAATAACTCAAGAACATGTTCGAAGACCGATTACCTGACCCTTAGCTCTCCTTGTTCTCTGTTAAACACTGCACCAACTCTTTATTTCTCAAGCATACATTCTTAGACCGAAATATGTCAAATGCCTACGGTTAACATTAATTATAACTTATAAGCTCAAACACTTGTCCAGTAGCTACATTTTGAAAATCACAATTTGTGTGTGCAACTTTCTACGTGGGCAGCTTTGAAAACGCAAATCTTGCCAACACTGGGATATTGCACTTCATACTTCAAAAAGGAGCCAATACCTCTATTGGCTCTCAGACGCATTTCCAACACACAATTAGGGAGCACACCTAAGCCAGTCTCATATCTGTTTATTGCCTTCCTGTTAAGAAGTGTACAATAATCAATATACTAATCCCAAGTCATAAGCCCACCCACAAGGTCAACACCTACCTACTTCCATGGCCACTTCCATGTACTCTCCCCAACAAAATGTCATCATTATCACTTCTCTTATCAGCATCTCATCGACCATCCTTCTCCATCCAATCTCCTTCTCAAGAGCCCATGGAATTGTGGTCCTTGCAGTGCCTTATGAAACGCATCTCCAATTTTTTAGAAACTGGAGACTGGGACTAGCTGCATACCGGGGTACAGTACTCTAACTGATGAGGAGACAACTGCCCACAAAGGCACTTGCTTCTGGTCTCACAACCTACCTGGCTCCAACAAGATTTTATGTCCTCTCCGCTGTGACTTCAGAAGAGTGGTGGTGGGGTCAGAGGTGTGACCAGATGGTCACTCCTGCATTAACTCACAACAAAAGCTCCTTCTTACTACTACACCATGCCTCTGCAAGAAAGTGGGAAAACTCCTCTTTAGGAAGCTGAGTTATGTGGTTGATTACAAGAGCTGGTGAATCAAACAATATTGAGCAACTTTCAGGTTATACTGTCAGGGACTGTGCCGAGCCGAATTGCCATTGAAGGTGAGGACTGTTACACCTACGCCAACTGTACAAAGTAAGATGACTGGAGAAAATGATCACTAGTGCCAACTCAGGAAGCCTCCAGGCAACTACTGTTCTCGAAGGCATTCTTTGAATCGCAACAAGGTGCTCCTTTCTCTGCTCTATGCCGGAAGTGGACCCAAGGATACACGAAGGAGTTCTCAGTGATTAAAATTGTCCATCTCATCCACAGATGAAAAAATAGAATAAATGTCAAAAGAAGGTAAATCAATGAGATATGATCTTGCCTCATTCTACCAACACTTAGACAAATCAGAGAAACGACTGGAAGAACTAGAAGAAAGACTGAGTACCACACCTGAACAGGCACATGCGGCATGAACCATCCATGCAAAAACTGTTTATTTGGAATCCTCCAATTATCTCGGACACATTCTGTTATACAGTATAACAGAAAAGGTGGAGGCAACTAGCAATATACAATTCCTGATGGGCTTCCACTCTAGACTACATAAAAATTAGATCTCTCCCCACTGCAGTTTCAGTATGTTCACAGGATCCACTCACGGAAACCTATGATCTCCTCTTCTTCAGATATTGGCAAGCGAGACATGTCGTAAAGATGGCAAAGAAAGAATAGCCCTTGCACATATTATGATAATAAAGTCAATGTCTCTGCAGTCTATTCTTTCAAACTAAGTTGAAGCAGAAAAATAGTTGGAGCTCAGACCCAGACAAAGAAAATAGGACATTAAATCTGCCCTGGTGGGTAAGGCTGTCCTGTTGATAATAGTGTCCTGCAGGTCTCAAGAGTATAATTGCTCAGAGACCATCCAAAGATAACTGGAGTCACTGGAGGCTACAGTGATGGAACGACCCCCTCACAGGGAAGCAATAAGGAAAGGATTAAAGAAATTACTCCAAAAATCCCTCATTGAACTGCAGTAAGTGATACGATAACACCAACACGCTGACGTTCGGAACGAGGTGGTCTGAACCAGAATACAAAAAACCCTCTCCAGAGATAGGGATAATGTTCCGCTTGCCGCTGAAAGCTGCAGAGGATGCCAATGGCAGTTTATTGGCCTGAATCTTCATATAATTGCCAATATCAGGTGTACTTGGGGCTGACTACTTGGTGGATGTAGATCACTTGCTTCCAGTTTGTATTTATCCATAGATATCACTGTTTTGCCTCCAATGGTTATTCTCCTTTTAATGTTAATAATAAGTCCCAAAGGTACTGTTTATTTTGCTATTATGGCTTTTTATCGATATTAACTCTTTACGGTTGCACACATGGCTAGAGTTATTTACAATCTTATTTGTGGTGTCGGCTTTGCCCTCCCATTTATTATCGGAGATCTATCTGCTGCACGTTGCGCCTTCACTGTTTCCTTTCCTTCTCTTTGCCACCTTTATTTCCTGTGACCAGATTGATGCTCCTCAGAATGTGCAAACCCTTCAATGAACTTTGAAACCTCCCATGTCCTCATAAATGTATGATGATATGTAGTGAAAGCAAAGGATGAGAGTCTGTCACTCAAAGTTTAATCACCCTATAGGGCGACTTTCTCGATCCTTGGTTGCTACATCTTTGCTCGTGTTAAGCTTGTTTATCTCTGCTTTCTACCCCACCTTTCTCTCCCCTCCACGTGCCCTCATTCCTTTCCTCCCATTTCTCTTAACTGGTTGGTGATCATATTTCTGCCCTGACTGCTAGACACCTACACCCTGCATTCCGATTTAGCTGACATTTCAAGAGCCAACCTGACCTTTCTCTACTCACATACACACCATGTCTCACTTTTATGTTAATTTCAGAATGGGAACCAAGCCACATTTGAAGCTCTTAGCCACCGTTTTCCTAATGTGTTGAAACTTCTAGGACACCTAACCTCAAAATTCTCCAACATATACTTGCAAAATTACACCTGTCGCCTGTGGAGTAATCAAAACTTAAGAGAGACTGGATGGGCAAAGTAGTTAGTGGCAGCAGAACGTCTGCTTATAGACTTTGTAGTCATCTTAAGTAATGTCCTTCTCCTACTTCGCAGCCAAGGCCTACAACGACCTCCGCCTCCGGCAAAACCCCACACTGCCCCAGTTCAGGAAAGACCTCAAGACTTGCCTATTCGGATGACCACAGCATGCTACTGAGCCGGCCACCCCTATAGCACCTTGAGACCCTCACGGGTGAGTAGCTGCGCTTCACCAACCACTGATTGAGTGATTGAAATATAGACTTAAACAGGAATACTTTTCAAAGGAAATTGATCATATAAAAAACACAGTACTTTAGAAATCAGACTGCTGATCTCTTGTGGCCGTTAGAAACTACAAAAAGGTCCTCTCCATGCCTCTAACACCTACAGGGTGGAATAAGCCTCATCCCAGCTGTAATAGCACCATTATGTACATCGGGAGAAGGCTGTCCATCTCCTGGCTGCTCAGTTGAAACAGAGGGAGGCACACAATATAATGCTGGCACTATATGATGAGGATGGCACTCTCCGTACACCCTATATAGATGTATCCAACTCTTTTGCATCATTTTTAGGTCTCGGCCGAGACCTATTGCAATCGAGTTAGCTCTCAAGGGAGGACAGAGCGGTGCACAAGCCTACCAGGGCCTGTGGACGCGCACACACACAGGCAGGCAGGCACGCGCCAGACACACATAGACAGACAGACACACGCACGCACACACACACGCACACGCACACACACACGCACACGCACACACACACACACGCACACGCGCACACGCACACACGCGCACACACACACACACACACACACACACCTCTATCCTTTAATCATGATGCCCTTGTCCTTTGTTTTCAGTACTCTCACAACTATAAGGTCTGCTCCTTTAGCTAAAAAATAACTAAGATTAATTCACATAATGTGTGTTTGCATTCACCTATACCTTCGCAAGCGCAACTACAGTTTAAAACAATGAAATAAACAAATAAGAACAAAGCAGACTTTAAGTTCTCTCCCTCCTTTAAGTAACAGATAACATTTCTCAGATAATGCCTCTGCGCTATTTTTCCACTACACTCAAAACACTCTAGTCTCCATGGCTATTATGTCTCGTAAAATCTTAAATTCTTTTATATCACAGCTATCCAAAGGAGGACTACAGCAGATATAAGCAATTTACAATGATAAGCTAAGAACACTATCTGCTCCTTACACTTCAATTTTGGGCAAACATTGGAGACCAGTTACACTTTTTCAATCTTCCTCTATTTAGACCCTCAAAGCCATTGTCCTTCCAACTCCCCATCTCGTTTAAAAATGGTCAATGTACTTTCTCAAGATTATGTTCTTTTAAGATATTACTCCCTTACATTAAGCTGCATACATTTACCACCATTGTATATAAAATGTACTAATGTACAAAATATAAACAAACCAGTCAATATAAGCCATTTTAACAGGCGTGAAAAATGTCTAAAGTACAATATTTACACTAAGCTGCATTATCATACATTCCATTCACCAGATCTACAAATACCTGTAGCAAATGTAACATCTTTAATTATAATTTGCAAATGCTAATGAATATTAATTTTGGAAATGTAATAGCATTTTGATAATTTTAAAATCTCTACCTTTCATTACAATTCTATAAAATACATTGAGCAAAATTACAGGCAGGGCAAAAATGTACATGTCCAAAATATTTTATAAAAATCTGGCATTACCCTTAGATTTGATTTTATTAAATATAAAATAAGTCTTATGAATGGGGTCTAGCTGGTACAGACCAAAACTTATGATTTACAATGTATAATATATACTTTAACATTTCCTATGTTTCATCTACAGCCTGAATAATAACAATGTCATTTTAGGCTTAGTAACTGTAACAGGGCAGCATTCCATTTTTAATATCAAACATATTAGTCTCTTGCATAATATGCATCCTACTTCGTAGGCAGCGATGTGCACTTAGGAGTGGCTTCTTTTATAATTAAAATAAACATTGTCAAAAGAGTGATTTTGGAAGATATGTGTAGCTGGGTTCAAGTTAAGTTGCTAATGCATAGTAGCCTAAAGCCATGTTTTCACAGCCACTGTAGTGGATGACACAATAGGTGCTGCAGTCCATAAGTTACATTTAGCTTTCAATACAATGGATGTATTCACACAAAAGAACTTCAATATACACATATCCATTATCCATGCACCTTGTACAGCTATCTATACGATATTATAAGACAAATTGTTGCACATTTATTGAAATTTTCACGTCATATTAAAAATGAAAAACAATAGAAACAAAGATTTTTCTAGTTTACGTTCGAAGCCTTTTACCCCACAAATAAGTTCACATATTTTGGTAAGCTCATGTGTTATATTCACACATTACAAAGAATTAAAACATGCATACACTTATCATTAATAACATTTATGATTAATATCTCTCTTCTATACAGAAAACCGTTCCAACTGATACAAACTAAAAGAAACATGTACGTATATTAAAATGTATATATATGTATATATATATTTATATATATATTTATATATATATATATATATATATATATATATATATATATATATATATATATATATATATATATTACGAACACCGGAATCCCTCAGTCCTCGGGATATACCATTAACGAGAGCACACAGAGCCAGTATCTCGTGGTTCAGCCAAATTTATTCGGATTTCTCTGCGAAAAAACAATAAGCTCACAAACGCGTTTCGGCGTTCCCGCCTTCGTCAGTGTGAGCGCGCGTTTGGTAGTTCACCATTTTTAAACACCACCACAGTGATCATCTATCACGTGTCAATTGATCAACAACACAAAGGAAGGCACACCAGGTTCGCCGGAATTTTCACGGCGGCCATCTTATAGTGGTAAAGCAAAGCAATATATACAGCCAAATTATAGAATCATATGACAATCAAATTATTCATATGTTAAATTCCACTTATTTACAAGTCAATTCAAAAAGTAATTTAAATTCATTCATTCTCTTTGAATACTTTTCGACTCATGATATGCATTGTACTATATGTCTCACATAAGTGAATTAAATGCACCTTAGGTGCCTTCTCAGCTTATATAGAACCATACATCGGTATATTCAGGAAAGGTTCACACACGAGGTTTCTCCATGCGTACCCTGCACCGTTATCCTGCCCTGAATGGGCTACGAATCATAAAAAATTCATTCAAAAACATACATTTCACAGTGTAATGGGGAGAAGTAGACATTCCTCAGTTTAACATGCATCACATCCAGGATCCAAAATTTCAAGAAAACAACACCTAGAGTAGGGTGGGGTGATTAGATGTGTGTCCACATCTCCTCCTCATTATTCATCCCACCCGGGGCCTTGGTCTGAAGCTGGATAATGAATCTTGATTCCAAGGTTCTCAATTTCTTCACCCAATTGCCCCCTCTCTCTGTTCTGACCAACTGATCCAGTATAAAATATGTCAGTAAATTACTGTTGCTATTGTGTTTCTGCTCGAAATGGCGAGCTACAGGATAATTGGGGTCTTTTGTTGTGATGGCCCTCATATGCTCCAAGACCCTCAATTTCGTAGCTTTTATGGTACTGCCTATGTATTTCAGTCCACAAGGACAGATCAAGCAGTACACTGTGTAGTCAGAGTTACAGTTAAGTAATTTGGTGATCTTACTCTTGGTTTTCTTGCCTGGAATGTGATATTCCTTTACTTTCTGAGAATTTTTACAGGCCTTACACTTCATACAGGGATAGAAGCCAGAAACAGTACTTTTTTTCTTTCTCTTTTTCTCATAATGGCTATTCACCAAGAAATCTTTAAAGGAATTTCCCTTCCTATAGGTGACAAGGGGATAGTCAGATACCAATTTACCAATTACAGGGTCTGCTTTCAGGATCCTCCAGTTCTTCCTTAATATATTAAAAATTTCTGGGGATTTGTCTGAAAAATCCGTGATTAGTCGGATCTTAGAGTCTGGAGGTTTGACCGTATCCCTTAATAGGTCGCTCCTCTCAATTTGGTCGCTTTTCATTTCAGCTCTATCTAAAATCCCTTGCCCATAGCCTCTCTGTTTGAATCTCTCTCGTGCCTGTTCCTTTGCTACTCCGAACTCCTGTGTGGTGGAGCAGTTGCGTTTCAAACGCAATAGCTCCCCCAGGGGAACACATTACAAAGAATTAAAACATGCATACACTTATCATTAATAACATTTATGATTAATATCTCTCTTCTATACAGAAAACCGTTCCAACTGATACAAACTAAAAGAAACATGTACGTATATTAAAATGTATATATATGTATATATATATTTATATATATATATATATATATATATATATATATATATATATATATATATATATATATATATATATATATATATATATATATATATTCACTGAAAAAACCATAGGTTTCACACCAGTTATAGTTAGCTGGAAATTTTACTGGCGTAAAACCAATGAAATTCCCACGTTATAGTTAGTTGGACTCACTATAACTTGCGCGTGCAATGCACTGCTGATGACGTCACATATTACACAACTCATGACATGGTCAGTGACATCACTCATGACACCATCCAGTGAATGTGGGTCTTTTTGAAAAATAAAAATTAGTGAGTAATATTTAAATATATGTATTAGTGTTTCACTTTGTGTATAAGTGGCTGCATGGGTTGGTGAGTAGGTACATGTGTATGTATATAGGTTATTAGATATTTTTCTTAGTATCAGTATGAGTGTTTGTATGGTTTGGTGGGGGTATTACTTAGTACATAGATGCATGAATGACTGACTCTCTGTTTGTATGTGTTTTGAAGACAGCATATGTGCAGGACTGTATGGGTGAATGAGTGTGTATATGTGTGTGTTAGTGAGTGAATGACTGTCTCACTAGTGTCTTTATCAGTAACTACATACGTTTTAATCTAGTATATGTGAATATTGATGTATATAAGTGAGTATATGTGAGAGTGAGGGATTGTAAGAGTTCCTGTTTAAATTAGTATGTGTTTCTATAAGTGATTGTGTAAGAGAATAAATATGTGTACATTTCCTTAGAAGTAAGGTGGTAGTGTGTGTATAGCTCTATATGCAAATAAATGGATGTTCAATAGTTTATTTGCATGTGTGAGTGTATATAGATGATGGAATTACTGAATTGGTTGTTGTAACTGATATGGGTATCTCCATTTTTTTGAAAATTTTAGTTTCTATTTTTGAATATGTGTTTCAAGGGTTACATTACAGTGAAAGGAGGTCTGTCACTCTGTCACAAGGATGGTGTCATCAGTGATGTCATGAGTGATGTCACTGACCATGTCATGAGTGATGTAATATGTGACGTCATCAGCAGTGCATTGCACGCGCAAGTTATAGTGAGTCCAACTAACTATAACGTGGGAATTTCATTGGTTTTATGCCAGTAACATTTCCAGCTAACTATAACGGGTGTGAAACCTATGGTTTTTTCAGTGAATTTAATAGGTTTTTTAAGTGCTAATTCCTAACTATAACTGGTGTGAAACCTATGTTTTTTTCAGTGAATTTCAATGTTTTTTTAATAGTAAATCTCTATAGGTATGAAAAGTAATATTTTTTATAACGAATTTTATATTGTATAATTATGTAATTGTATTTTTTATTTTTTTTTCCCCGGGGCGCGTACCGATGCGCTCACCGGTAAGCGCAGTGCTTCGGCGCGCCCCGGGGCGCGTACCGGTGAGCGTCCCGTTAGCGCTATTGCTGCGAATGAAAACATCGTGACGTATAGCGTAGCCGCGTGATGCCTCATATGACGCACTACGTAAGTGCACCCGGAAGCACCTGAGCGCATACGATTGCGCAATGTAAGCGCAGCCGGGCACGCACCGGGGCGTGTAGCGTAAGCGCGTCGGGTCATGAGACCTGAAAATAACACTTTTCATTGGTTCAGAACACTTTTGGTTTCCAAATGATGAGAAGGCCCAGGTCATGAGACCTGAAAATAACACTTTTGATTGGTTTACAACAGTTTTGTTTTCTAAATGATGAAAGACCCCACCTTTTTTCCTCATTTTCACTTTGTTGTTTGAGTGAAGAAGACCTGCATTCATTCTGTGAGAAATGGCTTCACTAGTAGCAGCTGCAGGTGCATCTGCACCACCACCACCCCCACCACCACCACAAGGACCACCACAAGACCACATTGGTGGTCAACAAGAAGAGGAGGACGAAGAGGAGGAGGTGGAGCAGGACTTTCTGCCTGAGGACAATCCCCCATACAGATCCAAGGAACATTTTATTTGGAACTTTTACAAGATGCCAAGGGGTGCAAAAAAGGTGAATGCAGCTAAGGTGACTTGCCTCATCTGTGGCCAAGAACTGTCAAGAGGGAACCCAAAGAAGAAGTATTCTTTTGGGAACCACACGATGATTAGACATATGCAGAGGAAGCACCCGAACAATTATTCGGCAGCAGAGGTCAGGGAACTGACCAAGAACCCTTCCCATCCTTCTTCTTCAAGCGCCTCCAATCAATCCACTCTATTGGATGCAGAGGCTAGGGAGATGGTCCCTAATGTACAAACTAGGTTTGGAGATTTTAAATTTGTTTGCAAATATTGCAACAAAACTATTTCATATGGTGAGCAAAGCATCACTTTACTTAATCGAGCTGCAGACAACCATCACTGCAGCAAGCGACCTTAATTTTTTTCTATTTTTTTTTTTGCTCCAGTTGAGCTGTTTGCAATTCCCTGTGTTTTGTTTGACCCCCAGAAAAACTACAAAAAAATATAAAATTGTTAAGAAAAGCCCAAAAAAGTAAAAAAATTTCAAAAAACAATAAAAAAAATATAAAACAACAAAAAGAATTAAAAAAACAGTTATTTTCAGAACTACCTCCAATGTATCTATAAATGCTACATTTTTGAAAAAACTGTCATTCTTTATTCCCCATGGTATGCTCCCCGTACGCTCCCCGGTGCGCGTACCGGGCGCTCCCCCCGCGAAAATCGAAAAAAAAAATTTACATTTTTTTTTTGTCCGCGGGGCCCTTTTATGGCCCCCACATCGAACCTAGGCGGTCAGGGGGAGTCTACTCTGCCCCCTTATGGTCATTTCCCCCTTTGTTTTTGCCACCTCTTGTGTCTCGATCCTACCGAGACACAAGATGGCGGCCGCTCCGGACTGTTTGGAACGTTTACAGACACCCAAGAGCCAATCAGCTTTCCGCACGCGAACTCGCGTAGCGCGCTGGTAAGCGCCCCGGTGCGCGTACCGGGGCGCGCTTATAGATATATATATTTTTTTTAACCTAAATTACTCAAAACCCACTGGACCGCATATCTTGAGACATAGCAGAGGCACATCGGGCTACCAGTCCCTACAATTTTGCCAAATTTGGTGGAAATCCATTCAGCCGCTCGGGCTAAAAGTGAGTCCAACCGCCCTATGGAAATTAACATGGGGAAAACACGTTTTGGGACCCCCCTTTTATCTCGGCCCCTGCTTGACGAATCCCCCCCAAACTTTCAGGGAAGGAGCGGGGCGGAGCGGGCAATCTTCTTTGCGAAATTCGCGAACATTAGTCCACTGGCGCCAAAGTTATTCCCAATAGAATGTTGCGGATTTCCTATGGAAAGTAGATCCTAACTACAACTACCTACTACCTATACACACCCTACCACTCCTTCATTGTATTTTATTTAAAAAATACACAAAGACGACAAAAAAAACCCTGGTAGACCAATCATTTCTCCCAGAGAGGAGCTGTTGGAACATACTACCAGATATGTTGACTATTTCCTACAAGACTATGTCAAAGAGTTACCCACATATGTGCGTGACACTAGTGACTTTTTAAGACACATTACCAATTTTGAATGGCATGATGATTATTTACTTTTGGCATTGGATGTAACATCGCTATATACTAGCATAGAACATACAGACGGTATTAATGCAATTGAATACTGTAGTGTAGTTCCTATATTCCCAATAGACTCTGCGCATTGGAATAACAAACAATAGTGTAGACGTAGGACTTATGTCGACTAGGTCTCTATTGAATATGTTAGACTTAATTATGAATGCCAGCTAGCTCAGAGGTCACTAAAAACCTTCTCGAGTACACAAGAAAGTATTAGTTTCTGACAACCGCATAAACATGACAACTTTGCTCCCTCCAGAATGAGGAGTATACCTCTAGATTCGCGGAAACAATAGATAACTATTATACTCAGTCAATCGTGCTTGCTTAGTTTCACCAGAAGTGCAGAGAAACAGAGAGATGGGCGTTTTCAATAAAAGAGGTTAATTATTGAACAGTCTTCTTACTCATGCAAGAGAAGTGAGTAGCTACAATTGCAATACTTGTCATAAAGTAAAGTGCGTACAGAAAAAGGAGTATTATGAAATAATACTGTAAAAGCATGGTATGGTTTCTGAGCCATACGGTGTTTAAAATAGATAAAATATATACAATGATAAAATCATGACTAAACGTACTCAACTGGTGCTTCTAAGATACGCCTACCCCGGTGTACCTAACCTAAGCCTAGTACATGGGAAGGAGTAAGTGAGATGTAGTTTGAGTTAAGATAGTTTCTGCCAAGAATCTGAATCAAGAATTCTCTAAGGGTCTAATCAGCTCTGTACCTTGGTTATAGAATGAAGAAGGTCTTGTATCTCTCTCTCAGGACTCGATCTCCCAGCAACCCGCAAGGGTGACCGGGAAACACTGGAGCTGGATTTCTCGGCAGGAGAAAAGACAGCGTCTCTCTCAGTGCGTCAATGGGAGGGTTGGCTTCCTTCGACACTCTCTACAGCAGGGCGCGGGCAAGTAGATAGTCGATCTGCTCCAAACCACCGTGTGTTTTGCTAGGGCAGATGCTGGTATATTTATACCTGGAAAGTGCCGAGTTTGACGTAAGGTTGGACATAAGACGTCACTAAGAACTAGCAGTTCTTTCAGGACTCCAGGAGTTCTAGGACAAATCAATACAGAGGCAGGGGGAATTCCCGGGCTGCTGGAGGCTTGGTTTATTTAAGAACGCGTTGGGCTTTCTAGGAGTCTATGGGAGTAGCCTTGCCATATTTGGACTGCATTGGCTATGACTTAATATGGGTATGATTCTTATGCCTTTATAAGGATATGATTTGATATAACCACATAAGGTCATAAATCGGGAATATTTAAATAGGGTCCTAGATACGTTTACAACAATACTATTTAGCTCGTAGACCAAAGCAATATGAACAGCATAGCAATATGCTCATTGAAATGATCAAATTTGTCTGCATAATAATATATTTATGTTCAGCAGCTTGTTATATCAGCAAATCAGAGGAGTTGCCATGGGGGCCATCTTTTCACCCAGTTATGCTTGCTTACATATGGGCAGATGGGAGGAGCTGGTCCTCATGGGTGACCATTACCAATATATGACTAAGCATGTGAAAATGTGACTACGCTACATAGATGATTTGTTTGTAGTGTTGCAGAGGAAGCTATTGAATTTGGGAATGCCATAAATGTTAACACCATTAATTTACATTTCACTGCGACTATCAGCTCTACCACATTTGAATTTCTAGATACCCAAGTCTATATTAACAACCATAAGATAAAAACTCGGTTGCTCAGAAAAAAGAAGCAGGGAACTGGACTCTCGATGCTAGTAGCTGCACCCCAATCACTTGTAAACAGAATTTTGTATGGAGAGGTGCTACGGTTGAGATGCATCTGTAGCAACTACGGGGATTTGGCAACAGCTCAGAGTAACAGGAGAGCGAGATTCCTAGAAAGAGGTTATCCAGAAAATATCATAACCAAAGCCATAAAGAAATCGATGCAATGAAGTAGAGCAGAGGCCCTCAAGGACAAACAAGGTGAAGCTATAGAGCAGGATGAAAAAGCATTTCGCATGATCATGAAATACAGCAAACAGCATAGACCCCTGCAGAAATTCTTCCAAAAGAATTGTGCTATGGTACTTAGTGATCCGGTGATAGGACCCCTGCTGCCACAGAGGGTGTCCATCACATATAGTAAAGCGCCCTCCACACGTGATAAGATAGTCAAAACCAGCCCTGAGATAATTGAAAGTGTGAGTTGGCTCCATATGAAGAAAGGATTTTACAAATGTAAAACATGTAAGGCATGTTCGCATGGCATCAACAAAAGCACATACAAAACACCTTTTAGTGATAGAGAATTCAAGATTTCCAAATTGTTGACCTGCAGAACGGAATAGGCTGTCTATGTGCTGTTGTGCCCATGTGGCCTGCAGTACATAGGCAGCATGGTTTTGCAGGTGCACAAGCGTATCCTACAGAATTTACGCGCCATTACCAACCAAGATAACACTTATCCCATGGCACGTCATTTTAGAGAAAAACACAATTCTAACAATGCGGACCTTAAATACTTTGTACTGGATACAGTCCCCCCCAAGCGGATGTGGTGGTGATAGGGTAAACAAATTAAGAAAGTTAGAAACTAGATTTATCCTACAACTAGATTCTGAAATCCCATTGGGACCAAACGCAATTGAGGATCTGCGCACATGCTTGGGATAGATAGAGCAGTATTTTCTATAAAGATGTTTTACATTGATACAGCAAGGCTTTAACCATTGGACCATGATGATTATATATAAAATGAGAATTTATGATAAGAAAAGAAGGATTGTTCAAGCAGCAGATTGCAAGATGTTACGTGGATTTATTTAGAACCAATGATGAGTACAGTATTTTATTCATATTTATTGGAAATGTTTATTTATTTATATATTTATAGATATATGTATATCTATATTTATATGTACTCCGATTGCAATTTGCACACAGTCCAGCGGATTTAACCGCGAACATGCCTAGGCAATGATTCCAAATATAGTAGAGCCCTGAGTCATGGTCTTATCTCCACACAGATGTCCTGACACGAACAAAACGGAATAGTTCAATAATCTAAGTTAATAATGAATCAATTTTGCACATTCCACTTTTCACTTTAGCACTTGTTTGAATTTACAGTACTATAGCAATCATGACGTGAATATCACAGCGAGTCAACTTTTTAGAAGTTTGATTTTAGTGGATTTAACCCTATATTGTGTATAGCAACAACAAAAGCAGAATTTGAATATGGTATTTAACCAGTAATTATCAAAATGTATTATTGAATGCTTTAAAAATGTTTTGGCAGGCATTAATTATTTGCACATATTGTTTTTCAATGCATTGATATTCACAAACAGTAGATATATAGATATGGCTTCTATGTCTATTACAACGTGACAACTGGATTGCTTGCACTGGACACTTTAAATTTTACACAGACTCACCAAACCATGTCATTTGATCAAGGCTCGGATGAGCCAAAACGCATAATGGCGACGGGAGAATAAACATCTTAAAAGCACCTACTTGGGTCTGTGTCCGTTCTGTGGAGCTATCTTCATTATGCAGCAGGAAAACGATATATATATATATACACACACACACACTCCACCAATCCCGCCTTCTTTTCAAAAACGGGTTGACACATGCTCTTGGACAATCTAGGTAAGGTTTAATTGCCACCATCCAGACAGAACAATACTTAAAACACCTGGCAGACACGTTTCGGCGAATGCCTTAATCATTGCCAGCATTGTGTTTTAGAAAATAGTTAAAAAGCGCAGGGACTTTGCATACTGTTTGTACTGTTCTTACTGGTACATGTTAGTCCCATCAGAGTCCTTGTTCTTCCATCTCTGTTGTCAGTAGTTGCACAGCATGCTGGTGCCTGAAGTCCCGCAGTCTGTACGGGTCCCACGAAGAGTGAGAATCTGCAGTCCCACATCACGGACACTGGTTCAGTGACCGCTCCGTGCAATTAATAATGCCCTGGCTAGTGGCCAGCAAGCGATTCCACACATCCACTGTTCCAGGGACCATGACGGCAAACATCACCTGTAGTCGTCCAAATCAGCAGTTTACACAACAACTGACAAAGTGATACAGATATTCACACAGTTTAGTCACTATCCAATATATTTAGTGAGACACTATAAATTAGTCAAGTAAACAATCACAATGCTACTAAATCCTCCATCCAGATATTTATATATCCACTCATTCTTCAATGCAGATTGCTATATATATAATACATAATACATATTTAAATATCGAACCAAACCACATTCGGTGGATGATGTCATCAGTGATGTCACTGACCATGTCATGAATTATGTAATATGTGACATCATCAGCAGTGGATTGCGGGCACGCGAGTTATAGTTAGCAGAACTAACTATAACGGAGGAATTTCAATGGTTTTTTAAGAGTGAAATGTCCAGCTAACTATAACAGCCCTGAAACCTATGGTTTTTTTCAGTGAATTTCTAAGGTTTTTTTAAATGAAATTTTTTAAATGTAATATTAGTTATATGTATATTTTTTTATACTGATTTTCTACAGTTCTTTAACTGTTTATTTTTACATATTTTTTTATTAAATTATAATTTTTTAATATAAATGAAAATAAAAATGTTTTTGAAATATTGAAACTGAAATATTGTTGTTTTCTTTTATATTTTTATTTTAATATATTTATATATTTTTATTTTTGGGGAGTCGCGCACCCAAAGCGTACCTTTCTTGATGGCTACGCGGAACCTAGCCGCCATTTTAAAAATGTTGTGAAGGATCCGCGCAGTGTGCGACGGGTGCATATTTTCTGAGATGTGCGCATTACTGTACGAGACGCTCGCGCCCTTCCGCGTTATGTCATATATGTGTTCGACGCGGTGGGTGCGTGACTCCCGCTAATTTTTTTAATCTCTAAAATGATCTAAGCTATTCATAAAAATAATATATTTTTACTTGTAATAAACTTATATTACTTTTAAATGAAATTTTGCGAAGTCGCGTTGGGTACGTGCTGCCTGTGCGCAGGGTGCACGGACCCCATGTGACCTGAAAAAAAAAATATTTGATTGGTTCATAACATTTCCCATTCTAACTTTTGAAGAACTCCACCCATTTCCATCATTCTTCTTTGAGCTTCTTTAGAGAGTGATCTCTATGCTTGGAAGAACCTATTTCCATTACTTTTTTTTTGGGTGTTTTTGAGAATAAAAAGAACATCATGGCTTGAGGACAACAGCCACAGGACCAGGAGGAACATTCTTCAGAGGAAGAATTTTTACCGGAAGCTCCCCGCCCACAAAGACCAGCATCAGTGGAGTGGAAGTTTTTCACCTTTCCGGAGGGGCAGAAGAAAGTGAATGCCACCAAAGTAACCTGCAAGATCTGTGAGCGTGTCTTGTCCTGCGGTAGTGCTGAGAAAAAATACTCTTGCGGTACTGCCTCAATGTATAAGCACCAGTGAATCTGGCTCGGAAGGAGTGCAGGAGAGCGCAACAGAACCCTCCACCTGCAGTGCCTGGTAAATCTGGCAGTTCTACATCACCATCACTACCGGACATACGTCCTTAATTTGCTCAACCTAAGCAGCACTGCATAATGTGCAACAAACTTATATCCTATGGAGAGCAGTCTGTTGAAGCAGTTTGTGTGGCGAAACGAAATCATTGTTGTTATACATTTGTTTGCTTTTTTTTGTTGGGAATGGCTGTTAATTCCTGATGTTTCCTGTTTTATTCGTTCTATTTTCATTTTTTCTCGAAAAACACCAAAAAAATAACAAAATCGTTCAGAAAAAAAAAAATATATAAAAGAAAAAAGTTCTTCTCAGAACTAACTTCTCTGGTTAAAGAAAGAACTATATTTGTATGTTAATGTGTGAAAGTTGGTTTGAATGTATGTGTGTAGCTTAATTGACTGAAAGAATGCATTAGTAGTGTATGGTGAATGTATAAGTGCAGAACTAGAAGTGTGTTGGTTAGTTAGGGGACTGCATGCATAGTGGATAGGGGTTTGAAGCAGTCCATGTGCTAAGGCCTGGATCACTGCATGACTACTTGGGTACTGACTGAATGATTAGATTACTGCAAGGAGGGTGTCTGGTGATTTGTATAGGTGGTTGGGTTTTGGCGCAGTGAATGGATTAGTACATGATGCTGAATGGGTCACTAGAGGAGTGCAAGGGGAGTGACAGGGTGTTTGCTGGAAGTGTATGGATACTGCTTGGAGAATTGAAGGTGTGAAAGACAAGTGTGTAGGTGGTTAGAAGACTGCATGCATAGTGGATAGGGGTTTGAAGCAGTCCATGTGCTAAGTCCTGGCTCACTGGATGAGTACTTGCGTACTGACAATGATTAGAGTGCTGCAAGGAGAATGCCTGGGTGAATTTAGAAGTGATTGGGTTTTGGCGCAGTGAATGGATTAGTACATGGTGCTGAATGGGTCATTAGAGGAGTGCAAGAGGAGTGACAGGGTGTTTGCTGGACGTGTATAGATACTGACTGGGGAATTGAAGATGTGAAAGACAAGTCTGTAGGTGGTTACAGGACTGCATGCATAGTGGATAGGCGTTTGAAGCAGTCCATGCTAAGGCCTGGCTCAGTGCATGAGTACTTAGGTACTGACTGAATGATTAGAGTACTGCAAGGAGAGTGCCTGGGTGAATTTATAAATGGTTGGGTTTTGGCTCTGTGAATGGATTAGTACATGGTGCTGAATGGGTCAGTAGAGGAGTGCAAGGGGAGTAGGTTTTTAAGTAGTTATGTGTCAGCAAAGACATAAAGTAACCACATGCTTCTGTCACAATGGTTCCACAAGTGCACACAGACTCACAGTGTGATTCTAGACAAGCAATACTATTCCCTGGACTTTAGCAGGAGAGATTCACTAGTCTGGAAGGGGTTAGGTGACCGCATACATTCTACACATTTCACTTCAGCACTGTTTGTATGAATGCCTGACACATTCTGCGAATGCATAAGCAATGACTGGGTTCTAATACTACTGAAACTTGACAACAGGATAGGTTTTTAAGCAGTTATCTGTCAGCAAATACATGAAGTAACCACAATGCTTCTGTCACAATGGTTGCACAAGTGCACACAGACTCGCAGTGTGATTATAGACAAGCAAGACTATTCCCTGGACTTTAGCAGGAGAAACACAGTAGTCTAATTAAAACCAAAGGTATCATATACAACACCTCACAAATTATTAACTCACATTTTAAATTGATTTGTAGATTAAGAAATATCTAAAACACACACCAGATTTTCTTATACAGAATGTCTGTACTGCACTGCTCTTAGCAAAACCAAAACATGGCAAACATTCTCTCTCATTCTGCACACATATACATGTAAACATCAAATCACATTGCTTCCCACATTAATTCAAAAGCTAATACACATTTTTATTGATTACACATTTCAACCCTTTCCAATTAACATAACTTTCAACCCTACCCCCATTCTGCTTAATGCCTGTTACCATAGTAACAGTTCATGGAACACTCAACTGAACACACAGGTCACAAGTTCAGCACACAATGTTGCAAATTCAAACAGCAAGTGTGCTTGAATTTTCAAAATATCAGATTATCCTATCTAATGTTCCTTTCAAACAGTTTTTACTTACCAATAAGAAACATGCTTTTTAAACACAGAAACATGCACCCTATTTTTCAGTCTACAGTATTCACAAACAGCCAATCATTTCTCTTCTTTTTTTAAAACTGCATCTTATCCACCATTGTAGAAAAATCTTACTTTTCAAACTGTCCATTTCACGTACAGACACCTTCTGAGTGCATCCAGACCTCCCTTCAAGATGCTTAGAGTGTGGATTGTGGGACACAGCTATATTTTCTGGTTGAAAAGGTATGCTGAAAGCAGAGATATTGACAAAGATTTAGCTTTGCCAAATGTAGACATTAAATGGATTGGACAGAGAGGATTGGCATTGGTTAAATCTTTTTTGCATCTCCAAAACCCTGACCTCATAATTGTGCACTGTGGTGGCATTTACCTGATAAAACAAATATATAATATATATATATATATATATATATATATATATATATATATATTTGGCAAGAAAATAGAAATTATCATCCTTGCATATATTAACTTAGAGCCCCGGGGGGGTCGGTCCCCTATCCATTTTGAATAAGCCCCGGGGGGTGGCGATCCCTCTCCTGTATGTATGTATGTATGAGACTGTAATGAGACACAACTTTGCCTCTGGCATTTACTCGTCCTGTAAATGTCATTTGTAACTTAAACAAACCAGTACTTGGTAATGACTGAATGAATGTGACAGTGTATGTTATGAGCAGGTGAGGTAAAAAAGGTAAAAAGGAAATGTAAACTGTGCTACCTTTTTTATTAATGTTAGATTGCTTTAAATGTACTAGGAAGAAGAATTAAAGTATCGTCTCTTGTATGTATGTATGTATTTATGTATGAGACTGTAATGAGCCACAACTTGGTCTCTGGCATTTATTTGTCCTGAAATGTCATTTGTAACTTAAACAAACCAGGACTTGTAGTTGTCGGTATTCCCCTACAGTGGACTACCTTCCAGGGTGGACCTACTGATGAAGATGGGCGGGAAGATTCTCCATCCCAGCCTTCCCTCATTGAACTTGGCAGCATGGCTCCTGAGGTCCTACGATACAGACACTTAAATCTGCAGCAGGACTGCATGCACATTCTGAAAGAGACTAAGAGGCCTTCCACAAGAGTGTCATACGCGTTTAAGTGGAAGAGATTCTACCTATGGTGTGTTGCAAATCACTTTGACCCTAAAAAAGGGGCAGGAGGTAGAGATTCTTCCTTACCTCCTTTATTTAGCTAGTGCAGGTCTTAAATATGCCTCAATCAGAGTTCATTTGTTGCCCATTACATCATATAGAAAATCGCCCAACAACCCTTTTTTTACAGTTGCAGGTTAAGGATTTCCTACAGGGGTTGAAGAAAGTATATCTCTCCTTTCCAGTTCATTACACAGATGTCTCAACTATGAAATGTACTAGTCATCACAAACAGATACGGGAGCATCATCAGACAGAAAGACAGAACCGGTCTATATCAGTTCCCCCGTGACATAGGGGGTATACAGATACATAGGGGTTCACAGATGGATAGAACACCTGCCCTGGCGGTTGACGGTCCCCAGGGCCATTGAGGGCTCCAGGAGGGGGGCGCGTGGCCCCGTCCCACATTTTTGAGAAGCCCCGGGGGGTGGAGGTCCCTGGAGATGGAGGGCCTGAGAGCCCCTCCACCCATTTGTTTGAAGCCCCGGGTGGTGGCGATCCTTGGTGCTACGGGGGGCCCTGTGTGCCCCCCGCATAAATTAAAACTGAGCCCGGGGTGTGGTGGTTCCCGGGGCTGGGAAGACCTCAAAACCCCCGTTAACATTTTAAAGCCCCGGGGGGTGGTGGTCCCTGGTGCTGGCGGGGCCTGAGAGCCCCCACCCTTTTTAACAAGCCCCAGGGAGTGGCAGTCCACGGGGATGCAGGGACGGGGCCAGTGAGTCCCCCGCATATATTAACTTGGAGCCCGGGGTGGAGGTCTCCCACCCCTTTTGAATAAGTCCCATTGGGGTGGCAAACCCTGGGGTTGTGGGGGGAACATGAGCCTCCCGCATATATTAACTTAGAATCCCAGGGGGTGGCGGTCCCCCATCCATTTTAAAGAAGCCCCAGGGGGTGGTCATCCCTCTCCTGTATATATGTATGTATGTATGCATGTATTTATGTATTAGTCTGTAATGAGATACAACTTTGTCTCTGGCATTTACTTGTGCTGAAATGTCATTTGTAAGTTAAACAAACCAGGACTTGGTAATGACTGAATGAATGTGACAGTGTGTGTTATGGGCAGGTCAGTACTTGTGAGGTAAAAAGGAAATGTAAACTGTGCTGTCTTTTTTATTAATGTTAGATTGTTTTAAATGTACTAGGAAGAAGAATTAAAGTATCCTCTTGTGTTTGTATGTATGTATTTATGTATGAGACTGTAATGAGACACAACTTTGTCTCTGACATTTACTCGTCATGAAATGTCATTTGTAACTGAAAGAAACCAGGACTTGTAGTTGTTGGTACTCTCCCAAACTTCCTTGCATACGCCGCAAGTAACTTTTGTGGCATTCACCTTTTTTAAGCCCGGTAGAAAGATCCACTGACTGCTCTCTATATGCTATCAGCTGTCCGCATTTTATACAGGTCATTCTAAGTTTTCCAAATTGGGGACGAATATTAGGCTGTGTGATAGAGGTTGAGGGTGTTGCTCCACTGGTACTTGGGCCTTCTGATGGAGCAGGAGGAGCACATCTTAACTGCTATTGTAAAAAGTGTAAACTTAATTTGGGCAATTTGGCACAAGTCTAATGTTTGACCATGTAGCCATTCTAAAGTTCGTATTAACCGCAGTTATGGTTTGCTTGTATCACAGAACAGCCTTACAGTAGGGATTCTGAAACACTTCTTTAGCTTTGTTCTTTTTGTTATTAAAAAACATGGAGAGCGTGCTAAAATACAGCATTGGCTAATCATGCATTGTCTAGCATCGGCTGTTGATTTATGTAAGAATCTGCAAACAGGGTCAATATCTAGGGCATTATCAGTGTCGGCTTCTATTCTAATGTTAAATATTGATTCACATGTGCCCTCCTACCTACCCACCAACACCTGTGGTTGTTTCATGTTATTATTTATTTTACATACGCATTGACAACTCTATATTACACTTACTTACTCCATTATCAACCTCATGTGTGAATAGAATGTAACAATGGAGTCAATGCCCAAAGAGACTAATTAAAAAAAGAGGAGTGACTTTACTCCCAACTTGAAAGACTTCTGCAAAGAAATAATACTTATGATAATCTGGACACAACACTAGATGGCAGGAGTACGCAGAGTATGCAAATCTACAACTAGCATGCGAACACATCTTAACCATGTAAATAAACTTTTATTAATACATACATTTCGAAAATGTGTAATCTGAATAAGGTAACTAGGATGTGGCATTTGTTCTATGCATTAAAGTGCACCCATTGGCTCCATTCTTGACATAGTGCCTGTTGGGAAGAAAGTGAAAATTGATTTGTTATTCTGTTCGGATTGTATACAGGTCAATAGTTTTTTGTTTTGCTAACTTAAATTTATTTACATGCTAAACATAGTGCACTGTCCCCAGTCAGTGGCAAAGTGGTAATGAGTCCATTACTAGATAGGGTGTATAGCCAGTGAACCAACATGGCGGATGCAACTCAGAAAAGACCCTTGCAAATCCATTAGGTATATGGAGATCCACCCTGTTTCACACCCATCAACACAACTGTGAATTGGAGATTATCCGTCACCAAAAACCCCTCAAGTACTTATATTCGTTACTTTTTAACTTCGTCGACTAGTCATATTAAGAGTATTTACCTTAACGTTATCCGTAAACATTTGTGAATCTTTTTGGCTGCATACAGTAGAGAAAGACTCTAAATGTAAAAAAGATGTACATTCGCGCATCATAACAGCAATGGTAAAAATTGTAGTACCTAATTTTCAATATTTTCTACATGTTTCCAGGGGTTCACCGATCGAGTACATAGGACAGTCACAACTGTTCAAAACAATTTGTAATGGCAGGATAACAAACAATTTTAAATTCACAAACATAATGGAAATATCTTACTATACTATGTTCAAAATTTAAGCTGTGCCTTTTTATAAAAAAAATTCAAAGACAAAACAAAGTACCAAGTAATCCGAAGTTTATGACACCACTAGGGGCCAGATGTAGGTAGCCAAATACCGGTCGGTAACGGCCGAATTCGGCCGTTACCGACCGGTATTTGGCTACCGAGATGTAGGGGCAGGTAAACAGGGAAAATCGGTAATTTTACCGATTCGGTAAATATACCGGTCGGTAAATTTACCGACCGGTATATTTACCGAATCGGTAAAATTGATATGTAGGTGGGACTCTTCTGAGTCCCACAAGGCCTACAAAATCGGTATTTTACCATCAAATTGTATTTGATGTTAAAATACCGATTCAGGTGTGCATGCACATGTGTGCATGCACACCTGTGCCATATGACAGGCAGACCTGCCCTTAGGGCAGGTATGCCTGCCATATGGCCCCCGAACCTTTTTTGGGGGTGCTAGAGGGTGTCAACGTGACACCCCCTGCACCCTTGTCAAATTCGGTATTTACCGATTCGGTAAATACCGACCGGTAATGCCCCATTCATTCCTATGGGCTTCAAAGCCCATAGGAATGAATGGGGCATTACCGGTCGGTATTTACCGAATCGGTAAATACCGACTTTTAAAGATTCGGTAAATCCACATCTGGATTTACCTACATCTCGGTACTTCTATTTTACCGATTCATAAATACCGAATCGGTAAAATTCGGTATTTATGAGTCAGTAAAATAAAATTACCTACATCTGGCCCTAGGGTATTATACATTTTCTATCATGAAATGTTAAAGTCAAACATGATGACTCCATTAGGTCCATTGCAATTTTCATTTAGCTTGTGGCGACCAGTTCGTCCCATGGTTGAGACATCTGTATAATGAGCTAGAACAGGGGGGATATACTTTCTTCAATGTCAGCAATTGGCTGCTGACTTATGTAACATTCTGCAAACTGAAAAAAGAGCTACAAATGTATATGTTGTATAAATGTCCAAGCTTAATTTTAATGTACATAAAAACAATTGTTCTCAATAGGATTGGGGTTGAAAAGCAATCATCAAAGGTTTCAAATAGGTCTAATTATATTTGGCAAGCAAAATAGGAAATAGCATTGCATTATACAAATGTTAGGCCGAGATTGGTCACTCACTTCATTCACAAACTCCTGGCCTTGATCTGATAGAGCCCTTTTTGGACTTCCATGATCTAGAAATTGAGAAATCAACATCAAGGAAAATTTAAAGACATGTCTTCAAATAAAAAAAATCAAAACAACATTTTCACTTTGTATCTCAAGTGCAGGTGGAAAACGTGTAAAGAGCATTTAAATGAGAAATATATGGGTTTCATAAACAAACGTCTATAACACTATCACAATGGAGATTTACATTAAAAAAAATATTTATAGAAGCAAGAAAAATTATAACTCACACATTGTTCAATTTGAATTGACATATTTGGCCAATAAAATCGGGAGGACGTGCTTTTTTCGTTTTGTTGATACCAGAATGCCCACTAATAAGAGACAAAGTGAATTCAGAAAAAACATTTTGGGCTGCTTCAGCACCAATGACCACTTAAGTGTTCTTTTCTTTACCAGTGTAGAACAAGCTACCATCTATTGAAAAAAGAGAAAAGAAAAATGTTACAGTAACTATGCATGTCAAAAAGAATTACATGAAATGAGACCATGCCTTTTCTTAACCAGCCTTAAAACATTACAATTAGAAACCATGAATAAATAAATTATGGTACCGTCCATGGTGAATTTTTTAGACAGTCTATGCAATCCATGCTTCTGGACTTTAGTGAAACCTTCAGGATACACATTATGTCTCACATAATGAAAAAGCTCTTGGTACTTAGTGGCATCCATTTCTATTTAAAATGAGGATAAACATAAAAACAAGATTAAGAGAATATCTTCACATGCTCACAGTACATTACAATACCATAAATAACTAAATATGTGAGTGAATACACCAATAATATAACAACAGCCCCCACCCCTGACCCCTCACTCTGCCCACAAACGGCCTCGTGGTGCTTGGCAAATTAAAGAAACACATCAGAATTAAGTGATTTGCACAGAACAAAGGATAGCAAATCAAGTTTAACGTTATTAAAAAAAAACATGGAGAGCGTGCTAAAATACAACATTGGCCAATCGAGTACATATGCAGTGCATGGGGAGGAAGCAGCACGTTGGGCACTACTTAAATATTGAAAGGCGGCAGGATTAAGTGATTTGCCCAGAGACTGTGACTACCAAGGCACGTTATTTGACATACAAAAGCTGGAAACTGTGCTAAAATAAAATATTGCCAAAAACATTACTTTTGCAATGCATGGGGCACGTGACGCACTACTTACACGAGAAAAATTACATTGCATTAACTTGAACAGCACGTAGCACACTGCTGCGGGAACGGCCACGTGGTGCTTGGCAAATTAAAGAAACGCAGCAGGATTAAGTGATTTGCACAGAACAAAGGATAAGAAATCAAGTTTAACGTTATTAAAAAACATGGAGAGCGTCCTAAAATACAACATTGGCCAATCGATTACATGTGCAGTGCATGGGGAGGAAGCAGCACATGGCGCTCTACTTAAATAATGAAAGGCAGCAGGATTAAGTGATTTGCCCAGAAAAAGCGGCTACCAACGCAAGTTATTCAACATACAACAGCTGGAAATCGTGCTAAAATACACTATTGCTGAAAACATTACTTTTGCAATGCATGGGCCACGTGACCCACTACTTCGATGAGAAAAACTACATCGCATTAACTTGAACAGTACGTAGCACACTGCTGCGGGAACGGCCACGTGGCGCTTGGTAAATTAAAGAACCGCAGCAGGATTCAGTTATTTGCACAAAAACAAAGGTTACGAAGTCAACTTTAATGATATAAAAAAGCAGGAAAGCGTGCTTAAAAACAGCATTGCCTAATCGGACAAAAATGTGCATTTATGTAGTACTTAAAGATCGTTCAGATTAATTAACTTAATTACCCTTAAAAAAAGTGCTCACCTACGAAGAAGTGGATACGAACACTATCAATGGCTGTGACTGCAGAATAGGATAAGTTCGAGTTCAGCGACGCGATGCAAGGAGTAAACACTATCGGCAAGGCTGTGAATGCGGAATAGGAAAAGTTCTAGAAGGTTGGAAGTTTATATATGCTTTGCAGAACGATGATTGGTTGAGCATGATGTCACTGGGTGTGAGACCTGTGATTGGGCATGTTGTAATTGAGCATGTACAAATAAAATGAAATACATTAGGGGTACACGGCCAGATGGTGGGACGTATTGTGCGCATGCACAACATTAACACGCATGCACTACCACAAACATGCTTGCGCAAAGTGAAGGCAACTCCTAGGGTTAACACACACAGATGGGGTTCGGATATCGATAGAACACCGGCTCCCGCAGAAGGCGGGGAGCCGGCGGGACCGTGGGAGGATTGGAGACCCCCCCGTGGTCCCCAATTGTGAGGGCCAGCACCAGGGGATGGGCTCCCCGGGGCTACCAGTGGCGCCGGAGGGGGGCTACGCGGTCCCCTCCCCATTAACAAAAATAAATTTTTTTAAAGTCGCCCCCGGGGTAATGGGGTCCTCAGAGCCTTGAAGTGGCCTCAGAAGGTGGGCTATGCAGACCTTTTCCATAAAAAACAAAAAAATAATTGGCCGTGCCCCGGGGGATGTGGTCCCCGGTGCCCGGAATTGGCCACGGGAGGGCAGCCATTTTATGCCTCGGTAGAAGGGAGGCTAAAGAAGACTGTGAAATGTGTGTTTAAAATGTGAATAGGGGGAGTGTACACACACCCCAACCCTCTAGGTCTGCTCAGGGGGTCCCAAATTATTATAATTTTTTTGAGGGGGGAAATTGCGGGGTGCGAGTATGATCTGCACATTCTAGCGATATAAAAAAAAAGAGGACATGTGGGCTTCCCCGCGTCTTTGGTAATTTGCATTCTTTCAACTGTTTAGAGGAGATGCAGCAGCGCTGCATCCAGGATCCACCACTGAGTAAGAAAAGGTAACAATAACACTACTTACCTGGTAAGTGAATTTCCTCCCATAGGCTAACATAGAAGAATTTTCTAGTGAAACCAGTCAAAGTGTGGAGTTCTCGAACTTAAAAAGTTTCACCTAAAATCATCCGAACAACGAATTCCAATTTACTCACCTGTTATCAGGAGAGAACCCAGTGCTACATCTTTTAGCCCAGCACTGACCCTTAAAAGTAATTCTAAGCATACTTACAATTAACTTTTATTTCCTTCAATAGGAATCCCCTTCCTATAAAAAAAAAAAATGAATATATTTAGATTTGCGGGTCAGGCCCTGTGGGATGAGGTTCCCAGGGCCCAAAAAAAGTAAAAGGAAGGGGGGCCACACAATGTGATGTAATTTAAAAAATAAAATATCTAAACATTTATAGTTTAAAACAAATTAGCAAATCAATATCAACAAAATAAATAGAAGAATAAATACATTTAAAAATTGTCATTTACAAAACCTTTGAAATTCACTGAAAAAAACATAGGTTTCAGACATGTTATAGTTCGGAATTAGCATTTAAAAAACCTTAGAAATTCTCTGAAAAAAACATAGGTTTTATATTTACTAAGCTGCACACTTACACAAGCACCACTTTATTTATTCATGTATATAGTAACTCATACTTAGGGCCCCATTAGGATGGCGGGCATACTTTGTCTGCCCGCCATCCCGACGTAAAATGGTACCGCCCGCCATAAGGGCAGCGGTCCCGTGGGGGTCATTAGGATGCGCCCGCCACATTGGTGGGCGCATCCCGCATTTTTAGCATTGCGGCGGGTGGTGTTTAAAGCACCGCCCGCAGCAATGCTAAAAATGCACATTGCGCACTTCAATTAAGAACATGACAGGCACCGTGCAGCGCCTGCCACGTTGTACAGTGAAGTGCTGGGGGTACCATAGGTACCCCCCATGTGCACCCCCCACCCCCTGGAGTACCTGTGGACCCGCAACGGGCCCCCACAAGACAAAAGCATGTTCCCTCCCACACCCGAATATGGATGGCGGTATCTAACAGACACCGCCACCATATGACACCCTGTTCTGCCCAGTCAAAACGTTGACCGGGCGGAAAATCGGCGGACGGTCTTTCCGTCCGCCGCAGTCCCCCCGCCATAGTAATATGGCGGGGTAAATGGGTGGCAGGCGGGGAAGGATGTCGGGCGGATCGCCACCGCCCACATGGCGGTGGCGATCCGCCCGACATCCTAATGGGGCCCCTATTGTGTTATAAAATCACTATTACAAAAATACAATTATCCATACGTCACTCATACAATCATTGAGTCTTATGTATACTTATTTATATACAACAACTGTCACAAACACTGCCTTTTCTATTTCTAGTTTGTTGGACATATAACTGAGAAATATAATTACTCATCACCACACCCATAAAGAGATTCACTCACACAAATGTTTCCACATACAGTCTTAACCTCATATACCTACTAAATCACCTATTTACACATCTTTGGGCAGTCACACACCTCCCACCCGACCACACACACATTCATTCACTATTCCATACAAATACTTAACTAATTAATAACTAATATTCACTTTCACATAGCTAGTAATCAACTTATGTAGTAGTTTACACAACAAGAGATAGAGTAATACAGATATTCACGCAGTTTAACCACTATCCCATATATTTATTGAGGCACTTTAAATTCGTCACTTAGATAGTCAACCACATTCCTACTACATCCTCCATTCAGAAACGTATACATCCACTCAGTCTTCAGGGCAGATTGATATATATATATATATATATATATATATATATATATATATATATATATATATATATATAAAATACGTATTTAAAGATCGAACCAAACCACATTCACTGGATGATGTCATCAGTGATGTCAACAGTGATGTCATTTGAGATGTCATCAGTGATGTCATTTGAGATGTCATCAGTGATGTCACTGACCATGTCATGAATGATGTAATATGTGACATCCTCTAGTAGCACGCCTATTACGTCATAGGTGTGTCACCGTAGGCACAAGTGTAGCATGCTGGAACATCCAGCTAATCTTCAACTGTATCAAATATTAAATCGTGCTCTTCAAACAAACGTTCAATTCTGCAAAGTTTAATTTATTCTTGTGACAACATGTTTATTCACATCTATCCTTTATCAATTCATATTAGGCGTTATTTAGAATCATTCCTTGTTCCAATGCATTTCGGTGCATTACGCACCTTCATCAGGGAACGCCTGAAAATTAAACAAATAAAACACTCTAAAGTTGTAATATTCTACACTCACTCATATCTTAACTAATTTCATTTACGCGCCATTTCTATGTGCGATATAACCGTCTGTGAAATGTTCACCGTGTGCATCTACCTGGGCTTCTATAACGCTAAAATTCTGGCTCTTAATCATTCTTAAAGCGCTGCCTGATTCCCCTCGTGTGTATCTCACTGACCGTTATTCTGTCACTTACTTTGTCTTTCACTGCTGCCTGCGCAGGCTTGCTTTATTAAAGTATAGATTCATCTTGTATTCGCGCTCGGCTGGCAGTTTTAAGTGGCTACGCCTGGCATCTACGTCTCACCTTAATCCCAAAACATTGAGTTTTAGTTTCTCTGCTGCGCGAAGCCTTTCTCCGCTCCGCTTGATACGGGGATGTTGATTCAAACGCGTCTTCTCGCGCATGCGTATTATGGGTGGATCACAGCTTTTTTTATATGTGCTACTTGAAGCTAGCTTTATTGACGCTCTAAGCATGAACAGACTCCACAAAGCCAAAGAATCCATTCCAGGCGCTAGTTGCGAATCAATCTTGCGAATCCTGCACTATGGGGGGCACTGAGTGCTCGTACATTAAACTATGAATGTGTTCACAATCTTACCAATAGTGTTTGTCAGCAATGTTCAACAGATAAACCTACATAGCAATAGTTACTCAATACATTAAACATAGCAAGTAAATTCAGTCCTTTCATTTAGCCCGTTCGGCTTAAGGCTACACAAATGATAAATCCAATAAGTCTCCCTCTTTAAAAGGTTTTTCTTGTTCAGGGGTCCTTCTTTTTTAGGAACACTTTCCAAAACGCAAGCCCTCAATTGGCTCACATTGTGCTGTTTATCCAAAAAGTGCGCTGCCACTGTAGATTTCAAGGAGCCCGTTCTGATGTTACTTTTATGTTCATTCAAGCGAGTTTTGAGTTTCCTTTCTGTGTGGCCTACATATACATATCCGCATGGGCATTTCAACAGGTATACAATGTTTGTTGTGTCACATGTGGCATTGAGGTTTAAGGGAATTTTATATCCTTTCATCGGGTGGTTAACATTCGCACCCTTCATAATGTTATGGCAATTGCCACAATTTAAACAAGGCTCTGTACCTTTGAAAGTCTGTTTGTTGGTCGTATGTTTAGGCGGTTTTTAACAATTCACCCACATTTTTCCCTCTTGTAAATGCGAACATCGGTTCCTTATTGAATATGCCTTTAAAATCAGGCTCCAATTTGACCATCTGCCAATTTTTGTGAATTATCCTTTTGAAATTGGCACTCACATTTGAATATTTACTCACACAGGTGATCCGTTGTTCCTTGGATTTTGGTTTGACAGTTAATAATTCAGTTCTCGTTTTTCTTTGTACTCTCTCCCTTGATTCTTTAATGATCTCTTCAGGGTAACCTCGTGATTCAAACATTTTGGCGATTATGTTTAACTGTTGTTGACAATTTTCATCTTCAGATACCAACCTTTTAACCCTAAGAAATTGAGAGTAGGGTAAATGGGTCTTTAATAATTGAGGATGGTGACTTTTGTACAGTAAGAGGTTATTTCTGTCGGTTGGTTTGCGGTATAGGTTGGTGTTGAATCCTTTGCCAGCTCTTGTCACCTCTACATCCAGAAATTGTATGACGTTGCTGCTCATGTTCCATGTAAATCCTATCCTGTCGTTTTTAGCCTTAAAACTGCCAGCCGAGCGTGAATACAAGATGAATCTATACTTTAATAAAGCAAGCCTGCACAGGCAGCAGTGAAAGACAAAGTAACTGACAGAATAACGGTCGGTGAGATACACACGAGGGAATCAGGCAGCGCTTTAAGAACGATTAAGAGCCAGAATTTTAGAGTTATAGAAGCCCAGGTAGATGCACACGGTGAACATTTCACAGACGGTTATATAGCACATAGAAATGGCACGTAAAGAACCTAAATGGCGCGTAAATGAAATTAGTTAAGATATGAGTGAGTGTAGAATATTACAACTTCAGAGTGTTTTATTTGTTTCATTTTCAGGCGTTCCCTGATGAAGGTGCGTAATGCACCGAAATGCATTGGAACAAGGAAGGATTCTAAATAACGTCTAATATGAATTGGTAAAGGATAGATGTGAATAAACATGTTGTCACAAGAATAAATTGAACTTTGCAGTATTGAACGTTTATTTGAAGAGCACGATTTAATATTTGATACAGTTGAAGATTAGCTGGATGTTCCAGCATGCTACACTTGTGCCTCGGGTGACACACCTATGACGTAATAGGCGTGCTACTAGAGGATTTAATACATACACTCCAGGAGGGGAGTGATACCCCAGAGCACAGTTTGAAACGAATTAAAAAAAGGGCGGTGCACAACCCATTTCCTAGAAATAATATGTGACATCATCAGCAGTGGATTGCGGGCGTGCGAGTAGTAGTTAGTACAACTAACTATAACGGGGGAATTGCAATGGTTTTATACGAGTGAAATGTGTAACTAACTATAACACCCCTAAAACCTATGTTTTTTTCAGTGAATTTCTAAGGTTTTTAAATGCTAATTCCTAACTATAACATATCTGAAAACTATGTTTTTTTTAGTGAATATATATATATATATATATATATATATATATATAACAGCATCAGAAAGTCATAGTTAAAAAAAACGCACATAAAATTACACACATTTTAATATTTTAAAAGTTTAATTCTTCTACATATTTCCCCAAAATTCTCTATTCACAAATTACCATTGAGACATTTAAAATCTATTCGTTATCTTAACATGATAACAACTATAACCAGTCCACTAAACATATGCTACTAAAAACACACAAATAAGTAGCACAGTTGTAAACATTTAGCACCAGTATATTAAAATGTAAACCATTAAATGTGTATATTTTATGATACTATTGCTAGAAACTCCTTGTATTTTTACAATTAATACAATCTCTCCATAGTTTCCACATTATTATCAGTTTAGCATACACGTATAGCTTAAAAACTTTTCTGAATATCATTTCAATGGTAAACATTATATGCAGCAGCATCTCCACACAATTTAGATAAATTTCTGATACAAACACATAACTAAATACGTCTACGTACTTATCCATATTGGATGGGAACTTAAAGAGCGAAACTTGAAATATAACATCTTTAAACAAGACCAGCATGGTTACTCCATCCGGCCCGCTCTCCATCATAGTCAGCAATAAATTGCACATAGGTCCTGTTAGAACACATACGTCGACTATCATTGGTACTTTGTACTTTTTAGCACTAACTCTAAATAACACTTTAACAATTGATATCACCACTTCCCCTTACTGGATTTCTGTAATTTACTATCATTTTTTAAATATATTGTCTACTAGTTTTGAAATTGATTTTGGGATTTTAACTTCTCTAAATAAACTTTATTACAGTTTTAGTAATGTATAAATACTTTACACATTGCCTCAAAGTTAAGCCTCTCTGATCTGGTTGAGTTCAAGTAGATGTAGGCATTTTAGTGGTTCACCTGACAAGGACTAGAATTATAATTGAGTTGGATACCTACCCCCTTAATTGATTACACAATAGCTTGCACTTACAGTAACTAAAAATGTAATATTCTATACAAATACTTAAATTAATTTATTAACGAAATACTAAGAAATCAATTGTAAACAAAGTAGGACACTAAGTTAAGACAAATAGACTACTTAAAAAAAATAGGAATACAATTATACAAGAAAACTATCATCAAGGACAGGAAACATTTAGCAACATTGCAAGAGGCAAACAATGCTTTCAAAATAGTACTTTGGCTACTTACATAACTACTATAAACCAGCTAATACGTGGGAACAAAATTACTTGCACTACACAAGGAAATGACCTGTGTAAAAATGCAAGAAATTCATCATGGAATGCATACGCATCCTTATGACATACTTTTATATACGATAATAACATTATTTAAAACAATGAGAAAAACATATTATGATGACATCTTACATTGTATAGATCCTTTGCACTCAGATATTACAACTGCATCAAGCTCAGCAGTAACTTTGCATGCAGGGATAATACTATTAATGTGTATAGGAGAGGAGTTGGTCTAACAGCCAGGGCGGTCGACCTCGACTCTAGAGAACCGGGTTCGAGTCTCGGCCATGACGCTGAACATCCTGTGATTCTGGGCAAATCACTCAATCTTCCTGTGCCTAAGAAAAATTAATGAGTCCTCGTGTAACGTAACTGGTGCTATGTAAAGTGCCGGGTAAAGTTTAAACTATATAAAACTCCGTAAAATAAAAAAATACAATTTCTATATTTCAGATGCACACATGTGCAACATTTTTGATTCACATAGCATGTATAATTGTTGACGTATCAACTTTCAAGGTACTAGTACAATATATTTAGCAACTTGCCTATAGTACTAAAGTGCCACTTGAAAATGGTATTGCTTATGAACTAGCTCCAAAATAAATGCAATAAAAACAATATTCCAAGCAGTAAGCCTAAAACATAAAAGACAAACAGCAAAAAAGAAGCAGTTATTCCTACATAAAACACCCACAAACTTAAATACAATTATTCATAAATTCATTGCTATTCAACAACCATTAAGGCTATTAAATTCAAACCTAGCCTTAAAAACACAAAACACTTTACCACTATTATCACAAGCAATATCTACAACAGAAACTACATAACAAACAATGCACACATTCACAATCAACCACATTATCTAATTTACTTAAAAGAAAGACAAATAGTTTGTCAACACAAACTGTTTCAAAAAACCTTCCAATAGACAACATTCACAACCAGTCAAACAATCATTATAATACCATATACAACAATAATATGACCGATCACATCATTAGAGACTTTCACAATGAAATATTATATGGATCAGAGTACATCTGTACAACTTGCAACAAATTTTGACAAACAATCCTTGAAAAAATCTCACACATTAGAACAAATCCAATGTTTATACAATACAATATAAAACCAAATATAACAAACTATATATGCAACACGTGCTACACATACATGAAAAAACACCTTCTGTTTCAGTAAATGGAATGACATTTCCAAATATTCCACCACAAATTATTTTGCAAGATTTAGAAGAGAGTTTAGTTTGATCCAGAATTCCATTCATATAAATTAGAACATTATTACAGGGTTCTCAGCTATTGTTATCTTATGTAGTAGTCGGATCACTGACATAATATCGACGGACAGAATATCGACTATCAAAAATATCGTTGACAAAATATCGACAGACAGAATATCGAGTTTGTATCTACAAACGGGTAAGTACAAAAATATCGAGTACAAAATATCGTTTTACAAAAATATTGTTGTTAAAAATATCGACTTTATTAAAAACAGTGTTAAATTAAATTAATAGTAAAAATTAATTACTGTTATATACTATTCCCACTCCAGAGAGTGCAACAGTAGGGAAAGCGTTGGATAGCGTGGGGGTAAAAATTACTATTCCCACTCCAGTGGGTGCAACAGTAGGGAAAGCGTTGGATAGCGTAGGGGTTAAATTTACTATTCCCACTCCAGTGGGTGCAACAGTAGGGAAAGCGTTGGATAGCGTAGGGGTAAAAAAACTGTCTATATTTTTAAGATTCGATATTACATTACTTACCTAAAAAACGATATTTATGATGTCTATATTCTGTCCTGTCGATATTTTGTCCATTCGATATTTTGAAGTCGATATTTTGACTGTTTACCGTAGTAGTCAATGTACCCGCCGATGTTATGACAACTGTGACAATATTACCTAGACTAATTCATGATAAAATCACAATCCCTATTAAATAAGAAAATAGCTCATTAAATCTTTTGCACATTTCTAAAATATTTGACCAGATAAAGTCAAGCACTATGGTTAGCAAACAGAAAAATGTTTCAAGTGTATTTAATAAGAGCTAATCTACATTGGACATATGTACCACAAGAATTAGCAGATGACAGTGAAACATCACAAACTAAGAATTCTTCTTGACAGTTCAGACAGCATACAAGCAGAAAATTTAGAAACCATGTTAAGAAATGACACTATTAACACTGATAGTGTAACGGGAGGAACATGGCGGCAGGCTGACGTCTGCCGAGGGAGCTCCGGTCCGGGAGGTGATTTCTTCCGAAAGAAGGCAGCGACAGAGGCGCCGAAACGGTGAGAGCGGAGCGGGCGACTTCTTTTGCATAATGCGGGCAGCACCCTGATGCCTTTTCTCTGTTTTTCCACATAAAACGAGAAATTGAGCTATTCAAGGCGGCATCCTTCCTGGCGAGGAATGCTCCCGGCACTAGGACCCTGGAGGGAACGGAGAGTCGGGGAGACCGACGAATGCACTGGGAGACGGAGCCAGAGGCAGGAAGTGAAAACGGCCGGCGGCCGGCGGGGGAGCGAGGCAGCGAGGCAGCAGACGTGCTCGGAGTGTTATGTGTTCGAGCAGGCTTCTTTTTCCAGAATTTAATTCTGGTCCCACGGAGAGTGAAATCAAAGGAGCCAAAGGAGTCTGCGTCCCTTCCACAGCACACGAGGAGAGGAGGTATTTTGGGAGAGGAGTGCGGGGGTCGAGAGATTGGGCTTATGCGTGGGGGCAAGCGAGGAGGCTGTTGGCAAGAGTAAGCCTCAACTCCCCACTAACTAGTAATTTTGTGTATCGTGCCTCGTTACAGGAAGGAGCTGTGAAGGGGGTTCTAACATTCAGGCTCCAGAGAGGTTCAATTGGTCTGGAACTGAGCACTGGTGAGGTATTATGTGAGCTACAGCGTTTGTTACAGGACAAGGGCATGGACATAGGAGCAAGTCTAATACCTGAGAATTTGCTTTTACACCCCGGACAAGAGGAGGAGACAGTTGTCTTCTCAGGGAGCCTGGTAGGTGAGGGGTACAAGATTAAGACTGCTACTAAAGATAAGACTAAGCCACCCTCAAACCGATCTTGTAATATAGCCTCCAATATTCCTTCTAACACATCCTCCCCCCCACCACCCCTTACTTCCAAACCTTTAGTTAGGAATAGGTACCAGTTGAGGTCAAGATTCGCCTTACAGAATTCAGGTGTTGAGGTTCCCGCCACCGTAACAGCAGGTGTTATCCCGATCTCCCCGATAGGAAGAAGGAGGGGTAGGAGCAATATCGTGGGGGGAGTGGGGGAAGCGATTAAGCAAAAGCAAAGGCAAAAGCAAAAGCAAAATTTAAAGCAGAAGGTGCTGAAATCCTGCGCGACAGTCCCGAAGCCCACCCCTTCCCTAAAGGCTTACTTTAAAATAATGGAGAAGGTTGTCGATTCCCCGACAGGAGGAGGAGGAAGTATCCCCTGCCATATTTCTCCAGGATCCCCGGGTTCATCTAGTCATCCTGCGTCAAAGGATCCACTAAGCACCAGAAGCTTATCATACCAGACTTCTGCTGATATACCAGGTACATCATTCGCTGTGACTCTAAAAAATAGTTACTCTGTATTGGGACAGTTGGAGGATGCAACAATTCAAGAGAGTCAAGAGAGGGCAGAGGAAGAGCCAGAGCCAGTGCAAGATGATGCAACTGGAACTAGAATAGAGGGAAGACCTTTAGGTCAGCGGCCGACCGTTTTGGCTAGCCCCTCACCTCCTGTAAGATTAGAGGCGACAGCTCCGGACGCAGGTCTGTCACAGGTGGGTGCTCTTCTTTTAAGTCTTAGAGAGGACCTGCTGACGAAACTTGATCAGAAGTTTGATACATCCGAGGCCAACCAAAAGATCATCCATGATCAGTGCGCCAGTTTGGAGCAAAAATTGGTGGATGTCAGCAAGCGCACGGAGGAGCTTGAGGAAGATGTTAGTTTCCTAAAGGGAGCCTCACAAAGACATGAAAGGGATATTGAGACGCTAAGAGCGCAAAACAGGGACCTTCAGATGGACGTGGAAAGATTAGAGATCCACTCAAGAAGGAACAATCTGAAGTTCTTGAAAATACCTGAGGGGCTAGAAAATGGGGATGTTAAGGCCTTTATCTGCAAAATCCTCCGAGAGGGCGTCCTAAAAAACAGTCCAGAAATAGATCTTGAGAGGGAGATTCAAAGGGCCCACAGAGATCCTTTCAGGCAGCGTTCTGGAAGATCTGAGCCACGAAAGATCCTGGTGAATTTTTTATCCTTTTCAGTAAAAGAATTGATCTTGAGCAATGCTCTGAAGGAAAAATCCCTACAATTAGGTGCAGCAAATTATATGATCCGTTCTGATGTAGGGAAAATAACAGCACAAAGGCAGTGGGAGTTAGGGACTCGTATGCCTGAGCTGAGGAGCTTAGGGGCTCAGGTCCAGATGAAGTTCCCTGCCTTTTTGAGAGTGGTCTGGAAGAACAAAACGCATAACTTTAATTCAGTTCAGGATGTTGACTCCTTTCTTATTTTGATGCGTGAGAAAACGCCGGAGTAAGATAAATAGGACTTTGGAAAGCCCCGGGGGGGGGTTGAGAGCAAAATTTAGTTAGACAATTAGTTTAGAATTTAAGCAACACGCATATTATGAATTAACGGTGTGTGTGTGGGGCCTCGGGGTGCCTGTAGTCTTTCCAGGGTAGAGAAAGAAAAGGCAAAGAAAATCAGGAGGGGGGGGGGGGGGGAAATAAAATATGTAAATTAGGAAAAAATAAATAAATAAATAAATAAATAAATAAAAAAAAAAAAAAAAAAAGGGGGAAAGCTAAAAAAAAAAAAAAAATCTTCTTTCAACTATATAAAGGGTGTTCATTTGGAAAAAGTAGGGAAAGGGGAAGAATAGATTTAACTAGTTTTTGTCGCACATATATAGCATAATGAACCACAAGGGTTGCCTCCCGGGGGGTTTGGAGAGTTCCCGACGGGCGACATGATCGCCATAGGAGTAGAGGGGGGGGTTCCTCAGGGGAGGGGGGGAGGAGGGAGGGGAGCAGGGGGAAAAAGTAAAATTAATCCTCATATTAGCGTGAAAATAATTCTTGCTCAAGTAGGGAGCTGGCTCAAAATGCTTAAGGTGATGTTAGAGAATTATGGCCGACACGACATATAGCATAAAACTTATAAGCTGGAATGTTAATGGGTTAAGAGATAGGACCAAAGCAAAAAGGATCATAGATTTCTTGTTTAGATCAGGGGCGCATATCTGTCTATTAGAGGAGACTCACGTGGAGAGGGAAGAATGTAGTCAAATATTTAGGAGATGCAGATGGATCCAGGAAATTATATCCTCGGAACAAAGCGGTAGTTCAAGGGGGTGGCCGTGATTATTAGAGCAGGCGCAGGGATTAGGTTGTTAAAATACGAAACAGACATTTCAGGTAGATGGTTGATAGCTTCTTTGATGGTAGGAAGTGCCCCTCTTGTATGCGCAGTCTACTATGGCCCGAATCTAGACGCCCCGAGTGCCCTGATGAAACTTAAAACTAATTTAATAGAGACAACAGGCCCAATAATTATAGGGGGAGACTTTAATCTCATTTTTGATAGTGATCTGGATAGAACATCAAGAGTGAGATTTTCTCCACCAAAAAAAACCCGTTTAGAACTTAAGAATATAATGAGGGATTTCAACTTGATGGACATCTGGAGATTCAAAAACCCAGGGGGAAGAGATTTTTCTTTTTATAGTAGAAGATATGGACATCACTCTAGAATAGATTTCTTCCTGCTAGATAAAAACCTCACTTCGGTAGTCAACTCTATATCATATGTCCCTGCAATTCTTTCAGATCACTCAGTGGTGGAAATGGTAGTCAATATGAAACAGAAAAAACATTTCAGGAGATGGACATTAGATCGGATGCTGTTGCTGGATGAAGGGGTCAGACAGGAGTTAGCGACCAAGTCTGAAGAATTCTTTACAGTCAATATAGGGTCAGCAAATAAACAAACTGTCTGGGAATCTTATAAAGCTTTTTCCCGAGGTTTTTTAACAACCCTGATGATCAGGAGGAATAGACTGAGGAAAGAGGAAAGAGAAGCACAGATTTCAAGAATCAAGCTTAAGGAGCAGAAGTTACAGAGGGCATCAGCAGAGGAGTCGGATAACAGGCTAATCCTTCAGAGAGAACTCGACAGTTTGCGTGCTGAATTCCAAGCAGGTTTGGACAAGGAACTGAAGGAAAAGTGGGACATTAGTAATCTACAGCAGTTTGCTTACGGTGAGAAGTGTGGGCGTCTCTTGGCCTGGAAGGCTCGAGCAGATAGAACAAGGAATCAGATAGATAGTTTGGTTTTATCAAGTTCAGGGGAAAAAACTAACGAAGATGACTGCATAAGAGAAGAAGCAAAGAGATATATGCAAGCCCTTTACGGACCTAGTTCTTCTGTGGGTAAACATCAATTGGAATCCTGGTTTGCAAATGTCTTGCTCCCCAAGTTATCTGAGTCAGACTGCTCTCATCTTAGTTCAGAAATCCAAGAAGGGGAAGTAAGGGCTCAGCTGGCGAAAATGGCTAAGGGCAAGGCCGCAGGCCCAGATGGGCTTCCAGTGGAGATGTTTAAAATTGTTATAGAGCAGATCATAGGGGTTCTGACCCCATTATTCAACGAAGTTCTACTCAGGGGAGGACAAGTCCCCAGGTCATGGGCGGAGGCAACGGTCACATTATTGTTGAAGCCAAACAAGGATCCAAGTAGGATTGAGTCCTACAGGTCCATTTCACTTTTAAATGTGGACTATAAAATATTTGCGGGGGTACTGGCCACGAGACTAGCAAAGGTAGTGAAATCAGTAGTACACAGTGACCAAAGGGGCTTCATTCCGGATAGGCAGCTCAACGAGTTGACTTTTCAAGTGGTAGCAGCGATTGATCTGGCTCAAGAAAAGAAGCTGCCTCTGACTATAGTAGCAGTGGATGCCGCCAAGGCATTTGACCAGGTTGATTGAAACTATATGTGGTTGGCGATGGAAAAATTCGGCTTTCCGATGAACTTCATAACAGCCATCAAGCACTTATACTCAGCTCCGACAGCAAAGGTCTTAGTAAATGGTTCATTGACAGAACAGGTCCATATTTCCAGAGGTACTCGACAGGGATGCCCCTTATCCCCCCTATTGTTTGACTTGTATATAGAGCCTTTCGTTTGTTTATTAAGAGCGGATCCAATAATTAAACCCTTCAAGATAGCGGATATGGAGCTCAAGCTGGCATTGTATGCAGATGACCTGTTAATGTACACCATAAATCCGGATATAGCGATCCCCAGATTATTAGAGGTTGCAAAGGGGTTTGGTAATATTTCGGGGTACTCAATCAATGCAGAAAAGACGGAAATAATGGAATGGAACCAGCAGTCTAGTTTGACGGGGAAGAAGAATAAAATGAGGTATCTGGGAATCCATCTGGTCACTGAGATAGAGGAAATCCCCAAAATTAATTTAGAAAGGGTCATTAGAGACACAATTGTTTTATTGCAACGTTGGTCCTCATTGCCTTTAAATATATATGGGAGAGTGAATCTCCTGAAAATGATAGTGCTTCCTAAGGTTACTTTTTTATTTAATGCAATCCCATTATCTTTTCCAGCACCTTTAATTAAAAAGCTACAAGGAAAATTGGGCTCATTCATTTGGAATGCTAAAGGCCCCCGTATAGCATGGAAGAAATTAAGAAGGGGTCTCAAGACAGGAGGGCTTGCTTTTCCAGATTTAATGTTGTATTGCCATGCCTTTCATTTTAAGCTTTTCAGAATTATGGCGGGTCATATGGATCAATCATCAATGGGGTTGCTATTTTCTATCTTATTAAAGGACGTCCCTCAGGGATCTAGTTTCTTTCTTTACAAGTTTGGGGACCCAAAATTCTTCAAGAAAGTAAGGTTGAAGATTTTAAGGTCAGCCCTGAAAAATTGGGTATTTGTAAGGACTAAACTAAACATCTTGTATTATGCGCCACAGGCTCCTATATGGGACTCACCAGGCCTCCCTGCTTGCCTTAATGATCAACTATCTCTACCTTTGAAGCAAGCAGGGTTGGAGAGGTGGGGAGACCTGCAGGGAGATGGCCAACTTTTAAGTTGGGACACTCTGTTTAATCTAACTAGGGGAGCCCTGACACGGTTTAAATATTATCAATTGTCAGGCTGGTGGACAACGAGACCCGATATACCCAATGATAACAACCCCCCCAACCCCAAATTTGAAGAGGTAGCTAGAAGGGGTAAGTGGAAATCTCAAATATCATTTTGGTATTCGGCAATGCTGGAGGGGGAGGATGTTACAGAGACTGAAATTTGTAAATTGTGGAGTAACGCTCTTACCCCAGCTGACGGGTCCTTTTTAGATTTCTGGCACGATTCTTTCAGGGTGTTAAATGCTGTAATCAAGCCAGCTGCGCTGAAAAGGAATCACATATACACCATGTATAGGGTTTACATGACACCGAAGAAATTGTCAAAATTCTCAAATATCGACTATAACTGTCCAAGGTGCGGCCTCTTGAGAGCAGACGATATTCATATGTTTATAGACTGTTCCGAACTGGTGGATTACTGGGGGAAGATAAAGGAATTTTTGGAAGAAGTACTGTTAATGTCTATAGCACTTCCAAGGCTTACAGTTATGTTTGGGCTAGTAACGAACTATCAGGTGAATGACCTCACCACTAAATTCGTATTCTTTATCATCCTCTTAGCGAGGCGTGAGATCTGTAGGGCATGGAAAGATCCAACTCCCCCTACCTTTGCTAATTGCTTGAGGCAGATTATGTTAACTTGTAAATCAGATGTGGCATGTGATCCCAGAAGTGAGACGAATGTTTGGGCAGCCTTGGTGGCATGGCAATCTCGATGACTGGTTTTCCTATGATTTGTCTGGAGCCCTGCTGGTTCCCCGTACTCCTAAATAGCAAAGGGCGCACAAAGATCGGCGAAATAAAGGAGTTTGGAGGGGAAGGTAGTGGCCGCTTGAGGGTACGGGCAATCCAACTTGCATTAGGCCAAAACGAATGAGGGTCGGTGCAGAACGGCCAGCAGTGCATGGAGGAGCCAGTGTCCCATCAAGAGTTCCATATGTGATATATGAGGATTACCAAAAAAAACAAAAAAAAAACACTGATAGTGTAACTATCTTATGCTTAGCAAATGCAGAAGATAATGCACCCAGAGGTTCATATGAAGACAAGGATTCAGAACGTTTGGCTTTTCCTTCAATTTTCTGTGGAGAAAACAGTCCTAATAATAAAGAAAGACACACACATATACATTGCAGTACAAATGTCAATGAGAATTACAAAGGTGTTACAGAAGAACAGCATAATCTAATAGCAATATTTTCTGTGAGCTACAAAAATACACATTAAAGAAATATAACGCACACTTTATATTGCACTATACAAACATTTTAACAATAGACAAATCATTACTGGGAGCATTGCAAAAAAACATTTTTTTCAATAAGGACACTTGAAATACCAACATATGTTATGTTATGTTAACAATGGTTTGTATAGCGCACTGACACCAGTTGGTTTCCTGGCGCTGTAGAGACAGAGAACAGTCTGAGTAGGAAGCCTGCGGATTTAGTAGTATGCTTGTTGGTAAAGCCAGGTCTTTAGGGATTTCCTGAATGACATGAGGTTGGGGCATAGCCGGATCTCAAGGGGTAGGGCATTCCACAGACGAGGTGCCAAGGTGCCAAATCTGCAGCCGCCCAAGCGTTTACGTTTAAAGGATGGAATTTGTAGAAGGCATTGGTGGGCCGAGCGAAGGCTTCGGGACGTAACATACTTTATAATGAGTTTTGTGATGAAATTAGGGCTTTTGCAGTAGAGCGCTTTAAAGATCATGCAACTGACTTTGAAGGTACAGCGTTGAGCGACCGGGAGCCAGTGAAGTGTTTTCAGAAGGGGGGTGGCAGAATGCCATCTAGGCTGGTTCAGAATCAGTCTAGCTGCCTGATTCTGCACCATCTGAAGTCGTTTCAGAAGGAACTGGGGAAGGCCCAAATACATCGCGTTAGCGTAGTCTATGTGAGAGATCACAGTTGCGATCACCACCTGTATCAGGCCTTCGTGGGTCAGAAGGCGGCTAACCCTCCGGATCTTTCTCATTTGGAAGAGGCACTTGGAAACCACCTGGCCTACTTGGGTTTTCAGAGAGAGGTCGCTGTTTAAGGTGATACCAGGCGTTTTTGCCGATGGTGAAGGGATTGGAGCTTGACCCATTTCTGTTGGCCAATAATGTGGGCCCCAGTATTTAGCGCTGTCCCCAGTCAGGACCAACTCGTTTTTTCCTGGGTTCAATTTAAAATGATTTTGGTTAATCCAAGCTTGGATGAACCTCATTGCTGACTGGAAGAAGGAGATGGACGTGTCTGAGTTGTCAATTGTGAATAGGAGCTGTAGGTCGTCCGCATAATTCAGCACCGTTACCTGTTTATCTCTAAGAGCTTGGATTAAAGGGAAGATGTAGAGGTTAAACAGGTGGGGTGACAGGGACGAGCCCTGGGGTACACCACATGTGATGGCTTGCTTGGTGCCCGCTAAGTTGCCCAGGTGAACTGCCTGGGAACGGTCTACTAAAAAGGACTTCAGCCAGCCGGCTGCCGTGCCACGGATGCCAGCCTGAGAGACACGGTCGATCAAGATGGTGTGATCGACCGTGTCAAATGCGGCTGACAAATCCAGGAGCACTAGAGCCTGTGGAATGCGATTGTCTGCACAGTCCCTAAGGGTATCCATTACTGCCACTACCACCGCCTCCGTTGAATGGGCTGGGCAAAAGCCCGCCTGATGTGGATCAAGGCAGTTGGATGTCTCTATGAAGTTGGACAGGCAGTTGGCAACATGAGCCTCCATCACCTTTGCAAGGAAGGGAAGAAGAGAGATTGGACGATAGTTTGCATTGCAAGTTGGGTCTGCGCCCGGTTTCTTCAGAAGGGGTATCACGATAGCTTATTTGAATGCGAGGGGAACTAGACCAGTGGCCAAAGAGTTGTTTAGAAGGGTACATGCGGGAGCCGGAATAATTGATAGACAGTCTTTCAAGATATAAGGAGGACATCTGTCAGATGGGGCCCCAGATTTTACTCTTATCAGTAATTCCTGAAATAGTTCTGGGGTGATGGGAGGGAAACTACTAAGTAAGTCAATAGTATTGGGGCTTGAAACTGAAAGGAGACGACTTGAGGTTTGTGGAATACTGGCTTTGATGGCCGTGATTTTCTCTGTAAAAAATACGTTCAATGAATTGCAGAGAGCCTGGGTCGGGGGCAAACTGGGCCAGACATTGTCAAGGTTGGTTAATTCATTAAGAATAGAGAAGGTGTCCTTAGATTTGTTGGTTGAGTTGATTATACAGGAAGAAAAGTAAGCAGTTTTAGTAACTAGAATAGATTTCATATAGTTCTTCCTGGCAGAGATGTATCGAGTTTTAGCGTCAGGGGCATAGTTACGACGCCAACGTCGCTCAAGTTGTCGAAGGGCCAATTTTTTTGCTTTTAAGTCAGGAGAGAACCATTTTTGGGCATCGGCGTGCCGGGCCAGTTTGATCGTCTTGTATGGAGCATGGACGTCGCTGGCTGATTGCAGCCAGAGAGAAAGATTGTTTTCTGCTATATTGATATCAGGGTTGAGGGAGGGAATGGAAGTGGCAAGAGTTTGTAGGTATTCCGGCCTGTCTAGGGAATTCCAGTTCCTAGCTCTTCCACCCATAGCTGTAACGGTGGATTTTTTAAGGGGAAGGATGAGATTAAAGAGATGATCAGACCATAGACACGGAAAGGTGACCGGGGTCGTAACCAAAAGAGAATTGGTCCAGACCTGGTCCAGAATGTGGCCTTTACAGTGAGTTGGTGATCGTACATGTTGTTCAAAGTTTAGATTTGTAAGAAGCTCAGTGAGTTCACGCGACTGAGGACCCTCCAGAGGGTCGTTGAACCAGTAGTTAATGTCCCCCACCAGTAGAATCCTGGCATGATCAATGGCTAGATTGGCAATTTGTTCACTGAGCGCTAAAGGGAAAGATGGCATGTTATTAGGGGGTCTGTAAAGGAGGACGCATACTATAGTTGAGTAGGAAGTATCAATTTTTAGAACCAAATTTTCAGTGTCTGAGAGATTCAGGCAAGTCAAGGCGATAACGCTCAGGTCGTGGCAGAAGATTGCTGCCACTCCCCCGCCAGGTTTGCTGGATCCACGATCAGCGTGAATGATACGGTAGTTAGGTGGCAGTGCTGCTATGATATCTGGAGCAGAGTCTTGGGTAAGCCAAGTCTCGGTAAGTAAGAGAATGTCGAGATTGTCCTCGTCTAGTAAAAGAAAGAGGTCCAGGTTGTGTTTCACCATGGAGCGGGTGTTTAGATAAGCTATGGACATGGAATGGGGATAAGAGTCGGGCGCTGTATGAGTAATAGGACCGACATAGGTCGTAGTGGCGGTATCTAGAATGGTAGAGCGGTTGACTAGGAGCCCCAATCTCTGGGCTCGATTGCGTGATGGCTCATACAGGTGGCCCTGGCCGTTGTTCGTGGCCAGCAGCTCTTCACGGGAGTAGGTAATCCGCCCTATAGCATGGCGTGCCCTGGGGCCCGTCAGGGCGCGGACGGGTGCGGACGGGCTTGCCTTAGGCGCGCTGAGGGCGCGCCCGCTGCGCGTCCGAGATATACACATTGTTATAGGATGCGGAGAAAGGGGCGTGGCCTCATGTCCGTGGGCGTGGCCTGTGGCGGCAATGAGTGAGATCCCAGCCCGCGACAGCGCTTGCATCCGCTGTGCGGGATTAGCCAGATGGGAAATAAAGTGCAAAGTGCCCAGAAGCTACAATCATACAGGTAAAAGCATTAAATGAAAATTTTCAATATTTTAAAAATTCGAGTGTCTCTCTCCCGGCTTCCGCCTCAAGAGTGTTGGTAGTCTCAAGCACAAGCTTATACTCAGCGCGGCTTTAAGGAGAAGGGGGCGTGGCCTCACGTCCGTGGGCATGGCCTGTGGGCTGTTTGAATAATGGCGGCAATAAGTGAGATCCCAGCCCGCGACAGCGCTTGCATCCGCTGTGCGGGATTAGCCAGATGGGAAATAAAGTGCAAAGTGCCCAGAAGCTACAATCATACAGGTAAAAGCATTAAATGAAAATTTTCAATATTTTAAAAATGTGAGTGTCTCTCTCCCGGCTTCCGCCTCAGGAGTGTCGGTAGTCTCAAGCACAAGCTTATACTCAGCGCGGCTTTAAGGAGAAGGGGGCGTGGCCTCATGTCCGTGGGCGTGGCCTGTGGCGGCAATGAGTGAGATCCCAGCCCGCGACAGCGCTTGCATCCGCTGTGCGGGATTAGCCAGATGGGAAATAAAGTGCAAAGTGTCCAGAAGCTACAATGATACAGGTAAAAGCATTAAATGAAAATTTGCAACATATGTTATTACTTTATCTGTAGTTAAAAACTTGAAATACCAACATATGTTATTACTTTATCTGTAGTAAAAACAAAATGGCACACTTTAAAATATATATTACCAGCAGCAGCAGCACAAACACACAAAAGAGCAATTGGAAAATATGACATGGGAAAACAAATGCAAATTAATTCAACAAGGTCCAATCACATGTGCTTGGCATTTCAGCTTTTAAACATGACACTTATTTAATTGTATTTTACTACATGATAATAACCCCATAGGGGAAAATTGTTGACGTCTTTTACTGCATTGAATTTCAGCACAGAGGCTCACCACATACACATGCTTTATTATGGATTTAAAATGTACCTGTGGAAAATGAACCTAGAGAAAATATTACAATTTTAGATAAATATATCATATGTGCAAAATTACAACATCCAAATTTAGAATCTTTAAGACTACTACAAAAGCATTCATATGCCAAACAGTGCTGCCAAAACACAAAAGAACTTGTAAATATCAATACTCTAAATACCCAATTCCCCATACAAGGGTCATTGAGCCTTAAGCAGTTACAAAATCAGACAGTTAGAAAAGCACATTCACAAAAATATTAATAATCCAAACTTTAACACTTTTAATTTTCGAAGTTTCTTAAATAATACACAACTAATAGTGGCATGTCTCAGATCACCTACAATAAAAACAACTATGTGTGTAAAAAGAGAGCCAGCAGAATGATTTATTAACAACTATAATTCCATACTTTACAAGCTTGGAAAGCAACCATTGACTTTCAGTTGGTGTATAACTGGTCCATAACTGGTCCATTCGTAACATTTCAGCGGTCCGCAATATTACTCTCCAAAACAGATCTGCCCCTTTTAATGTCACTGTGATATTAGAATGACTTGAACAATCAGTTATTCTGATTCCTTCCCCACACAATGTGGAAAGTGCCAATGCTCAACCACTAACTAACACTCACAGTGGCGCTAATTTATATTCAGGGTCTATAAATATTATCAGCTGCAACGTAGCAGGCCTTAGAGCTAAGGTAAGTCAACCTGACTATGTATCTTTGATTAGAAATTGCGATGATATATTGTTACAAGAGACTTGGGCCACTTCTGTGGTCTTTTTCGATGGCTACAATTGTTTTTTTTATGGTAGAGCTGTAGGTTGGCTCTCTTCTAGGTTTAAAGTTACTCAATGTCAATATCCTGGTAATTGCTCTAAAACATAATGCTTTATAGATTTTTATGATGAATGACAATCCTAATTCAAATATTTACAATTTGAATACTTTTAGACTTTGGGGAAAATCTGTTAGAACCATAGGGTTTTCCCCATCTGGTTATATGCCAATTTCAATGCCAAGGTAACAACTAGGGGGCACATTATGATGGCATAACGATCACCACAGCTGAGCCGGCGGTGGCGACTGTTACGCTATTGTCACTGAAATACCCCAGCCATATTATGATGGCAGGGGTATTGCGGTGGATGCAAAGTCCGTCCGCTGCTTTTCCATCCGGTCGACAAATGTTCAGATTGCCGGCCAGGCTGTGCTGGGGCATTAATATGGTGGCGTTGCCCAGCAGGCAGGTGAGTTGCATTAAGGCCCTTCTATGGGGATGATGCCGCCATGGAAGGGCTGGCGGGGATTGTTTGGGGGCCCGTTGCGGGCCCCCAGGGGGGGTGGGCGGTGCGCTTGAGGGGTACCCATGGTACCCCCCTGCAGGTCCCTGCACCAAGTGGCAGGCACCGCATGGTGCCCGCCACGTGGTGCAGGGAAATGCCAGGCATGCCCTTTTATCATTGCGGATGGTGCTGCATGCAACAGCACCGTCCACAATGGTAAAAGGTCAGGATGCACGCGCCAGTATGGCGGACGCATCCTAATTGGGCTGGTGGGACCGCCATATGTCTGGCGGTTGGTCCCATCACCGTTATGGTGGCGGGCGGACGAACTGATGTCTGCCCGCCATCATAATGAGCCCCTAGGTCTTTTGATTTAAGTATCCTAGTATGCTACCTACTGGCCACTGTAAATTTTAGGCAACTTTATTTCTAAACATGATCTGTTCAATGCATGCAAGTTTGATTACTTGTCCCTGACAAATAATTTACTGACTAAGGATGTGGTTGTACTACAACCATTGGTTATATTTTTATGACAGCAAGTTTTGAAGTATTTTTATACACCAACATTATGGCTGCAAATTTCAGAGATCACAATCTGTTGACCTGGTCTCTAATGCCTCCTCACCCTTTAGTTTGTAACCACAAGGTATATGCCAAAATGAACAAGAATGTTGTCATTACATGTTGGTCAGATACTTTTGCCTTCTTCCTTTAACCCCTTAACCGCAGCGTAAATTCTGCCGCTGTGATGGAGTTTTATTGCGCGGGCGGGGCCGCGTCGGGCAAGACGTGCGCAGCACTACCGAGTTAATGCTTGCGAGGGCTGTTGTCCAAAGCGAGCACGCAAGGGGTTAACTTTGCACCAGTATTTACAAAGCCTAACTATACTCCATTACAAAGAAGTGTGAATTATTGCCATGCGAGTTTGATTCATCTTATTCGTAAGCAAACAGGCACTTATGAAAAGCTCTGGCCAGGTCACCACGCTTAGAGGCTTCCACATGTAGAGAATTACATAATTGCATCCTGAACAAGAGGAAAGGTGAAATGTTAACTGCACATTGGGATAGATTTCTTGAGGCTGCGACTAAACATGTACCTAAAGGTTTTTGGGCTACACTTTATGATATAAAAGCTAGTGGCAAAGTTCTAACTACTATACATAAACATGTACATAAACACTTTTGGTTTCTCATTTTTAATCGATTTATAGTTTTAACAAGGATGTTATTCTTACAAATTGTACTGTACTTTGCCACACATCTACTCAGGCCAAGTTTTTTTGTAAATAAAAGAAGTATTTATTGCTTTAGTCTAAAGTTCCCCAGGTAAAGCTCCCGGGTCTGACGGGATACCTAAGGATTTTTTTTTAAAGTAACTCGGAGGTATGGTTCCCATTGTTAACTAACAATTTCAACAATTGCGGCACCACAAACTTCCCTCTTTCCGGGTTGGCTTTAATTATAGTCCCTATATTTAAAAAAAAAAAGGGAAATTAATGGAGATGGGTTTATACAGGCCCATTTCCTTTATAGACTTCTCCGTCAAGGTTCTGGGAAGAGTGACTTTTAACAGGATATGGGAGTAGACTAATCAAAAAATATATTATGTGACAGTCAATATGGTTTTAGAAAGCACCTTGGCACTTTAGAGCAATGTCTCAATTTAAAACTCTTTTTGAAAGTTCAGTCTAGCAAAACCCAGTAGTTTGTTTTTCGCTTTTATAGGCCTACCTAGTGCCTTCAGCAGTTAATCAATGCAAACTTTGTCACCTATTATTCGAGATAGGTTTTAATATAGCACTTTTTAGGCAAATGTGTAAAACAATTTTGATGCTGAAGGTCAATTTGGGACTAACTGGGAACTTACTATTCAGCTTCAAAGAGGTGTGTCTCAAGGCTGTATATTAGCCACCTTATTGTTCATTTTCTATATCAACAATATGAATTCCAATTTATTGAATTGTTGTTTTGACGTACCCATGATTAGAGGTACCTTCATGCCCGTCTTCCTATATGCTGACAATGCAGTGTTACTGACACTAACGCAGAGGGCTTTACTCAATTTAGTTTCTTCAAATTGGAATTTCCATCTGGCTTAGACCTGGGCACTACATTTGGTAAGTGCAAGTTACTACATTTGCTAAGTAGCACGTTATGTCATTTGGCCCAGGGAACTTAAATCTGTGCAAAATTTCCATTGATAATAATTCTCTTGTCAAGGTTTTTATTTTTCTATATTTATGTGTTGTTTATGTGTTTTTTATAGTAGTTATTCCTAGAAAACTAACATTGGGATCCGTTACCAGAAATACTTGCGTTCAGTGGCTTGCTTCTGCAATTTAACAACAAAACCGGAGAGAAAACGTTTGATTCCTCTGTTGGAACTATATATCGTCATCAGTGTATTCCTATTGCTAATTATAGAACAGGAATATGGGATTACGGCAAGAGCTTCATGGTACAGTCTGAAGCGCATCGCTTTTGCAAATGTCTTTTTACTGCACTATTTGTATCATGAGGAGCTTGAATAACAAGAATCTATTGAATTCGCCCCACTACTACTTTCAGTTTTATTTTGGACGAATGTGCATGCGTCTGTAAAATGTTCACTTATAATGCATTTTCTATCATGTGACAAATGGCTGACAATACCCTGGTCACAATGTGCTAAATGTAGGTTTACCAGATTGGGTCATCCAGCATAATATTGATGATGCTTAATCAATCATTAAAAAAGATAAAGACTGGGTGAACAACTGTTTCTAGGAATGCCTTCGTCTAGCCAGAGAAGAAATTGAATACAAAAGTTCACCATCAAGCAATTATAAACCAATCTTACTCTACCTTGGAGCCAATCTTGTCCTCGGTTTCTAGTCAATGGCAGCATTCTCTCCCCTTTCATTGTTGAACTGGCCTTGTGCAAGGTCTTTTATGCTTCTCTCTTGGACAATTTGGTTCCCTTATGACCATGTGATGGTTAATCCTCCCAGTCTTTATTACATTTTACTCTCTTCTGCAGAATTTATATCAGATTCCCCAAACATTTTTTTTAATACCAGTGTTGAGAAAGTATGATTTTGAACTATGTTGTATTTCCTTATACTTTTTACAGTCTTTCTAATGAATTTGGGTGCTTTGCAGTAGGTAGTGTCTTAAAATCTGCTGTATAATGCAGCAGACAAATGTTATTTTAACTACTGTGTATTTGTATGTTGTTTTTTAGGATGCTGTACTTTTTATACATGCCCATGGCTGGCTGTCTGTCTTGTCGATCAAAAAGAGGGACGAGGGGCTAGTTTATTGAGGTCCAGCATACATGCCCCAAGAAAGGCTATGTCGCAAGAAGAGTACGAAGTTCCTCGGTATTAATGTGTTGGGAGGTTTAGAGAATGAGAGGGTAGTTGGGTCACAGGAGGACTGCTAATGTGTGAGATAAGGAGAGGGAATTCTCCTTATAGGAACTAGGGCTTTCACACACCTAGCGAGCTAGGTGTCATGCTTCATCATTTGAGCCTGCCCCTCGCCAGGTCGGCGCTGCAATACCTGGCGGGCACCCGTAACCGGGGCTCTTTGTCGGGGACCTTTTGTTCCTGCCGGTGGGTGCAGTGGGGGCGAGGGGCCTAATGTGTTTAGATGTAAGGGAATATGTGAATTCAAATAGGTCAGTTAGTCCTAACCAAGCTTTTATTCCAAAGGTAAACTGCCTAATTAAAAGGTGGAGAGGGGCGGAGAACTAGTATTTAAGCGTCTAGTGATATGCGCCCTTGTCTCGGATGATCGACATGTTTCGTGTCTCAATTGTCAAACCAATCAGGACACTTCTTCAGGATCAGCGTAAAACGATCTACACCAAGGCAAGTGAAAACTACATACCCCGTACGTTCATAGTAGACCTAGAGGTAGGATACAAAATAGGTGGGGGGACATGTAAAGAACACATCAGCAATAGTGTGAGTGGATCATTATTAACCAGTGGAACAATCACTGCCCAAGGATGCTCAATCACACCTAGAGTCATAGTATGACATGCAGGTCTAGTATCCAGCGTATTCACAATATGCTAAAACCAAGTGAATAATTATCTCAACAAATACTTTTATGAAAGGCCCCCACTGGGGTGCTCGTGTGCATACAAAATACTGTGAGTGGTATAAAGCTCAATAATCAAATTGTACTCGATCCATTACAATCACATAGAAAGGGTTAGCTTAATAAAATTAAAGGAAATGGAATGAAAGTCAGGACATAGCAGGACTCACCTATACTGCCCACAAATATTGCTTGCTACAGTAGCCGGCGGTAAATAGACACCAATTGGTCCTATTGGGGAAGGGAAGAAGGTGGCGTCACAATCGAACTCCTAGTTAGCCATTTAAGAACAAAAATGAAGAGTTTCAAAACATTGCGATAAATGTGGATGAGGACGTCCAAAGTTAGGGTATATCCATAAGGTGGCGTTGTCCCCGTAGAGGACCCAACCCAATGCCACAAGTCATGCAAAGCGCTAACCACCCCGGGACCGAGCCACCGACCGGTGTGTCTCCAGCAAGCTGGAGCACGTCCTATCAGTAACACGGAGCTGGGACAGCGTCGCGTCTATATGCTCGCTACACCAAGGATGGGACTCTCTGAAGGTTGCCAGAAGGGGCCCATAGCTTAGAACACCCACCTAATAGCGAGGGAAATAATGTCGGGTACTCACCGGCATCCAAGACGCTGGCACGTGAAAGACCTACCCAGACGCCACCGGGATGGTGAAGGTGCATCGGCGGCGGGTCATAATGTATTGGTGCGCGTGGATCATGTGATAGGTCACGTGTTTGGCTCAACCCAAGACATAGAAAAAGTACCATTTAGCTCACAAAGAGGCAACGTGGTGGCGGCCATTATAATGTGTTACTGTTAATGGCGTTTGTATCTAGTTATAAGACCTGAAAGTGTCTCCTGTGTTTTTCACGGGACTAAGCTCCAGTGTGTGTCAAGATGTGAAACAAAGACCAGGGGATAATAGTCATGTAAGTGGTAATCAGGCAACATAGTGAATACCACAAGTTACATGGTATCACTGCGTAGTTAAACTGGTGAAACCACAAATGTAAATCGGTAGTATAGACTAGTTGGTAATATAGGTAATCGTGGTGTCATTTATACCCTCATTGAATTATCTGTGGTCAATGATATACTGTGCCAGGGCTGTTCGGGGGTCAATTCAATGAGCCCCAAGGGATATCATCGTTGAGGCCAGTAGTGTGTACTGACAGTCTATGCACCCATCTCTGTTCAACTCTAAACAGTGCATCTTTGTTGATAATTGGGAAGGCTTCTAGTATAGTCCAATGAAGGTTATCAGGGGTGTGTGGTGCTTCTTTGTAGTGAGTGTACAGTTTAGTCGTGACCCTCTGGCAACGGATGTTGCTGCGGTGCTCAGCAATCCTAGTATTGATAGGTCGCATTGTCATGCCTATGTACTGCATGCCACAAGGGCATGTGAGCATCTAGATGCATTGCTTGGTGCTACAGTTAGTGTGTCTCTTTTGTGTCCATTTGAAGTTGGGTTGTAGTGACAGCTCTTTAGTAGCGGTAGTCAATGGGCATGCAACGCATGAACCCCAGGGATAGTGCCCAGTCACTGCTGGCATACCCTATAGGGTCCTATGAGTGTCGATATTAGGTTTTCTAGGTCTGGTGTGCACCAGTGAGTCTTTGAGGTTGCGAGTCCTCTTGTACGCAAATCTGAGTTTGGGTAGATTTAGATCCCCTGTGTTCAAGATTTGTCAATGTTTCAGAATTATCTTCTTGATTCTTGTGGAATCTGGGGTGAAAGATGTCACACATGTGAAGATATCAGTCAGTGGTTTGGGACGGGGTTCAAATAGCGCCTCCCTTGGGTTGCCCCTGGCCCTTTTCAATGAGTTACTGATTTGTCTCTCAGAGCAACCCCTAGCCATGAGGTTAGATGCCAAGGTGCTGGCTTCTGTCTTGTAGCCAGTGATTGTGGTGGAATTGCGTCTGATTCGTAAAAACTGACAGAAAGGGAGGTTGTCTCTCAGCGCTTTGGGGTGGTGGCTGGAGTACAGAAGTAAACTATTTCGGTCGGTTGGTTTTTTGTACAATGATGTTGTTAGACCTCCTGTTGTGAGGGTGATATTAAAATCTAAAAACTGAATGGATGTATCAGCAATTGTGTGGGTGAACTTGAGATATTCATTAAGTCCATTAATCCACCTTACAAATTCTTCACAGTCAGCTCTTGTACCATGCCAAAAAAATCAGAATATCGTTGATGAAGCGTTTCCACAGTTTCAGGTTATCATGGTATAGATTGCCAGTGTTAAAGATGTTCTCTTGTTCAAATGCTGCCGTGTAAATACAGGCTAGGCTGGGATCAAAGGTGCTCACCATAGATGCACCCTGGCTCTGATGGAACAACTGTTGTGTGAACTCAAAGAAGTTCTCCGTCAGAGCCAGGGTGGCACACTCCATTATGAAGGAGATTGGAGTAGGCGATGACCACTCCCGGGTGTTGAGAATACTCTCAATGGTTGCTAGGGTGGCCATCTGAGGAATGTTTGTATAGAGGGCCTCGAGATCAAGGGTGACAAGGAGGTCTCTCTTGTGGGTGTGGTGTTTCATCTATGATTCACAAGATGTCGGTAGTGTCTCTCACAAATGATGAAGTTTCTCTCACGACTGGTTGCAGGAAGTGGTCACAGAAAATGGAGAGGGGCTCCAAAATGGAACCAATCCCTGAGACAATTGGACGGCCAGGAACCGGGGTGATCCCTTTATGAATTTTAGGTAAGGTGTACAAATAGGGTACCCTTGGTTCCTTGGCGATCAAGAAGTCTGCCTCCTTGTGGCTAACCCAGCCGTTGGTTTCTGCCTCATATACCAGTGTGGAGATCTTAGTTGCCAGACGGGGTGTGGGGTCTGTCTGAATAGGGGTATAGTATATCTCATTAGAGAGTTGGCGTAAGCATTCAGTGTTGTAGTCAACAGTTGATTGTACCCTGGCCAGCCTGCTTTATTGTGATGGTTGGGTCATCAGCTAGGGCTCTGACTGTGTTTTCTTCCGAAGTAGAAAGATTATGAAAAGGTGCCTGTCACTGTGGTAGGTCTAGCTCTTGAGGACAGCCTGTTCTAAAGCTATGACCTCCACTGGGACCATATTGTTATACGGTGTGAAAGATGAAGGATTCATCAGTCCTGAGCCCTCCAGTTCAATGGGGGAGTGTCTTTAAAGAAAGCCTCGAGTCTTAAGGTCCGAAACCAATTGTGTATTTCACAATGTGTTTGGAACTTGTCCGCCTTAGGAGTAGGGACAACACCTAGACCTTTCTGTAGTATAGCCTTCTCAGGGTCAGAAAGGGTGAGATGAGAGAGGTTAACCACTAAGTCTTCCTGCCTTGTGTCTTGCTCCTGGTGTCCATCCCGCTGGTTGTCTGGTCTTGCCATTGGACCTGTTTTTGTGTGCCTCTTCTGTTGCACCCTCTTCCTCTGCCCCAACCTCTGTCTAAAAAAGGTGAGTTACCATGGTTAAAGTATTGAGGAGGGGGAGGGCCCTGTTGGTATTGGGGAAATTGCCAGAAGGGAGGAGGGGGTCCATGGTATTGCATTGGCCCTTGGTATGGCGGTCCGTTGTAAAACTGGTTAGATCGTTGGTTTGACCGTTGGTTCCTTCTCATGTTAATATTGCCCCAACTGTCTGTGCTAGAGTTACTGTCACTGGAGTCTCTCCTTTCAGAATTGTCGGCTCTGAGATAAGGGTACACTTTTTCCTTAGAGAATTTCTGGATATCTTTCTGAAGTTTGTTTATTTTTTGCTTCATAAGATAGGACTTGTTCTCTGTGATCTCTGTATTAATTTCCGCGAGCTTGACTTTGTATGCGGAGATTTGAATAGTGGTTTTCAGGGCTCCTTCAGCAATCTGAATTCTAATCAGAAGGGCATCTGCTAATCTTTTTGCCGTGTTGATAATCAATACCAACCAGTCCCTAGTACACTTCCACGCGACTAGGGACCATTCTTTCTTGGAAACAGGGTCCTCGAGGAACAGTCTGGGAAAGGTGCTGACTATTAAACCTGGGGGAGTGATGCTGGCTCGAAGGTACTCGGTCATAAGTGCACCGTGGAGAGTAATCTTTACCCATTTTCTTTTCAAAGCAGTTTATGAGTTCCAATCGTCAGAGATGGCACCTGAGGATGAACTCCCATCTATCCCCAGCAAAGAAGGTGTCCGTGACTACATCGTCTCCAAAACTCAATCCATGGCGGTCGTCCATGGAGGATGAGTGTGTTGTCAGAGATGGGCCAAAGTGGATCTAACAGTGATCCCCTGGTATCCTTATCGTAAAGTCCCACGGGAGTGTCCCGTGCTAGATATGTCGATTAAAAAGAGGGACGAGGGGCTAGTTTATTGAGGTCCAGCGTACATGCCCCCAGAAAGGCTATGTCGCAAGAAGAGTACGAAGTTCCTCAGTATTAATGTGTTGGGAGGTTTAGAGCATGAGAGGGTAGTTGGGTCACAGGAGGACTGCTGATGTGGGAGATAAAGAGAGGGAATTCTGCTTATAGGAACTAGGGCTCTCACACACCTAGCGAGCTAGGTGTCATGCTTCATCATTTGAGCCTGCCCTCGCCAGGTCAGCGCTGCAATACCTGGCAGGCACCCGGAACCGGGACTCTTTGCTGGGGATCTTTTGTTACTGCCGGTGGGTGCAGTGGGGTTGAGGGGCCTAGTGTGTGTAGATGTAAGGGAATACGTGAATTAAAATAGGTCAGTTAGTCCTAACCAAGCTTTTATTCCAAAGGTAAACTGCCTAATTAAAAGGTGGAGAGGGGTGGAGAACTAGTATTTAAGTGTCTAGTGGTATGCGCCCTACTCTCGGATGATCAACATGTTTCGTGTCTCAATTGTCAAACCTATCAGGACACTTCTTCAGGATCAGCGTAAAACTATCTAAACCAAGGTAAGTGAAAACTACATACCCCGTATGTTCATAGTAGACCTAGAGGTAGGATACAAAATAGGTGGGGGAACATGTAAGGAACATATCAGCAGTAGTGTGAGTGGATCATTATTAACCAGTGGAACAATCACTACCCAAGGATGCTCAATGACACCTAGAATCATAGTGTGACATCCAGGTCTAGTATCCAAAGTATTCACAATATGCTAAAACCAAGTGAATAATTATCTAAACAAATACTTTTATGAAAGGCCCCCACTGGGGTGCTCGTGTACATACAAAATACTGTGAGTGGTATAAAGCTCAATAATCAAATTGTACTCGATCCATTACAATCGCATAGAAAGGGTTAGCTTAATAAAATTAAAGGAAATGGAATGAAAGTCAGGACATAGCGGGACCCACCTATACTGCTCGCAAATGTTACTTGCTACAGTAGCCGGCGGTAAATGGACACCAATTGGGTCCTATTGGGGAAGGGACGAAGGTGGAGTCGTGATCGAACTCCTAGTTAGCCATTTAAGATCAAAAATGAAGAGTTTCAAAACATTGCGATAAATGTGGATGAGGACGTCCAAGGTTAGGGTATATCCATTAGGTGGCGTTGTCCCCGTAGAGGACCCGACCCAATACCACAAGCCATGCAACGCGCCGCCCACCCCGGGACCGAGCCACCAACTTGTTTCGTCTGTCTTACAATTAATATTAGATGCCTATGCTTGTGCAGTTTACATCATTTCTTATATCAGTAAATCACAAAGAAGCATTAATACAAATAATAGCCCATGCTGCAAAAGAAGTACAGTATAATACTAAAAATGAACTAAAGCACATAGGCAACACATTTTTAAACAGTATAGAAATCAGTGCACAAGAAGCTGCTACTTAATGGCATACTTAGAAACTATACATTTGTTACACGATTGATCACTCAACATATAATATGGGAATTCTATAGAAAAATTCAGCAAATGTCCAAACATTGGAACAATGTACATCAGCATATTATAAATCCTTGCACAACCATAATAATACAATTAGAATAAATATCTAAATGACAATTAGCATTTACTTTCAGAAACAATTATATGTAATCTTAATTTGTAATGTAATTCAATCAGAAAGACAATAAAAGTACAATAAAAAAAGAAGACCTTGAAACAATTAAAAAAAGATGATCACAATAGAGGAATACAAACAACATACAATTTAAATACAAGACAAAGTAAAACAATGAACATAAGCAAATTATCCTCTACTGCAGATTTAACTAACACAATGATTCTGAAAATCATTATTGAGAATGATTAATGCTATACTACCCAGGAAGGGTAGAAAACAAAATCAGTGGAAACAACACATACTATGAAATATATAATGAAGTCAAATACAATGTTTTTCAACATCATAATGAATCTAATATGAATACTGAAATCCTTTCCCATTTAGATAACACCCTAACAAATAACACAACATTAACACATCCACTCTCTCCAATAATTATTCATACACAAACTACAATAACATCATCAGACTTAACATCACACAATGAACTGAATTATGAACAACAAACCATATGGAAATTATCATTAAATTTAGGTATCCAAAGCAATGCTGAAGAAAATATAAATAGAATACATAACTACTCTATCGTTGATGATTAATAATTTAACTTCATGCGTAATTTAACAACCAAACAACAAAACTTTGTTTACCTTCATTTACACTGATTCAGAACCAAAAGACACATGCTACATACACATTCTGTACTGGTGGTGCAGGAGTTGGAAAGACCTTTCTCATTACTGCACTTTATCAAACATCATTTTGTTATTAGAATACAAAAACAAATCCTAGATGACATTTAAATATTACTTGTGGTTCCCACAGGAAAAGCAGCACATAATAATAATGAAACAAAATCACGCAGCACATACATAATTCCTGTGTCACAAAGTTTTAATTATAAACTGCTATCACATAAACAAAGAACTATTCTTCAAAATCGGCTAATGCATCTCAAAGTACTAATAACTGATTACATTTCAATGGTTGGGGCAAATATGTTCAATTTTATACATACCAGATTACAAGAGTTAAACTTCCAATCAGCCCTTTGGGGGCATTTTCATTTTAGCAGTTAAAGATTCTTCCCAAATAAAACCAGTTCTTGATGCAGTCTGATCTTACAGAACAACTCAAATAACCTATATTGGAAATATTACCAAAAGATTTAAGTAAAACTATAGGACTTTAACACCCATTACATGTTGCATTAAAACTACAATACCATCTTAATTGTAATGCAGCTGTCAATGGTGAGTCAACTAATGGAGCATCAGGAATAATAGAATATGTAGAACCTATAAATAATACACCTACTATTGTTTTGATTGCATTTGATAATTAAGCTATTGGCATACTTACAAGGGAATAAAACAAACACTTATATCACACACACGTATTTATAAAAATAGGACAGCCATACGCTGATTTCTGCACAGTTCCAATACACAAAGAAATTAATTACTTATTATATGCAAACAATTCCCCTTAATACAAGCATCAGCAAGAACAATGCATGGAACACAAGGTGAGACTACTGAACCACTTTACATACACAAACAATAGCAAAATACATAACTTGTACCATGTTGACTTAGGCAGAGCAAGATCCATTACAAACATTCAAAACTTTAATGAGAAATCATCATAAATCTAAAAGCCAACTAAGACATGAAAATATTCACAAACATGACATTTAACATATCAGTTACACAATTAAACACATAGAGCATACAGATTAAAATTGAATATAAAATATATGATCACTTCAAATGCAATGCAAATCCAGGGCATCTTATAGCAGTACCATGAGGGCTGACAATATTTGTCATACTGAGATAAACACTTAAAAAAAATGCAACTAATAAAGCTGTTTCCATTCTACAATAGAATCATTCAATATATGGCAAATGCCATGTTCAACAAACTCAACATGGTATTTTTTATTCACTACAAGAAAGATATTTTCCTACTAGCAATTCATTTTTACATTTCATCATAATTAAAAACAATACCCAATTGCAACATTTTACAGACCTCCACAAATACCAGCACAAATACGATTACAATTAATAAAAAACATTATAAACTTCAACCCCAATCATACCTACATCATTTTGGGCGATTTGAACAGTGATCTCACTAAAACCTGTACACAAATGTATCTACTGAAAGAATGTATGCAACAAAGATGTCAATGCTCATAGTTCATTATGAACTATTGCTACAAATTTCCCAATCAATATTAGATCACATATACACAAATGACAACTTGGTAAACTATGGAATATTAGAATCATACTACAGTAACCACAAAGCACTATGGCTAATGATTCCATAATAAAATGAACAATAGAATATCAAATAAGTATGCAACTTTATTTCTCTTTGCAGATGTTTTCAATTCCAGATATTCCTGGAAAAATAGTGTACAATGACAACAAATAGCATCAAATACCAATAAAAGCAAATATCATCAAATGCTAAAAAAAAAACTACTACAAAAATGCAAAACATCCTTCTATTTCACACTATAATTTCCTTTGCTTGAATCTTTCCCATAAAAACACTCTTCCCGTCCTTTATACTTTCTTCCATCCGTTCCATATTAATTACTACTTCATCTTTCCCTTACATTCCTTTTCATTCTAAAATTCAACTAACATTAAATTAACATCAACACAAAAAAAAATTGTTTTTTACAGGAAGAAACAGTAACAACTGTATTACAGGACAATTACTAAGAGAATCAATCACAAAAGACTCCAGAGAAGCAAGACAGTTTCTATTGAAAATTGGTGATAACATCAAAATAACTCATGTTCCAGTACATGAATCGAATGGAAAAAACACATGAAACTCTACAAAATGCACCCAACTTCAAGTAACATTACAACCAATATAAAATAACAATAAGGATAAAAACAGTTAACTATTCCCTCATTTTTATTTCACAGATAACATGATAACAGATAACAGGAGCACTACTGGAGACTATCACAATTCACACATATAGAATTGAAAATGCTAATGAAAAAAGTACTTTAACTATGCAAATGAGTAATACTAAAAATCTTCAGTCAATGGATATTGCAAATGACCTACCAATGGACTGTTTCATCAAGTCGATAACTTTAAGATAAGATCTACTGATTCCCTGTGCAGTGCTTTTTGTAATATATACTACAAAAATTATTTTGGAACAATGTGATTAAAAATACTAGAATGTGAAAAACTGTATTTTCATTACATTAAATATTTTAAAGTATTTTATATTTTACACATTTCAAGAATATATTGTCCTTTATGTAAATAAAAAATAAAACACACACTTGCTTTTTCAATGTACTCAGAGAAACACGGGAGAAAAAAACCCATCAAAACAAACTCTCACCTACACCTACTCACACACACAAGGCAACCAAATGCATATACAACCTACATCATCATCTACAAACACCAGCCTACCAACTCCACTAGACGACCACCATAGCATCACCCTACCCATCACAACCCTAGGCACCACCACCTTCACCACTACCACCCTCCCAACAATTCCCTAATCGCCACACCAATCCTAACTACCCCTACCATAACCAACACAACCACCACACTAAACAATACATCCTAACCAACACCACCATGCCACCACCCTAACACCACCACATTACCACCAACACCCTCCCCATCACCCTAACAGCTACCAATATTGAAACCACTCACACCATCAAATGCCAAACCAAAACCACTTTCCTAATCTTCATCAACAACCTTACCACCAACAACGCTCAAGACCACAACTACCAACCTAGCCAATAACACCATCAACCTAATCAAGAGCACTGACCAAATAACACCACCACCCAAAGCATCAACACCCTCAACACCACCACCAACTTAAACACCACTACTCTAACCAATAACACCTCACTATCAACCATCCTCTTAGACACCACCACCCTATGCTCACCACGACAATCCTACTGAACAATCCCCTAACCACTAGACTAACCATTAACAACAGTCTCACCAGCATACCCAGCATAACCCTAACCACCACCCGTTTACTCAACATGGCACTACTGAAAAAGCTCTTCCATTAAAAAACTATTCTAATAATTAATTGATTGTTGACTTCATAAAAGGTTGGGGTCTATATTTGCAGTTATTTACTATCCTGTAACTTGTTCTCTCCTGAAGCGATTTACATATGACCTATCTATCAACCTGTCCGCCTATTCTATAGAAATCAGAATTTAAATGTTAAGAAGGAACTCCACGGTACACCCTAGGGTGACTGCGCAAAGGCAGATTCACTTTTGCATACAATTGTTAATCAATCAATTATGTGGCATTCTTTTAATAAAGCAACCTACAAACACAGTCAATCCACATCGAAACCAGTTGTGTGGCCTGTCCTTTCTCTTCATGTGTTTGTCCCACCCCTGGAGCATGGCCTCATTATTGGTGTCCTATCCACTGCTTACTTTTGAGATACTCCTTTTAGATCTCACCATAACCAGTGCATGCACTAAAACTTTCAAAACATTTTATTTACTTAAAGGCCATTTGAGCCAGTCCAATAATTACCATTCCTTGGCTTCATTGTCCTTTTTATTTGCTGCCTTCTAATTGGCCAGCGCGTTCCTCTGTCCATCTTATTTCTCAAATCACACCCTGGCATTGTCCGTGTTGATTCTAACCCTCCCATTAACTATGTTGCCTCCCCATCACCCAACATAAAAAAGTAAGGCTGTAAGGCAGCCATGCTGGCCACGTCATACTGCTTTTTTAACCCACCCATTGTCCGAGTTGCTTCTCCCATTGCTGCCCCATTATGTATGCTTCTCTTGTAGGCTGACGCAAAATATGGATAACATATACACAAGACAATAGCTGAAATGGATGGACTCGAAGACCCCCCTATATGTAATGTATGGTTATTTGTGAATGTTTTGATTGCAAGAGCCTTGCAAAGAGCTAAATCTATCAGACCTAAAAATAATTTATGCCTTACCACTGTGCTCCCCCATCCATGCATATTAACGGAAGCACTCTTTGGCAGTGTCGAGATATGTTATGGAGAGATATGTTATGGAACAAGAAAAGGATAATTTAAATAAGACGAAAGCTGATTTAAATAACAGCTGTAAATGCAAAGATTTACGTAAAACTTAATACAAACGAGATGAAAATGACACTTGTTTTAAATATGCAGACTGCACTCGGCAGTTATAGCTATTAGTCTATGCCGCAGAAATGCTTAAATGCAATTTTTTGTTTAGCTAGAAGTGAACTCGACAGAGTTGAAATGTGCACAATACAATTTAGAAACTTGACCTCAATATGACATGCTTAGAAATGTTCATTGTAACTGACGAATGTTCCGGTTCAACAAATGTATTTGAATTTGCTAAGAAACATCTGATCGCGATAACTAAACTTACTATTTATCGCATATTTCACATAATGCTTGAATAGAATAGTTGAACATATTAAAACAGCATTACTTGTTTGAGTTAATGAAATGCAATACTAAACAGTATTTGGCAAGCTGATATTTCTTTTCCTTAGCATAGTTCACTATGTACTTAATGAAATATTAACATTGGAAGCTTAAACGTGTTTAATACCTATGGGAAAAGGTACGTACGCAAGATGTCTGTTAAAAAACGTTGTGATCCAACTTTGCAAGCTGCATGTTATTTCATTGGAAAGGAAAAGCTGAACTTACTCTCAGATGAATGCTGTTATCCAATAAGATGCAAGGAGGAGAGACCTGCTACACAATTTGCAACATTGTTTTTGCCTTTTATATTAGTGGTGTTCCTAGTTAGAGCCAAGCCATTTTTTCAGACTCAATGCTTTTTCGACACAGCTATCCTCCGAGACTCATTCCATTGTTCTTTTTGACAGTTGCTACCGCTGCTGTTCTTCCTTTGTCTTATTATTGATGCTCAAATTTGACAGATTGCTACTGCAACTGTATACTTTTGCTCAAATTATTGAGACTCGGCTGAGTTTCATTAACTTGTTTTGAGCTTTATGCTCTCTTTATCTCACTCTTTTCCTTTGAAATTGAACTCTTCATGAGTTCTAATAACTTTAAATTGTGATCCTGTTCTTTAGAATAGGGATTTCAGTCCTTTATGGAACACGTGTAATGCATTATTTGTTCTAATCATTCTTTTTTATGAGATATCTGTGAACATACTCTATTTATTGACTAATTTGAATATAAAGATACTTACTAATCTCTTAATGAGAAATAAAACTTTTCAAACTATTTCAAACTCTCATCATTGACTGAACATTAGAACTGTTACTGCGATTTAATTTAGATTGATGAAATAGCTCCTGGTTAAAATCACTGTGGCAAAGATTCATCACCGGAACAAATGGTACTTTCAAGCAAGTGCAGGAATGGGGCTTAACCCAGAACTTGATGGCAAGAAAAGGTGGAACCATATTTTTTAAATGTTGTTCCATCTCCGCGCTATCAGCTTTCTGGTAGCAGAGATATGGTTCACACCTTGAACAAGGAACTATAAAATAATTGCCCAAGTAAGAATAATATACCCAACTTCTGAAATCTGATTCCCGAAGCTTGAAGAACTGACAAAGTGAGATTTTCAAAGGCATTGCTGTTTTGGAGGTGTGAGTATGAATAGGGTGAACCGTCGTCCATTGTAATTGTGTTTACTGTAGTATTATTCAATTGAGAGTGAATGGTTGGATGAATGGAGATGTTTAATATTTTATATGTAAAGAAGTTGAAGAGTTTCAGGCTGGATGTAGCCTAAGTTCCTAGGATATTGAGACACGTGGAGAAAACACTTAAGTAGCAATTGTTGTTTGCTATTTCTTGTTTGCAGGTGTTTGTGGTGTAGATTATGAGGTCTCATCACCTACAAGATTGAGATAGGGACACTAAGGAATTGTGTTTGTTCTAAAATTGATTGATTTTAGCAGACCCTGTCTGCGCAAAGGGTGAAGCTGCATTGATTAGAGTGATTTCATGCTGGCCTAGATTTCACTTTCAAATCTGAAATTCTTTTTGTGTGGCAATCTTACTCCAGAGGCTCAAGGAGCGGTAGGAGGTTTCCCTACATCAGGATTTATTCCAACTTCTCGGAATTCACAGATTGTTGCATGGAGAACACCTCAGACGGTCGAAGCATTAAGAAATGGGGATGGATTGTTTTACCACAATAACCTAGGAGAAACAAATGTGTTTGAAGATGAGATTTTCCCACCATGGTTTGAGGAAGCTGCAGGGTTTAAAAAAGACAGAGAACACTGTGCAGACAGCTGGCACAGAACCGGAGAATGAGAGGCCACTAAATATTTCCAAATTAAAAATTTAACTAGAAGAAATCATTAGGGGATGTCTAGATTTGGATCTATATCAAGAGAAATAACGGATTTACCCGTGTATAGAAATTACAAGACGTGCAGCAATTACATATGATATACCGAGTTAGCACGCAAAAATGAGGTTCATCTACCGAAGGAACAAAAGAATCAATACATGAGATCTATGAGTGGTTATTGCTAGTATTTCAGCAGCACCATGGAAGAGTAACACTGGAAGTTTTGTAACTCAGTTCGTATTAGGGTGATACCAGAGATTAGTGTGCATATACATCAAAGTGTAATTTGGTGGCAGAATAAAGCACTTGATGAGATCCTGAGGCAAAATATTGCAGTGATAAATAAGAGATGAAGCTGAAAAAGATTAAAGACAAAAGTATGTTAGCTCTGGCAAAGCTTGCTCAGAAAGGTTTTTAGAATTTTTCTTTTGCAGGTAATCAAGGAGGTATGCAAGGAGTTTTTGTTCCATAAGAAAGTTTTCAGGGTAATCTAGGAGGAGGTTTTGGTATTTCACAGGGGAGAGGCAGAGTTGTTCCAATTGATCCGGTTCAGGAATAGATTTAGCAACGCTGAAGATGACCCCTTGTTACGTTTGTTACAGGGTCAGGCATTGGAAAAGGGAGTGTAGGTTTAACCCTGATAATGTTAATGGAAATGTACAGATGAAGAGAGGAACGCAGATTCAGAACATGCCAGTAGAAAATACAAATGCAGCACAAAAACAAATTATGCAGATACTGGTCCCACAAGCCCAAATAATCTTGCAAAATATGGAAAATCCCAGATTTAATTTAATCCAGATGCCAAAAGAAAATTAAAATCTTTTCCAGAACCAAAAATCTAAATACATTTCAGTAATTAACTGTTTTCGATAAAGACCGTTCAGTTTCTGATATTTCTCAATGACGATGCCTGAGGGGGGAGGATGACTGCATGCTTGGCGCAGTCTTCGAGGTAGACCAGAGTGGTCCATTCTTAGAAGGTGAGGTGAATGGCCACCCTGTATCATTTTTATTTTTATAAATCCAGGTGCTACCAGATTAACTTCACACCTACAGGACAGGAGCATCTATTATTCAAATATATACTCTCTTGATAGCAAAGTTATGACTTAGACGTCCATAATCACTTTTATACTTTACATTTCCATTATTGAGAAAAATTGATATACATCACATATATAAATCATTTGACCAAAGGACGAAACACGTTGGCTATGCTGATTGTTTTTTTGCATCTACAAAAGAAAAGAAATAAATCAAGATTTGAGACATCAAGATTACGTGACTCCTGTGCATCACTAATGAATATTCATGTGAATTTGGTCAAATGAGTTATATATGAGACGTGTATCAATTTTTCTCGTTAATGGAAATGTAAAGTATAAAAGCGATTATGTAGAGTAAGTCATAACTCTTTAGTATCAAAGAGAATATATATTTGGATAATAGATGCTCCTGTCCTGTAGGTGTTAAGAAGCTTTTTTTTCGTGGTTCAGTGGCAGTTAGTTCACAAACAGTTGAGTTTCTGGGTCTAGGTATTGAATAAATGCTGACGAATACTAGTGCGACTGTTCTATAGCCTTACTGCCTTTCACCTATAAAAAAAAGCTACCAGATGTACTGCTTGGACTATGGAAGTCCCGGACCTACCCCTGTCAGGAAAGAAGATCCAAGTTGTAAGAGTTTCAAATAAACAAATTACAAAGCAAGTCTCAGAAAAGAAACCTGGTAAAACAGGTTCATTTGAGGTAAATCACCAGTTCGCTGTTTGTGATATGAGCTCTGTGAATCTTTTAGGGAGAGATGTGTTGTGCAAGTTAAATTTTACAATTTATCGTGCACTAGAAAGTGTCTAATTCCAGACTCATGAGGAGGATGTGGAATCTGAAATTGCTCATCAAAAGACAGCTGTACGATTGTTCGGCTTTCTTTTCAGTGCCATTGCACGAAGACAGATAGTTTCTTTTTTCTTTCTTATTTGATCAGAGTGTTTTGGCCTTCTGCCAAGACCTGCAAGGGTATACGGAGAGACCATCCATCTTAATTTAGATTTTGAAAAATAATATAGTCATTACAGATGCCCTACAGAGCAGTGCTCCTGCAAATTATTGATGATCTAATCGTGGCATCAGAGACATGAGAAGCTTGTAAGCAAGATACCATTGCGTTATGGAATGATCTGAATGAGTATGGACAAAGTGTCTTTGAGAAAACAGCTGTACTGTCAAAAAGAAGTTACGGTATTGTCTGGGACGCATCAATGAGAAAGAAGATAGAAAGGCGTCACCAGAGAGTGGATGCATTTGTTCAGTCGAATCCAACTCAAACTCAGAAAAAAGTCAGAATGTTTTTGGGAATGGTTGGCTACTGTAGACAGTGGATACCAAACATGGATGTGTCTGATTGCTTCTTTGTGACAACAAATGTTTGAAAGCCTTTCTGAAGAAAAACGTTCTTGTGCCCCAGCACTAGGAATGCCAGATTACAGTAAAGAGTTTACATTATTTTGCAATGAGATGGAAGGCTGCGCTTTCTCAATCCTAACTAAAATGTTATGTTATGTTATGTTAAGGCCGTACTTTTAGAGCGCACGGCTACCCCAGGAGGTGTCCCGGCGCTTTGGCAAAGAGGCCTGAAGTCCAAGAACACAAAGGCAGAAAACGCTACAGTCACAGTGATTACACGGAAAAGAGCATGGTCTTCAGCTCTTTCATGCATGGTGATGCACGGAAAACCGGAGGCATATTTCTCAACCACACTTGACCCTGTTGTCGCATGACTGCCCAGCTGCCTTAAAGCCGTTGCAGCTGTGAGCACTAGTCTGCAAAAGAGAGCATAGTGATAGGATACCCTTTAACTGTAATGGTTCCTCACTCTGTCTAATTACTATTGACACAAACTAAGACCCAATAAATGACTCATAATAGACTGATGAAATAGGAGCAGAAGATTTTGTCGTCCGAGAATGTTGTGCTGAAGCTGACAAAAACAGAATCCGTCTACTTTCCTGCCTTTAAATGATATGGTTTGTGAAGAAGTTGAACATGACTGTCTAGATGTCACAGATTTGAGGCAAAGACTAGACCGGATATTAAGGGTGAACCCCTGAATGAGCCAGATGCAATTTTTGTGGATGGCTTATGTTTGAGAAACAATGAGAGCAGCATAAGCTGTGTGTACAATAAACGATGCATCGAAGCTTCATGGCTTCAAGGGGTAACCTCAGCACAATTTGCAGAATTGATTGTCCTTACCAGAGCATGCATTTTAACTGCTCAAATGACAGTGACTATATTTACAGATAGTCAATATGGCTTTGTCCATGATTTTGGGAAATTGTGATCATAGAGACATTTCATGACTTCTTCAGGCCCCTTATCAGAAATGAAGTGCAGGTGAGAGATGTTGGAAGCTCTCCAGTTGGCTACAGAAATTGCACGATTAAATGGGAAGCCCATCAAAATGGTAATAGCTAGATTGCCGTGGGAAGTAGGTGTGCTGATTCAGATGCATAATATTGTGCCCTGCTGGCATGCACATTTAATGGAAGTTTCAGATGTGAGTCTGAAGAGGACACTTCGTTTTCTATGTTGATGACAGGAACAGATGCTTGGGATGAACTGAAAAGAGTATAGGAAAATGTTTCAAAAGTAGAACAACAAAGTTGAATCAGAGCAGGTTGTCAGAAAAATGCAAATGACATCTGGGTGTCACCTGACGGGAGAGGAGTGTTACCTTATAGTTTATTGTTTCCAATTACACAAAACTTTCATCGGTACACACACCTACAGAGGGACTCCATGATACGACTCTTTGGACAGAACTGGTACTACCTAAAGTTTAGTACACCTATAGAAAAAGTGGGTCATCTATGATTTACATGTCAACTAATAATGCAGGGAAAAGAATACACGTTACACTGAGACACATAGGGAGGTCCTTTCAACAGAAGGTAGATTGAGTTTATAGAGCTGCCTACTTGAAACGGGCGAAGATAAATCTGGTCATTGTTTGTCTCTTCTCAAGAAGGGTGAAAGCCTACCCAGCCAGAAGAAAGTAGCCTCACTGTAGCAAAACTGTTATTGCAAGAATTGATACCCAGGTATGACGCCAGTTTCTCTATTATCAGATACGGGAACCCATTTCAACAAAGTGGTCCTGAAGAGGATTTGCACAGCATTACAGATTGAGCAGAGACTGCACTGTAGCTATCTACATAAGGCTTCAGGTATAGTTGAACAACTGAATCAGACTATCAACACTCAACTAGAAAAAGTCTGCTTCAACATCACTGAAATGGCCAGATGCTTTAACATTGGTGCTGATGAGTACTCCAAATATCCCTGATAGAAAGACTGGTCTATCGCCGCATGAGATACTGATAGAAAGTGCCATGAGGCTACCAGCTGTACCTGCAAGTGCACTTGGGAACATCACAGATGATATGATACTCGATTACAACAAAGGATTGGCTGACGTGGTACATTTGGTTTCTTACCAGGTTGCAGCTGCCACTAAAGAGCTGCACCAGTAATCGTGCCACAGCCTCAATCTTGATGATTGGGATGTGATCAAGAAGCACGTTTGGAAGAGTTGTTTGGAATCGAGATAAGATAAAAAAGACCCCTTCCAAGTAACTTTGGTGACCAACACTGCTGTAAATGTGCTGGAGTTCCAAATTGGGTGCACACCAAGAAAGTGAAAAACCTGGAAGAAATTGTGCTCTTTGAACCTGAACGAAGAGCTTTGGTGACTGCACCACAACCAGTTGTGGGACCACATAGACCAGTGATATCAAGATCATAACAGCAGTAACAAGAAGAAAGGGGTAAAGATTGGCAAAGTAACACCAATCCAAGTGCCTGATGCTTCACAAAGGGACAATTAAGTCTCTAACGAAGGAGAAACAGATACTAGCCCTCAACTTGGAAATGTTACTGAGACAACATCAGTACAGCTAAAAGATCTGTGTGAAGGAACAAGCACTGAAACACGAAGGGTCACCTGTAGAATTAGTCACAGAACTGTAATCAAGAAAGTCTGAGAAAGAGCATATCAGTCGATCAGATTCCATCAAGTATCCATGAGGAGACAGAGGCAAGTGATGAAAGTGACACAGAAGAAGATTCACAAAAACTGAGATCGAAAAGAGCAAGAGTGCGTTGTTGAAGGTAGTAACAGTCTGCGTGGTCTTACTACCTGGACAAAGTACTGAATGTAGCAGATGATTTGTGTGATATGAAATCCAATCTGTTTGACCCTCCATGACATCACCACAGTGAGCATTTCTGCATAAAGATACTTGGAAAAAAAAACTTTGCAATTATACAGAGACACTTGGAAAGCCTAAACATTATTGTTTGGAAGGGACAGACATAAATTCACAATTTTTATTTTAGAGAAGATTTACCTAGGCCAGAGTCTGCAGTAGAAGAGTTGTGATAACAATTTAGAACACGGAGTAGGGTAAAAGATATCTATACAAAGATTGCTTTGCTGAATATCTGTTCATAAAAGTTAACCAAAATAAGAAGCTACTTACAGAAAACTGCGCTGAACTTTGAATTTGGCTGTACATAATCTGGTTCTAGACAAGCATGTGTTGCCTTAGAAATAAGTGGAAATATATTAGTAATAAGATTACAATAGTGCTAGTAGGATTTTACTTAACACCTTTGAAAGACATTAGGTCTACCAAAATAACCAACACACATACATACATGAATGATGAGGAGCATTCGAAAGCCTAATTTACAAGCTACAGAGAGAAAGATTACACAACTAATGTTTACTCTAGATTAGTACACGAATATGCACACACCATGGGAGCAGGGACTGTTTTGTCTGTGATCTTCAACCATCCTCAGCAACTGAAGATGTCACATATCACATACCCTTATCAAATGCAATTTCCTGTAGCATACTTCTTTTACTTGTATTTAGACGAGAACATTATGAATATTTCTATTCAAACTATGAATAATAGTTTTTGGAGTGTCTTTAACAGAAATCATGAATTTACACCTGCAAGCAAATCAAATGGTCACAGCTGGGTACTATTGTATGCCACATAGACCTATTGATGGTGTTAAAGCTTAGCAAAACATTTGAACCTACTTAATGAGACCACTAGAAAGTTGTTCAATATGGCTCTAGTGGAGAGAGACAATAATATAACACATAGTAAAGATAAACATAGTGATGTTTTGAAAAATGTTTGGAATAAGATGAATCTAGAAAGAAAATGGTTTTCCCGAAATTAAGATTAGACAGTCAACATAAAGGGAATATTTGTGTTTCGAAAAGAAAAACATCCAAATGAACCAGATATGTAGGAATTAGTAGTTGTGAACACACATTTGAATTAATGGGAGAATCAGGGCAAAATTTACAGGGAGAAGAATCTGCGATTCCAGGAGTTTATTTTGTTGGTGGGCAGGAAGCTTATTTCCAGTTACCTGCCGATTGGGAGGGAATTTATTACTTAGCTGTACTGTTTCCTAAAATACACCATTTGTTTAGTTACATGCCTTAACAATGACAACAGCACACAGACACACTGGGAGAGCAGAGTGGAGGTGAATTAGTGGGTGGCATATTTAGTGCAACCACTTGTACGAGTCATCATTAACAATAAAAAGTTTAGAAAATTGTCAAATGTTGTCGATGAGCTGGCAAATAGTACTTCTGGGACTTTATTGGTAGTAAACACTGAGCTTATAGCAATCAGGTCCATGGTTTTACAGGATCCTTTACCATTAGGCATTTTACCCGCAGAAAAATGCAGAGTCTGCAAAATGCTCAAATTGACTCATTGTTGCTCATACATCCGTGATGGGAGTAAGAAAATAGAGGAATTTGCAAAGAACATTTCAGACTTGAAACATAAATTAGAAGAGTTGGAAAGCATTTTAGAACATTTAGGAAATGGAGTCCATACAATTAGAAATTGGTCACAACAGCAGGAGGAGGAGGTATTTTTTAAGCTATACTTATGCCAATATTAATCATAGAGCTTTATTATTTGTATTTGCTTAATTTAAAGGCTGTAGATATTACTTACAAAGGAGAAAGGGCAGAGAAAGAAACATAAAATATTTGTACGAGAATTAGAACTAAATAATCTCATGAATGATGGCTACCGAAAGTCATTAAAATTCCAAAGTTTAAAATGGAAAAGGTAAGGTTCAACTGATCATGAAAGTGCCCATTGAACAGAACACACATGTGGAACTAAGATAGTGTGATGGTTAAGATAACCATCAGATGGTCAATTGAAAAACATAATGTAATTAAAATGAAAGTTGATTAAAATAACTAGCTGTATGGGGAGAGCCTTTCTGTGCAACTTTGGAGGGTTTCTAGTGCGGCGGAGCCTGTTGCTTTGTTTCCTGATCACCGTGCTACTTCTCGTGGCCCCCGCTTCGCGGGAGCCGCTCGTGGGTGCTTGGACATCTTCGCTGTGAGTTTGCCGGGAGCCCGAGGACCTGCCTCAAAATCACCTTCCCCACACACGGACAGAGGCGGGACTGCGAGGACCAGCCTGCTCAGCAGCGCTGATCGGCCGCAGCTGGTCCTCTTCCCGCCCCCTCCTGCTGAAAAGACAGAGCGGAGCACGTACCTGGTGTGAGAGCCTTCCAGTGCAACTTTGGAGGGTTTCTAGTGCGGCGGAGCCTGTTGCTTTGTTTCCTGATCACCGTGCTACTTCTCGGGGCCCCCGCTTCGCGGGAGCCCTCGTGGGTGCTTGGACATCTTCGCTGTGAGTTTGCCGGGAGCCCGAGGACCTGCCTCAAAATCACCTTCCCCACACACGGACAGAGGCGGGACTGCGAGGACCAGCCTGCTCAGCGGCGCTGATCAGCAGCAGCTGGTCCTCTTCCTGCCCCCTCCTGCGCCTTCGCCCTTATCAGTGAGTAACCTTAACGCGCACGCGTCTAAGCTCGGGGCTAAGCCCGGGCCAAGGGCGGGCCCGTTTCTGCCCGTTCCTGACCGATCAGGACCAGACCGGCCCACCCCTCTTGGTCCTGGTATTGTAACATCACCATTAACTTTGTGAATTATGTCAGGGCGCGAACTAAGGAGTAAGTCAACGCTCGTTGGGGGCCCTACTGCGGGAGGTATGGAACATTTTTTAATCAGAGCACACTCCCTAGTTGATAAAGAGATATCATTTATGGAAAAACGTATGTCGCTTGAAATTCCTGCTACTAACAGATCTTCTTTGGGAGCAATTGCCAACGCTAAAACGCCTGATAGGCTCCAGGATACGACTATTACAGTGTCCTGTATAACAGAGCAAGACATTACCCCTGGAGCGGATGAGCATGATTCGCAGGATTTGGATATTCTGGTCAATGAAATCTTGCCCGAAATTGACTTAATCCTTGAAAATCATGAAAATACACATACCGAACCTGGGGCTACTGTCAATAGTACTTTGCGCCAAGGGGCTAAAGAAGGGGCTATCCCTAAAAGAAAACGGGTTTACAACAAGAAAGATGGGAGTAAAGCTAAAATAGCCAAGCGACAGAGTGGTGGTGTCAATTCTGGTGGGCTTATAACGGGGTTACAATTATCTGCAAATGAGACGGTGGATTTAACTTTGCCCTCCTCTGCCCCTAATTTGCAAACTCAGCCCAGGATCGAGTTGTCCATTGAAAGCTTGGGAGCGTTATTTAAATCTATCCTATATCCCTTAGAAGCTAAAATGGAACAAATAGAACTTAGACTGGCTAATATTGAGAAAGTAACATCTGCTCTAGTAGCAAACTCAAAGGTGGCCAATAAGCCGGTCGCAGTTACGATTCCTGATTGCCAACCAGGGAGGGTTCCACCCCCTGTAGATAGCAGAGCCCCCATCATCAATTGTAGACCACCTGGTTTACCAGGCTCTAACCCGGTCCATCAGGCTCCCCCTAGGCAGATTCCTGCCCCCTTGCCTAGTGGTAGTGATAACTCTGGGAACGCAGACAGCGGTAAGCTTGCACCGCCAGCGCTGGTAAAAGAGTGTAGTGTCAGTAGACCCCGGCTACCGGACTTTCCACCGGAAGCTAACCGTTATATGGTGGTTTTGGCAGGTGCCCCTGCCCTAGAAGAGGGCGAAGGTGAATCTTATGGCTCCCTAAAAAGTAAGGTTGTTAAATGGTTAAACTGGAACAGACCCCTGCCGGCCTACCTATCTAGTGAGATTATAATGTTAAGAAGGTTGCCCTGGTTGGGTAAGTCAGTAAAAACTATAAACGGGGACTGCATAACAGTAAACTTTAGGGACCCCAGAACTGTCTCCTATATTTGTGCTGGTTTTAATAGGTCACCCGATTCCACTATCCAGACTTTGCCGCTGTCATTCTTCTACACCCCAAACCGCATGGCATATGGGAAAGACACTGATGATTGGACAAGGGTCGACCGTAGGGGGAGAAGTAGGAGATTCGACGGTAGACCAGACCTTATGCCAATCCGTGCTCCCTTTTGTGATTACAACCGCTTTAGCTGCCTTGATGCAGTAGACTGACTACCCCCTGTCGCACCGTTGTCATCCATGGGGGGGAAGTTCAGACTTGAATACAGAAGTTTTGGTGGGGAGTATTAAACCAACAGAGTATGACCCTGTGGAGTGCATGCCAATGGTTGTAGTCCAACCAGGAACAATTCACCTGACACCCACTACCCCCTTGTGCGATAAGCAATCCCATAGTTTGGAGGCCCCAAAGAAAACGACATCCTTTCACACGCCTACGGGGGAGAACGCAGGATTGGATGAGGGAGACCATGGTACTGGGTATAAATTAGTGAGCTGGAATATTGCCGGATGGCGGAAAAAGGAAGAGTCACTGGGCTGGAGAGAATATGTAACTAACCAGGATATACTCTGTCTACAAGAGACGTGGTCCACGGAAGAGATTCATTTTGATGGGTATGTCTCCTTCAACTGTCTGGCGCAGGGATCAACCATGAGAAGGGCCAAAGGTGATATTATTGTCTGTGAGCTTGCCGGTACAAGTTAAATCTTATAGAACTATTGGGTTCCACTCACAAATGCTTTGGCTGCAGCAAAGCGGGGGCTGTAATGTTTTGCTAATCAACCACTACAACAACGTGTTTGATTCCTTGAGCTTCACAGTAGTTAACGACCTTGAGACTGCAGTAGACAAACTATGTGGGGCCAACCCTGTCCCTTTTGATTTCATCTGCATCGGGGGGGAGACTTTAATATCCCTACGTGCCCCTTCTCATTTTCGAATGTATGTGGATTTGACGGGGATAAAGGGGAGGACCGGGCTCATTTTATTCATACCCCTTATGGAGAGTCACTCAACACCTTAATGCTCAAATTAGAACTATTAATCTATGTGCCCGCAAACGATAGCGAGGGCAACCCTGTCCCGACCTTTGTAGGGGGGAATTCAGCCACTGTCATTGATCACTTGTTGGTCTCTGAGAATATCAGCATTCTCTGTGCCATCCCGAAAATTGTAGATGTGGCCTTTAGTGATCATAATGGCATTACTATGTCTACGTCCATCTGGGGGAAGAAGGTCCAAGCCCCCCGAAGGACTGTTGATGAAATAATCCCATGTAGGCCAAACGGCATCAGGATTAAATGGTGCAGGGACAACTCAGAGAAGTTGCTTACCAAAATAGTGGCTGCGACATGGACGTTAATGCAGGCACTGTATGCATCCTTGCCGACTGCGTGAAAATAAACGAGTTAACTAAAAAGATTTTAACTATTACCAAGGTCAGTAAGTCAAGGGGTATTGTAGGTTGGTTCGAGGGGGCCTGTACAAAGTCCCTACAAGAACTAAAGAAAGCGATACAGCGCTTTCTAGCCGTCCCAGGGACAAGGGAGCCATTAAATCCCTTAGGGCAAACTACAAAGACCATCTGTTATGTAGGAAGCAAGAGCTACGGGCGGAAGCTTGGGACAACCTCTCGAAAGCGGCAGAGTTCCGGGATAGCAAGCTTTTTTGGAACACAGTGAATAGCCCCTTCCTTCTACAGAAGGAGGATTTCCCAGTATTATCTGCTCAGGTTAGTGAGGAAAACTGGGTTGCCTTTTTTACTAGTATTTTTAACCCGGGGGGGAAGCCCCCATATGTCCAAGGGCTGTAGCCTTCGGCCCTAACTTACCCCTCAATATTACAAACCTAGAGGTGGTTAATGCCATTCAGAAAAGTAAAGGAGGGAAGGCCCCTGGGCCTGACGGGGTGCCGATCGATCTTTATAAAGCGGACACTTTGTTATGGGGCCCCCTTTTGACCAAGGTCTTCAATGCGGCAGTTATGGAAAGCACCCCATTAACATGGGGTGAGTCTATAATCATACCAATCTATAAGAAAGGAGATAGAGGCGAGGCTAAGAACTATCGCCCTATCTCCCTCCTAGACTCCTCCCAAAAAATAATGAGCAGGGTGCTTTTGTTGCGACTGGAGGAGTGGGCAGAGGCGAATGGCATACTTGCAGATTCCCAATTTGGGTTTCGTAAGGGCCTCGGTACCATCAAGCAGTGTATTAATCTAGACCTCATTATAGGTAAATACACACGCGCCAAGCAGGGCGCGTTATTCCTCTGCTTTGCGGACCTCTCCAGCGCATTTGATTTGGTGGACCATGCCCTATTGTGGACCACGTTATTAGATATGGGTGCACCGGCTGCGATTATTTCCTGGCATATAGCAACCTATCGGCCCAGATTCGATTTGGCCAAGCGGGGGAATGTACCAATAACATCAAGGTCAAATCAGGTATTAGGCAAGGCTGCGTCCTTTCCCCTTTACTTTTCTCCCTTTTTATTAACGCCATGGACTCCGAGCTAAGATTAGTCAATGCTGATGCACCAATTGTTGAGGGCCAATCGATCCCCGTATTGCTCTATGCAGACGACACAGTCCTACTATCTAGAACACCGGTCGGTCTGCAGAGACTAATGGACAAATATTTTGACTTTATTAAGGGGAGGAAACTAAAAATTAATAACTCTAAAACTTTTATCATGGTTTGTGGGAAGAAGGTAAGGAAACTAAGATCATTCCAGTTTGAGGACCAAAAAATCCAAGTGGTAGATAAATTCTGCTATTTGGGCATCACTTTTAACAGTAAGGGCACGTGGGCACAGGAAATACATAATGTCAAGGCTAAGATGGGCAGAGGCACCTTCGGTGTTTTTAAATTTGCTTCTAAACTAGGAAGTCGTCGTATAGGGGACATGTTGCATATCTATCGCCTTGGATGTGCTTCAGTGGCCCTTTATGGCTCAGGTGTTTGGGGACATTGTTGCCATGGAGATCTGCAAGTGGAGGAAAACAACTTTCTAAAGAGACTTCTTTATCTTCCAACCTCTGCCTCTACTGGGCTGGTTCACCAAGAGGTTGGGTTGGAATTCTTGACTGATCTAATAGGTTTAAGACCACTAATGGCCTGGAGATCTATCTGGGCCAAGGAGGAAATTGGCTTTACCAGAAGAATCATTCAAGACTGCCTCCGTTTGGATAAACATAGTCTGATCCCATGGCTTAATTACGTCATAACAACATTTAGGGATGTATTCGATTTGAATGTTTTTTTGTACCCCGTTAGTGCTACTGATTTTCCAAAAAAGGAGCTCAAACAAGTATATCTGGGGGCTAAAGCCACATTACGCAGGGATGCCACTTGCCTGTATGTAACACATCAATGTTATCACTCTAATAATCAGGCAAGCTTCGGCTATTCTAAGTATTTAAAAGTGGTCACCAAGCAATCCCACCAGTACGTCCTTACCAGACTACGATTAGGTATTGTCCATAATCTGGTGGCTTTCCCCCTGATAAAAAAGTATACGTCAACACCCTGCCCATGTGATGGGTTTTCGAAGCAGAGCACCGAGCACTTTTTGCTACTTTGTCCTTTGTATTTGCATCTCCGTATTGCCTACCTTAAACTGCTTTTTTAAAAATATTCTGTGTCAACTGTTAAAACCGCTATGAGGCTTTTATTTGCACTTGAACCGGATGTGTGTTTTTTCACAGCGATATTTATTTTGAAATCTGTGTCCGCCAGAAAAAGTATGGCCTTTTAACCTAAAAGTGAATGCATTGTTTCCAGCAAAATTAGCAGCTCTCGCTTATTTTGCCGCCCCTCTCTTTTATTGATTGTATGACTTTTAATATTTCACCAAATGTTTTGTATTATTGATGTATTATATGTGCTTTTATGATTGTTTTTTTCAAATGATCGAATAAAGCTTTTGAAATGAAATGAAACAGCTGTATGTGAAACATAAAACAAAGGAGATGAAAATGACATGCATTTTACATGTGCAGACTGCAGTTATAGCTATCAGTGTAGGGTGCTTAAATGCAAGTTAGAGAGGGCCAGTTGGGGAGTTTGAATTTAATGGATCTGAAATGCACTGAGAATACTGTAAGCAATGCTCAGACTGCACAGTATGAAAAGTATTGATATACTGGTCCCAGGGCCGGGGGATTACCTAGGGTGATGTCTGTCTCCACAGGGCTGGTTAGGGGAGGGGACGCTGAGAGAGAGACCGAATCCTTAATTAGTGCTTTTAAAGAGGGTTTTATTTTTATATAGCACAGTCTTTGTCTACTGGTAATGCGCTCTCTGGCAAACGCTGCGGGTTCAAAGGGCATCTTCCTCGTTGAATCCAGCTTGCTTCGAAGTAGTGGGCTTCACACGCGATGGCTCGGGTCCTCTCCGTCTCCCGTGCGTGGAAAGAAGGAAGAGAGAGAGACCTTGTCAGATCGCCGAAATGAGACCATACAATGCAGAGGGCCGGGGGTGAGGGAAACCAGTGACTTGTGCGTTTTTTTTACACACTGTGAGGGGGGGTGCGTGTGTAGGGACGGGATTTGAGGAAGGGAGCTATACAATGGGGCTATACAGTCACTCCGGAAGATGGACTCGGCGTCCCACCCAACCCGCCACTCGGCCCCGTACCTGTTGGAGCCACGCCCCTCCCGTGGGAGCGTGGCGGGGCGAATCGTGTAATCGGTGGCCTCCTGGCTTCTCGTCCTCTTCTCCAGCTCCACTCTCTGACTCTCGATTCCGGTCTCCGTCTCTCCGCTCCACTCTCGATACACCTTCCTCCACCAGGGAAACGCCGTCCGCTGCTTCCGGGGTTGGATGCCTTTTTGAAGTCCCATCCTTCCTGTAGAGGGGCGGGGTTACGGCCTCCCCTGCCTCAGAGTTAAAGGAGCCGCTGCATTCCGTCTCCGTCGGCCAGTAGGACTCCGGCTCTTCGATCCAGGGGGGGTCAGGCGGCTGTTGGGAAGCAAATGGAGCTGGTAACAGTGGAGTGGTAGACCACCAGTCTGTATGTCTCTCTCCAAATACCCCCGCCCCGTCACAATACTAAATGGCAATAAAATCTGGTTATAAAAAAAAAAAAATCAGTATAGCCTGCAAGTTTCTTTTTAGCTACAATGGAATTCAACAATGCTGTAATGTGCAGAACACAATTTGGAAACGTTACCTTAATGTGACATCCTTAGAAATGTTCGTTATTACTGCAGAATGTTCTGGTTTAACAAATATATTTAAACTTGCTAGGAAACCCCTGATTGTGATTAACATCCTATCTATCCCATATTTCCTACAATGCTTGAATAGAATAGTTGCACATATTAAAATAGTATTTCTTGTTCGTGTTAATGAAATGCATTACTTAATAATATTTGGCAAGCTGATGTTTCTTTCTTTAGCATAGTTCATTGTGTACGCAATAAAACATTAACATTAGAAGGTTAAACTGAGTTCGGTGCCTAAGGGAATAGCGGTCTATGAACCAAAAAGCTACATACATAAGATGTCTGAAACACACTTTGTGATAAAACTCAATGATTTTTCTAACCGTTATCCCCAGAGACCCATTGCCTCTGTGGCTACCGCTGCTGCTGTTCTTGCTCTGCCTTATTATTGATGCTCGATTTTGACAGATTGGAACTGCAACTTTAATATTTTTGCGCAAATTATTGAAACTCGGCTGAATTTCATGAACTATCCTTATTGGGAAGTTTGACTGCTTCAATTAGAGTTTGAGGTTTATGCTCTTTACATCACTCTTTTCCTTTGAACTTGAACTCTTCATGAGTGCTACTAACTTTAAATTCTGATCCGGTCATTTATAGTAGGGATTTCGGTCCCTTATGGAACCCACTTAATGCATTATTTGTTCTAATCATTCGTTTTGATGAGAATTTTGGAAGGGTACTCAATTTATTGACTAATTTGAATAAAAAGACACTTACCATTCTCTTAATCAGAAATACAACTTTTAAAACTATTTCAAACTTCCGTCATTGACTGAACCTTAGAAATGTTAATGTGTTTTAATTTATGATGATGAAATAGCTCCTGGTTTAAAACAAGGTGGTAAAGATTTGTCACCTGAAGCAAGTGGTACTTTGAAGACAGCACATTAATGGGACGTAACCCTGACCTTGATGGTAAGAAATAGTTGAACTGTATTATTTAATTTTGACCCATCTCTACGCTATAAAACAAAAAGAGTTTTGAGATGAATCCACGAGATACTTGCTCCCAGGCAGCTCATTTCGTCACAGAATTTGCTCCAGTTTAAGGCTCTATGGAAAATGCATTGGCTTTTCTTCTTTAAGGTCCACAGTTTCTAGTATGCTTCAAACTGGGTGTGCCATGGAAATAGAGTGTCTAAAATATTCTGCTCAAAATCATACTGCAGGCTTGTAACGCATAGGTAGGAGACAGAGAACACAGAAATTCAATTGGCTACAATGCTGATTCACTTTTTATCTAATTATATTATTGGTCTTCTATAAAAACCTGCCAAAATTAATTGCCTAAGTTCATCAGGGAGATGCTGCATATAATTGGCCACTTTGTTCCAAATGGATTGAGCATATCTCCCCAGAAGATATACACATATGGTCATTAAAGGGGGAAATGCTTTCTAATGTAAGAAATAGTTTGAGTTACTACCTTTTGAGGAGACTTTCCCCAGAACAAAACCATGCATCCAGCATTAGCTTGAAGAGAGTGGTCAGAGAGTGGTGGAAACCACTCAGACCAGTCTGGAAATGTTTTCCTTCTAATTTTCAGAGATGTATATTGTGTTGTCCACGATGTGAAGTCAGATAATGAAAAAGGCACGTGCAATGGCACCTTCTTGATTGCTGTCTGCCCACACTTGAAAGGATTCTTGATACAACAGGCACGTTAAACCTGAACAAAAACAAATAAAAGACTTTTTGCAGGAAAAAGCAAGAAAATTGTAAGGGAAAAAGCTGATAACTAAGGACAAGAATAACAGAAGTGAAAGACTGCTGGTGTAGGCCACTGTAGGTGCTACATTGCTAAAGGCTTCAAAGGGTTAGCCTCTATGTGAAAGTAAAAAAATTCAATTATGCTTTTCAATTTATTTTAAACAGCTATACTATTTACAAAGCTAATGTGGGATTCTGCTGGAATGTTTCCAGAAGCCTTTGGAAGGTGAAAATGGCATGATGCGAAATTTAGGGCAGGGGCTTGGGAGTAAATCCAGATCAACATGACTGCTGACTTCTTCCCTGGGCTCTTCATGTGCTTCGTCAAAGAGAAAAGGTTTTCTGGTTCTAATCCTTTATTCTTCTTGGATGCAAGACCAAAGGGGACAGGAGGAGGGTTGAAGGGACCTGGAAAATAACACAATAGACACCTGTAGTTGTGCTCCTCTGAACTGGTCAACAGCAGTATGCACTGCTACGCCGTTAACAGAAGCAGGGACCATCTTGGAAGATGAAGGCCATGCAGTATTTACACTTAACTGGTATTCGAGTTGTCCTTGTATATGCTTGTGTTTTGCATGTTAACTTGCCTTACAATGTCCACAAGCAATATGGCATTGGCATGCTACTAAAGGCCCACTGCTATGCCGCCACGCCAAGGCTGAGCCAACATGTAACAGCTAGCACACAATCAGTGAGGTAAAAGAGAAAGTATGCAGATTTACAATGTTGCATAGATCATGTCAGTTCATCAGGACAGGTGACTGCTAATGAATGGTAAGCAGCCACAACTGCTATATGAGGTGATAGCTTATCAGCATTTCTTCATCATCAGCCTAGTCGTGAGCATGACGCAGCTGATGTACATCATTCTCTAGTTTGGTCCTGGTCCACTACGCTGCATTTCCTCATGGTTCTGAGGCAAGCTCTTTTCTCCAATCATCCATGCGCATCTCAGTCAGCTGAGCCTTATCTCTGCCTTGTCTCAGCAAGGGCAGCTCAGCATCTCCTCTGAATGAAGTCTACCGCTTGGTGTTCCAATCGGAGGGGGATGGAGCAGCAGCTTAGTAATGTGCTGCTATACTTAACCAAAGCTTTGAGACAAACAGTAATTGAGTATTCTGTTCTAGAAAAATTGTCGCTTAGTTAGTGCTACTGAGCGTCCACATAGTCCACACTTATGTCAAATTAGTACCAAATGGATAGTTTTGGTGGTAAGCCGGAGTCCTATCAAAAGCTGTGTCACCCAAAAAATCCAATGCTCCCGCCAAAAATCCTGCAGGCATTTTCCCACTGGTTGGAGGGAAAACTATCAAAAGTCTCCTAGACATAGACTGGCAGGCTAACCTAAATATCCCAACTGCAGTCCAGCTCCTACCAGGCAGATCAGCACGCAAACATATGCTTTCAGGGAGGAGCTAAACCAAGAGCTGCTTCTAGGTGGCTCTAGCCTGATTTGGATTACCTCAATCTTCCCAGAGTCACAGTGTTTAGGACAGTGACAGCTACATACAGGGAGTCTTGTACTCCAGAACAAAGGCAATGTGAAGGGAAATCTTCATATTGTGCTGCGGTCATGTATCTTCAATGTGCAGTCATGCACTCGGCACACAAACTATCACACGAAAGCAAAGTCAGGGCAAAGAGAAGTTTCGAGGAGCTGAGTACATTTTACAGAAATGGTAGCCTCCTCTCCTATAGTTTTAAAGGACCGTAGCCCTGCATAACTAATAGACCAACACTAGCCATCAGGCCTTCTCAGCCTAGATAGGTGGCCTGTAGCCACTTATTGATGCATGGAGGAAAACTTTGAATACACCTCCAGCCCAGTAGAGCATAGAAATCTGCTGCTGGAGCAAACAGGGGGTATATAGCGTAAGCACTCTTAAAGATAGAGGTCACAGGTGAAAAGTAGATGCAACAAGCCTGGAAAGGTGAAATAGCTGTCCGCAGTGTAGGTAATTTTATACTTCCAGCTACAATTTGTGAACCAATGGTAGAACGGCTACAAGGAACCTTTTGCGATTGTGTGCAGCATGGCATAACTGCAGATACAGAAGACATGACATATTTTCGCATTTTTATGTGAATATTAGAGACACTTTAAACTCTGAAGTAGTGTAGCAGAGGAGTTATCAAAGGCTGACTCTTCTAGCAAAGGTCTTTTAGTAACAGATTCCTACCTCCTATTGTGGAGCTGTAAATGGACAATGGTTCACTTTTTACTCAGGGCCCTAAAAGTTACTTTTTTACAATGTCTGATATAATCTGCTGAAATTTGTACGGCAGACAGTATTTGCATTGAAATGAAATGGCATCTGACCAATAAAGTGGATATTTATTTTGCTCCCCACCTTCAGCTGTATCAATAGAAAAGAACCCATGTAAGTAATCATATTCCTCCCAGGAAGATATTCCAAACTGTCAAGCAACTGACAGCATAAGGGAATAAAATTAATAGTTGTAAATAATATGTCAATCTTGTGCGAGAAATAATAAAATAAATGCAACCACCACCCCTCAAAATAATCTGAGGAGTCAGTTTCCGGAGATCCTCACAAGGCACTTAGATAAATATTAACAAAAACAGGACCCTTGGAACAGACCAGTACATTGTGGGAACTCAAGTGGTCAGAGTGCAGCGCTAGTAGTTTTTGAGGACTGCTTCTGCATTAAACAAAGTCTTCTGTAACCCTTCCCAAATGCAGGGAAGCAACAAACATATGAATCCGGGGAACATTCTTGGCCTAGGATTTAATATCTGTCAAATTAATCGTAAGTGTTCAATGGAGCCACTCCATTTGGATACCAAGAACTTTACCTTCAGAATCCCTGCTGGATGAGGCAATAAAAATAAACAGAACAACAGGATTTTCAACCATTTCCACACTGTTCATACACTTGTTCAAATCTATATATAAAAACACATGTTAATTTTGTCAAAATTAAAGTTAAAGCAGGAACTTGAGATTTATACATTTATTTTTATTTAGATGGTTGCAGTCAAAAGAAGGCAGTGCCTGCCCACTCTATGAAATGATGAGCCACAAACATCTTAATCTGTCCAAATTTAATCATTGTCTAATGCTGTAAGAAAAGCCTTTGTCCTGCTCCTATAGTTCTATTTCGACAGTAAACATGCCAAATTAGGTACACACACATTTCGTTGCAGATGACACTGCCTCAGGTCTGAGCACAGAACACAAACTCAGGCTGCATTTGCACCTGTGTATTTCAATTATATTTTATATAAAAGTATACCTCTGTGCATAACATTTCCAGAACTGGCAACACGCAGGATAATTTTGGATATAACATCTAGGATGAATAAATCTACTGTTTTGAATGTTCCTTTTCTCGACTGTTAGACTCAATTAACCACTGTCTGTCAAATCCAAGTATCAGGGCATGGGGACATTATGTAACCCTATTCTCCACTGTCAAATACATATACAATATCGTTTTTTAAGGTTTTTTTACCACATATCACCATCAAAACTAATAATGTTAAAAGTTATGAAACAAAGTCTGATAACAATGTATTCACACGTTTGTTACCAATTATTGGATTTTCTGAGATTGTTTTACCTTTAATTAAAATATGCCCCAGTTAGCAGGTTATGTGTACTCAACAATCTATATAGCAGCATTATGTTTTTAGCTGTGGTAGTCTACTCCACATTTCATAAGTTACAAAGATAAATACAAACCACAAGAGGATTTTTTCATGTGCCATTCGCTGTATTGACCAACAGAAACCAAGAAACTAGTTTTTGGGCATAATTAAGCCACAAAAACATTTTGGACAAAAACTCCCGAAAGATATTATTTACATTATAGAAAACAATTTAAATTACATAAGTGCATAATCCTTTTAGGTAAATAAAACCAAAATTAATCCAATTAGTGCTCACACCCTACAGTGTAACTGTTATTTCAATAGGATTACATGTAGAAAACAGGAAAAAAATCACCCTTATTTTACAGTGTTATTTTGCAACTTTTTACATCTTTTAATAAAAGAAAGATATGGTAATGTTGTTTCTTTTTGAAATGTATATCTCTCACTTTATATCTCTGAAAAACTAACATTTAGTGGAATTCTCACTTTAAATGATGAAAATAACATATCCATTATAGTAAAACTGTTGTTTTTCTTTAACAAGAACTATACTCCTATCCTGTGTATTTAGATACAAAGGGAAGGATGAATACTTATTAGTTTGGCCGAGGTGCATTGGTGATCAAAAAAGCTGAGAAACATTAAATCGCATACAATTAGAAATATGAGTAAAAGTTTTGATTTTCTCCCCTTATTACCACGACAACATTTGAAACATCTAAGTGCTTCTAAAGCAGATTACAACAAAAGCCTGGGATACCTGTTGACTATCTGATCACCATCAAACAGCAATAAAGCATTTAACCCACAGATCTGTTCTTTTCATTCTTTCATTTCAACAATTAACAATGTAAAATCTATTTCCCTGGCTTTACCACTAGAGATAGACTCACTAAAAAATTTTGGCGACAATATACAGAATAAACAAGCGATATTTGTAAAAATAAATTTTCCTTACTCCAAGCATTCTTCAAGTCTTTTCCATAAGCGACAAGCCTCAAAGGTTTATAACAAAACAAGAGCTGTGATTTATCTAGTAGTTTGAGTTTTCAGAAGAAATTAGTACAAGGAAACAAAAAACTGGTACACGCTTACAAATCTGCCAGAAGTTGTACTGTTTTGGGAGTTGTAATCTCAAATACCATGCAGCCCAAATGGCATGCCGTCAGCAACCATATCTCCACTTAAACAGAAAAGGTGCAGGACTTAATAGAATTCTGAGGAATTACGCAGGATGCTTCCGTCAAACTGACTATACATTTTGCAATATTTCTGTATGCTGAACTTTTTATGTTTTTGGCAGCATACACACATACTACAGTACAAACGAATTATTGAGAAACGTGCATGGGGAAAACTGCAGGATACATCATACTTTTGACCAAAGCTTTTATAATAGGTTCAGTGTAACTTCTGTATTTATCACAACAGTACAGACAGGACAGCCACTTTACCCTGAAGCAGCAGGCAATAATCACTAGTTTAAGATGCCAAAGAGTACCCAATAAGCTCTTCAGGTTAACGCAAGATCAGAGGTGGAATTAGATCAAGCAGGTTAATTGTTCTCACTTAAGCACAAGGAGCATCGAGAATTCAGTAAAGATGCACTCCTTCAAAGAATGGAAGATCGGCAAAAAAAAGTAAGTAGACCCAATTTATGTACTGGGAACATAAAACCTTTGTAGACGGAGAGGGCAGAGGTTTAGGTATTCTTTTAGATTTGATATAAAACATGCACACAAAAAAAAACACACAGCCAGTCTTTGCTGATGCAAGTGCGTTTGGTTCACTTGGAGAATAGAAACCGGCAGCCATTACAGCCCAGGTCTCTTGAGGATTTGACTACTGTTAGTTTTTTTTTTATCATAGTGGTTGGGATGTCTCCTTACCTAACAGTTGAAGTTAAATCTATAGTTTTTTTTAATTATCCTCAGACAAACGATGCTCATAGTTTATGGAGAAGGTTACCATTGCTGGATTGCAATCAAAACACTTGTTTTTCTCTTCACGATTCTCGGTCACTGAATTACTCACCCCCACTACTCTCTACACTTACTTTACGATAGGGCAAGACATGATTTATCCCATTCGTTCAGTGGTTCTTACCTCCATTTCTAGATGTTGATTATATTATTGTTTCACTGTTTTCAATTTCTGAACGTGGATCTCTGCCTGCTACGCCATTGCACGCAGATTACATTCAGATTCTTAAACTGGTCTTTATTTGGCTAGATATTTATATTAGTTACAATAGATATATTGTATCGGAAGAAATTAGTGTAACATTGACTACTAATGAGTCAATCATCCAATATTTCTTCATTAATTGGATGGTTCAACAACATTTTGTAAGACTTTATCCCCAAACTATATTGTTGCTTAAAAATGTTTGGGTTGTTTTTTCTCCAACTTCTCTGCTTGTATCCTTACACTCCGTGTTTGAACAGAATTCTGATGGGTGGACTATGCCAATAGCATTTATTAATGCCACCCAGACTGACATAGCTACACCTAATGGATGATGCTGTAGGTGCTGCCAATCTCCTCAGACAAACACCCCACTTACCCACCATTTACCTTTCTTCACGTGCATCTTCTGAATCAATGGCTGACTTTAAATCTCTAAGCACAGCTCAGGGCCACATGAGATGAGAATATGGCGCCACTAAGCTAAACAAACTGAATAGTCATATTTGACCCCTATGATCTGCAAATACATCAATGTTGCAAACTTTGTCTGAGGTATCCTAATTTTCCTTCAGCCTTGTGAAGTTGTTTCTCAGTATAGCAGAATAATGTAGATTTTCCTAGTTATTATGACGGAAAGTCTTAATTTTATTAAAGACACAGAGGCGAGTATTATGCATTCTAATCTTGCATTTATTACAACAGCAGCCAAATAAGTGAAGAACCACAGTTCCCAGAGGGCCAGGCGACAACTGGGCCATGGGAACGAGAAAAAACGATAGTACAGTAACCAATCAGCACCAAGTAAATAGATAAGAGGCCATACTGACTGCGCAGCTTCCTCTTTTCGCTGACGACAAGGAGGGGGAACCAAATTTGAGCTTGCCAAAAAGGAGCAATTAGCACCAGGGAAGTGGACTGGCGACGAACTTGAGACAGAACTCTGCTGATCATAAGAAAGGGAGGAAAAGCATAATTGAGGTGATGAGACCAATCCTGAAGGAATGCATCTGTAGCTAAGGCCAGAGGGTCCGGCCGCCAACTGAAGAACTGGGGTAATTGACAGTTGAGGCGGGAAGCAAAGAGATCTATAAAGAAGGGACCCCATTTGTGAGAAAGAGAAAGGAAAACGGAGGGACAAAGCTTCCAATCGCTGGAATCGTGGAGGAACCTGGAGTGCCAATCCGCTACAGAGTTGAGATTTCCGGGAAGGTATTCCGCTGTAAGGGAGAAATGATGTGAGAGGCAGAATTCCCACAGACTTTTCGCTAAATCCGCCAGAGGCTTGGACTTGGTCCCGCCAAGATGATTGATATAGCGAACCGCAGAAACATTGTCCATGCGAAGAAGGATGGAACATGCGATTCTGTCTTTGGAAAGGCTTTGGATCGCAAAGGAAACTGCAAGCATCTCTAAACAGTTGATGTGCAACTTGGACTCCTCTGATGACCATGTACCTCCAGTTGAGATTGGTCCACAGCGGGCGCCCCAACCCGACAGGCTTGCATCGGATTCTAATACAAGATCTGGGGCAGTGGCGAAGATAGTGCGCCCGTTCCACGCACCTAAATGGTCTATCCACCATTGAAGCTCGGTGTGGGACTCAGAGTCTAGGGCGACGAGATCTGCGTAGGCAAGGCCCTGGCGAAGATGCCTGATTTTTAGGCGCTGAAGAGCGCGGTAGTGGGGAGGACCTGGCAATATGGCCTGAATGGAGGAGGAAAGAAGGCCAACGATCCTGGCCAATGACCTGAGGGACAGAAGGGATGACTGGAGGACAGAGGCAATCTCCGCTTTGATCCTGGAAACTTTGGAGAGGGGCAGGCGGAGGGAAGCGGCCACCGAGTCCACAAGGAACCCTAGGAACTCCATGTTCTGAGACGGAATCAAGGAAGACTTCTCCGTGTTGACAAGAAAACCCAATTCGAGAAGAAGAGACTGAGTCGTCCGAAGATCGGACAGAAGAGAGAGTCTGTCGGAATTCAGGATCAGAATATCGTCCAGATAGATGATAAGTCTGATTCCAAGAGAGCGGAGAAAGGCAACCACTGGCTTCAATAGTTTTGTGAAGCACCATGGTGCAGAAGAAAGACCAAAGGGGAGAGAGGTGAAACAATAGGTCACTCCTGACCACTGAAACTGAAGAAACCTCCAATGGGACTGATGAATAGGAACCGTGAGGTAGGCCTGAAGGTCCAAACCAACCATCCAATCTTTTGGGCGAAGGGTGTCTCGTAAATGGAGAATTGTCTCCATTTTGAAGTGACGATATATCACAAACTGGTTGAACCACTTGAGGTTGATGACAGGACGCAGTTTCTTGTTTTTCTTTTGAACTAGAAAAATGGAGCTCAGAAAGCCGGAGGAGTCGAAGGGAAACATCTGAATGGCCTGTTTTTGAAGTAGTGTATGAATCTCGTTTGAGATTAGAGCGGCCATATGGGAGGAGAAGACTAGAGGGGGGGAAAAGAGGTTTGGAGAGGGGGGAGAAGAGAACTCTATGAGGTAGCCCTGAACAGTGTTGAGAACCCAAGGGTCTGAACTTATGGTGCGCCATTTTGACAGAAACAATTTTAAACGACCCCCTACAGAAGGGGAAGAAGAAGGGCTTACCTTGCTGGTTGGAGTTGGAATTGCGGTAGGTTTTGTGTCTTCCACCTCAGAAGCCACGGCCTCGCTGTGGGTAAAATTGGGGCTTGTAGTCCTGGGTGGTGTTGAAAGAGCCTCTGGAGCCTTGATTATAGGGACGGCCGGAGGAGCGACCCCTGCCTCGTCCGGCCCGTCCAAAAGCACGAGGGGCTAAGACTTTTTTAATGGATTGTTGCGCCTTGTCTAGAGAGGCAAAGGTAGAAACAAACCTGCTGAGGTCTCGGACCAAGTTATCACCAAAGAGAAGACCATTGGCTTTGGGACAAGGATCCATGGGAGCGAGATTGGCTAGTTTTGGATCCAGCTTGATCAGAAGCCCCTTACGTCGTTCGTGGGTAATGGCAGAGTTGGCGTTGCCTAAGAGACAGAAAGCCCGTTGGGCCCACATAGAAATGTCTTCCGCAGAGAGGTCAGTACCTTCTAGGCGGGCGGATTCCGCCATGTCCAAAATACGGGCCAGAGGACCCACCACATCCAACACCTTGTCCTGACAGGAGGACCACGCCTTGTCTACCCCTTTGCGGGGGTCTTGGCCAAATTTGGAGAAAAAGGTGAGGAGGGGCTGATCAATAGAGGGAACTTGTGTGATCTTTTCAGGCAAGGAGGGTTTTGGGCATTCAGATTTGAGTGTAGACCGCACCGCAGTCTCCAGAGGAAGGCGCAAACGGGCCGAAATATATTCGCCCACGTGATGAGAGGGGAGCCATTCAGTTGAACTAGGGTGACGGATGGGAGAAGGGTCGAACATGGGGAGACCCTCAGAGTCAAAAACTGGCTCAAAAGCAAAGGAGTCCGACTTGGGAAGTTTGGGAGGGGGAGAAGGGGGGTCAGCCACATCAAAAACATCAAATAAATCGTCAGCATCAGCCATATCATCGTCTGTGTCCAAGACGGTGGAAATTACCAATTTTTTAACTGGTAACTCTGCGTGCTTAAACCTTTGCTTTTTCTTGCCCTCGGTAACGACAAACCCCTCCTTGGTAGGAGGCCTGGGAGGCACTACGTCCTCAGTCATATGCGAGAAAGACTCGCCCATCAAAAGTGACGATTTTTTTATTAAATGCACAGGAGCAGAGTGGTCCACCTTATGTTTTCTGCTATCCCCCGCAGAATGGGCCAAAGCCTTGGACATAAGGCTGAGCATAGAATTTTCCATGGTCTTTGACATGCGTTTCATAGGTAACTCCACAGCATGTTCCACAGAATTATTAATAAATTTACTTAAATCCTGTTTAAAAGACCCACTATCCTCCTTAGAGGGAAATTCTTCTGAGGAACTGTCACGTTCCATGAGAGCCAAGTCAAAGAACAGAAAAAACTGGCAGGAAAGGGTTAAAGAGCAGGGAAGTACTGTGGGCGTGTGCGGGGCGGACCTGAGCAAAACGAAGGCTGAATGAGTCAGAACTGGCAGAAGAGGAGCGCGAAGCCGAGCAGACAGAGGCTCCGACAAGCGCCGTGTGGAAAACCGGGCCAAAGGTTAGCAAAGGCGCGAGCAGCGCAAGGGAGCAAAGCCGGGCGAAACCACCGGCAACAAAAAGCTGAGAGGCTGTGCGCGGCGAAAAGGAAAGCGCGTGAAGCGCAAAGTCGAGCGCGCCGCAGCGCGATATAGAAACGCCGAAGGGCGAAAAGAGCAAAGGCAGCAATAATAAAATTACAATTAATAATCACAATAGCATAACACTGGGAGCAAAGATAAGAGAACACTTATCTGACTGCGAGCAGCAAGAAAGGAGGGAAGCTGCGCAGTCAATATGGCCTCTTATCTATTTACTTGGTGCTGATTGGTTACTGTACTATCGTTTTTTCTCGTTCCCATGGCCCAGTTGTCGCCTGGCCCTCTGGGAACTGTGGTTCTCCACTTATTTGGCTGCTGTTGTAATAAATGCAAGATTAGAATGCAAAATAGGAGCCTTCAGTCTTGCCATAAAATGTTCACTCTAATAGATCTGAGCCAAGCCACAACAACATGTAAAGTGCAATTTAAAGCTACTTCATATTTGCTTCGTAATTCTTTGAATGAAAATGTATGCATAATTGTATGTATGCAAGCTTTCATTTTGCAGAGGTTTCTTTCCATAACCTCAGTGCTAAGGAGAGGACATGGTTTTATGTCACATATATCTTATGTACAATCATTTTAGCTTGTGTTAAACAGATTATGGATCAAATGTGTACATTAGTTTGTGTTTGCATTAGTCACAATTTTAACACAGATGTGATGAAATGGTAAACTTCACAATATTCACACAAATGTGACACTCTGCACTTTCATGGTCAAGTAACAATGTATGCAGAAAACATCCACTGTACATCGGACTGATTTGCCTTGATCTTAGGGACAACCCGATAGTGTTATATTATGTTGGCTTTTAGTTCCAAAAAGCCAGTTTTAAGCAATGTTTGCATGTAACACCTTTACCTAAAAGAATGTCAGTGTTGTATAAGATTCAGTGAAATGTATAACACATTATTTCTTAAACCTTGTGTGGATGAAAATAAGCATTAAGTATGGGAGGGGGCTAAAAAGCGGCATGAAGGGCATTATCTGTTGGGGCCAGAGCAATCAATTTTAAACAATGACCAAGTCAGTAGAATTTAAAACAGATGCACATTTACAAATGTGGCTTACTAGTGGAAAATGGGGTTCAATCAATTAAAGTTTTACTAACCATGATTCAAACAAACATCGAGTACACTAAAAGCCATAGGTATCTGCACCATAATCACACGTTGTACTCTAAATTCTACATTGATAAAGAAATAACACTTTTAATGCCAGGAGGTGGAAATATGTCGCATTGTGAAAAGTGACATCTTGCCTACAGAACAAATGGAGGTCTACTGAGGGTGATGGGCATTCTGGAAGGAATTCAATGGCAGAACACTTAAATAAGATGGAATGTCATAACAAAACCCACCAATCTCAGGGGCTTGAAGGTATACAATACTAGCATCTCCTTCTGATAAATCTACTTCTTCCCTTTTCAAACCCACAGCAGACAATAATTAGTCTTTTTGGTCAGCTAAATCTTAACTTAGCTACAGTACATACAATAGCATTTCATCCTTGTAAAATGGGATTGATGAGCTCTCTTATGTTACTTAACTGTCCTTTTTTCTAATATGCATTTCATTTTATGTTCCTGTCAGACGTCAAAGTCCTATGTTTATCATTTCCTGTATAAAATCTAATGAAAGAAAGTTTAAAATGAAAAAAGGTGACTGTCTGTAACCAAGAGTTGAAGACCGAATTGTAAACATTACATTAAAGAACCTTTTAAGAAGCTTACATTAGCTTTGCCATATCACAACTTTTTAGCTTTTGCTCAAGACTCATAAGCTAAGAGAACACTACACTTCAGTAAATTTTGTGCATAGTAAATGTGCATACTGACACAGTAAAGCAAATTCATTAAATCATTCCAGTCAAATCTGTCAAGTATTCATGAGGCGATCTCTGAATAAGACTGAGATAACTTGCATTCTGCTCAATTACTTCATGGAGGTTATAAAATTATACTTCTCACTGTCCATTTCCCAAGTCACTGTGAAGAAGACAACTTTCTGTATATTCCTTTGGATTATTATAATAGTATACACTAACTGATGGCCTGCAGTAACACAAATAATTTGAAATGATAAATGTCACAAATATCCATCTATGAAAATGTCAGTCTCTGGGTTACATATTAATTGCCATATCCATTCTCACTTTTGCACCTTCACAGGTATTATTGAATGCTTTGATGATTGCCTTCGCAGCTTTCACATTCACAACAAACCTTTGATAAGCTAATGGAAAAAACATACTGATTACAGTTAAACAGTGGTGCTCTAGTCACTGTGTACCATAGCAATTAGCTATCTGTGTTCGGTGGCGCAGTGTGTAATGAGTTAAGAAAATGTAGGAATCAATATTTCATAGCTCCCCTCAGACTTTCACATCCCACGTGTATCCTCACCAACTTTTTTCCACAAAGAACATGTGAATTTACAACGTTCATGTTTAATTGAGGAATGGGGTCTTTTTTTGCACATGTAGAGATGCCCCAGAAATTAACACTTAGTTATGGACAGAAGCAGAACAGAACAAGAAAGAAGATATAGCATCTTGCCATATAGGATACAGGTGAGCTCACGGGAACAGAAAGAAAATTAAATATTGTATTTATCTGACAAATTCTCCCAGATATGAGAAACATTTCTGAAACTGAAGAATGTGCAACATTTTAAAGAATCCTTAATAGTTAGAATGTGAATTATTTTTCTGGAAGACCAGAGTGGGAGAACATGGTTTGTGAAAATAAAATACCAAACAGTTTCTCTCAGCATGTGTAACAGACATCTCGATTTAGATATAAAGAGTACACAAATTAACAAATCAAAAGACAGATGCAAACAAAAGATCTATACCTTTTCCAGTAAGGGATGAAGATATGATTAATGCCTTTGTGGCATGGCACCATAATAACTTAAGTACAAAATGTTTAATTCTTGCACACTTTAAATGCTTACGCAACCCAGGGGTAGCCAAACCATCTATTACAATGGGACACAGACATACACGCTCCTAGCAATTCTCTCCTTTTACCCCCAGACAAGCGTATCCAGACATTGAAAGGAGACATGCAACTAAACAGAAATTACCCTTCTCGCGATAACCAATATTTCAAGACTAAACAAACTGGCACAGTAATGCATACATCAATTTGGAACAGCAAGCTAAATGTTCACAAGATGCCAAGAGACTAATGAAACTTACCATCCGTACAGGGAGTGAAACAAAAATTCATCACTTCTGTATGCCTGATTGTATACACGGTTTCTGCCAACGTCAAATGGGCACCAAAGTATGGGCTCTGCTGTGAGCAAGCAACCACATACACTTAACATTTAGCCATGGTGAGAAATGAAATGACTATATTCTTACATTCCTTTCCCTCCACGCGTTATTGGAACCTTTTTGGCCATCAAAGAATTAAACTAAAGACTCATTTCCTCCACAAACCCCTTTATTTAGTAATCTACTTCTCTCACTCCGCCATGATCTCATCGAGACCTCAGATGGCTATTCAAATTCCTACACAGAAACATAGGCTCAGCGTATGTAAAAAAACAGAAAATAATTGACGCAAAAGAAAGCATAAGCTTGTAATGGTTTGGCAAAGCAAGAATTAATGAAGTTGAAGAGAAAAAAGGAAAATGTTAGCTACGCAAGCATAAAAAGTAATTATGCATTTGCAGAATAAGTACGAAACTGACAAACAACTAACATTTTCCACAAGTCTGGGACATTTACTCTTACAAAGCATCAATTTAATTTTTACAAATTGAAGACAGGAAAAGTGACTTGTGGGCATAAATTACCCCCAGTGGCACATCTGATCCAGTTCCAACCCAGAACATTAGCATCAATCCAAGGCGAACTTTACTTACTGTCTTCAGAACAAAGGGACCAAGGGCTATATCGTTCCGAGAAGGAAATATGTGCATCGATATAAACATATACATTTGCATGTGTGTGTGGTGTGGGAAGTGAAGGACGGAGCTAGTACTACACGTTTTACATTTACAAAACAGTCTGTATTGAAACATCCTAGCTCAGTACATAGGAGAATTCCATTAAGTGCTTTTCAAATATCCCCGTTGCTGGGAGATTACTAAGTACATGCGCGGCTGAGTAGAATCTATATACAGCTGTAATCCAGTGTTCACATGCAGGTTCTTCAGATATGATCTAAAAAAATATGCTGATGTTAATGACATTGTTGTACTGATGTGTACACATGTATTAGTAACATGTGATGTACGATTTTCTAGTTACAGTTACATACAACAGCATGTAGACTGCCTTGATGTCCATAAAGGAATCAATACTTCCACATAAAATTATACACATGACCGTTGATGTAAAAATGTGAACAAGACTTTTGCTGACCTCTCTATAAAGACATAAAGAAGCAGACAAATAACTTTGCTTGAACCTGAAAACAGTCCTCGAGAATTTGATAAACAGGGTAATTGGACTTTTTTTGGCTTCCTGTTTACCACAAGATTCTCATTTTTTGTTAATATAATAAATACTGTATTTGCTCAGTCAAGTGGTTTTACATTCAATTCTGGGAGCTGATAGAGCTAAACCTAACAGCCGTTTTATGAAAGCTTTGGTGGATGAAAAAATGGGGCATCTTATCCATCTATATATGCGTGTGTCCAATGCCCTTCATGTTTTCAAAGTATATCAGTTTGCATGCATCTTTCTCCAGTGATATGCGTTCGTGCTTGGACTGTAAACAACTCCTGTTTGAGGCCAGACACTCAGACCTCAAGTCTGTGGCTCTACAGTACCGCAGAACTATTATTTCAAACATCTTGTATATCAGTCTCAAGATGTCGCCAAGGCAGGAATGAAAAGGCATGGGCGTGATGTTCATTATTCAGTTTAAAGTGTGAAAGGTCTGCAATCTTTCTATTTTGGCTCCTTGATGAAGGTCTTCACATTCCATGTATCTCATGTCCATCTTGTTCATTTCGCTACCACCAGGAGAAGAAAGGCTTTCTGCTTTGGAAGCTCTGTGTGTATGATTCACTGGAGCTTTTCTGGTGTGATCGTGCAGTCTCTACAATAACAGGAGGCGTCTGGACCAATTGAAGTGGACTTTTTCCATCTTTCAAAACCTGTGTTAGGTTTAAGATCTGAAGAGAATAAAAAGGTTAATGAGAAAACAGCTAAGAGGAATCATACAATTTTCAGAAAGCCTTAGAAAAGCCTGCCTGCTGCAGCCAACAGATATTCTTCAAAATGGTCCTAAAGGGGACAAGTTACATGCCTATAATTATGGCTAGACAGGCTGTGAGCGATATGCTGACCACCATTTATTCCAGCCTCAACTGCTGTAAGACACATGAAGGTAAAGACTATTAGTGTTACCACTTTATAGTATTCCCAGTAGAAGAATCACTACCCTTCATTCCAACATTCTAAAGCTCCTCATTTGACCACTCTTTTCCCTCTATCAGAATCCAGTAGTTCAGTCAAATTGGAAGGGTGTCACAGGTAATGGGTGGAGATAAACCACCATAAGACATTCTGCAACCCTGCTCTGTTATACATAAAAGCAGCATGGGAGTTCACTTGTAAGGGTTTTGTGAAATTGTTACTAGAGGGCCAGACATCTAGCAAGTGGGTGGTTCTAAGAAGAGTGGTGGTAGCTGCATCTGACCTTTAGTATGCATCTTACTCCCCACGTGGACAGGCTTCACAGCCAATTTACAACAGTGTCCAATAAAGTGTTATTAAATGCATCAGTAAGTTGGACTACATTTGGTAGCTGGAGGCACATACAGTATTTTACAATTATGATTTATGCAAAACGCTATCCATAATAATAACTAAATCAGGCACATTCAAAGAACTCAAGATGTCCCCTGGGTTTCCCAATGCAAAGGAGTCTGCCTGATCCAATTTGACCAAAAGAAAATTACATTACAGAGCTAACTCGAGAAACACAGGAATAAAAGGGTGGCGGTGGTAGACAATTTCCCCAGAGTTCCAAGATTATTCTACTGTTCATGAAACTACTATAAACTACAATGCATGTTCTCAATTGACGAATATGACTAAAGGAAGAAAAATGAAATATTGGCTTGTTACAATAAAAATAAGAAACTCCCAAAGAGATGACAGTGTGGCAGTTTTCCAACAATACTGTCTCCATGAAAAAATGGACAAGGATAAAATGAAAACCTATTCATTTAATCAACTTTTCTGGTGTAGGTAAGTATAGGTTTACTGTACTTACCAGATATACATTTCCTAAAGATATGTATAACTTCAACGTACATGGATATGAAGTTAAGAATTGAACGTCTAGATTTATGAACATTTATGAACATATATATACTTTATGATGATCTGATTGGCAATATTTCAGCCTCAATATTTTGTAGGGTGATATGTTTGCCCTCAATATTCTAACATACAAATGTAGACTGGACCTATCCAAAATATGCCTTACCCTCTAGAGGTCTAGTCCTACAGAGGAGTGCTGTAGATTCACATTCTCTGCATAGTTCTATTGTCTAGTGTTGGACGCTGATGCTTGCAGGTTATTTTTCTTCTTATGTTTTTACGCCTAGCGATGCACTGTGACTACACCCTTAATGGGCAATGAAATGGGTATCAGCTTCATAATGGATTGTTTGTCGTACAGTGAGAGTAAGTACGGTGAGGTGAGTGAATGTAGTATGGAGCATCATGTGTATTAAGTAAGTAAGTTAAGTCTTGCAAGAAGAGATCTGCAAGTAGAGCCAAATGCTTCCGGAGAGGAGGGTGGGTGCCTGTGAATCTGCAGCATTAAACAATACTAAACGATTCCCAGACGGTAAGTGACATATTTCGTTTGTCACATGTTTTACTGCAATACACATGCCTTATAAAACAGTACCCCCTACAACCAGTGACTAGTGTGTGGATGAGACCGATGTCTGAAAGTCCTTAGCACAGGTCTGGCCAACATAGCCTGTTGGTGGGCTATCCACACAGTAGTGCTTTGTGAATATATGGGTCTTGTTTAATTTATCAGCTAGCAGAATATTACCAAGTAAGGCTATAGTTGAGGTTTTTTGGTGTGCCAAGTTCATCCTGGGGGGAAAAAGGGAGGGATTGTTTTTGCTTTATGGTAGCAGGTTTGTGGCAATACAAGACTAAGAGCTAGGCTGGCCTTTGTAAGGGTTTGTGAAGACTACAAACAATTGATCTGAATTACAGAAGAGATTGGTCTTGTCAATGTAAACATGAGAGCGTATTTAACATCTACAGTATGAAAGGCTCTCTCTGCTACTAAGAATGGTTGAGTAAAAGAGACTGGAAGTTCTATAGTCTGATTGAGGTGAAAAGTAGACACTACCCTGGGGAGGCACTCTGGGTTGGTTCTGAGAGCAACTCTGTCCCCATGAAGCTGAATGAAGGGTTCTTGGTGCATGAGGCCCTGCAACTCCCTTATGTATCCGAGGGAGGTTATGGCTACGATGAAAGCTACTTTCCATGATAGGAACTACAAAGGGCAAGAATGAAAATGCCCAAAGGGCAGACCTATGAGTCTTGTAAGGACTACGTTGAGGTTCCATGCAGGGACAGATGTGGATCTCGGGGGATGACTATTAAGACCCTCCATAAAGACTTTCGTTACTTGGATACAAAAGAAGGGAGAGTGTTACTTGTTTTGCATGTATGCTTCCATGGCAGCTAGATGTAGTAGTACAGAAGTGCAGGGGAGGCATGACTTTTGTAGAGAAGATAACAAATGATGTTCTGGACACCAGGCTTAAGAGGGTCCAGGTGACTGCAGATGCATTAACGGACAAACCAGTTCTAATCTGCAGCATGGCAGGCCAACGTGATTTGAGCAGGATGTCCATGCATTCTTCAGAAAGACACAGATTGCTGAACTCTAGGACCTCAGGTGCAAGATCACTAGATTGAGCTGGTTGGGGTCTGGATGTCTGATCTGACCTTGGTTCCATTTGGGAAGGTCCAGCCTGTTGTCAAGTTTCTTGTGGGGGCTGATGGCCATCTCGTAGAGTGTTGAGTACCAGAGCTGTCCAGCCTATATAGAGATCATTAGGATAAGAGTTAGGAATGGGTGTTGCATCTTGCATATGGCGTTCAGAAGCAGAGGTAAAAAAGCAAAGGCAAACATCCATGGCTAGCTCATCAACAGTGCATTGCCCATGGCCTGCGAGTGTAGGTACCTGGAGGTGAAGTCTGGGAATTTTGTATTTTAGGGGGAGGCAAACAGGTCTATCTGGGAGGTGCAACCGCGAAGAAAGCATTACAGCAGGATCTTGCGGATGGAGTTCCCAATAGAGGACTTCTTGATGTGTCTGGCTGAGAAGGTCTGCCAGATAGTGGTTCTCTCTTGGAAGGTACTCTACCAGACGGTGCATGCCGTGGCAGATAGCCCAATGCCAGGTCTCCTGTGCTTGGGCTGAGAGCAGGGGAGAGGTAATGCATTGTGGTCATGTTGTCAAACTTGATAAGGAATACCTTGCCCTGAATACCTTGAACGAAGGCCAAGAGAGCAAGGCACACAGCCAGCAGCTCGAAATAGTTAATGTGCCTCACCTGCTGATAGGGGGACACATGCCCTAAACTGTCATTTTGTTGAGATGTAACCCCCCCAACACATCACTTCCCTCCCCCCAGTTGGCTAGAGAGGTGATTGTGATAATGGTGACATGCAGAATGGTGTCTGCAAAGGCCTGCCTACTAGCAGGTTATTGCTGTTTCACCACTAAAGAGAGCAATGGGCGCTGGTCTTTTACTAATACTAGATCTTCCAAGGGACCCTTCACTTGTGACCATTGAGCAGAGAGGCATTCCTGCAAGGGGGCATGTACAGCTCTGGTGTGGGTAATAATGCAATGCAAGAGGCCATCAGCCCTAGGAGGCACATGACAGTTCGGACTGTGATTTGACAATTGAGCTGAAAAATAGGTAGGAGCTGTTGGAATGGCAACACCCTCTGCTGTCAGGGGTAGGCTTTGCCTGTGAGTGCATGAAGTACAGATCCCAGGGAGGGCTAGACTTGCAAGAGTTGAAAATAAGACTTAGCAACAATTGGAGTGTATCACAGGCCATGAAGCAGGGAGATAGCAGCGTAGGTGTGAGCTAGGCATTGTTGCTTGTCTGCGCTCTTGATCAGTCAAGTGTCGAAATTGGGTTAAAAGTGGACACCTTTCCATAGATGAGCAGCTAATACTGCTAGGCACTTTCTAAAAACACTTGAAGTGGTGGTAGCCCAAAGGGAAGCACTTTTAATTAGTAACGATGGCCACTTACAAGCAGTAGCATCTGTGGGCAGGATGGATGGGGATGTGAATGTACGCATTCTTCTCGTCTAGCTGTGTTATGTAGTTGCCTTGTCGGAGCAGAGGGATGGCATCCTGCAGGGTTGTTATGTGAAAATGTTCTGACACAATGGATTGATTGAGGGGCTGAAGTTCCTGAGGAAGCCATCCTCCTTGGCGATGAGGACGTTAAGAAAATAGACGTTCTTCCCCGTTGGAGAGAGGACACTATTTCTATGGCCCCCACTGTGGAGGAGAACCTGGACGTTTTCCTCTAGAAGGTGGAGATGTTAATTGCTTAGGGTATGTGTGTGGTGTGAGATGTTGGGAGGGGTTGAGAGAAGCTATAAGCAGTAGGCATTGAGAATCATGGCAAGTACCCACTGAACTGATGAAGTTTCCTTCCAATGGTAGAGGAAATCAAACAATCTCCCCATGACAGGTGACAGATTCAGAGGAGGAGGTGGGGCAAAACAGTGCTTAGAGGTGATGATCCCCCCTGTGTACCCTCTGTCTGCTCTCTGGATGAAAGACCGCTGCTGTCTCTGGGATGAGTGCCGGGGATCAGAGGAAGTGGCCCTCGCCCCTTCTTCAGGTTACTGCATTAAAAAAAGAGCCTCTAAAGGGCAGAAGAAAACAAGTTACTTACCTGTAACTTTGGTTCCCCAGTATTGGTAACTTTCATAGATTCCCATGCTTTGTATCATTCCCCGTCGTCGGAATGGGAGCCTCGGTAGTATCACAACCATAGAAACAAAAGAGAAACATAGGCCTAGGCCTCATCTCATTTTGTATCCTATCACCCTCTTTTTGTAAAAAAGACCAAACTTTTGCCAGGACTTATCTGAGTAGCCTCACCCCATAGAACCTTCCTGAAAGAGCTCAGAGCCTCAGATTTTCGTAGCCGTTGTGCAAACCGCCACTATCTCTTGCAAAAGACTGAGCTTTCCCAGGGGAGGAGGTGGGCGCATGGGAATCTATGAAAGTTACCAATACTGGGGAACCAAAGTTACAGGTAAGTAACTTGTTTTCTTGCCCCAGTATTGGAACTTTCATAGATTACCATGCTTTGTATCAGAGTAGCTAGCAGTAAATCACCAAGACACATTTTGTAGATACATGGCATCACATAACCATATTAGCAATACTTATAGCATAGCAAAACAATAAACAAAATGTGCTCACCAGGATGGAGGGATTGTAGGGAAAGCTCACCTCTCAATGCAGAAGATTCTGCAGAACTGCTTGACCAACAGCCGCGCCGTCTCGTCCTGCAGACTCTAGGAAGTAGTGTTTCCTGAAGGTATGAGTACTGCTCCACATTGCTGCCCTCCATATGTCCTTAATGGCGACTCCAGAGAAGAGAGCCACAGACGATGCCACAGACCTCGTGGAATGTGCACGGACTTTTGTGTCCAGTGGCTTGCCCGCCTCCTGATGGCAGGATTCAATCGCACTGGAGATCCAGCGGGAAATGCCACTCTATGCCAAAGGAAACCCCTTCCGTGCTGCGCTGTAGGACACAAACAACTGGGATGATTTCCGAAAGGGTTGTGTGCGCTCTAAATAGAATTTCAAGCATCTCTGAACGTCCAAAGAATGTAATGTGCGTTCCGCAGGCGTAGAAGGGCGCGGAAAGAAAGACTTTAAAATCAAAGGTTCATTCAAGTGGAACTCAGACGGCACCTTCGGAATAAACTTTGGATTGGTGCGAAGAATAAGAACATCCTGTTTGAATTGAAGGAATGGATGCACTATGGAGAGGGCTTGAAGCTCACTAACTCTTCTCGCTGATGTTAGAGCTAAGAGAAGGGCAAGTTTCCAAGACAGGAACTTCAAGTCCGCCTTGTGCACAGGCTCAAACGGAGCCTTCATGAGTTGAGCCAGGACAAGATTGAGCTGCCAAACTGGTGGAGGAGGTCGAACTGGAGGATACATTCGGGACAAGCCTTTTAAGAATTGTTTAACAATCCTAGAGGACCATAAGGAAGGGCCTGAAGAACTACGCCGAAACCTTGATATGGCTGCAAGATGTACCTTCACAGACGAATGCGCCAACCCAGACTTAGCCAATGATAGTATATATGGCAATAGATGATGAGGCAGAGACTTGTAAGGATGGAGACCTTGTCTTTGACACCAAAGGCAGAACCTCTTCCATTTTGCCTTGTAAGTTTTATTAGTGCTCGGTGCTCGAGCCTGTGACAGAACTTCTCGACATTCCTGGGAGAGATTCAGATGACGGAACTCTCTGTGTTCAGGAGCCACGCTGTCAAGTGTAGCGATTTCGGATCCGGATGGTAAACCTGTCCCCGATTCCTTGACAACAGGGACGGAATTGGTTGTAAGCGAATTGGAGGAGCCTGGGAGAGCCGCAGGAGTTCTGTGTACCAAAATTGCCATGCTGGAGCAATGAGGATCCTCTTGTATGGTTCCGCCTTCATTTCCCTGAGTACTCGAGGAATGAGGGGAATTGGAGGAAAAGCGTAAAAGAATGCGCTGTACCAGGCCATCGAAAGGGCGTTCCCCAGGGATCCCTGATGGTGAACCTTGCTTGCGTAAAACCGGCATTTGCCGTTCACCGGAGAGGCAAAAAGGTCGATGGTTGGTGTCCCCCAAACCTAGAACACACTCTCCAGAATGGACTGATTCAATTCCCATTTGTGAGTCACCTCTGTCTGGAGACTCAGGGCATCCGCCTTGACATTGAGCGAGCCTGCCAGGTGTTCGGCTCTCAGACTGATGCTGTGAAGAATCGCATAATCCCAGATTCTCGGAGCTTCTGTGGACAGAGTTTGCGACCTCGTTCCCCCTTGTTTGTTGACGTAGTGCATGGGCGTCATATTGTCCGTCCGTACCAGCACTGTATGGTTGCGAACTCTGGGAAGGAAGGCCTGCAAAGCCAACCGAATGGCCGTCAGCTCCAAAAAATTGATATGGCACTGGCGCTGCTCTGGACTCCAGTGCCCGCTGACTTGAAGCTCTCGGAGCACTGCACCCCAGCCTTCCAAAGAGGCATCCGTGGTCATGATCAGGGGGGATGGTGAAATTCTGAACGTCAGACCTTGTGCGATATTGTCTTGTACTAGCCACCATTCGCATGCCCTTCTCATTGCTGATGTCACCAACACCTTGTCGTTGAATGAACCCTCTGCCTGGCACCATTGTTTGTCTAGTTCTTCCTGCAGAGGACGCATTCGCAGCCTGCAATGCGGTATTAATGGAATGCAGGATGACATCGACCCAAGAAGAGACTTGTATTGACGGACTGAAAGGCATTTCTTGTGGACGAGCTGATACGATCAACTTCTGTTGACGCTCTTCCGAAGGACGAGCTGTGCATCGCGTGGTGTCCAAAATGGCCCCAAGGAACCGTGTGGCTCTGGAGGGCCGTAGAACTGACTTGTGTTTGTTTAGCTGAAGGCCCAGGTGACTGAACAACTGAATGCAAGTCGAAACAGCTTGAGAGGTTTCCCTGAAAGATGGAGCCTTGACGAGCCAGTCGTCCAAGTAAGGGAAAACCTCCAGGGATTGTTGATGTAGAAAAGCTGCTACTGGCACCAACACTTTGGTGAATACCCGAGGTGCAGACCGAAGGCCAAACGGAAGCACCTTGAATTGGAAATGGCTCTTGCCCACTGTGAAACGCAGATATTGCCTGTGAGCTGGGTGTATCGGTATGTGGAAATACGCATCTTCCAAATCCAGAGACGGCAAATAGTCGCCTGGGTTCAAAAGAGGAAGCATTTCTTGGAGAGTGACCATCCTGAAAGAGAGTTTGATGAGATAAGTGTTGAGCTCTCCTAGGTCTAGTATGGGGCGCCAAGTCTCTGCCGTCTTCCGCACCAGGAAGAACCTGGAATAAAAACCTCTGCCCCTCCGAGAGAGAGGTACCGGTTCTATTGCCCCCTTGAGGAACAATTGATGGGCTTCGAGATGGAGCAGTCCCAGATGTTTTGTGCGGATGGCGCCCGGAGCTTTTGTTGGAGGAAGATCTTGGAACTCCAACGTATGGCCACTCTGTACAATATTCAGGACCCACTGGTCTGATGTTATACACTTCCAGCTGCTTAGACAAAAGGATATCCTGCCCCCCACTGATGTGACTGGGAGGGGAGGAACAGTAGGTAGAGCCAGGAGGCCGCTATTGCCGCTTGGCGTTATCACGTCCCTGCCGGTTCTGTCGCCCTCGCGGAGGTTGACGAGAGTAAGACCGCCGATTGTCCCTGCCGTTGATTTGAGTATTGGGTCTTATAAGACTGCGAAGATTGAGAGGAATATCTCTGTTGGGTATTGCCTCTATACGAAGAGAAACCTCTGCCACGAGCGCCTTTAAATGGGACCTTACGGTAGTTGAGTGATCCCAAAGATTTCGCCGTGTCTGTATCCTTTTTTTTTATATTTTGCAGGGCATCGTCAACATGCTTACCAAAAAGCATTTCTCCATCTAATGGGAGATCCAGGATCTTATTTTGGACCTCCTGACGAAACCAGGTGGCTCTCAACCAGCCCTGGCGACGTAGTACCGCTGACCCTGCTAAGGCCCGAAAAGCCGTGGAAGCTATATCCATAGCACAGTCGATAACTTCAGAGGAGGATTTCTCTCCTTCCATCAGCACTCTCTTGGCCTCATCCCTTGTGGAGTCTGGTAGTTGTTCCACAAACGGTTCCATGTCACACCACATCTGGCGATCGTATCTGCCTAGAATGGCGAGAGCATTTGCTGCTCTAACAAGCAAGCTGGCCATGGTAGAAAACCTCTTCCCCACGTTATCCAGGCGCCTACCGTCCTTGTCCGGAGGCGTAGTCAAAGGCGTTGACGGGTTTTTGGACTTGCTTTGGGCGGCCTGTGAGATCACCGAATCAGGCTTCGGCTGTCCAAGAAGACAAGCTGGACTGCCTTCTGGGGCCTTATACTTCTTTTCCAGTCTGGGGAGAACCGGAATAACAGTGGCTGGATTTTGCATGATCTTCATACCTTCCTCCCACACATGTTCAATTATGGGAATGGACTTGACAGATCTTCTGTATTGTTCCTTGAAGTCATAGAGGAAACATTCAGACTCTTCTCTCGTAATCGGCAGTCCAAACCTCTTTGACGCTCTCTCCATCAGGTTATGGAACCCCCCTATATCAACTGGAGGGGAGATAGAAGTATCACGACCAGTGGCGTCTGGATCTTGTAGCCCACTGTCACCCTGATCGAAATCTGGGTCCTGCAATGGATCAGTCAAGGGATCCACCTGTACAGCCTCATCGTCCGAAGAGGTGTCCTGCTGGACAGGATTGGCTGGTTCGGGATCCGGTGTCCGGGAACGGACCATAGTTATTACCGGTGGTGGCGTGAGGGGCACCACTGGCGAAGGAGGCAGACCGATAACTGGCTGTGCTTGTGACAACACCTGAGGTGGAGGTTGCGCCGACTGCTGTAAAGGTTCCGAAGGAAACCTGTTCCGATAGACCTGCAGCATCAGCTGTAGATCAGAGATTAAAGAGGCGGGCATGGCCACCATGTCCTGCCCTAAACCAGGCGGATGTCGCTCTTGTGGAACATAGTGATGCAACTGTTGGCCACCTGTATGCTCGTAATATTCCTCTGTGTCAGTATCCTGCAATTTTACATTCAAGTCTGAGGGACTGTAGGCATCCCCATAATGGCCACTCTCATCCTCATCCTCCTCCGACTCATCATCCAGAAGCATTGTCGGTGGATGCGACGAAACACGCCGCGGAGACGTCATTTCCGGTGTAATTTTCATCTTCTGCAGTGGAAAATGCATCTTTTGACCCGTCGACGGTCTCGTCGACGGAGCAGTCGTCGACGGTGCAGCAGTCGTCGACGGTATTGTCGATGGAATCGTCGACGGTATAGCGGCCTTCGTCGACGAAATCTTGGTCGTCGACGGAATGATCGTCGACGGTTTCGTAGACGAACTCGCGTCATCACCATCAGCGTCGACGTCGAAGTTGTCGTCGTCGTCGACGTACTTTAGTCGTCGACAGCACCTTACCGGAGCTCATCGTCGTCGACATGGAAGAAGCTATCGTCGACGACCCGGGTACCTTGAATGACGACGAAGCCGTCGACGTGGAGATCGCTACCGACGACGAGCCCGTCGACGGAGCCAAGGAAACAGCGGGAATTTTCACAGAAGCAATCGTCATCGACGTACCTGATGTTTTCGTCGTCGACGGACGCTGTTTTTTCCCCAGCTGGGTTCCTGGAGTGACAGAAGAGCATTTGTCACCGTTTTTTTCCTTTTTGGATGGAGGAGAAGCGATTGTAACCTCCTTTTTGTCCTTTGAGGCTGTAACCAGTCCAGCAGCCTGTCCCTGCCTCTCCTTTGCACGTCCGTGAGGAGATTGAAAGGGACCAGCCCTCTCAGACCTGTCAGAGATCTTATGAGGGGCCTTAAGAGGGGGCTCAGCTGAAGAAGAACCAGGGGGAGACCTACCCCTCTTCCTGGATCTGTGAGAGGACGCTAGAGATGTTGAATCCTCTTCATCTGATGAGAGCAACTCCTTCCGAGTCTTCATCTTTTGAAGCCAGGTCAAAAGCCGACCCTCTCTGTCACGGAGTGTCTTGGTAGAGAAGGTTCTACAAATTTTGCAGTCTGTGGCCTTGTGGTCCGGGTATAAGCAATAAATACAGTTGTCATGCTTATCTTCCACAAAAAGTCATTTTTTCCCACAAGAGGCACAGGACCTGAATACGGCCTTCTTCTCCTTGTCAGACATGTCTTGATTTCAGTTGAAAAATTGAAGAAATAACCAGTAATATTGAGAAAACTGAGCAGAGCTCAGTGGAGACTCCCTAGCACAACGTGCGGTAGAAAAATCTGAGGCTCTGAGCTCTCTCAGGAAGGTTCTATGGGGTGAGGCTACTCTGATTGGTCCTGGCAAAAGTTTGGTCTCTTTTACAAAAAGAGGGTGATAGGATACAAAATGAGATGAGGCCTAGGCCTATGTTTCTCTTTTGTTTCTATGGTTGTGATACTACCGAGGCTCCCATTCTGACGACGGGGAATGATACAAAGCATGGGAATCTATGAAAGTTCCAATACTGGGGCAATGTGAAGGACACACATTGATTTGTGATGTTGGTGTCCTCTTTTGTGTTCTCCAGCATCTCATCAACATGAGGCCCAAACAGATGTTCCCCATCGAAGGGCAGATCAAGGAGGTGTCTGCTGAACCTCAAGTTTAAGCCCCACTGTATGGCGCCAGGCATGGCGTCTAAGAAGGACGCTGATATTGTCCACCGGGAGGCTCTGTCCACAGCCGCAGGCGTTCTACGGAGGCAGCACTTGAGATAGACTTACCCTCGGACACCATCTCCTCCTACCTTTTCCTAAACTCCTCAGGGTGATGCTTCACCAGCTCCTGCATTCACTCCCACTGGGCTCAACTGGGCTCAATCATTGCACAGAGTTAGGTGTACACCACTAAATAACCACTCCCCCCCTGGCTACCCCCTTGACAGCTGTGTGAAGCGTCTTACACTGGAGAACATTGGAAGGAAGGAACCAAAGGAATAATCTTGAACTTTAAATATATACAAATAATCCTGTGGCCGAACTGTCAACATTGGTTCCAAGGTTGAAACTTGCCAGATGAAAAAAGATATGAAAGAAATTGTTCCTAAGAAAAAAAGAAGTTACTGTCTGGTACCAGCACTTAACAACAGTAATGGATGAGAAATGAAAATCACCATATGAAATAGGGGAGAAAGACTTAATGTATGTCACTAATAAATAAGCTGCACTAAGAGGGAGACACATCTTTACAATTCACAGGTGTTATTGGACTCCATTAAAGCTGGTGAAGATTAAGAATAAAGAGGAGAGGGAATACATGAAATGAGGTACCATGGAGGCTAAGGACTTGCATATGTTTTTGGATTGTCCCTGCTTTGTGTTCTTTTTGGCAAGGTGTTGGTTAGGTATTAGCAATCCTAGATAACAACATGCAGGTAAGCCCCATCTTGGTATTTTCTGGTGTAAGATATAATGATTTGGGAGAAGAGGCACTTAATGCAGATCAAAGCAAGCTACTTTTTTTGATCTTGGTGGCTAGAAGGGAAATCTGTAGAAAAATGGTTACAAGGTGACTCCCAGACAATGCTAGATAAGCTGAAATCCAGAAAGCATAATCACATTTTGGATAAAGTAAACTAAAAGGTTATGGCAAGAAAAATCTGGATACAGTTTGTGAGATGGTGGAACACCATAGAATAAACAATCTGGTCCAATGATTATACCTTGCAGTACAAAGACAGACATTCTTGTATTGAGTAAGTGAACCAAAGGAATGGATGGGCTGTGGGAATAAAATATCTGCCAAGATGTTTTACACATTATTGTTACTGATGGTACATCTGGAGTGCTAAGGGGACTTAAAAAAAAGCTTGCTGCTCTCGTTGCCAGGTGGTGAGGAATCACCTATAGCTTAAGCAGAAGCCCATTTTTGTGCACTAGAAATAACAAGAGTCGCATGGGATGTGGCAACTGAAGTAGACCGGGGTCACTGCGGGAGGGATTGTACTTCTTCTCCACCCTGGGTGCTACTATCCTGGCATTTAGTGGTTCCCTAAATGACTCCAGGATGGACTTGAGTATGCCCTTCAGCATGTGCAGAAATTTCGATGTCCACTCAATAAGGAAATGTTCCTTGTGGAGGAAGTGCATGTCCACCTAGTGAAAGATGGAGGCCCACTGGGGGACCTTGTAATAGGTTGTGATATTCCGAGGGAACTGACCTAACAAGGCAATGGTAGAGTTCTGGGATACCTGGGGGAAGACATTGCTGTCTTGTAAGGGTCCTGTCGATCCTGACTCAAACAGTGTTGTAGGAGTCAACGGGCCAGAAAGATTGCCTGAATCGTAAGAGGAGTATGGGGATCCCTGTGGCAGAGGCAGTGGAGTAGGTGTACGTGGTCATGATGGTGGTGGTTGAGGTGATTGTATAGGAGGGGGAGCATAAGGGGGAGGGCTGGTGCCTCTGTATGCTTCTTGGTGATGGGATCCGGATGGGCCACCGATGCAAGGTCTTCCTCAAAATGCCAGTCTCCTCTCCGGAGGCAGAATGTCTGTGGGTTCGGGTAGTGGTGTTGCCACAACCTTCCTCGTAAGATGAAGAATAAAGAGGCACTTCTGACTCACATTGAGCTCCTCCTGCAGCCTCTGGAGGATGTCGGTCATTAAGGGTGTTCTCGGCAACAACAATAGCTTCAAAGCTGACAGGCACTTAGGTGTCACCTTCTATAGAACCTTTGGATTTGAATGGAGTCAGGTTTTGTCAGTGGTCTGGGGGGTCAAAGGCAGGGAGGGGTCCAATCTGTAAAAAATCTGTAAAAGTCAGAGTCCAACACTAGATGGCAGGAGTTTTCAGAGCATGTGTATCTAACACATGCTGTGAATAACCTGTTACTTATCTGGATGAACAGGTTTGAAGCTTGAAACTCTTCTAGATGCACATGCTATCTATTATTTTGGCATCTAGTTCTTGGGTCTGGAAATATTCTGTATAGGGAAAGTTTTTTTCAATTTAGGGGTCAATCACACAGGGAGTTTATGATATTGAGGTTAAACCTAAAATGCCCCATGCACCGCCATCTTCTTTTTCGGTTTCCTATCTTATTGTTTTATGTCTTGAACAGATAAATCTAAATGATTTGAACTGTACATCTGCTACTTACTGCCCCCATTAGTCAGCGAGGTCTGATGGTTTTGTGTCAAACTAGAAGATTCATGTTGCAAAACTAATCTTTCTGGTTATTTACTAGGGCCCTCATGCATTAAAGCATTGCCCTATAGGCAAAATCATTGTATACATCAGGCCTTAGTTTCCTATGTAGAATGCACCTATTCTAGCTTCACACACTATATATTCTTTATATAGCAGTCTCTTCCATTTTATGGTGAAGCATGTGAAGGGTGTTTTTTCTAAATGTTTTTTAACATGGACTGTCACACTTGTCCATTATTGGACTGTGTCCCTGCTGCATATATGGCCATTAGCAAGAGATTATCCCCATTAATACTATGGCTGCTATGGTCTTTCTTGTAAATTATATTCTAGGTTTGAATTATATTATTTCCCTGTGACAGAATTACATTTACAAATGTTTTTAAATTCATTTGGCTATAGAAGGCTTTGTTAATCGCTAGCCGCTGGACCGTGGTGCCTGCGCCAAAACAATTGCTGAATCTGTTATTTCCTCCGTTGACAGAACATAGAACATTGCTGCTCTCCTAAATCTGGTGTGTGCATCATTCTTTCTGCTTGTGTCCTTGCTACATGGAAAAAACAGGATGTTCAACAGGCTTGCCAACATGGAAATTGGATACTATTATCACTATTTAAAACATATATATATATATATATATATATATATATATATATATATATATATATATATATATATTTGAACGTATTGTTGCTATATAATCATAGCTTGTGGCTCACTTAATCTGCATAGTGATGTTACTGCTACCAATAAGGCCAGCTTTAATGTTACGTGTTTTAGTGTTGCCTTATGCACTGGTTCGAAGGGTGGTATTAAATGGCTGTGCTAGAACTCTGTTCAGATTACAAATGGGTTGATTCAATGATTCTGGGTGTATTGCTTTTCTCTGCCCCTTATAGAAATCTCTTAAAGTCTGGTAGTGTCTGTTGTTGTATCCCTCAGAATATGCAACTATTGGTGACAGATGTACCCCAAGTAATGCATATTCTAGCTTGCAATGTAACAAAGGCAACAGGTATAGGATAATATTGATCAATTGATCGTTAGAGCCATATTTTTGTGTCCATTTCTGAAACGTAGTTGCTTAGCCATTGAACATTTGTGTGCGGCTGCATGGCTGCCTCTATGCCTCTTTTTTATTACAGTTAAACTTCTGTTTAGATTTCTTCAGGAATCATCCTGCTAGAGCTAGTTGATATGGTCCCAGGTGCCCTCATTGTACCCTTTGCATTTTGAGTAAGTTTGTAAGGCTTAGCAACTACTGTCCCCAGTACATTTCCAGTAGATGCAAGTACCAGAGCAGTCTTGTGATGTTCTACATGTATTGATTACCACTTGCAATATTAATAACAGGCCGAAAAGGGTACACTAACATCTAGCACAAATTTAGTGACAGTTCATTTCCATTTGAGAATGGTTGCGGATATCTGGATACAAAGTTCAACCTTTTGCAAAAACTGCTGTTGCAAACAGATCTATTTTTGATGTTCCTCAATTCTCAAAAATGGCATTAATATTTTTTAGTAAAGTTCCCACCTTTGAGAAATGCCCATGTCCCTGTGCATTCGGTTTGCCTCTAAGTTTAGCTGTGCTGCTAAGTGTGCAGACTTAATTGTGATGTCAAGTACAATGGCACATTTGTATATGTCCAATTTACATAGGGCGTAAGACTTTGTTGCCCCATTTATCAGAGTCAAATTTGCTATTGTGTTTACCGACCCCTCTATTTGTGATTGGAGGTTAAAGCCCTTGCAGCCATCAGATTATTTAAAGGTCTGAACGCCCTTTGGACAACATTTGAAAGGAAAATTTACCATGTCCTTTAGATTTTAGGTACTAAAAAGGCCAAAAGGTAAATAGAACAGTTGAAAGTACATTCTTCAACCCTCCAATGGTCAGATAAACTTGTTTTCCTCTGAGATTTCATCAGTATTGACTACATCAAGTTGCTAACTTTTCTTAAATTGTTTTCCCTCGGAAAGCATTGCTTAAAGGTTTTGATTAGGAAGTGTCACATTTGTAATTTGGACGGCTGAAACAATATTCCCCGTGGGAACCTCCACAAAGGGGCTGTCATAGATAAAGGAGTCAGTTATATGTTCCCCTTCCACACATGGAACATCTGCAGCATCTTCCTAGTACTTTTTAACATATTAAGACTGAGGATTGTTCAGCTGTAACATACTGTAAGTTTGATTGATGGCCAATATGCCAGAAGGTAGTGGTGTCGGAGTTAAGAAACAGCTAGCTAAACCCTTCAAGCAGGCTCAATTCTGAATCATTGGAAAAATCTTTCTAGCCTTTATGGTTCTAAGGGTATCACCAGCAAAAGCCATGATTAGGACTGCCCTGCACTTGTCAGTAGTTTGGTAGCTACTGAACTCTTTGGTGCCCGTTTTGAGTGCCCCTGCTCCTGTCAGTGTCTATGCAATGGTAAAATCTTTAGCGCAACTGGGAAGCTTAAAGATACACCACACAACCACTAGAGTCTTCCCCAGAGAATTGTCATCTAATTCAGCCGCTGCCTCATCCATAAACCGAGTGGCTAGTGGACTTGGACATCACAGGAGTGAAACCTTTACTTAATGGGAAAGTTGGGCACATCATTTGTTTTGGATGGTGGATCTTTTGGGCATCCCTGACTCAATTTCCAGGTCAAGTGTATCAGGCACATTTCAGGACATATTCTGGTTTCTGATTTGTATACTAAAAATACATAAGTAATACAGACCTGAGCCCTGTAGAGAAGAACTATGTACAACCGACCAGTAGCCTTAGTGAGTACAAAATACATTCAGGGTTGGCTCTCATGCTCAAATGATGCTGGATTCATAAACTCTAACCAACGCCAACAGGCAGAGAACATGAAACTGACGTCACATGAGCATGATGAATCATGTGCTTTGTGATGGCAGTAACATAGTTTGGTTGTTTACAGCTGGAGCAGTTTCATATGTCCCAATGGCAGATGAAACAATGTTCTAAATGAACTGCAAATATCAGTAGAAGCATTTAGCGTCTCAAATGCTGTGATCACTAAGCTATTCCTCACCATAAAAAATAAGATATTAAGTGTGATGCATGGGTAGTGCAGATAGTGTGCTCATTTACTTAAAAACTGAAAAGATATTTCATAAATGCAGGGTCCATCTTCCAAGTAGTAGGGCAAGAAAATCAATGAGTTAACTTTTGAAAAATGCAACGCTCTCCTTCAAGAAGTAAAAATGTAAAAAGATTTTCTAGAAATCTGGGGACAAACGAAGGATTAGGACTCTAGACAAAAAAAGAAACCGTTTCGAAACTTGATGAACAAGTAGAAAGTGACTGTATGTCTCCAGAATGCGCACAACTACACAGTGTTTCAGAATTGGGGATTCTATGGCCCATGAGTGGGGAAAAAGTTATTGGAGACTGAATTCAATACTCAATTACATTGTTGCAACGTACCTGTCCCCGCATTACAGCTATCTGCTTGTGAAACTGGCCTCTGTCGAACCCAGGATCCTTCTGCAAGACAAAATATATTGACAAAAATCACTAAAACAAGTGTTTTTTTTTACAATACTGCAGTCTTACACAACAAAAGAGAGGGCATTTTAAGAGATGCTGTAAAATACTTTTTAACACGTCAGTCTATTAGAGCCATCCCCTGTTCTTTAGTTAAAAAACAGCCACTGGGAAGGGAGGAGGGTAGCCTTGGAAACAGAAAAGCACTATCTTAACTGTTTTTCAATGACAAGACTCCACACCCATATGGAGATGCGATGCAGTTTACTTATTTATTTTCAAAAAGCAAAATTTGCTTTCTCTTTGCATTGAAGGGACTGCACAATGGGATCACTATAGGACACCGTAAAATCTAAGAACATTACTTATATTGCAGTTTCCTTAATAAATGGGAGTCAACAGCTACAAAATCAGTATGGCCAGAACCGCTCAGATTTTATTTACAGTTTGGTTACAGTTTAATTACTTACACAACATATGAAAATTTTGTAGTGTGTGAATTTCCTTAAATTCACAAATTAGCACAAAGCTCCTTTAGAGAACGCTGTGTTTGCAGGACTTTTTTACATGTAGTTTCAACTAACCTTCAGGAAATTTTGTGACAAAAGTACCGAAGTTGTAATCTGCAAAGGGTCTTCCTAGCCTTTTATACATATTCACAAGTCAAAAAGATATTAAGAATTAGGAGTACCAATTCCCCCAAAAAACCTGTGAACAACTTAGACACTGAATTAACTTGAATTTAGTGGATTATTCTTCTGTGTACACAAGCCTTCCTTTAGTCCTCGAAAGCTAGGTGAGAATAAAGACGATTCCACAAAATAATACATTCTGGAATGCATAATAGAAGTTCCAGTGGGTTGTTGAGCAAAAAATATTTTGCAGATTACGGACAATAAAAAAACTTCTCACTCAAGAGAAAAAAGATAAAAGATCATCACCTTAGGGGCCACTCATTATTTCCCCATTCATAAAAACTAAATACATTCGACCAAGTGTATTTTATTTGTTTTAGCACTGTTTCGTAACCTTTTTACATACATGTCTGCCATGGTATTAGAATCGTTGTAGGGCTTGTAATAGGTGCTATATAGAGGTTTCCCCCAAAGTTCAAGCTTTTTCAATTGGATCTGAACCAGCAATGCTTCAAAGCCTCGGTCAAACTCTAAGTGTATTCATTCTGACCGGTACTCAGGGGCGCCCAACGACTGGTAACTGATCCAATGCCAAAATCTCAAACAAAGTAAGTTTATATAAAGTAACAACCCACAAAACCACAATAAAATACAAAAAACATAAATAAGAAGGACATTCTTAAAAAATACAAACATTAATTGGACCGCGCACTATAGTATCTAAACAGCCAGTAGATAACATAGAAGGAATATTTTATAAAATTACAAAGTCCCTTCAAAATGAAATGCAGCCAGTGTTTAATATGGTGCTGTTTAATTATCCGAGCAGCCAACAGATAACCCACACCGCAAGCACTACGCTTTTTAAAGTGTCAGTTTTGAAGATTCACTATAGCTATTTTGTATTTCTTGCATCTACACCTTTCATCAGTTGGCTAAGCCAACTGGTTCTTGAGATAGCATGCAAAAGACAACAGGAACAAAACCTGATTTTCTGCCTTTAACAGGTCGGTTTAGGGATAGGAGTGCTTGATTTGTCCAAGAGAAGAACTCCATTCATAAGTAAAATTATTCAAATATAGAGTGCCAAACCTACTTATAATCCACAAAACTCTTGCTAAAACAGATTTCACCTGTCAAAGCAGACCTAAAATCTAGATATGCACTGCCTCATTAGACATATGCGTGTAAGTGAGTCTTCAGGGGAAGTCGAACCATGGTTTTCTGTAGCCCTAGTTTGTACATTTTTTTTTTTTACCTTACGTACCATACCCATTGTAATAAAGTCAAGGGATGATCATAGCTGGGTATACCTAATTGTTTTTGCAAGGTCTCAAACATATCTACATCAACCAAATGACCTACCACCAGCTAGATCCGACACATAATACAGGCATTCCATGGAATGGCCCAACTCTGGAGTCACCCAAACCCTCACCAAATACGACTTAGTGGACTAAGCTTTGACAAGAGAATACCAACAATGACTAGTCCACCAGTAAGGGAGCAGCTGATGTGCCAGATGGATTAGTTACTTACCTGTAATCCTAGTTCTCTTCCAGGGGTATCCTCATCAAAGTCATAAGCATTAGAATATTCCCGCCCATGTGCGGGACCCCGGAAACACTATATTATATGTGCCCCACATATATATATACACTCATATATAATATATATACATATATATATATATATATATATATAAAAACATGCAATAGCAGCCAAATAAAGAACAGAGCTGAAATATGCTGTAAAGAATTTCCACCATACATGAGTAATAAGCATTATAAACATGAGAAAACAACACAAGGTTTGTTTCAGAAACTGTTTTAATGCTCAAAAGCAGTAGAAATTCTCATAACTCACTGGAAGCATAGAAAGCTCCCAGGCTGCATTGCAAACACACAGTCTAAAAAGACTGAAAAGCTAACCTGTAGCTGCATAGCAATAAACGGACACCGTGCCTTTAAGGCACCCATGACCCCCAGTATCCCATCATGCCTCAGGGGTGACAGTTAGGTCAGTTGTTCTTTTCGGAGACTGAAAATAAACCCAGTAACAAAAAGGTTAACAATATCTCCTTATTAAAGAATGTCCTTTGCCCGGGGAGGCGGGAGGGTTGCTTATGACTTTGATGAGGATACCCCTGGAAGAGAACTAGGATTACAGGTAAGTAACTAATCCTTCTCTTCCAGGGGATCCTCATCAATAGTCATAAGCATTAGAATAGAATAGCGAGCCTCACCTCATCTCCCTGCGGGCAAAGGAGTAACAATACAGTAATAACCATATTAAGCCTAGTAACTACTAAGCTTGTACAGGCCGTAGGCTACCCAAATAGATTCCTCAAAGAGGCTTGTCCTACTTGAGTATCGGCCCTGGAATCAGATTCGAGACAGTAATGTCTCGTAAAGGTATGAACTGATTTCCTATTTGCAGCCTTGCAAATCTCTGACATTGGAATGTCGTGCAAGAAGGCTACTGTAGCGGCCTTCCCTCTAGTGGAATGCGCTTTGGGTGACTGCAACAAAGGATTGCATGCAAGCTGATAAGCCAATTTAATGCAAGAGACAATCCATCTCGCGATGGACCTCTTGGCCGCTGGAAAACCTGTTCGCATTGAACCATAGTTCACAAACAGTTGATCCGTTTTCCTAATCCCTTTGGTCATTTCCAAATAGAACTTGAGCACTCTCTTAAGATCTAAGGAGTGAAGTGACCGCTCGGCTGGGGTCGTAGGATTTGGAAAAAACGAAGGGAGGGAAATGGACTGATTTATATGAAAATCAGAAATGACTTTAGGCAAGAAAGCTGGATGAGCCCTTAGGACTACCCTATTGTGATGAAAGACAGTATAAGGTTCTTTCGCACACAGAGCTTGAATCTCGCTGACTCTGCGAGCAGAGGTAATAGCCACCAAAAAGGCCGCCTTCCAAGAGAGATGTTGCGAAGAGGCCTTGTGGATGGGCTCAAAAGGCGGTGACATTAACCTGGATAGAACCAGGTTCAATTCCCATGGAGGAGAAGGATTTCGCACAGGGGGATACACTTTTTTCAACCCCTGGAGGAAGTCCTTAACCACTGGAACCTGAAAGAAAGAAACCTGATCAGGTGATTTTCTGTATGCTACTATGGCTGACAAATGCACCCTAATAGAAGCGTATTTTAAACCAGCAGTCGCTAGGGAAAGGAGGTATGGCAAGATGACGTCCTCCTGACCTTTAGTCGGATCAAGGTGATGATCCTTACACCATAAGAAAAACCTCTTCCACTTGAACGCATAGGACGCTCTCGTGGAAGGTCTCTTAGCCTCTTTTAAAATGTTCATGCACTCAGGAGGCAAGTTCAAATGTCCGTATTGCAGGACCTCAGGAGCCATGCTGTTAGGTTCAGTGAAGGGAGGTTGGGATGCATTATCCTCCCGTTCATCTTGCTCAACAGGTCCGGCCTGCAAGGGAGTCGTCTGTGTGGACACACAGACAGATGTAGAAGATCCGGGTAGCACCACTGCCGCGGCCAATCCGGAGCTATCAGGATCATTTCCATGTTTGACCTGCAGAGCTTGGAAACTACTCTCGGAATCAGAGCCAGGGGAGGAAACGCGTAAGCGAATGTCCCGGACCAATCCATCAGTAGAGCATTCCCCTGAGTCCCTGGCCGGTGGAACCTGGACGCGAAGGCGTGGCATTTGGAGTTTTCGTCATCTGCAAACAAATCTATGGTTGGACGACCCCAGCAACGAAAAAGCTCTTCTACTACTTCGTCGTTTAGCACCCAGTCTGGCTGATCTTCGAAGTGCCTGCTGAGTGCGTCTGCTTTTACGTTCAACTCGCCTGGAAGGTGTACTGCCACTACCGTAAGACCTCGAGAGAGGAGCCAAAGCCAGATTGCCTGAGCCTCTCGAGACAGAGGGCGAGACCTTGTGCCTCCTTGTTTGTTCAGACAGAACATGGTGGTCGTATTGTCCGTCTGAACTAGGACTGAGTTGGACTCTATCGCTGGGAAAAAAGCTTTGAGAGCCAGGAATACCGCTCTGAGTTCCAGCATATTGATGTGGTATGTCTGCTCCTGCGCAGACCACTGGCCTTGAATTTGAAGCGGACCCATGTGCGCTCCCCAACCTTGCAGAGAGGCATCCGTCACTATCGACTGGGTTGGAAGAAGCTGGTGAAACCGAACCCCCACCCGCAAATTCTTTCTCCGTGTCCACCATTTGATGGCATCTTTCGTCGCTTGGGAGAGCTTGATGCGATCCTCCCAAAGACCTGTCGCCTGGTCCCATTGATCCTCCAGAGCCTGCTGTAGAGGACGCATTCTCAGCCTGGCGTTTGGGATGAGAAAGATGCAGGATGCCATGGAACCCAGCAGGGATGCTACTTGTCGGGCTGTTGGAAGCCGAGATTCTAGCAGGATTCCACATTTCTGGTTCATGGAAAAAAGTCTCTCCTCCGAAGGAAACGCTTTTCCCACTTTTGTGTCCAGAACGGAGCCTAGGTAGTGAATTGACTGTGTAGGCCGCTGGACTGACTTCTCCAGATTCACATGGAGGCCGAGCCTGTGCAACTGGAGTAGACACAGATGTAGATCGTGTTTTACCTGCACTGGAGATGGACCTTTTAGGAGCCAGTCGTCCAGGTATGGGTAGATGAAGAGCCCCTTCTTGTGAAGAAAAGCCGCCACCACTGCCATGCATTTGGTGAAGACTCGTGGTGCGGACTTGAGACCGAAGGGTAGCACTGTGTACTGATAGTGTTTGTTCCCTACGACAAACCTCAAGTACTTGCGATGTTGTAGAGCAATAGGGATGTGAAAGTACGCATCTTGCAGGTCCACCGAACACATCCAATCCCCGACTTGAAAATGTGGGCATATTTGGTGAAGCGCCAACATGCGGAACTTTTCTCTGATGATGACCTTGTTTAGAAGTCGTAGATTGAGTATTGGTCTGAACTTGTCCTCCTGATCTTTTTTGGGGACAAGAAAGTAACTGGAGTAAACTCCCTTTCCTCTTTGAGCGAGAGGAACCTCCTCTATCGCTCTTTTTTGTAGTAGGACTTTTACCTCTCTTCGGAGCAAGCTTAGTTGGTGATGGTAAGCGCTCGTTGGAGGGATGCTCTTTGGAGGCGCACGGAAACGTAGTTTGTATCCATTGCGCAGTATATTCAGCACCCACTGATCCTTTATGATGATGACCCACTCTGCCAGGTGTTGTGAAGCACTTCCTCCCACTGGAGTGGGTAACGGCGTCAGAGGAAGCCACTGCTCAGGCTTTTCCTCCTCTTGTGGTGTTAGAGGATTGTTGATGACCTCCTCTACCTCTGCCAGGTTTACCTCGAAACTGGGGTTTCCCTTGGTTCTTATTTTGGGACCACTGAGGGGTTTGAACTCTCTGTTGAGCCCCTCTCCCCCTGTTGGTCTTGAAGCGGCGCTTGAATTCTTTCTTCTTCTCCAAGCCCACCGCTTTCACTGTGTCCAGTTCCGTCTTCATTCGGGTCATTTCCTCGTCAGCATGCTCCCCGAAGAGAGCGGAACCCGAAAAGGGGATGTAGGAGAGTAGGGTCTGCTATCCTATGGTCACCCCAAATTTTTGCTTTTTGCTTCACTGGTTTTCGACTACTGAGGCTGTGGGCCTGCTGATCAGACCCCCAGCCTGCTGTTCTCTCACTAAATTAATGATACATGTGCTATAGGCACATACCACAATTGGAAATGGACTCCTTGTCAGCCCCTGTATAATGCACTATAGGTGCCCAGGGCATAGGGGCCACCAAGGCCTACCAGGGGCTGCAGCATATCTTTTGCCACCCCTGGCTGGTTCTTAAATTGACACAACTGGCTGATCACTCAGCTGGGGTAAGGTGGTGTAATCACCCCTTACTTAGATATAGTATACCTATATCTAAACCTATATCTGGACACATATAAACCTGTGAGCCACTCCTATGGAAGGCCTCATCAATCCTGGAGGCAGAGTGCGTGGTTTAATGTGAGATGGAGCTCTAGCATGAGCTGAGCCTGTCTGCAGCTGTCGGGAACAACTCCCTAAGCTCTTTCAGGATAATGCCATACCATATACTCTTAAGTGCCTTATAATCCTCGCGGTTATATAGCAACTCTGGTTTGGCTTTATCAAAACATGTCGTGTAAGGTGTCATACGATTTGGAATACTATCCCCTCACCAGTTCTGGCGACGGGGATAGCATTCCACCCCTCTAGAGGGGTAAGACATGTTCCTTTACTTTAATGCGGTTAATTTCAAAAAGGGCCTTAGATCCACAAAATGGATGCCTCTGCCACAGACAAGAGTCTGGACCCCTGCAGCTGACCGAAACTCAGCAAATGGGGCCTGGACAAAGGGTTTCCTGCCACAGGAGGGTGTCACCACCCTCCAGACAGGAGATAGTGGATTGTAGCAGGGAGGTCTGAAAGAAACCAGACACTGCCTGGGGCGCACAAGGCTGCCCCTTGCATAATCCGGCCAAACCGGTTCTGGGGCACTCCAGCCCTCGTGCCAGGGCGGCCTGGATCAAAGGAAAGGGGTGTATCCACCCCCTTCCTGGGTCCCACCCATAGGGGGGGACCTAGCAGGTAATCACGCCCCCCAGATTCGAATAAGAGTGGGAGCAGTGCCAATGCACATCAGATTTCCTGGAAGAAACATTAGAAATGAAACTCTGGACCCTTGGACCTCCATCTCAACGTGGAAGCCCGAAGAATCTCCCTTGTGGTCAATGAGTGACCACCCTGCAGCAGCAGGCACCATCCAGCCCTCGACGTCTACTTGGTTGCAGTTCCCGCCGGAACTCGAGCGACTGAGACCGACGAGATCAAGCTTGCCTGCCTTCCAACAGCCCGATCCACAGTCCCTGCAGAGCTGAGACCCGTGGAGGCGACCGGAAGCGTGGGGCACGCCATCTTGAATTGACCACGAGACGCTGACCGTGCAGCCCACGAGTGACCCTCGAAGCTGTGCACCGGGGTTTGAGAAGCCCCAACCCTGAGCCACTCTTGCACCGAAGCTCACCCCTCTACACTCATCGAGTGCTGCGTGGGGCCCTTCTGCTACTTTTGGCTCAACGCGTTGGCCCGGTCACTTGCCAGCCGGCTAGTGGCCCCTGTGCCGACGAAAACTTGAAACCGACTTGTGAATCTGGTTGCTCCAGATCTGCACCAGCTCCCCTGAAAAGGAGCCCCCACTCTGACCTTCCTGGTTCGAGTGAGAAGCAATCTCCCGGTTCCGCGTGGATTGCTTTTGCCAAGTGTTGTTTGCTCCAATCTTGAAGCCGACAGCGCCGACGGTGAGAGCCTGCGTGGGACAGATCGTGACCTGCTCCTGGACGTCGTAGATGCCCCAGAGCCCACGTGACAGCGGAGAGAAGCACCGCGACAGCGACCTGATTGCGCCCGACATTGCCTGGTTCCGTCCTGGTTCCACCCTGGTCACTGCTGAGTGACCCAGACTCTGTCCCCTCTGCTTTCAGGTACTTTTCGACTCGAGTCCACTCTTGGACTCCACCGGACACTTCTCTTTCACCCCGCCTGCAGCCCTTTCAGCTTCAAGCACCAAGAGCCTGACGAAACCCGACTCAACTTCGACCCTGTGCACCCGCTTCCTGTGGGTGAGGTAACTTTGCTCCGCCGGTGTTCCCACACTGGTGCACACCTCTAGGGTCTGTGTCTTAAGTTTTGTTCCTCTAGGTTCAGCGGAAGTGTCCTTAAACTCTAACTTTGTCATTTTTACGCACCATTGGTTAACATTGGTGCATGCGTGCGCTTTCCGCACTGCTCCCGAATCCCGTGGGCCTCTCCCGACTTCAGCACTGCTTGTCCTGACTGCTCCCAGCGATTCCCTAGGCCCTAGGCCTAACCACTGTTCGATTGGTATCTCTTATACCACTTGTTTAGTATATGGTTTGAGTGGCCACCCGCCCTCATCCATAATTGTGCAACTTGTATGTTTAAACTGTGCTTTTGATTTAACGCTTGTGCCCCTTTATTCATAAAGAATACTGGGGATTGTTTTTAGTAATAAACACATATATTTTTATAATATATACTTGTGTGGTGTCCTTTCATTTGATATTACAAGATTGTATGTGGTAAAACAGCTCGCTTAACACGACCTCTTAAGTTAAGCCTTTAGGCTGCTTAGTCCATGCTACCCCTAGGATAGCTTGTCTAACAAGGTTGACTTACAACCTGACACCATAAGGGATTGTTTGGTCTGATAATAGGTGGTTCCAGAATTGGAAACATCACCTATCAGGCCAACTTCTCACAGGGGAGATTAAGGATGCGATGCTGAGCATCCGGCTTCAGGCCTGTAAGGCGCAACCATGCCGACCTCCTGGCACAAACCCCATGTGAATAGGAATGCGCCGCAAGGACAGCACCATCCGCAGCCGTGCTTATCATCTGATTCGTCCCATAAGGCTCTGTCGTATCGACCCAGAAGCACAGCCGCACTAGAAACCTTAAGAGTCGAAGCAGCTGAGTTGCAAACTTTGCGACCCCAGGAGTCTTGAGTCTTGCTGTCCTTGTCTGGTGGGACTGAAGAAGAACCGGCAACTGCGTGTGTCTTCCTCGCTGCTGCCACAATTACAGAGTCTGCTGGAGGGTCAGATCTTACAAAAACCGGATCAGAAGAGGCCGGTTTGTATTTCTTCTGAATGCGGGCTGGCACCGCTCTGATAGCCGCCGGAGTTAGGAATACCTCCTTGACAGGATCCATATTCCCCGGGACTAATGGCAGTAGAGGACGGGAGATCGCTTTTTTGTGTAAAGTCTAAAAAATGACTGTCGTTGTAACCGGAGGGGCAGACATTTCAATGCTCAGCTTCTGAGCTCCTCTTTGCAAGACGTCCAGATACGTGCCAATGTCATCCACTGGGGAGGATCTGGACGTAGGACTGTCCGTCAACGTAGGGGAGTAGTCCCTCTTGGAAGACTTGGTAGAAGAGGTAGATGAAGTAGACTGAGTTCGTCGACGTCTACGGTGAACACTGTGCCTCCTCTCTTGTGATCTTTTTGAACGCTCTTCCCGTCTAGAAGAGCGAGACCTGACTCGATCCCCTGGTTCTTTTCTGGGAGATCGGGGCCTTCTGGGAGATCTGGTTGGTGTTCTCACAGGAGATTTGCGCCTGGGAGGACTATGCTTGTCCATCTCCTCTACCAGATCCTGAAGGGGAGACCTGTGCTGTGAGCTGGCATAGTCCTGCATACGTTTTGCAGCCCCAGAATCTCTCCAATGGTCCAAAGATCTGTACCATCTAGGTGACAGTCTGACTTTATCCGCCCAAGGGTCTGTCCGACGCTCAGGAGATTTGCGCACAGGACTTCTGGACTTCGAAGATGCAGTTGAGGAGCCAGAGGACCTTGAAGTGGAATGACGGGAAGCTGACTCCGTTACCATAACCACATCTGAACACCTCGACGTCGAGCGATCTTCCCTCGTCGTCGAGTGCTTTCGGGGAGTCGGCGGATCAAACAATCTTGTCTTTGATTGTCTATGCAAGGATGTATGGTCTCTCGACGTCGAGCGGCGATGATCAGCCGCCGACGGAGTTCCCTGTCTCGACGTCGGACGACGATGCCCAGTCGTCGACGGAAGTCTTTTTCTCGACGTCGAACGACGATGTCCAGTCGTCGACGGAAGTCTTTCTCTCGACGTCGAACGACGATGTCCTGTCGTCGACGGAGCTCTCTGCCTCGACGTCGAGTGACGATGTCCAGTCGTCGACGGAGGTCTTTCTCTCGACGTCGAACGGTGATGATCAGCCGTCGACGGAGTTTTCTGCCTCGACGTCGAATGTCTGTGCGACGCCGGCGGAGGGGTATTGGGCACCCTCGACGCCGAGAGCTGACGAGACACCGACGGAGACTGCCTCCTCGACGCCGATCGACTTTTCCCTGTCGACGGCGGAGGGGTCTTGGTCCTCGACGCCGAACGCCGTTTCTTTGACGACGGCGGAGGAGTCACACTTCTCGACGCCGGTCGTCGTCTGGATGACGTCGGCAGAGGGGTGACCTCCCTCGACGCCGGTCGTCGCCTGGTTGACGACAGCGGAGGGGTCTTGGATCTCGACGCCGACCGTCGCCCGGTTGACGGCGGCGGAGTTCCCTTCCTCGACGTCGCCCGGTTGACGCCGGCGGAGGGGATTTCGACGATGGAACTGGATCCTTCGACGTCGTCGACGTACCTGGTCTTCTCTTCGACGGCGAGCCCGCCGTCGACGGTAGTTTAGACGATGAATGATCCACCGGTGGTTCTTTTCTCAGCGCCGAGCCCGACGCTGAAGGTGAAGGGTGTGAAGACTTCTTTCTGGAAGATGTATGAGTCTTCTTGGAGCCCTTCTTCACCGGAGATCTTCCTCTTGATGACCTATGAGCTAGGCCATAAATGCTAATCCTCTCCCTGTCCTTTAGAGTTCTTCCTGACAGGTGTTCACGATGAGGACAGGTGCCTGGATCGTGATCTTCAGGCAGACACAGGATACAGACGTCGTGGTTGTCCGATTTGGCCTTCTTGTTGCCACAAGAAGGACATTTGTCAAAGAGTGAAGGCATTCTCAGGAGAAAATGTTCACCAAACTGACTGAAAAAGGCAGTATCTTTCTTGGCTAGATGTTAAATGTCAAGTAAGAACAAAAAATTGTTAAAAGTGAAGAGTTTTTCTGTCAAAAAACAGAAAAAATAGTGGAGCTGTGTAACCAGGGTCCTTCACTGAAGGAGCCGGAAAGAACAACTGACCTAACTGTCACCCCTGAGGCATGATGGGATACTGGGGGCCATGGGTGCCTTAAAGGCACGGTGTCAGTTTATTGCTATGCAGCTACAGGTTAGCTTTTCAGTCTTTTTAGACTGTGTGTTTGCAATGCAGCCTGGGAGCTTTCTATGCTTCCAGTGAGTTATGAGAATTTCCACTGCTTTCTGAGCATTAAAACAGTTTCTGAAACAAACCTTGTGTTGTTTTCTCATGTTTATAATGCTTATTACTCATGTATGGTGGAAATTCTTTACAGCATATTTCAGCTCTGTTCTTTATTTGGCTGCTATTGCATGAATATATATATATATATATATATATATATATATATATATATATATATATATATATATATATATATATATGTGGGGCACATATAGTATAGTGTTTCCGGGGTCCCGCACATGGGCGGGAATATTCTAATGCTTATGACTATTGATGAGGATCCCCTGGAAGAGAAACTAAACTCACAAGATGTTTCAAAAAGTCTCTCTCATACCTAAAAAACAAGGTGACCTTATCATATCCCCATATTTCTTTATCCTATAGTGAAGCACTTTGTCAATGCACTTTATAAAGTTCCATGGTCCAGGGAACCATCCATTCAACTTGATACCTGGCAGAGGGTATAGTTACACCTGTTCCCTCGACGTGGAGATTCCTTGACATCATCATTTCTTTTTTTTCTTTTTAGATGTGATATTTTCAACGGCAGGAACCCAAAGTCTTGGACTTGCTCAAGAGCTATCTAAATGTGAAGTTACTCTTGAACACTTAAGATGGCATGCAGGCCATCAACTTTATATTAGAAATATTAATAGCTAACTAATTAAATCTGCATAATTTATCCAAAACTTTCTATAGTTTCCAAGATATCCCCGAGAACAAAAGCGCTGGAGTCACCCATCACAGGAGCATAAGAGGCACCACTGCGAAAAAGCTTCACTATCTGATTAATTTATAAAGAAATAAAGCAACGGTGCAAGTGGGCAACTTTTGCAATTGTTGGTAACTGTATGCTGAATACAAGCTTCTGGGTCTTTTGCATGCTAAAGAGAGGCCTCTTCACAGAACAATGAGGTGAGAGGACAGGTCACATAGAGTATCCACAGAGTGCTACCGAAGCTAAGTAGCTTGATCTTTTGATGGACACTTCTAACCGCAGATTCCTCACCTGAGAATAGAAACCGAAGCAGTACCTCCTGAAGACGGAGCATCTGTGGAGTGGGCTCAGACAAAAACCCCACTGTCAAAGCATTAGGCTTCATGAATACATGCACTGACACCTATTTTGCAGACTAGCATTGTCCAGAATGGACGCCCCACACACCAACTCAACTGTACCAGCATTTGCCCTGAAGAAATGGGCTCTCAAATCTTCCGGGTTTTGTTTCTTGGCCAGTGCATAGCAGATCTTAATGCAGAGGGCTATCCACCTCAACAGTGTCCTCTTCTGCAAAGCCTTCCCTTTCTCTACTTAGAAGATCCCCACAAAAAGCTGATCATCCACAGTAGGTTACTTGGTATACACTTTGTAAAATCTTAAAGGTTACAAATCTGTCCCAGCACCTGATGTAAACGGATTCTGTTGAGGGGAGTCTGGCAGCAAGTTTAACACTTCAAGCAGCAAATTGAATGTAATGAATTGCCACCACTCATTATCCATGGGTGTGTAGATCCTGAATTTTACCAAATGATAGTCCTTTTAGCCCTTTTACATGTTGAGACATTTTTCTCAACATCAGTGTGTCTTATTCTTTGGAATGGCGTTGGCGAGGCCCTAGATCCACTGCATTTTTCAAGAAACCCTCAACTCTCTAAGCTTCTAGTGTCAAAGGTCCTTCAATGGACTGCTCGACATCATGCACTAGTTCTTTCAGGTTCGTTCTGCACTACACATTGCAGCCCTTTAATACCATATTGGGTCCAACAGAGCTGACAAAATAGTATGCCTGGCCTTTGTTGGAGAGTCAGTTAATGTCTTCACCAGCCCAGCTCTAAATCACGCTCACAGATGAGTCAGAGCAACTCTCGTGCAGAGGGCCTTCCTAGTCCTTCACCACATGTGTATCTTTTACTATAGACATAAGAATTTCCCGGGGAGCATTTCTGGCCATATGTGAGCAGGCACTTGGTTCAAAAAAGGATTCCATCATTTTCTCAATTAGTCTTTCAGTGCCAGCCCAGCAATTATCGAAACCTATAGCATGGATTATAGCAGAGACAACAAAAGATAGTACAGCCATACTGATGGTCTCTAAAAAATTATTTTCAAAGGCCTGTCATTAGAGGAAGTAGCAACGATGACAATAGCAGTGTTCACATATATTTTGGATCCTCAATCTATTCCCTTCATATCTGCAATTACTCAATTTCCAGCTGTATACTAATATAAAACCAGGTCTCCACTAACTTCCCTGGTCAAATTGCATCTCGCTTCTCTTCTCTTGCTCTCCAAAAATAATTAAGGTTTCAGGACAGTTCCTAGGAAGACTCAAATCTCAAAGTACCAGTACTACAGGCATCATAAGTGTTGATGGTCATAGAACTCCTTAGGTGCACAGGCGCTAAGAAGTACCAAATGTACTAGAATATCCAAAGGTCCAAGCATCTGAGATGTCAGAGGCAAAGATGATGCTGAAAGTTACCATGAAATTTACTTTGCAACTTGTAACACACGTTTTTGCAGCTTTGCTATTCATATAATAGTAACATCTAAGGTTTGGAAAGCATAAAGAAGCTACAGGTCTTGACTCACTAATGCGCCTGCTTCACCAAAATCTTTGTCAATGGAATGGGTCAGTTACTTTCAAGGCCAGTCAGAAAAAGACTAAAGGGAAGGGCTACATACTGTGCCTGGTACTGCTTTCTTTCTTCACACAAATAACAGCACCACTTCCCCGAGGAGCTTCAAAGACACTGAGCACACTCCATAAAGCTGGTGGCATCAAGCTAGATGGTGTGAGGCCCAAGGATTCCAGACATTGAGGCTCTCGGGTGCAGAGAGGGTGCCCGTGGTTTTTGCAGGTAAATGTCAGTACAAGGCAAGAGAAGAGGGACTGTCTCTGAACCTGGGGGTCATGGTGCCCGCCTCAGAAGGCTCTAGGCACACCCTGAGATGGAGGGACATACAATAGACAGTATCTCATTTCACCGTGCGGCTTGCTCAATGCACTACTCCTGCAAAGGAGGCCCGGGGTTCACCCTGCTCCACAGGTGCCATCTTCCTAGTCTCCAATCCTTCGGCGTCCCTCCTGTGGGGATTCTACTAGCAGACAATAAATGGGAAAGAAAATGGGCCACAGCATCCTTCTTAGTGGGCTGTTGTAGGATTAATGTGAGGTGAGACTCGGGAGTAAAGTTAAACTACGACCCCCATCTTGGGCAGTTAAGCCACGCCTTGCACATAAGAATCTTGAGGAGCAGCACTACACTAATGATTTCTGCCTCAGTAAGTTTTTATAAGGAAGCCCTCTTCCTAAACATCAATCGCTACATCCTTATGGCATGCTGGTATCTAAAGCATAACGTTGAATAATGGTGTCTCATCTATTGAGGAAGACTTCAATGGATTTCAATCTATTCCTCCCTTCTGACAACAGTTAGCCTGTGAAAGCAACAATATTGCCAATAGTTAGCTAGAAATAGTTCATATTCTTTCTTTGAGTTGACTGACTGGTAATCTTTCACATGCTTTACTGAATTCCGCACCAGGATCAAAGCCAGCTGAACACAGAAAAACACAGTCAAAGAGAGAGGCAAGCAAAACTCCTTCATAGACACATGAATCAGTGGAACAATCTTTGGGGAGAAAGCAGCAGTTAGATACATAGGGAGGGCAACGGTACAGCTCACTAGCCAAATCACCTAGTTTAAAATAGAGCTAAAAAGAATCCAACAAAATATTTAAAAAATACTGTATACAATCAAAAATTAAAGAAACCTCGAAACGTTTACCAATGAAGAACCTCAAACCCATCTGACATGTTAAACAAGTGATTAGTAAACTGTTCAGCGAGTCAGTAGCACAGGGTTATACCTCCCCAAAGTGTAAAATAAACCAAATGTGATAATTATGTTGCAAACCAGGCACACTCTTAGTCTGTCCATGTACATAATCCATAAACAGAATATTTACCCAATTCCCCCAATCACACAGCATGTTTTAGTTGAGAAGACGAAATTAAACAGTGGAGATGACTGCATTTCTCAATGCTACCTTAGTTACTGTAATTAGGGTTTTATAATGTTATATTATGTGTGATGCACAACATAAAAAGATCACAGAATCGAAATATGGAAAGGGTGTAAAGAAGCTCAGAGCAGTCCAGTCAAATTAGTCAAGTCTTAGTCAGTTTTGAAATTAGATACGCATTCACTGGTCCATCAATTCAGCAGGCCACATTCTGGCCCTATTACAGATGTGCCAAGCTGATTGACTCGCCAGTCCAAACACAGTAGCAGTCCAACACCCAGATTGTACTGTACAGAACAGACTGCTTTTAGGGCAAAAACATTAATTTTGACTGTGGATGGTGCTAAACTGGCACATTGCCTGTAAATAGTAAGACAGGTAGCTTAACTATGGAAAAGAGTGATTAAGTGAGCAATCCAAAGACCCCGTTTGTGGCAGAGATGCCATCATGTAGTATTAGACCCTTTAAAAAAAATAGAGGGAGACAGGTCAGTGACACCGTGGCACAAGCGTGAAGGCAATGTAGTGAGTGATTTGTACCTGAATGGTACTTTCCTGATATAGGAGGAAGAGGAGGAACTTTTCAGGATTGGAGTTCTTAAAGTGCATGCATTCGGCGAGGACAGCTCGGAACTTATAGAAAATTGTGCCGGAGAGCATGAAAACAATGGAGGCGCTAATGAGTGTAGTGCAGGGAAAGAAATGGGGAACAAACGTTTAGAAAGCCCTGCAGAAGAAAAAGGGGCTCAGGCACATCTGGCCAGAAAAAGGATAGAACAATAAGCCTACATGGCATGACTGGGGAAGTGCCAACACAATACACACACCGGTGCTTGTTAGAAATGCTATCTGAAAAGAAAAAAAAGAAGACATACAATGTAAGTTTGATGCTATGGGACTAACCTTGACCGATAGCAATTCACTGGCTGTGTGTGAAGCTGCCTACCTCTGGGTGGGTAAGGGATGTGGAGGAATAGAGTAGCTAAGGAGAACAGATGAAAAATGGCTGAATAGTTGACAAACAGAGGACTTGGCAGAATGGAGAATTATACTAAAGGAGGTGCTGGACCCTCCAGATACAAGGCAAACTTAGATGAGACACTGAATAGGCAACATAAAGCAAATATGAGCATAGACAAATGAAGGCAAAGAGGCATACGGAGGTGAGAACTGAAGATGAAATGAATGTGATGCCATGTTAAATGAGTAAGGGCTGGCACAAGAGGGCTGCCAAGGTGTGAGATTAGATCAGAGATATTGCAAAAGGGGTGGGCGCTGGTATCTGATATAAGGAAAAATTAACAGAGGGGAACATGTAATAAGCGTTCACAAATAACAATCCAGGACTGAGCAGTTCTAACATTGGATCTGGAAGAGAAACACTTCTGCTATGAACTAATACACTGAAGAGAGCGCAGCTGTTTTGTGTGCATGACAAGCCTGCACTGTATAATCTTTCGAGAAAAAGATAGTGCAAGAAAAGGAAGTTTGATGCAGAGTCCTTGGCCAGTTAGAGCGGAATAAGCTGAATATAGCAATGTGTAATTAGGAGTGTTGACTATAGGCCTGATTTAGATCTTGGCACGACTGGTCTCTCCATCCCTTTTTCGGCAGTCTTCCCGCCCACTGCCTTTGTGGTCTGCGCGCTCGATTTAGATGTTGGCTGGTCACTGGAGGGAAGCCCTCTGCAGTCCTGCCGCCTCCACCAGAATCTTTCTCCCGCTTCCAAGGTGTCGGAGGCAGAAGCTGCTGTCGGAGGCAGATCCACCAAGATTCCTGCCATCCAGATTAGGATGTGCCTTTTCGTGGAGGCAACTGTGGTGGGGAAACCTCAAAGAACGAGTTCGCAGAATCGATGAAAAAGAAGTGAAAAGACACAATATTTTGGGGGTCCCCCCAATGAATCCATCTTGAACGCCACTGTCCAGGTCCTTCCTGTGCCGTCACTACTTGACCATGAAGCTCAGCCACCCCATTGTCATTGGAATCTATGGTAAGCTTTTGTGTTGAGTGTGGGTGTGCATTTAGTAGTGCATGTATCTTGTTGAATTGCAATGCTATATGTAACATTAATGGGCATTACACATCTCCTACATGTACATTATGACAGCTTCACTACATATATGTGTAATGAGATGAAAATAAGTAGTACTTACCTTTCTCCACGCCACCATGGCCTCTCTCCATCAGGACTCCACCGCCAGGACAATGCCAGCAGAATGGGAACATCTAAATCAGCTTGACGCAGTCCCGCCAGCATGACGGCAATGGAGTACTGTTAGCCAGCAGAGAAGGCCACTGCGGTCTCCTGTCTATTGCCGCAACATCTAAATACAGCGGGCAAATGGCTGTCAGCTTGACAGAGTATTTGGTACCGCCGCTGCGGCAGGCAGTAGCCAAGTTCTAAATCAGGCCTTAAATCTGCACATGAAATAATTTGATACAAAAATGTGCCAAAAATAGAACTTGTATTTAGACATTTAAAGAAGCTTAGGTAAGCCTAAGACGTACATACAACAAGCCTCCAATCATCTCAAGATATAAAAACAATCTGTCAACTGAGCACAACTAAACCTTTCAGGATCAAAAAAAGGAATACACATTCAAATTCAAATGAAGCACAATAAATAAACAAACCTTAAAAAGTTCATACAGGTCCTCCTCTAGATCCTTGACAAAGTTTGGGTCAGAAATCTTTGGTATAATCAGTTCTTTGATTTCTTGGGAAAAGGGAACTTTGGCCTGTGGCAGCCAGGCCCAATAAAAAGGATCTGAAGACCAAGTGAAAAGAAAGCACATCAGTGAAACAGTCACAACAGCACAAACCATTTACAAAAGAAATCTTGCAAGAAACAAAGAAACAATTGCAGTTTTAGGAATGAGCAACAGATAGTTGGCAGCAGTTCCCCAGGAAAACACGAGGCAGGAAGAGTGAGTCAGCTAGCACATTATTTCCGTTTTCCTCTAGGCTTCATTTGCAAAATACAACTTTGTATAATGCTGGCTTAATATCGCTTGTGTAACTCAAAGACTGCTATAAATTATCTGGTATATTTCACACATGTCTTAGCCACTTTAAACCCTGTAACCAATGATATTCTTCCACACTCCTATTACCTTGATTTCATGACTCCCTTTGTACAGTCTTTGGGGATCCTGGGCTTGTCGTTAATTAATGGGAAGTATTCAACGCGAGTCCTGCTGCTTACCAATGGCATTCCGGGGCCACCAATACTACGAAATTTCAATTGAATAACCATGTATTTATCTTTGGGCACTTGGCACTATGGCATTACGTACTGAGGGTAAGTAGTCAAGACTTTTTCCAGGAAGTGTAGGGCTTACATAATCAGATCTAGTATGACGGAGTCAGTAAGAAGTAATAACATAAGTATTCAGTCAGTGAAGTAACAAAGAAAGATGACACTTTTATTCAAAGAAAAGTAACATCAACAGTTATAAAAGGTACACATAAAACTGGATGGTGCTAGTACGTTCGGTACAAATGCGACTCAATGTTATACCATGGGGTTGGCCTCAGAAGCTTTAAGACCATTTGGTCTCCATCTAGTGGAAGGGGTATTTTTTTTAAGGTATGCAATTTTGAGATAGGGATAGAATGCGCACTATGTAACAAAGTTCTTGACGAGTCCTAGCACTTCAAAAGGCTTTGAATTGTGGGGTTAGCTTCCCATGCAAATCATGCAACACAACATCTAAATTTGGAACACGGCCCCACCTAAACATGTGTTGATGGATGGTGTGGGTAAAGTCCGGGGCATGGTAGCAAGTAATGTTCATGGAATTCTCCCAGCGCATGGTCTACTCCAGATCCTAACTGAACCTTCAAATGGCGTTTTTAAAATGTTTAAATGCTTGCAGCCTAGCAAGACTATTTGATACCCTAATGTGGCAAAATGTAAGGGGGTAAGATTTCATGAATGGGTGGCCGTGGTCAAGATTTTCTAGTGGTGAGGCACTCATGGGTGGTAGGGTGTCCACAGGATTCCCAAGGCTGCACCAGTTCAATGGGAGATTGAACTTTGGGGACAGGGTACAACTGCAATTATATACAGCACTACCTCTGAAAGCTTTAAGAACAGTAAAGAGAATTCCAATTTCCAGAATAACCAAAGCTATTCTACAGATTCAAACCACATGCTGGTGTCGGGACGTCTGAAGATTCAAAGTCCCTATTGGAATGGATGGAACCGGGCCAGATATCCTAAGGGTTCTACGTTGGTTAAGCATGGTGTACAATTAGCCATATCATTCTCTAGAACATTTACTACAGCTCCATATGCTGTTAGTATTAATTTCTTCTGCTGGCCAGCTTGGCCACTATGATCTTGCAATTCCTGAACAGTCTCAGTTTCATGAAGCGCACTCCCTTGCGGATTCACCTGTCAGCTTTGATAGTTGCAAATTTTCCAGATATCATGATAGTTCTTTTCTGGGGAGACTCAGTCCAGCTCTTCTTACATATGAGTAAGCAATCCTTCTCTTCACAGATCCTAGCAGCCCAGCTTCAGACAGACATTCACGCTAGCCGGTCAGTATGCAAGGAAAGCAATGACCCAGACGACATTCACCTTCAGGCAATATGTGTGGTCTACATTATTATAGCCAGTCAGCTGAGATCCAAGTGATGTATGAAGTTCCGGCTCAACAGTGCCAGTAATTATTCTCACTCTGTGGACAAGTCTGAAAGAAAGGGCCAACCAGATGGCAGTCTATTCCAAAGTTCAAACACTTACTTTGTTTCCTAATAAATTGGACTGGTCATGGTAATTATGTGTATTCCAAGTCAGACAGAGCACAGAAAAGATCAGCAACAGAAGAAAAAGGGAGAAGGGTGGGTTTCACTCTAGGAGGGAAAACAACAGGTAGAAAAATGGGTGTCCCCTCCCCCCATTTACCATGTTAAGCTGATGTGAGTATGAGGGGGCGTAGAAGAGACTGGGCCTGATTCACAAAGTTAAGTTACACTTCTGAGTACATTTATACTTTGTAGTAAGTTTACTACTTTCGGTTTTCACGAACGAAGTGAAAACTTACCACAAAAGTGTAAGTTACATGTTTCCACCACCAGAGTAATGCAATTGGCTTTCTCTTATGTGTACAACATGTTTTTGGGGGTGGGGTAGCACACCGTAGTTTATACGAAATATTTAACCAGTTTTCTTTTTGTCCAAATCGTGTGCACACTGGTGACGTGCTCAGCCCATGTAGCACGTAATTTTCTGAACATCTACATGGGAACCTTCAAGCTCCATCCAGTGGCAGAGCATATTTCAAATGCATGTGCAACCAATTTTTCACTTCTTCGCACTTTTCATAATTTCACGTTCATCTCTGTTCATTATTTTTCCACATTCATCACTCTTTTCATCCACATGCCAGGAAACTGCACTTTTCCAAGTTTCTTATGTAAATGCAGGGCCATCCGAACCTCTTTGCAAAAACATGTGCTGAAGCCAAAATCTGTGAAAAGCAGTTTTATTGTAACCCAATGCATTTCAGGCCTCTCAGGGCCTTTCTTCAGGGGTGACTGCAAGTACAAGATCCATAAATTAGCCCACTATACGTCACTCATCAACCACAGTAATATATACATCAATATTGTTCCCGCTGTTAACTTTGTTCATTGAGTTTTCAAAAGGATATAAGCATATTATGCGCGGAAGTTCTACTTCGCATACCAATACTTAATAGGTTATATCGCCATCAGTTACCTCCCAAAAGCTTTAAAAACCGTTTTATGGAAACCTGTATAACCAGCCCTCCCAGCGGAGTTTTAAACTTCACATTATTGCCCACTTCTTAAACATTCAAGCGCTTTTGCTAGCTTACCTGCTCTCTATACAAACAAACTTCCTCCCACCACGAGCGAGGTCATTTCACTTTGTGTCTATCAACCACTTCGTTATAAACGTGACTAGCGCCCCTCACAATATTCAGCCCTCGGGGGTAAGCACCCGGACAGCAAGGAGTACATAAGTGATATTTGGCAAAAGGCACGGCATCATTCCCATGCCAGGCGGAATACCTTGAATCCTGGAGTGTGTTTTATTTTGGTTTAAATATGACTGTTAAGTATTTCATGAGTACGGAAAAAGAGCATAAATGTGTCACAAAAAGCAGAGTTGTTTAATTTCTGTGCAGGAAAATACATTTGCATGGTATTTAGGTAGATTCCAGTCACATTAACATGTAGATATGATTGGTGCATCATGGGAGTAACAGAGTGAACGAGGAAGGTGAAGCATTCCACAGGTGCTAATGATGTTGCTTCAAGTGGGCGGATTATGGAGGGAGGAGCGCTAGTCACGTTTATAACGAAGTGGTTGATAGACACAAAGTGAAATAACCTTGCTCGTGGTGGGAGGAAGTTTGTTTGTATAGAGAGCAGGTAAGCTAGCAAAAGCGCTTGAATGTTTAAGAAGTGGGCAATAATGTAAAGTTTAAAACTCCGCTGGGAGGGCTGGTTATACAGGTTTCCATAAAACGGTTTTTAAAGCTTTTGGGAGGTAACTGATGGCGATATAACCTATTAAGTATTGGTATGCGAAGGAGAACTTCCGCGCATAATATGCTTATAGCCTTTGAAAACTCAATGAACAAAGTTAACAGCGGGAACAATATTGATGTATATATTACTGTGGTTGATGAGTGACGTGTAGTGGGCTAATTCATGTATCTTGTACTTGCAGTCACCCCTGAAGAAAGGTCCTGAGAGGCCTGAAATGCATTGGGTTACAATAAAACTGCTTTTCACGGATTTTGGCTTCAGCACGTGTTTTTGCTAAGAGGTTCGGATGGCCCTGCATTTACATAAGAAACTTGCAAAAAGGCTGTGGATGAAAAGAGTGATGAATGTGGAAAAATAATGAACAGAGATGAATGTGAAATTATGAAAAGTGCGAAGAAGTGAAAAATTGGTTGCACATGCATTTGAAATATGCTGTGCCACTGGATGGAGCTTGAAGGTGTTCCATGTAGATGTTTCTCTTATGTGTGTCACCCCCTGAATCTCTCCATGAACCTCCATGAGCCCCTTCCCTTTCCTTCCCTATACCACTCTTACTCCTTCATAATCCCATCCCCTTAAGTAGTTAGTCTGCCCCTTTTCCTACTCACTTCTGTGCCCTTCACACATTTACTACTAAAATGTATATTTACAAGTGCAGAGACTCTACAGTCAGGGCAGAGAACGACGCACACATAAGTATAGGTAAAACATACATTTTGTTGTACATTTACTAGTATAAAAAGAATGTACTACAAAGGGCAGTTTATGATTCAGGCCCTATGTGTTTTTCCTCCAAATTTAAAGTACAAAGTGGCAGAGGAACCTCCAGCTTAAGCAGCCATGAAGACAACATTGAAATGATCATGTCATGTGACACACAGTTCATGCATATGTTGCTGCACATATAAATAAGAAGGGCAAGCAACTCCAGTCACAATGTCTAGGCCATCTTAACTGTGGAGTAGTAGTAGGCTCCTCACAGATGTACAAGTAAAATGGTCTGTACCAGCAATTCCCACATATTCTGGGATCAGAAGGAAGCAGTCTCAACATAATCAATCATTCTGGAGCAAGCAGGTTCAGTAATGAATTACTATGCCCAATGCATATCTGTAATATTAAACTACACTTTCAGAAAAGAGTGAATTGGTTTATTTTTAGCAGAAATCATATTAAAGTAGTGAATGAGCAAGTAAATGTGGATTATTCACTCTCTAAAGTGATTATTACAGCTTGCTAACTAAATACAAGAACCATGGCTCTTCCAGCAAGCTCAAACAGACAGACGTATAACTGCTGAGACAAAATAATAAAGTACATTTCAGAGGGGTCTCCAATTAGCAAAAGAAATTAAAACTTTATTGATAATCCGGCAAGTGCCAAGATAAGGGCTTCAGATCTGAGACACTAGTAAATAGGATTGTTCAGCCCTTTTGTACAGATGGAAAGCTGGGAAAATATCCTAATTTGTTTTGCCAGTACCATACATCTTTATAGAGAAACTGGAAAAGCGGCTGAGCAGAAGGTGGCGAAGAGGCCCTTGTGACTACAGCGTGAGATATGCCTATGCGACAAATGACTACTTTAAAAGCTAACACACACACACAAAACAATCTAAACATAGATGAAAGGACTCAAAGCAAACTCACAGCACTTGAGGAAATTGCTACAAAATTGAAAATATAAGGGGGTATGAGCTACCTCTACCAACAACTGTATAGTACATGATAGCATTCTCACAGCACATAAAAATATGCACCTACGAGTAGAAAAAAATTGAGCTGTGCAAGCCACATGGTCTCCAAACATGAATTACTCCGGTCTTGAAAATATTTTATTTGATAAACAGTGCATTCTGCACAACAATGCATGCAAAATATTTCTCAAAACAATTTTTCATGCCAGGTGGGGAACAATGCACAGAACTATAGAGAATAATGGAAACATAAATAAAGACATAGCTTCAAGGCAAACCCTAATAATTGTCCAGATAGTCATTTTGTATCAGACGCCGGCTTACGCACTCCTAATGGCCTCCTTGTCTAGTCACTAACGAAATTTGCAGAAAGAAATACAAAATATTAGTTACTTATAAGAGATCAACCACATGTTATCATTATCTCTTAAGGCCTCAAACAGAAAAGTACAACCTTTAGGAAAAGAAGAAGTACAAAATCACATGCATTTCGAAACTGTTTTTTGGTTAGCCCAGCAAAGAAGATTTGATCAAAACTAAAATAAGAATAAGCCTTACGGGGAACTCCAGAAGTTGCAGTGACATTTAATAGCATTTTCTGTTTTGCATTCAGGGTTGCCAAACCAACTGCTTCCTGTGAATTTTTAATTGTGAAAGCCACAACACAATCCAGCTCTTCTGAGTGTGTATGGGACTTCCCCAGCTTCCCCAGTACAATCGCTTTATTTCTTTTTCGCTTCCTTTCTCTTTAACATCTGCCACATACAGAAGTATGTTCCTCTTATGTTTTTTTAAAACACATTCAAAACTATGGACGCCTTCCTGCAGAATTAGGTGTTAATAACATGATGTATTCCTGCTCAAGTCCAGAGAAAAGTCACTGGAGAATCTCTCATTCTGAACTTCCAAAGTCAGAGTTTATAAACAATGTGTGGAAACATGGCATGGTTAACTAGAGAAAATGTTACACAGCAGCGAGCCCCACTAGGAAATGGCAACTCATGTTTAACTAATATGTATGGACTGTAGCCATTAAGGAGGTACAGACATTGACAGACTTGACAGCATATTGGCTGGGCCATATAGTTAAGCTGGATTTAGAGTTTCGTGTTTTTATTATACATTGTAGAATGAGTAAAGCACAAAATTATGAGTAAACCCACAATATAGTGCACTACTCTTCAACATTCACCACAAGGTCCTTCACTAAGTTGTGTAAACTGGTGGAAGCATCCATACCCATTTTTATTTATTTATTTATAAAGTTGTATCAGTGACAACAGATATCGCTGCATCAAAACAACATTCAATATGAAATAAGACAGCTTGAATCAAAACAATTAAGGCCAGATGTACCAAATTCATATGTTGCATTTCTAAAATAGCGATTCAGTAGGAATTGCTATTAAGGAAATGCAAAATGGTATGTACAAAATTTGCGATTTTCTGATAGTGATTCCTACCCTGTAGGAAACACTATCAGAAAATCGCAAATAGAAATGCTATTGCATTCCCACCTCTGGGCCAAATAGGAAATTTTTGCATTTCCTGAAATTGCGATTTCCTATTAGGAAATAGCAATTTAGGAAATCCAAGCTCAAGGGTGCGTCTGGGCTTAAGGCCCCCCTGGAGGCCCCCCGAAATTCGTAGTGCACGTGTAAGTGCACATATGCCCTAGGGGCATATGCGCGCTTCATGTCACATTAAAAAATGCATTTTTTTAATTTTGCACATGATTACTATCGACAGAGTCAATGGTAATAGCATTTCCTAAATGCCCAATTCGCATTTAGGAAATGCTTTGTACATGTGCTTTAGGAATCGAAAATAGGTGATGCCTATTTGCGTTTCCTGAATCGCGGTCGCAATTTGCAATTTCTATCGGGTAGAAATCGCAAATTGCTACCAATTTATGGCCTTTGTACATCGGAAAAGGATGTTTTGCATTTCTTAACGGTCTGAGATTGCAATTCGGCCTGTTAAGAAATGCAAAAACCTTTCGTACATCTGGGCCTTACTGATGTAGACAAAGTTTAGACAGAAATCCTGCAATCCCTCATAATCCTTACAACCCGCTAATCAAGTTTCTTTCTGTGTACACACTTCGGTTTAGCAAAGATAATGATGTAAAAAAGTTCACATGGCAAAAAATGGCCAATTATTCGCAACTACATCTTAAATAAATGAAAACCAAAATAATAAACTCCGCAAAGCACTAACATGTTTTTAGATGACATTTATCTCCTGCCCCTGGAACTTTCAGAGCCAGAACTGTTACTCATCTCCAACAGCCAAGTTCTTGAACACCAAATCAAGTTCATCTCTTTCCGAAGAAAAGTGCATATTTTGAGTTTGAGCAGTATGGACCTTTGAGATTTGTGTTTTCTACAAAACAAAAACTTCACAGTAAATGCGGTCAAATGAATTTCGTGGAGTCTGCTGTTTCTAACATAGCTTATCTCCTTTCAATAAACACAATTTTTAGGTTTCGACCTGGCGAAAAGCTGCGCAAGCAGCGTTTCGCGCAAGGCGAAATCTTTTGTTTAGAGTATGTGGCTTGGGAATCCGCCCTCTGTTCCATTGGCTAGCTACATAAATGGAGGCTAGCCATTGGAACAGACATCTGTCCGTCATGGCAGATTCGTGGGCGTTCCCGCGATTTTTACTCATCCCACCCCTTTTCCTACATCATGCGGCGGTGGGCGGGTTGTTTTTTTTTTAGGTTTGTTTTGTTCATTCCAGGACGACCGCCGCCGGAAGAAGTCCAGGTGAGTGCCCGTTCCCGCCCCCCTCCCGCTGACCGTGTGCCGTTCCCGCCCCCCTCCAGCTGACCGTGTGCCGTTCCCGCCCCCCCCCCCTGCTGTCCGTGCCTTTCCTGCCCCCCTGTGCACTTCACGGAAGAGTCTGACAGCGGGTCTCCTCGGCACAGCACGGCGCTCTCTTCTGTAGTATTGGCAATGAAATGTAGAGTTCTCTCTGATGAATGATTAACCCATGATGACCTGGGAAGTAAAACCTACAGATCATGGGCTCTGGGTGTCGCTGCGGGGCTTGGATGAAATGCGGCGCCTGGTATCTTGGTAACTATACAAACCTGCTTGGCGCTATGCTTAATGTGTCGTTTTCCCTCGGCTGCGTTTAAACATTTGAGGCTTTGTTCGCTCTTCAGGCTTCGTTACCGTCGAAACACAACCACTCCATCGCACTAGGAACAGACAGTGGGGCAACACGTGCCTGTGATTGGTCATTTGTTCTGAGAAGTGTCAGTCTTTGACTTACAAGGTCACCTTATTGACGTCACTTATACAGCGGGCTTTGCCTAGTTATAGCGTCAATATGAAAACACTAGTGCTGGTCCAGCGGGGCTCTGCTGAAAACTCGGCGGGGGCTTGTGGTGGTGGGGGGGGGGGGGGGGTCGGGCACGCGACAGGGGCTGTGTGTAGTTTTTCAGGGTTCGTGTTCTCTTCTCCCCGCTAGTAAAGAGGATGTATCGATATTTACCTTTGTTTTCCTCGCCACCGCATTCAATTGAATCTAATTTCTCTGAAATAAATGACATGTTCTTATCCGGAGTGAAATGTTACTTTCATGACGTAATAATGATCAGGAGTCAATCGGGGTTGTTGCTTTCTTGCCCAGACCATTGCACGTGGGCATGGGCTGGTGCGTGGTCATTAAATGGCTGCCTATATTTCACTAAATCTTCGCTGCATTAACGCTCAGTAAAATACTGCGTAACGCGCAATGCGTAACATGTAATGGAAAAATACATAGTCCAAAATTGGAAGATTAAAAAGAATCCTTAGTGTAGCGACAGACCTATAATATATGGGATAAAGTACCCCCATCTGTTCATTTTTAGGTTTCGACCTGGCGAAAAGCTGCGCAAGCAGCGTTTCGCGCAAGGCGAAATCTTTTGTTTAGAGTATGTGGCTTGGGAATCCGCCCTCTGTTCCATTGGCTAGCTCCATAAATGGAGGCTAGCCATTGGAACACACATCTGTCCGTCATGGCCGTGGGTGGGTGTGTGTGTGCAAATGCAATACGTCTCGCATTTGCGACAGAGTAAGCTATTGGCATTGTAAATGACAATGCCATTTATTTATCTGTTTTCAAAACCACACATAAATAAAAAGTTTGTCATTTACAATGCCAATAGCTCTAACTTTTCCAAAGGCAAACCGTTGCATTGTAAATGCTTGTTGACCTATGATGTGAACTATTCATTCTGTTTCGATTGATGGACTGCCTGGTATGTATGTGTGTATACTCAGTGTTGGTGAAGTTTCTATGTTTATGTCCGCAGACAGTTCTCCAATATAATACAATATTTATATTTATAGATCATCTGCTTCATTCCTCTTACTCCGGTTACTGCTTCCAAAAATTGATATGCTTCAGCTGAAATAAACGTAGCAAAGGTATATTTTGTGACAAATCCACATATCAACAGTAACCTGATTGCAAAAGGAACTTACATGCTCTCCAAGAGTCTGGGTGTTTCAAAGGGAAAGCTAATCCGTTGTCTATAGCAGCAAGCTTAATGATCGGCTCTTTCACCATCACCCAATCTGTATCCTAGGAGACAAAGAGAATCCAATGAGAAAGCTTCACTTGGTGATCAGTGGTTACATTGGAATCTGGGGCGTAACTGGACAAATTCTTGAAGCAAACTTCTTCCAACTTCTTCAGTGGTCCAACACTTTGCTAGAAATGCAGTACCAATGAGGAAATCTCAGCCAAAAATAATGAAACCCATCAATCCATTCCCTTACATCTATTTCCACATCCTCACCCATCACATTCCCACCACCCCAAGTTTGAGGCTCTCTCCAACCCCTTTCCCTCACATAGTTCATTTTTATGCAAGAGAGAGGGATGTAGAGACCATAAAGGGCAATAATACAATAAAGCGGCCAAATGAATGATAGCTTGTAGAGAAATAGCTTACAGCGGGCCCTACCAACTTGCCAAACCTTCTCACTAGAACCTCAAACATAAAATAAGCGTCCATAAAACTGTGTGCTACAATGATCGATAGACAGAGGCAAATGAAAGTTAATAAAAATACTAGAACGGTAAACAGAAAAAAGCTCCACCATGGTAGTAAAACAATGTATATATGCAGGTATAAAATAGAATATAGAAAATTGGTCGTACTCCTACTATGCAGTGCTTAACTGAAGTGTCTATTGTGAGTGTGTGTACGTATCTAGCCAAGAATCCCCGTACTTGATGATCCAACCCTGGTTACTTGATGGGAAAGAATGTAAGTCCCCGTCACGAGCTGGACACCATTGCAAGGAAATCAGCAAGCTGCTGGGCAGCAGCTTCAGTGTGTAGAGACCTCGCCAATGTCAGCAAGAGACCGCGCCAATATCAGCAAAGCGCTCCTCTGACAAAATCCGGTAATGTTTATTTACTTATAAACAGGGCTTTAAGTGGGCCGGGTCTCACCGGTGCAGAGCACCGGCAGTTTTTTAAAGGAGGCCTCGAAATGGGTCTCTATCGGGCTCTGTTTTGTGCCCTGGCACAGGTGGTATATTGTTTTCCAGACAGCAGGCACATCAATGTGTGCGTGCTCATCCAGCTCACTTTTTACTAGTGGAGAAGTTACGGCATGACGTCATGTCAGGTGGGCATTGTAGGGGAAGGAAAATCCTTTGTTTCTCTCTGGATTTCCCTTTTATTTTTTTTAACTCAGGAGCAGCAACATTGCCGTGGTATCACCAGGGCTTTAAGTGGAATCTGTTTCAATATTATATACAAACCATAGTTGCTGCTCATTAATCTTCTGCAACTAACAACCATTGATAAAGCCAATAGTCCTAACTTGTTGTAGGTATGATGTTACTTGTTGTATTATATACATGGATGCAATGATAGAAACAGCAAAATACCATTCGGGCGGCACACTATGCCAAGCACTGATTTTTAGCTTACGTGTTTTAAGCCACGCCCTTAATTACATTGGCCACGCCCCTTTGAGAGACCCCCCCCCCCCCCCCCCAGTTTTTTCAACCCACTTAAAGCCCTGTTTATAAAGAAAAGCATCCTTGCGAGTCCTGTGCAGGCCAGCATTGTTTTGGTCTATAGACAGCCATGTCAACGTGTGGATGAACACTAGAACGACATTTGCACAATCTGTTTCGAGGCCTTGCGCGTAGTGTTCAAGGAATAGTGAATGTCAGGCGGAGCAGAATCTGTATGCTAAGTAGTTTCAGAGAAACAAATCCAACTTTGTCACGCATGCAAATGAGTGTAAAAGGTTACTGTGTAAAGGGGAAGTAACTTAAGAAAAGTGTTGATTACAAAAGATGGCGCCGGTTCTATGTCGGCCTACCTCAGACACATAACAAAGGTTGTGTAGGAACCCTTGAAATGTTGTTAGCATAGTAAACACGGGATTATAAATACAGGTAACCTGAGGTAGGGGTCCAAATGAACGTCCGCAAACAAGTTTCACCTACACAGGTGTAAGGGAATTCAGACTCAAATTGGGTAGGCACAGGCACACCTGCAGCTGATGGAAGCTAAACAAAGGAACACTCCTCTGAGAGGAGAGAAGGGAAGAAACACAAATTGAGTGTGGCAGCACAGATCCTGCTCCCCGGAAGCTCTTCTTTTCTCCACCCCATATCTATAAAGCATGGCAGTCTCATGCTCGACACCCACATCCCGAGTCCAGCTACTCAACAACTTTCTTCACCTAATTCCAGGGTTCACAAAGCCTTTAATCACCAACTCCAGTTACCCAGCAGTTCTCCACTTACATTCCTCATGCAAACCACACATACCGATGTTTTGTTATCCTGTAACTGAACACAGCATTACAGTTTGATTCTCATCTTATTCTGCCACCTATAAGAACACAAAATGTTATTTTGGGGGTCAATCATACATAGTCAGTATGACGCTCCTTAATTTTTAGCATAAGCTGTCAACGCTCCAGTAAGCAGTCCGCATCTTCCAGCTCTTTTTTTTAGGTCTTGCTCCTGCGTTGCAGTGCGCAGCACTGCTCGCGCAGCAAGAGACCTCTTGGAGGGGGTTTCAAAACGGACCCAGGAATCGCACACGCTCGTGCGATTCCTTTTGGCCCATGCTACTGGCCTTTGCATGCGTGTTTTTTAACCAAGACAGCACGCAATAGGCCAAAGACGGGCAAATTGCCCCGCCCATGGCCTACTGTTGTCTGTTACGCGCACCGGCCGTCATGTGGTTTCAATTATCGTGCCCAGACACGGCGCGATAATTGAAAGCACATGGCTCGCTGTGGCGCGCGCACCACTAATTTTTCCTTTTACTCCGCTATACGCCCAAAGTAGGGGAGCAGTTCCATTCAGAGGTTAGTTGGGCTTGAACCGATCCAAGAGGCCCTCCCTGGTTCCACGAGCGCCAAAATCAGGCCAAGTGGAGGTAATCAGTGATGCAGCGCCTGTTCGCAAAACAGTATTCCCATCCCACGGTGTGCGCCGCAGGTTCTTCAAAACCCCTTGTGGTGTGCCTGACAAAGGCTGCACTTCGTGCCCCGGGACCACGTTCATATTCCCGCAAACCGAGCTGTAGTGATTGGATTTAATTTCCGATTTGCCTTATTCTTGATGGTTTCCCAAATGATGGGCGTTGATGGACAGCGAAGAGCGCCAGAGCAAGTGGAAGTCTCCAGCTTGTGCTGGCCGGCCCGTCTCCGCACGCCTACTTCCTGCACTTAGCTACTGCTCATTAACCAGGTATCAGAGCAAAGTGACAGGCTGCCTGACTGTTGTAGGGATGCTGCATGCACCTGAATGTCACAGGGTCATGCAAGGAAACATTGACCCTTTACCCTACCACTTTAAGATACCCACCGTGGCATTCACGGGGTGTGGTAAGTGGTACTGTCATATAGATATGCTTTGCCTTCACACTGTGTTAAGTTAGCATGAGCTTATTAGAAGTTTAAATGCCATTTTACCTTTCTGCTGCTTCTGCACACGGCACATATTGTTATTAGAGCTTTGAGCCTAGTAGAATATTTAGCTTCACACGAGAATAATATGTTTTGCTATTGTATCAGCTTTGCTTGGTAAGCTATGTCTGAGCAGTGAGTGCCGAGGCCTTCAAGGTTATTTCAACACATTGGTTGTTGTGAGGTCTGATCTGCGCACGTTCTAGACATAACACATATGCAGCTGCGGCCAACTCTGGCTTTAGGCGCGTTTAATATTGCACTGCACAGAGCATGCAAACACACTTGATGGATATTCGCATGCAGAGAGCTGGTGGAAGATAATGTGATCCCTTTCCCCTAGTATCAGAGGTATGGGGCCGCCCTTCTAAAACCCAAAGAGACCTTCTTTAGGTATAATATAATATACTAGCAAGGGAGGGTAAGACTTAGGTACCATTTAGTCTTCTTCCCTTTAGCATTTTAACATGCTTTCTCCCTTTGTATTTTATGGACTAGTAACTATGTTGATAACGTTGTTTCTTATAATAGGTTTGCTTGTATTAGCTAAGATACTGCGCTTGAGAACACTGCATTAGAAATGAACATTTCAAACTTGCACGTGTCTTCATTTACTCCTCGTTCTGGATTGATATGTTGGTATAACAAAAGAGTGTTCATGTGTTCCACGATACCTGAGGTGTTCTAAGTCCATGTTCTGGGTTGTCCAACATTGGGAGTTTGTAAGAACCAATGAGAAACTGATTGCTAGTCTGGTAGGGGATTTTGGGTACTAAGGTGAGTTTTGACACACCCTAATTCACTGAGGTTCCAAGTCTCTATGCACAGTTCTGTGTGAGAACAGGATCCATGCGACAGTACCCCAAGTAGTATAGCCTTCTTCGCTCAATTCCTTATGCAGGGCTTGGACTATGGGGCTGGAATGAAACCGATTCGGCAGTGCTGTTCACATTCCCACAGGAGGCTTTCATAAACAGAATACTTCAAAACAATGCAATTTGAACTTGTTTTTTCTGTTGCCTGACTGGTCCCCACCCGCACCCTCTGCGGTTTAACCCTTGTGTTGCTTTTGCTCCTGCCCCTATTGCCTCTGTATTGCCTCTAGTCCGCAGTTGTTTTTGCATCCTCTACTGTTTTGCGTCAGCCTTTCCCCAACCCCGTCCTGTGTTGCTTCAGATTCACCCGCACCATCCCCCATGTGGCTTCTGCTCTGCCACTGCCCCCATGTTGCTTCGCCGCTCTCCCACCAGCCCTCGTATTGCTTTTGCGCCCCTCTAGAAATATGAAAGTTGCAATTAGTACTGCTAGCTAATCTTGCAGCAAAATTTTGAACCACTTGCAGGTTATTTATGAGTACTGTTGGTGAATACAATTAAATAGCATTGCAGTAATGGAAGCGCAATAAAACAAGAGTTCTCAGAATGTGATTTTTTGATCAGGCGTAAACGAGTAAAGTACTCGCCTAACACAGTGAAATTGATGCAAACATGACTTGGCCACCGCCAGAACTTATTTAGTTTGAGTAAGTGAGCATCAATTATTAAACCAAGATGTTTGACCACTGGGGTCTATGAAGAAGTAGTGCTACCCTTTGGGGGCAAAAGCTGGCTAGAACCAGAGTAATATAGACATCATTTTGGAGCTAAACAAAGAATAGTTTATAAATGTTTAGTTTTGTAAGCACAGCTGTTTCTGAAGTTTTGAATCGATCATACTCTTGATATGATTCTAGATTTGAGGGAATTACATGTTTGCCTTTGTCGGAGCAATTCACCGAATAAATAACCATTATTTAGCAGACTTTCTAGTGTCAGAATGCAAACCTGTAAACACGTTTTGGGAACATTACTTATTTTTTGTTTTTGTTTTTGGAAGACCTTTATTATACATAACATTGCCGTCATATATTGTACATTCTGTGTCATGCATGGGCCGATCAGGCCATGTATAGATAGCAGGGTCCATAGTCGAATGACACAGCCATTTAGCCGGTAACCCGGGGGTCCGGCGGCGATATTCATAAAAATACATAGGCAACAGTTTGGCATTCAGCTGCATAAATGATAGGTCAACATTTTATATTTTATAATAAACAAACATTGCAGAGTAGGTCAAGCATTAGTGCTGCAGTTTTCAGTGCTCAGGTCCCCCCTTAGGATCTGCGTACCCGATGTGAATAAACAATGGTGGGGGAGCTGTCCATAGGTGGCAACTCAGGTGAGTGTGAGTAATGCTGACGCGGGTGCAGTAAGATGCGCGATGGTATAGCTCACTGAGGAGTAGAACAAGTGGTGAAGCTAGGCGCGGCATGCTCAGAGCCATTGTGTACGGAGACCAGGATGTCTGATGGCGCGGAGTACAAGTGGCTCTCCCACAGTATGAGTAGGAGATCACAATGTGAAAGATCGAGGGGCGATGTAAACGCATTGTATGTCCTGGTCATATCCTATCGTGAGTGGGGTTCTAGGGTGATTCTGCATCTAGCTGCTGTCCTTGGGCGTTGTCGCGGCTTGGTAGTCAGCAGGCGGTATGAGTTCCGTGAGAGGTCCGCTTCTCGTCAGTGTCATGATGCAATGGTTGCTTCCTTCTGCGGTAGGGGAGGGGGTCTGGTCGGGAACTTGACCAGTATGGTAACTAAACCCTATGTCTTAATAACTGCGGGTAGGAGAGTTCCGTAAGTGGGGAAGCAGGTGAGATCAGGGGAGGGAGGGGAGGGGGAGAGCGGAGATCGTCATGGGTTTCGTATGGGGGCGGCTGGAGTGGGGTAGGATGGAGCTGGTTGTCTCTTAATGTAGGATATCGGACACGGGGGGGTCACTCAGTCATGACTTTTGTGGTCGTCTATGTGCATCTACGTGATGGCAACAGGGCTTGTCGCCTCAGGTTATCCCTCGCTCTAGGCAGGTGCGCTGGTATGTCTTGAGAAGGTCATCCCAGAGCTGGGCGATGGGGAATTTCCGAAGCCCTGCAGTTTCCTCCCTGAGAAGAACTGTGCTTTCCGCGCGCGCCCAATTGGTGAAGGAGGTGTACCAGTGTCGGATGTGCGGGGAGGTCGCGGCTTTCCAATGTTTAGTGAGCAGGTGTTTCGCCGTTATGAGACCCATGTCCCAGAATCGCGCTTGTACCTTGTTAAGTTTCGTGCGTCTACGTAAACCCAGGATGCACGCCTCCCAAGTGTGGGGTAGTTGTTCGTCAGCGTCCTGGTTGAGTAGCGCTATGACGCCGTCCCAGTACGGTCGGATATTTGGACAGTGCCATAGCATGTGTAGGAGGTCAGCTCCGCGTTGGGAGCAGCGTTGGTAAGTAGCAGTCGTGGTCGTGAAGTATCTGTTAATCTTGTCGGGAGTGAGGTAAGCGCGGTGCACAATGTAAAATTGAATGATTTTAAAACGGGGGTTGCGCGGGATGTAAGTCGGTCCAGCCAGGATCATTTCCCATTCTTTGTCGGTCCAGTCCCGTCCTCTGTCTGTCGCCCACTTCGCCCGTAACTGTGTCGTCGGTGGTTGTGAGTGTGTCTGTAGGGCTTGCGCTAGCCAGTGGATGATGTGTGAGCCGTTACCCATGACGTGCAAGTATTGCACAAAGGTGTGCATCGGCAGCTCCACTGTCATGTCGCCCCAGGAAGCGGTGAGCGTACGCAAAAGGGACGCATGTAACAGGAACTGGCCAGCTGGGAGGCCTGTGTCAGCCGCCAGGGTCGCAAAGGGGAGCAACTCTCCATCTGCATACAGGTCGCTGAGTGTGTCGACGCCAGCTTGCGTCCAAGCTGCCAGACGCGTCTCCGTCAGCGCGCCTGTCGGGCTCGGAGTGCCCAGTAGGGGCAGTATCGGGGCATATGGTGTCGTTGTACGTGTGAGTTTCAGACACCTCAGAAAGCACTTACGTGCTACTGCAAGGTGCAACTGGGAGGGGCAGGGAGTCTTGGTGAGTGGGTGGAACAGTGTGCAAAGTTGGGGTTGCGTCCAGGCAGCGGTGTCCGAGGCAGTGTCATCCAGATGGTTGCCGCTTAGCCATCCCGTCGCCCATTGTAGTTGCGCCGAGAGGTAATACAGTTCAATGTTGGGGACCGCCAGGCCCCCCGAGTCAGTTGGCATATACAACTTGGTCAGCGCCACCCGAGGGCGGTTTGGGAACATTACTTATAATAAGTAATCTGTTCCACAGGACACCATATTAAGAGAAACAAGCATTTGCAATGCAATAGATCTCACATTATTAAAGTTTAAGCCATCGTTGTTGCATTATTTAGCAATGTCAATTGCTCAAACTTTAATAATGCCAGACATATTGCATTGCAAATGCTTGTCTTTATATAGTGCTTGTGAGTGTGTACTAATTCTAAGCTGTGTTACGATATACAACAAACATATAAGAGTGAACCCATTCTTAATTTGTATGTTGTGTATTCGCTTTGTAGCAGTATTCCTCTCTTGTAGTGGAGGCTGTGAAAAGGGAGCAGTGGCAAATAAATGATTTAACAGTCTGGCCTACCTGAGCTTTACTTTGAGATTATGTAACCACACAGAGTTTTTGAACAAGTATTTATATTACCATATTGCTGCTGAAAAAAATGTCAGTTGTGGTCTCATTACCAATCAATGTAAGCTCCTTTCGTGTGCAGTGTCTCCTTGGCTTTATTTCTAGTATCTTACCAGCTAAAGTGTAGCACAGCACAATCCACCTAGTTCTTATAGCAACTGACATTCCAATTACTTCTGGTCAGTAAACCACAAAAGAAGTTTGTCAGTAGCTGTGTCTCTCTGTCATCAAATATATTTACGACATTTGGTTCATGTGTACTTGACTGTTGGTTATTATGCTTTTTTTTATTAATATGAAAACGAGATTCTATATTGGGAATGATTTTTTTCTCTGAACCACCTTATCTTTATGAATGTGCAGGAAGCTCATGGCCATGGATTCACAAAAAATGGCTGGGGTAGTGGAAGTGACTTCACACATCCACAAGCAACCATACGACCTTTGACCCCAAAGTTAAGAACCCTATATTAAGTGCAAAAACATTTATAGATTAACAGAAGTTACTAATTCAAATAAATGTTCATTTTAGATACCAGCTGTTTTAATAATTAGAATGTTGACATGATATGTAAGGGAAACAGGACATTTGTTTGAGTTTGAAGCAGAGGCCATTGTGCTATGAAACAAAAACTATGACCAAAATTAGGTCTACCATCGAATGGTCATGATGTAATTATTCCCCTAATGCACATCAAAATGGAAAATTCATTGATACATTGCAGGAAAACGCTTTAAAAAAAATTAAATACAAAGCAATAGTTGTAATAGTCACTTTTATTGGTTCATATGGACAGTATATTGGCTATGAGCTATGTTATTGACGTTTACAGTACTTCTTATAATTATTAAAAAAAATTGATTTCGGATAACTTAAAAAGGCACGGTCACTCTTGCTATGCACAAAGGTGAAGGCTTTTTCAGAGATTTTAATGTATTCATCGGAATGATACAAAAGTTGTTCAACAATGTTTGTTTTTGTTTCACTTTTGAGTTTATCCAGAAGAATGCGCATTGCTCTGATACATTTAGTTATTTTACTGAACTGGTTACTAGTTTGAGCAGCAGAAAGTAAACCATGCTCATCAGGAGACTGTCTGCCTTCTATTTATGGGACTGCTTTTGCCACCTCTGAGACCAGGGTCGCACAGGCAGTGCCTGGGGTCACAGGGTGCAAGTGCAACCCCTAAATGACATCCGAGGTAGAGTTCCTGTATTATTTGTGCATGTATTCAGCAACCCTACAAAAAAGAGGTAATTGGAATTAGAAAAGCTGTGTTAACCACTAACTGCATTAATATGACCTTATGCACTGGTTAAAAAGGTTTCATTAATCAATGTATTAATCAATCAGTCAATCATATAGTAGTTATAAAGTGCTGCTTTTCACCTGTGTGGGCATCTAGGTGCTGTGCTGCGGAGTCAGTGAAAGAGCCAGGTCTTGTGTCCTTTCCTGAAGTGGGTCAGTGAGGGTGAGGTGCGGAGGTGAAGGGGAAGGGTGTTCCAGCACTTGGCGAGGAGGGAGAAGGAGGGTTCTCCAGTGCAACAGCACAGATGCGTGGTACCTGTGCGAGGGAGCGGTGAGCAGAGCAGAGGTTCCTGGGAGGTAGGTTGAAGTTCGGGTGGTGGTTCATGTGGGCGGGTCCTTGGACATGGAGGGCTTTGTAAGCGTGAGTCAGGAGCTCGAAGTGGCATCTTTTCTGGATGGGGAGCCAGTGAAGGTCCTTCAGGTGCTGGGTGATGTGAGTCCTCTAAGGGAGGTTGAGGATCAGTCTGGCTGCTGTGTTCTGGATCGTCTGGAGTCTCCTCACGAGTTCAGTGGTGGTGCCAGCATAGAGTGCGTTGTCGTAGTCCAGATGGCCTTCGTCACTGTTTTCCTGGAGCTGATGGGGAGGCACTTGAAGATTTTGCGGAGCATGAAGAGACTGTGGAAGCAGGCTGAGGAGACAGTGTGGACCTGATGTTTCATACAGAGTTTGCTTTCCAGGATGATATTGACGGTGTGGGTGTGGTCTTTTGGAGTGGAGGTGGGTCCAAGTTCCGATGGCCACCACGAGTCATTCCAGAGGGAGGTGTGTCTGCCGACGATCAGTACTTCAGTTTTGTCCGTGTTGAGCTTCAGGCAGTTCTTCATTCCGGCTGAGACATTCTTCATGCAGTTGAGGAAGTTGGTCTTTGCCGTGGTGGGGTCCGCTAGGAGTGAGAAGTCTAGCTGGGTGTCGCCGGCATAGGAGGCAATGTTGATGTTGTGGGTTCTGACAATGTCCGTGAGTGGTGTCGTGGGTTGAAGAGGGTTGGACTGGGGGATGAGCCTTGAGGGACGCCACAGATGGTGAGTTTGGGTTAAGACGTGAACGGAGAGAGACAGATTTTCTGGGTGCATGTAGTGAGTAAGGAAGCCATCCATTTGAGGGCATCATCTGTGATTCCGATTTGGTGCAGTCAAATGATGAGTGTGTGGTAGGAGACGGTGCCGAAGGCTACAGAGAGGTTGAATCGGATCAGTGCGGTGGCTTCTCCACTGTCGAATAGGGTGCGGATGTCATCTGTTGCAGCGATCAGTGCTGTGATTGGCTCTAAATTCGGATTGGGAAGGGTCCAGCAGGTTGTTTCTCTCCAGGTGTTCGGGAAGTTGGAGGTTGCGGGTCTTCTCCAGGACTTTGGCTGGAAACGAGAGCAGTGAAACGGGACAGTAGTTCTGGAGCTCGCTGGTGATCTGCAGAGGGTTTCTTGAGGAGCAGTCTCATCTCTGCATGTTTCCAGGCATCAGGAAAGGTGGATGTCGCGATGGAGGTGTTGAAGATGGTGGTGAGCTGGTGGCTGATATTGTCTCTTCTGAGGTTAAAAAGTCAGTAGGGGCATAGGTCAGAGGATGCTCCAGAGTGGATGGAGTTCATCAGAGTGTTTGTGTTCAGTGTGCTGAGCTGTTCCCATGTGATGAGCAGGTGGTCGGCAGCAGTAGCTGGTGGAATGTTGAGGAGGTCGGTGGGTTGGGGATTGAACTTTCTGTAGATGGTTGCTATCTTGTTGTGGAAATGGTCAGCGAGGGTGTCACAGAGTTACTGTGAGGAAGGGATCGAGTTTTCGGTGGCCGATGGGCAGGTGAATTCTCGGACTATGGTGAAGAGTTCCTTGTTTTGGTTAGGGGCAGTCTCGATCCAGTGTGTCAGGGCCTCCTTTTTCACCACTTTGAGCTGGCGGTGGTAGTTTTTGAGGGCAAATTTGAAGGTGGCTCAGTAAGTGTTTTTTCTGCTGGTTCACCACGGTCTTTCCAGTTGTTTGCATTCGCGTTTCAATGTGCTAAGTTGTGGGGTGTAACAACTGGCTCATTTGGTATATCAATGTGTTCTTGCCAGTTTGGTGGGAGAGACTCCGTCCGCGGAGCTCGTGATTAAGGAGTTGAAGTTCTCTACCGACTAGTCCAGTTCTGTGGTAATGATGGGCTGGGTGATGCGGAGGGCGCCAATCCATTGGTGCTACATGACGTCGGTCCAGTCTTGGAAGAGGGCACTGTGGCGATTGGAAGTGATGCTGAGAGGTCTGGCGAGGGTGAAGTGTATGATGGAGCGGTCTGACCAGGTGAGTACTGTGGTGTGGCTATTTTTGATTCTGCTGCTAGACTTAAAGAGGGGGTTCAGCATGTGTTCTGCTTCGTGCGTGGGGTCGATGACGAGCTGCTTGAGGCCAATGTTGTCCAATCATTCTAGGAGGTCGGTGGAGTTGGTGTCGGTGGAGTCGTCCAGGTGGAAGTTGAGGTTTCCTGGGAATACAAAGTGTTCGAATTCAATGGTGAGCGGGGTGATGAATTCAGTGATGGCGTCGCTGAGGCTGGTTCGAGGTCCTGGGGGGTCTGCATGCAAAGGTACCTTCAATGGTGGTTTTGTCATCGGTACGGAGCTGGAACATCATGTGTTCCATGATCGTCGTGGTCTCATCATCGGAGTGGTGCAGACAATTGATTCTTTTTGTACGAAGGTTATGCCGCCCGTGTCTATTGGCGCGGTCATGGTGTTTCAGATTGTAGCTGATGAAAGTTGCAGTGGCGATGTCCGGGGTGGATGCGGGGGTGAGTCAGGTCTCTGTAATGAAGGTCACATCTGGGGCGAGGGTGGAAATGGTGTCTCAGACTTCAGTGTTGCGTTTGCAGAGCGACCTGGCGTTGATCAGGAGGCAACGGAGTAATTTCGGGGAGGTCTCGGCAGCCAGGGCTGGCATGGGGCTGGTTGCTGTGATAGTGGTTGCCGCCAGGGTCCAGGGCGTGGGGATCAGTGGTGGAGTACCTGTGGGGAGTGCGGAGGGCCAGAGTTCCTGGTGCTGGGCGCAGTCAAGGCGCAGATGGGCTTGCCTTTGGCACGGCCGCACAGGGACCTTTATAAGTAGTCCTGGAAGGTGGGAGGGGCTGGCAGGGAGGCAGGAGGGTGGCAATCATGAAAGCGGTGGGAAAAAAAATGGCATGAGCGGACAATGGTCATGGGGAGGGGGCTGTAGGAAAAAACACAAGCAGTAAAGGAGAAATAAATTAAGTTACATACACTAGTACAAAAGGTCTAAACAGAAATTACCCTTAACTTGGAGTACGCCTGGCTGTCCATAGAACAGGGGACCGAACTGGCATCATCAAGGGCTGTGCACAAGGCAGCAGTCACGAGGAGCTCAGCGGTAACAGCTGGAAGAACAGCGCAGAGACAGGGGACATGGGACTTCCAAAGACAATAGTTAAGTTCCTTGTTGGTGTAGGAACTGTATGTTGTGGATTCCTCTATTTTTGAGCCCTCAAAATCTTTTTATGACTGGAATCACAAACCCCTGCTCTCTACTGGAGCCTCTTGTGTAGGCTACATCTAAAGATAAGCATAACAAAGTTTGTTCTCTAAAACATTAATTACGCATAGAAATATATCTGTGTCCTATGTCATTTCATCTTTAAAATAATATACAAAACACATCTATTTAGTCACGTAACACTTCTGTGTTGCCAGCTTTCTGGCTTGTTATCATCTCCATCCACCTTTGCAATAAATTAATTCTAAGATATCACGTGCCATTTTGACAAGTATTTATTGGGTTGTGTGTGATAAATTCTTACCTTTACCACTGGCAGGCATTTTAGAAACATTTCCAGGCTCTGAATATTTTTCTGTAACCGTGATGAGTTGAGGTGCAATGGCTGTTGAGACCACTCCTGTGCTAGTATAATTACAGTCATCTGTAACCCTTTGCACCGCTTGAAACAAAGTAATCAACTGTAGTGGTGGGAAAGCATAAGCAAATGTTGTGTACCAATTTAGTGGCAGCATATTCTTAATATTGTGGTGTAGGTACCTCCATGCAAAACTTTACCATTCTTCATTTGCTTGTAAAGCAAACATATGAAGGTTAGGTCTTCCCCATGTTGTGAAATAGTTGTTGACAACTCCATAGTCTAGTACACATTCCTGGGAAATTGCAATTTGTAAACTTAAATTAGCTGCCTCTACATTTTGATCTCATAGTATGCAGTGAAGTACTAACAGTGAAATATGATTTCGAACTGACCATTGACAAATGTCTTGCGCCAACTTTGTGTATAGCCATGTACTTTCTTTTTATGTAAAACATAGCTGTGGTATTGTGTGTCCACAATTGTACTACTCTTCTCTGGATTGGTCTTTCAAATGCTTCTAGGTATGATTTTTAGTGCAAAGACATTTCTATATTTGATCACCAAGTTTGGTCCCCCGTGAAATATGACTTGCACATCATTTATTTGTGTGATGCTTCCATTGTTATTATCACTGTGGTTATTGGTTGTGTGAACACTCTGTCTTTTATTATGTTGTTGTGTATCCACCACATTAACTTTCCGTCCCTTGATACAACCACTACATCCTCGCTGTTACCCAGCATCTGAGCTATTGGCTTGTTATCCCCCTAGTATTGGTCTCATATGCACATGTACATATGCAAGGTGAATTCAAGTTGCCATCCTTTGAAACCTTTTCCTAAGTGTCAGAGACGGAGCTCTCTGTTAAAGGTGAACTTATTCTCAAACTGACAGTATTTTCTTTTGTGTTGGAACAGCCAATGCTGTGTAGGGTCCTGCTCCACAACTAAACATTTTTTGTTGTGACAGCATAGGAATTACTTTTTCATGTTGACTGTGAAATCCAATTGACAGATTAACTAGTTTATGCTAGTCTGGCACTGTTAGGACAAGGTTCCCTTTAACAGTCAAGAATCCTGATATGGATAAACATGAACTAAGTATCATGTTAGGTGCACAGACACCACTGCCAAATATATTATAGATATCCTTCATGCATATTTTAAGCCAAAAGACAACATCTTGGAAGGACAATAAATACTGCCACTGCAAACAGTGTTATTTTTATTGTTCCACGTTCATTGTAATGTGAAAACAGACATCTTTTTGATCTATTGTTACCAGTAAGTCTCCTTTTTCCAATAAAGGAGTTAGAACTTGTAGCGTTGTAACTTGGAACAACTGGGTTTTGCCAAACTTGATCAGGAACAGTTAAGTCCAGAATTGGTATACGTGCCAGATCTGTTTGAATCTCTTGTAGAAATAGATGAATGTGGTCTCTTTTGTACATTTGAAGTTGTGATGGTATTTCGTTTCGTTATCACCTCTAACTTAGGACAGTGAGTACCCATTTTCTGAAGCCACTGCTTGTCCATGTCACAGGAAATCCAAAGTCTGCCCCCTCTACTGTTAAAATGAAGGAAGACTTGGGCTGTTCTCACTTAGATGTATTGTCTTAGATGACTGGGTTGCTGCCACTGATATCTCAACCGTGGCACCATATATTCTTGTGGCAAATGAAAATGTGGTTTGGAAATAAGAAGGCTCATCTTGTGTTCTTTGTTGGCTTGGTGAGAGTCTGAGAAAGGTACCTCTGGTCTGCATGTTTTCCCTAGCTTTTGCAGTTTTGTAAACCTCCTACATCTTTTCAATGGTAATCAACTAATGTTGCAAAGCTTTTCTCCAGTGAATGCCTTGTCGATGACTGTGGATTTGAACTCTGGCATACATCCTCATATTCGCATTCACACATGGCTACATAACACTGTACCAGCGCACAGTTGTCAGCTTGTTGTGTTTGTTGAGTCTAATGAAGACTTAAGACGTATTAGCAATGGTTTTCCCCTCTGTGATTATATCCCTATTCACTCTTCTGGGAGGGGTTGCATGAGATCCTCCCACTCCACCCACTGTAGATACACACATTAAGTGAAGTGACTTTTTTTATGTGCCACGTTGCAGCTCTAAGTTTTATTTGCCCACTGAAGCCTGAAGCCTCTCAATAAAACCACGTTCAAGGATTCTGGAAACATCAAGGATCTATTGGTGAGACTTTCTATTTCTTTCCCACTCTGCATCACCACTTCACAAGTGGAGTAGTGATTTTTTTAAAACATCCTTCCCACGCTAAAGAACACTAGGAGACGCTGATGGAAAGCGGCTACTCCACTACAGTGTGTGAAAAGCTTTCTTTGAATCAGGACTATTCATGATCCCTTACAGCTGTACCCCATGGATGACTGCAGTTCCCTTCATCACAGGGTGGTTCATATTCAAGTTATAGCGTCAATCTCTAGCCGGGAAGCAGATGAAGATACTTTTCACCAGAGATTATCATCCATTTTATAGTGTAGATGTACGTGATCTGTTTCTAACCCTATCTTTTGGTATCCCTCAATAGGATCCTTCCCTAGGTCTTCTGTGACCTGTTTTTGTGGCTATCAGGTACACACTTATGTTCTAAAAAAGGCCTTTTTCTTACATCACTGCCTCTTTTCTCATGATTTCACCGAAGCTTTTTGAGGAATTTGGCTTTTCTCAATGTTACATTTTCACAGCAGAAAGGTGTCTCTCCTTAATCAGCTTTAAATATTGATTGTCTTTCCAAGTTAAGTTGACTTTGTAGGTCTATCGATTACCATGACTTTTGGCGGCAATCCTGAAGGATTAAAAAAAATATATATATTATTTAAGTTTTCTCTTCTGTTGAAACTTTTAACATTAAAGTACTATACTTGCTTTTGGAATCGGAGTCTCTCAACTCCAATGGATTTACCATGAAGAGGCACTGCATGTTTGCTTTTTTGAGATGTCGCTAAAAGTAATGGAAGCCATATCTTCAACATCTGCAAATTGCCTACTTGAGTCTTCTGTGGCTGCTCAGGCATCAGGGCTCTCCTCTTTGGAGGGCCCCATGTCAAACATTGTTGGTTGTTTCACCTATGCTATAGTCTGTGAAGCAGCGTGGTGAGCCAAACACTGCTTTTACCTGGCCTTTACTGTTTTCATTTAAATAAAGAGCAAGAAGTACAGCTCTCTAAAGTACAGTCATGGGGTGTGGTCAAGATAGCGTTGGAGTTATACGTGTGTTTCGGTCTCTTCGGACCTGGCGTGCTGAGGCTACCCACTGCCCCCAGTAGAGGCTTACATGGATGGAGCTCGTTACTGGCAAGTCTAGGAGGGGGGGACCTGGGTCCCCATCAGAGAGAGGGCGACCCCGGCGGCTCACTCAGCATCAAGAAAGGCAAGGCCGGTCCGGGACGAGCATTCAGAGCTTCGCCGGGCTTGTCTGAAGCAGCTGAGAGTCTTGGGCGGAGTGGAACCTACACAGAGGGAGCCCCGCTACAGTAGAGTGACCCCCCTCCCAGCTTAGAAAGTGTGGTAAGTGTGAGGGGTTACTGTGCTTTGTGGAAGGGGCCTGCCAACGATCTTCTGGATAGTGGACGCATGCAGCAGAGACACGGACCGCGGGGGGGTGCCCTGGTTATAGGGAAAGGATCGCCCCTTCCGGGGTTAGAGGCAAAGTCAGGCGACTTTGGTTTCTGGTAGGGACTCTGAGACCTTGGTGTGTTGAAGGGCCCCGGGATCGGCTGAGGGCCTATCAGAAGCCTGGAGAACAAGGTAGGGAGGGTACTCTGTCCCTGCCCTAAGAGACAGTGTGGAGACCCACAGAAACGGCATCAGGGGGCCCGGAAGCGAAGTCTCACCAGGGCAGTCCCGAAACAGCAGCGTGCCCTAGAGCTGGGGAGCGCCGACCAGCCCTGGGAACAACGACTTGAGCAGAGGTCGGCTGCAGACCTGAGGGAGGCAGTGGGAGTACAAGATCTAGCCCCAGAGAGCGAGCACTGCTAGACCCCAGGCTCAGTCTGTCGACACAGCCCGCAGGGCACAGGAGTGGCGAAGAGAGAGACAACTATAATGGTGTTAGGCTGGCCCTGGGCAGATGATGGGGAGATGGCCTTGGCCCACCAACAGCAGAGGGGGGGGGGGGGGTGAGGGGGGGGGGGGGGGGGGACACCGGGTCAGTAATCAGAAGAGGCTGCTCCGACCTGCGCCAGATAACTGGGGTATGCGTTGAGGAGGAGTGGACGTAGGACAGCCACAGCAAGTGGTCAGTTCGAGTATTGCGGGACAGAGAGGAGTACAGAGGGCCCAGTAGGGCAGAGCGGATGGCGTCAGAGAGCAAGGAAAGGGAGCTCCAACAACGAAATGCTCATGAAGCCAACAGGCTCCCAGGATGGAGACCCAAAGGGGAATGAGTGGGGCGACCTGACCAGCGAGGGAAGAACTGGAGGCCCCGGTCACACGCCCGTACCTGGGGGCCCTCTTCTCGTGCCTGAGAGATGACCTCCAGCGGTTAAAAAAAACCTCTTGACTGAACTTCATGACATCTGAAAAGAAGTGACGGACATAGGCGATCGGGTGGATGCCTTTGAGGGACGTGAAACCTCTCGACAAGAAGTCATCCACTTCGGAACAACAACTGGACATACGAGCACATGCGGAGGACTTAGAAAATCGATCCAGACAAAATAACATTTGAATGGAGCCTTGGGAGGCAGAAGGAGAGAACATAGAGACCTACCTGGCGGACTTGTTTGCCCAGATTTTGGGAGACACTTCAGCATCAGAGATCCGCTTGGATAGAACCCAGATGGTGGGCCGCTGTGGCCCTGGTGCACCCGATCGCTGGACATCCCGACCTGTGTTCACAGTTTCTCCTTGAAGGAACGGATTCTGAGGATGGCCCAAAGGGGGGGGCATCAGTAACTTTTCTGGGGCCAGGCCGTTCACCTGTACTAAGATCTTGCGGCCTCCACCCTTCAGAAAAAACTAGAGTTCCGCCTGGTTTCGACCTTCCTGTGCGACAAAAAAGTTGCTTACTCCTGGGGACACCCACTCAGGCTCATCTTTTGTTGGCAGAACCAGCTCCATCAATTCTGCTCCCTGACAGTGGCATGTGAACTACTACAGATAGAGCCTTGGGAGGAGACCTGACCGAAGACAGAGGACACGAAACGGAAGACCGATGGAGATGGCGTTGGGCCCCCGCCAGCCAAGGAGGGGTCAGCCTGGATTGGGAGACTATGGCATCCGAAAGGAGGGCCCTGCTGGACAAACTAGTGGAAGATACTGCATCTAATGATCCTGCCTGAGATGTCACAGTTTGTGTCGAAGGACTTGCAAGGGAGGCAGGCGGCTTGGGAGACGGAGTGGGACACAGAAGATTTGGCCATTATCCAACACAGAGACTTCACCACTGGTAGAGGGATGGACTCTTTGCTTTCCTCCGCGATCCAGAGACAGGGCACGGCAGGGTAAACAGTCATTACAACGAGGCTGTTACCACGCAAGTTGTTACATCGCATGCGTAACAACACATGCGATGTAACAATGACTACCATTACAACGCAAACCATTATATCGCATGCTATTTTTAAAACACATGCGATGTAATGATTATCCACATCGTTGTGAGAAAACTGGGCTGTTCGTTTCCTCACAACTATGTGCACCGCCTCTCTGTCGATGCTGGAACCAGGACGAACCACGAGGAGAGAGAGAGGTAAGGGGGGATTGTGCTTGGGGTGGGGGTTACTTTTTTAAGAGTTTAGGGTAGTGTCGAAGTAGTGTAGTAATGTTTGTGTAGTGTAGGGTTGTGTGTAGGGGGAGGGACGTGCTGGGGGTAGTGTATTAGGGTTTAGGGTAGTGTTGTGGTGTTTGTGTAGTGTAGGGTAGTGATTTAGGGTAGTGTCGGGGATAGTGCAGGGTAGTGTTTGAGCGTAGGAACAGACTGGGGTTACGGGGAGAGTCATGTGGGCGGTAGTATTTTAGGGTTTAGGGTAGTGTTGTGTTTGTGTAGGGTAGTGTTTTAGGGTAGTGTAGGGGGGTCATGTAGGGTAGTGTCAGAGTGTAGGGACAGGAGTGGGGGAGGGTCATGCTGGGGGTAGCGCGTTAGGGTTTAGGGTAGTGTGTTTGTGTAGGGTAGAGTTTTAGGGTAGTGTCAGGGGTTGTGCAGGGCAGTGTAGTTTTGTTGTAGGGAGAGGACTGGGGGTCGGTGAGGCTCGTGCAGTGGAACTACATTAGGGATTAGGATAGAGTAGGTTGGAGTCATTTACCTTGCAAACCTTTACCATGAGTATACCTTTACCATGCATGGCTTGGCATTGAAATGGCATGCGTGGTAAAGGTATAGTCGTGGTAAAATTTTGCTTTGTAATGGTACTCGTAATTGACATCGCGTAGTAATACCTGCGTTGTAAAGGCATGAGTGGTATTTCTATGTGATGTAACGAGTGCTATTCCACTGCAGGTGCAGTTAGCCCTGGGGGGCCCTATGGCTACAGGAAATGGATCTGAAGGATCTGTGGCAGGTCACACCCCCAGATTCAAAGGATTACACTTTCTACTCTCACGCACATAAACCCTACACTAGACTAGACTTCTTTTTGGGTTGAGGGAGGTTCAAGCAGCGACACGCTCGGTAGAGATTAAGTCCTGCTCCCTATCCAATCACTCAGCAGTCCTGCTGGACCTTACCCTTCCACTTCCACTTCATAGCCAGGGGACCCACTTGTGGCGCTTACGTGAAGCACTACTCCATAGACGAGACATAGTTAAACAAGTTGAAAGGGGGAATAGGGGTTACCTGGAAGTAAATGACACCCTGAAACTCTGATTGAGTGATTTGGGATGCAATGAAAGCAGTAATCAGGGGGGAGTTAATCATCATCGCGGCGGCGGACAATAAATTCAGGCGAGATAAGCGCATACAATTGCAACTACAAATGCGAGAACTCGAACGTATACACCACTGCAATGGGGTGCCCAGGGTCTGGCAACAACTGGAGGCGGCTAGGAAGCAATTGGCAAGCCTGGATCTGGATAGCGCAGAGTACTCGATACTACGCCCTAAACATGTGGGGGAACAAATGTGGGAGAATGTTAGTGAATAAACTTAAAGGGCAGCGCCAGGCCAAGGCGGTGGAAGCATTGTTGACAGAAGAAGGGACTGTGGTTGAGGGAGTTGAGGCAGTGGTGGCTAGATTTAGATCCTTTTATAAGGATCTATATGTGGCGCTAGAGTCCCCCCCCTCCCCCAGAATAGCCCTGAGTATTTGCAGGGATCTTGTCCAGAATGCCGCAGCGAGACTGATTCTAGACCTCCCAAATATCATTCGATTTCCGGTGCTATTCGAAAATTGCATTGGCTTTCAGCTGAGAAGCGAATTTTGTTTAACGTCCTTGTATTGTTCACAAGACACTTCATAACTCATGTCCAGAAGGAATTAAACACCTCTTCCATCGCTATGTTCCTGCCAGATAGCAGCGAACTGCCAACAATAATTGGCTGGTGGTGCCTAGGTTTAGGAGTGCAAGGTGGGGAGGAAGAGCCTTTGCTGTGGCTGCATCTAAACTCTGGAACATTCTACCTACATCAATTTCCTGTCTAGAATCACTCTCTCTTCCATAAATCCTTAAAGACCTGGCTCCTTGCCCTCTAATCTCTTAGAGAATTGATACTTCCCTTCTTCTGACCGGGTTTCCGTTATCAGCACCTTGACACCCTTGGGCATTTGTTCGCGCTCTATAAGTTAATTCCTTCATTCATTCGTCCCACTAACACTTGTCTAGGCTGTACCTCTGTGACATCCTTATTTACAAACATTCCTGAGATGGCAGCACAAGTCGCCTCCTATGCTCCAAACTGATAAAAGCAGACCTCACAACTAAGATTTGTGAGTGTCGGCTAGTCAAAATCAAATACCCAAGCTATGTTGTCAGAGCAGAGTGTGTGGAAAATAAAGTAAGCAATATCCAAGTCACACGTCCCACTTGCATATGACCTCTTGAAATGATCTTTTCACACCAATACAACATAAACTAAACTCTCTCAGATAAAGTGAGTCAAAACATCATACAGAGCTTTCAAATATATATGGGTACTTTACATTGTGCACGGACATTCGGAATCCTCAACTACTATGAAAATATATTCAATTACGTTATGCTATACTACATATATTCATGGAGAGGAAAAGCATGTAACCACATGTATACTTTTATGATTATATATTGACTTAATACCAAAAAAGTTTATGTCTTATGTTTGAAAGCTTTGCATAGCATTGCATTTGCCAGTAACTCTGCATGACTATGCAAGGCTCAAGATCATGATGTCTCGTTGTACCTTGCAGATTTCAGTAAGCATGACCTCTCTTTCAAAACTGGTGAGAAAGCAGGGTTTTTGAGAGTACAGAGTTAGTATTTGTGGAAATGAATGATACCTTCTCTCCAAGGTCGTCCTGCGCTTCCTTGGAGGTAAAGATCCAGACAACTGCAGACTAGATACATTTTTGATGTGACTAACTAAATGATATCATAAGATCCTGACACATAGACTTTTATTAAGAGAAAATTAATATATACTGGAGTGAATTTTACATATTTTCTGCGTACTGAGTCAAATGATAATTTTCTAGTGGGAAACCTGGTCCGTTGTAATGACCACTCTCTATTGAAATTTTGCGTGGCTGTCCCCTATTTTGCATTAAACGCTAGTTGGACTTGGGCTACCCAAAGTAATTCACCCACTGCGGCTAGGCGCTTTTCTTTCACTGAAAATTCAGTGTGGTATGTTCATATGAAGTACATTTTCTCCTAAAGGATATTCTTTCATAGAAAGGGCTGTCTGAGGTGCTGCTGAATCTTGCAGTGTCTCTTTGTTGGACTGTTCTTTCCAACAAATCACATCCACTCCTCTTTAATGCTGATGGACTGAAACAAGAAAGCAATGCCAGGTTCCTACTGTGGTTCGGTCACTTCAAGTATTTTGCTTCATAATTTTCCATCCTATAGCACTAGCAAGCCAATATGGACTTCCTTTGGAAACCTTGTTCTCCAATGTTTCCCCACAAACTGGAAAGCAGGCAGGGGTGGGGTGCTTGGGAGGGATATATAGCAGTACAGCTCACCACTCCAGTTATCTTGCAATTCTCTTATCTCTATCCTTAATCCCATGTGCATTAAGCATGGCAGTGTCCCACTTGTACCACAGAAACTCTCCTTTCCCCCTCAGTAGGCGATGAAATAGGACCACGCCCCACCTAGCATCAACTATCTGGCAACTCTACTCAACCATCTTTATGCACACAGAGCCTGTCACCCACTCAACACTAGGATTATCTGGCTGCTCTTCCCTCTCTCTATGCGCTAAACTAGTAAAAACCACTCGGTTCTCAATGGTCTATGGCTCTTCCTGTATAACAAAGCTCCACACTCACCAGCTCCAGAGAGCCTGGGAGATCAATGGAGAGCATATCCCTTTAATCACCAGTGGCTCTTGGTTTTCTGTTGTTTTCCAAACTGGGGTTTCCAAACCCAGTACACAGATTGAAAAGGGACCTGCCAGACAGGAGCATTGAGCACTTCCATGCTCTACACCTATGGGATTGGTGTCTATGGTCAGGTCAGGTCACCTTTCTTTTCTACAAGAAAGGGATGGAGTAACCCCTTCTCTTGGGGGAGAGAAAGTTTCCAGTATGGAACCAGCAGTGAAGAGAGACATCAGCACCTATGAACGGATTGGACATCTGCTTCCTGGGCCTGTAAAGTTAAGGATGCATGTGTTTTCCAGGGCACATAAATAGCACCAAGGGGAGCCCAGGGCTTTTGACAACTGAAACTTTGCTGCACAGTCCTCTTTGGGTACAAGGAGAAGCAAAGTGCTGAATGACACTGCCTGCTCATAATCATAATAGAGGTCAACCATGCCATCAACTTATTCTACTGCACTCCGATAGTTGCCACCATGGAGTAAAAAGAAATTATATAATGAAAGAATAAGCTGGACAGTGAGAGGCTGTAAACGAGGGAAAGAGAGACAAAGACTGAGATGACAGAGTCAGAGGGCATGTAGAGGAATGCAAAGTGAAAAGGAGAATGGATGGAGGAGAACAGCAAGATAATAATAATATGTGTAAGCTTGAATGATAGAGGGTAATAAAGCGAAGAGAGGCATCGGAGAATAAGAGCAACAGCAAGGAAAGGAGTGGATGAGATGAACTGGTATGAGAGCCAAAAGAGAAAATTAAACTATTTGTGGAGGAACTCCACAAACACTTACTCTGGATAAAGGAGAATAACAGTACAGAAGAGGTGTAGAGAAGAAAAAAGATGATTAGAGTCTAGATTGAGACAGAAAAAATAAATGACAAAGAAACAAGACAAATACCAATTATAGACTGATTCACTAAGAAAACAAGTAAACACATACAGATGTACATGGCTCACATTTGTATCTGTTCATTACATAACAAGATTAGGGACCGATAATCCACCAGTTCACCACGAGCCCATCCACCTTGACAACAGAATATTCACCACAAACCAACAAAAGAAAGCTGGAGCTGGGCTAGCAGTTATTGTCCAGGAAATGTATGACCAAATGTTAATCTTTTCTCGACTGTGGCTCTCCCTCAGCTACCTTTTTGATGCTCATTCAATTTAAAAGACAGAGCTCTGTAAAACAGTCAAGCACTCACTGACATCATCTTAGATGCCATCTTGGACATCAAGGTTAGCTAAAACACTGAGGAGGACACCTCATTTGCCTAATTTGTGCCTGCTTAAATTCATCAGTTTCCACGGCATTTCACTCCTGTCATTGACTCCCACTTTATTGCTTTTAAAGTTCACTGAGAATATGAATTACTAACGCATCAGTGACCAACAAAACCACCAACAGACAATGGAACTCTGAACTTTTTAGCCCTCATAATCCACTTCACTTAAATCTCTGAGTAAACATGTTTACAATGTGGAACAGCTCTACAAGACCTTGTAGAACTGACAAAAATCAGTGCACTACAAAGCCAGTGGAAGAATTAAAATAACCATAAAAAGAAAACACATCTACACATCACAGCATGCTCAACCTACCATCAACTAAGAAAGCAAAAATACCCCACATGCATATCTAAAATACTCAATGCCCGTTGAACAAACTACATTGGATCATCACAGAACTCTGCATTTTTTATGGATGTGTGTATGAATGTTTATGGTATTTTTATAGCACAAGTCCCACCAGAGTCAGCGGAGCACTGCATAGGACCTGAGGCAAAGAACGCAGTCGGAGAGCATTACAGAGATGTATGGGATGGGGATATTGGGCTCTGAGAGGAGAAGGGTGCTATCTACAATATCTAGATGTAGGGGTGTATTCACAAAGATGCATTTGGCTCCAAAATATGTTTAGAATCACATTGACCTTAAATACGCCAGCCAGGAATTCACAAAGGGATTCTTGGCAGAGATAAATAAGCCTATTCAACTCTGTCATAAGTGCAGAGTTCTCCACATCCAGAAATCACATGTGGGAAAGGTGTGTGCAAAGGATTGGTTAATCTTTGTGAGCGCCCACAAACAGACATTTATCTGCATTCACAGATTCATCTTCGTCCTCTGATCACACTGGAAAGCAATGGACTTACACTCCAACCAAGCGCTGGAGTAAATAGTTTCCATGGTGGGAAGGGAATGACTAACCCCAGCATATGGTGAAAATGTACGGCATGGGTTTTCTTCATGGGGCACAAATATTATCCATGCAAAGAAAATAATTGTGTGTTAGCACAGAGAATCCTATTCCTCCTGTGCTGCACAGCATAAATAGTATGTTGATGGGAATGTCAGAAGACATTTCCAGAAGTATATCTGCGACTTTTCAAGCATACTACTGGGAACATTTATAAATTCCACAATGTAGGTAAAATATGGGCTGGCAGAGATCTCTGCACGTACTTAGTGAATCGAGCCCCTTAGTGTTTTGGATTTTGGTCGTTTAGAATTTACACCTTGCTTGGAGAATAAAGCAACACAAAATGTGGTGCGTATTACACTACATTCTGTTTCCTAGATTGTCAGAGCATTATAACAATGATTTGTCAAATTAAGCCAAAAAGCTATATTTTATAGCACTGTTAGCTGCTACAAGCTTACTTGAACCATTTCATCCTAGTCTGCAGGCATATAAAAGCTCCCTAATTTCTATCATTACTTTAATACTATCTTCATATCCTTTAGAATATATGCACACAACAAGATCACCTGCAAGGTAATGAAACATCAGGTATGCAGAATAACAGACTAGTGAACAATAAGGGGGGTTGGGAGAGAGCAAAGAGCTTGAATGGGATATGTCTAGACCTCAGCATAATTCTAATGGGTTACTTGGAAGGTATTTTGAGCACTCTCAAATTTTGTGTTCACATTTGTACACTTGTGTATGTTTGGGGACCATGAACAGGATATTTAATCTGTCCTCCGAAAGACAATTTATGCTACACAAATGCCAAAGAAAACAGTTTAATTTAATGTTCCACTGATGTGTATAAAAACAGGATACCCGCATCGTGCTTACACCAATAAGTAATGTAGTAGGAGGCACAGTCATGTGTTGGTAGGAAATGTGAAACAGAATGTCACTTTCTCTCTTATGTCCCACTCCTTTAACCCACTATCCCAAAGTTAAAAATAATAAAGGGATCTTAGCAGTATTCAATGAAAATGACAACAAGCACACCTTTTTGTCAGATGTGCCTTGGTTTTTGACATATCTGATATTCATGGATATGCTTGATATACTGTGTGATGCACAAATGAGAAAATCCACATTTCTTCTATATTGCTTTTCTCCACGTATTTGCTTATAAACCTCACTTTTTGTTCCTGAAAGGTGGTGATTCCATTGTATAGATCCACACAAGGTCTCTGGTAGTAACATATGGCTTTCATTATTCTTATTCTGTAATATCTTGCCTTGAAATGTATTTATTTTATCACTCACTTTTCATTCCTTGTTGATTGTATATCACCCATTAAATGCTTCAAGATTTTCCCTGAACACAAATTGGAGCTGTTAATACAGAGGGGACTTTTGAGGTCTAAAGGAAGACATTTGTCTACATCTTTCTCGAGTGCATTTTGAGGGTAACACTGTCCCCTGTTAACTGCAGCATCCAGAAAAAGGGGCCGGACACAGTTGTGTCACAGATGAAAGGTCACAAAAAATGTGGGCCGTCTCTTTTCTCAATACTGCTCATAGGGGCAAGGGTTGATTAATCAGTGGGTGCATGCAAAGCGAAGCATAGACAGGAAATTGGGTTATCAAGCATTTTCAGGTTCTTCCTCTAGGGTTTACTGTTTGTGGCAAAAACAGACCACATGCCACTTATGCACAGGGGCATGGCCTGCAGCCGATGGAGACTGACACGAGCTGAGGAGCTCCGGCCGCCGTCTCCCCGCAAACATGAATCCTGATCCCCTGCCACAACTGCAGGTGCTGAAAATAACCCCCCAGGACTCTGAAACAGGGCTGTTGTTATTGCCGAAGCCTTGAGGGCTGTGAGCGCCGTACCTGGAAGTAACTCAGCGATTCCTGTCCCAGGGCACCCGCGTTCAAGATGACGGCGGTGCGGTAAATGCTGTTGTTGCCCCAGTCCCTCGGCGATTGCGAGCACCAACCTTCAGCGGAGTCACCTTCGCTGGCTCTGGGCCACCTGCACACTACCCCGGAGGTGCGTGCAGCCCGTGGGGACCCCCATCTGCCCAGCCAGGGAGCGGTGCGGTGTGGAGACTGTCGCAAACTGCGGAGCACCGGCCGCCGTCTCCCTGCAAACATCAAACCTGAACCCTGCCACGACAGCGTGAGCTGGGAGTAGCGCCCCGGGACCCTAGAACCAGGCTACTGCTGCTGCTGAAGCCTTGGAAGGCTGTGATCGCCGTGTCTGGAGCTACTCGGCGATTCCTGTCCCCGGGCGCCTGCGCTCAAGATGGCGGCCACGTTGTGAGTGCTGTTGCTGCCCCTGTTCATTGGAGATTACGAGCACCTGCTTATGGCGTAATCACCCCCGCTGGGCCCGGACCCTCTGCACATTATCCTGGAGTTGAGGAGGACTGGAGTGTGGTATTCCATGCCCGTGACTTTTTTAGGGTTCTTAGAATCTGTAGTGTCATAGTAGAACGTGGGGCGGAGTGTTAGCGGTTGCTGTGAGGAGTGGATGTCTTTCTATGCTGTTCCCTGCTGTGGATGTCAAGCTGTTCTTATCTACGAATAAACCTTCCAGAAACCAGATTCTGTGTGGACCCAATTACTACATAAATATTGGCGACGAGGATGGGATGCATCTCTTCATCGAAGATTTCTGGTTTTGAGGCTTTTAAGAACAGCGTTCACTTTAACAATCGTTTTAAAAGAAGAGACTGAGCTGGACTTTGTACACATCGGAGCATGCGCTGACTGTGATTCGTCTGTTACAACTTTTCAGCGTTTTGGTAACGTTTAATTTACTTTTTTACTAATGACTTTAACATCGCTTTAGAGTTGCCGTTGGTGAGCGCGCTGCTTGAACTCACCCTGCGTTCTGTCCCCGCGCCTCCTGCCTCTATTTCTCCGTGTTCTCTTGAACGCGCCGACCACAGTGAGGCTCCGCTGGGAATTCTGGGACAACGCGAGCGCCTGAGTCATCGCGCGGCACTGTGGGAGTCACCTTTCAACCCTCATGACGCCGTGACGTCATTTACGAGCCTCCATCTTGTTTTTCTTTGGTTTTTTTTAATCTTTCACAATTTGAATCCTTTCAGCTTCGATTGCACTCCAGCACTACAGTTCTCTCAAAAATAAAAAGAGGTATTTATTTTCCTACGTTTTCAATCATTCTTGATACATTTTACAACAGCTTTCAGCTTTTCTATTCAAAATGTCAAACATAGCTGCTCCTCCTCATTTTCTACAATCTGCTGGGGAACCTAGCATTGAATGGGATTTATGGTTTCCTATGTTCATGGCGTATGTTGATGTCCTTGAAAAGGATGGATGTTCAGCCAAATGCAAACTAGCCCTTTTAAGACATTGTTTGGGCGGTGCTGGCATCAAAGAATTTGACAATCTTCCTCCCATTGAGGGAGCAGGAGACATAGATATTTTTGAGAAAGCTACCAGACAGATGAAAACTCGTTTTGGTAGGAAAATAAATACTGTTATGGAGAGGTTCAAGTTTTACTCAAGACGAATCCATTGAGGACTAGGTTTCTGCTTTACGTTCATTGGCTTGTTCTTGTGCTTTCGAAACCATTTCTTATGAACAAGTTCTCCGTGACCAGATCATGATGCGAACTAAAAGCAAAAAAATCGAAGAAAGACTTTGGCTAGGCACTGAATCCTCTCTGAGCGCAGTAATTAATATTGCCAAGGGAATTGAACAGTCCGAACTATTTGTATCAGAGATTCGTGGTTCTACATCTACTCCAAAGCCTCAGACAACTGAACCTGAAGTTTCTTTAGTTAAAAGCCAAATATCCTCTAATCCTAAAGGTGTTTACAAGAAAGACTACGATAAGAAATTTGTTGATAATAAGAATTTCTCTGATAACAAGATGTTTACTAAAAGAAATATTGCATGTTATAGATGTGGTAGTCCTAACCATCTGGGTAATTATAGAGGGTGTCCTGCTTGGGATAGAATTTGCGTAAAATGCAAAAGGAAAGGCCATTTTGGTAATGTGTGTCGTTCTCTCCAAAAAGTTAATTACATCTCTCAGGAAGAAGAAGAGGTTATCAACAGTTTTAACTGCATACTCTCTGTTGATGAGGATGAACATAAACAATTCCCTTCGTGGCCCATTTTAATTGACAACATTTCTATTGACTTAATGATAGATTCATGTTCATGGTATACTATTATTAGTCTGAAATTGTTCAATGACTTATGGAAAGACAGGGAATTGTTAAAATCCGACATTCAACCCGGAGGTTACACTTGGACAAAAATTAGCCTAGAGGGTTTCTTTTGGGCTACTATCCAAGTCAAAGATAGAGTCACCAAAGGGAAGGTATATGTAGCTACTAAGGGTGTGGCCATTCTGGGTTGGCCGCACCAACATGATTTAGGAATCAAACTTGATCCCAATTCCAATCCTCCTGTCTGTTTCACAGATTTGAGTGTACTTTCTGTGGGTGAAATTGATTCTAGTAACTTACCTGAGAATGCCACTTATGTAAACAACCTTAAGTTAAAATTTCCTGATGTGTTTACAGATACTCTTGGGAAATTTACGAATTTTAAACACAAAATAATCCTCAATGATAACGCTGTCTCTGTCAGACATAAAGTCAGGAACGTTCCTTTAGCCTATAGAAGCAAACTCAGAGAAATTTTGGATGATCTCATTTCGAAAAGAATTATTGAACCTATTGAATCTTCCCCGTGGGTTTCGCCCATTGTTTTATCACTTAAGAGCTCAGGAGATCTTCGCTTATGTGTTGATCTCCGCAGCTTGAATCAAGAAAGCTAGGTTGACAAACATCCTCTACCCAATATTCACGAATTGATTTCTTCTCTTTCTGGTGCCACTGTGTTTTCTACAATTGATTTGGCTAGCGCATACCACCAGGTGGAATTGCACGAAGTTTCTAAGAAATTGACTGCATTCGTTACCCCGGAAGGTATGTTTCAGTATTTGAGAATGCCTTTCGGGCTAGCAAGTGCTGCCTCCGTTTTCCAACGTCTAATGAAGGAGTTGTTAAAGAATTGTAAAGGAGCAATAGCATTTCAAGATGATATATTAATTTTTGGCAAGGATTCTCAAGAACATGATTGTAATCTGCATTCAGTTTTAAGTAGCGTGCAAGAGAAAGGTCTCACTTTAAAATTTTCAAAATGTAAATTTAGACAGTCCCATGTTGATATTTGGGCCATGAAATTTCTCGTGATGGCATCAAGCCCAAAATCAACCATGTTAAAAGTATTACCTCAGCTCCGGTTCCAACTTCCAAGGAGCAGTTATTGTCTTTCCTTGGTCTCACTGAGTTTTATGGCAAATTCGTACAGAATTATTCTACGATTGTTCATCCTTTACGTTCTTTACTCAAAAAACAAGTTAAATTTCTTTGGAGTAACGACCAACAAGTTTCTTTTGATACCCTCAAAAGTAAAATTGTGGAAGCCCCTTTTCTAAAACCTTTTTCTGTTGCCAAAGAGTGTATTGTATACGTGGATGCCAGTAATGTTGGCTTGGTGCCGTTCTGATGCAGAAAGATAAGTTCGGGGAGTATGTAGTTTCTTATGCTTCCAGGACTTTACGAGGAGCCGAGTTTAATTATTCTACCATAGAGAAGGAATTACTTTCTTGTACTTGGGCAGTCCAACATTTCCGCCAATTCCTTTGGGGCACAAAGTTTTCTTTGAGGACAGATCATAAACCTCTTGTTAGTATGTTGTCTGCAGGTGGGGGCAGGATTCTGACTGCTCGCTTAGCGAGACTTGCAGCCAAGTTGCAGGAGTATCGTTGTGAAGTTATTTACGTTCCTGGACGCATGAATGTTCATGCAGATTTTATGTCACTTTTTCCTGTTAGTGATAGTCCTGATCTTGTGCAGTCTGATGAATGTGATGTCGCTTTTACTTTGTCTGATGTTAACATTTTTGCGGGTGATGCTCATTCCAATTTAATTTCTGAAACCCTATGGACACAAGCTATGCAATTGGATGATGTGATGTTGAAAGTGAGAACCTTTTTGAGGGATGGTTGGCCTGAAGAGAGGAAACTAACTGGTGATTTGGCTTCTTTCTATAAAGTTAGAGATGAGTTAATGGAAGACTTTGGCATGGTTCTTAGATCTGATAAAATTGTTCCTCCCAGAAATATCAGAGAGTCTATTTGCAACATCGCTCATGAAGGACACATGGGGATGTCCACAACTAAAAGAAGGATAAGAGAATTTTACTGGTGGCCCAGTATGGATTCTATGATTGACAGGTGGATCAGGAATTGTACACCTTGTTCGTTAAGTGACAAAACTGTTAAACCTATTTCTTCTGGCGGCTTTACGCCCATTGAATTTGTTCAGAGTCCTTGGCGTAAGTTAGGTGTTGACATTATTGGACCTTTTAATTATCAATCCGGCAAAGACATGTTTGCTGTTGTTTTAGTCGACTACTTTTCTAAGTGGCCTGAATTGAAAATTGTAGAGAAAGTTAATTCTGAAGTCATTATTGAATTTTTGAATGAAGTTTTCTGCCGTGAGGGTTTGCCTAAAGAAATTATATCTGATAATGGTCCTCAGTTTGTTAGTGCTGCTTTTACATCTTTTCTTTCCAGCTGTGGAGTTACTCACAAGAGAGTTTCTAATTATTTTCCCCAGGCTAATGGTCAGGTTGAGCGTTTTAACAGGGTCATTAAGGAATCCTGTCAGTTAGCTTTACGTAGTGGTTTGAAATGGAGAGAAGCTTTGCAAGCTACTCTTTTTACTTATCGCATGTCCCCTAATTCTGTGACTGGTTTATCTCCTTTTGAGATATTGCGTTGTAGGAAACCTGGCTCAAAGCTCATGCCCTGGTGGTTGAAGACCAAGGAGAAAGATTACTTAGAATTGGATCTTAAAGGTGTTAGAGATCGTGTTTGCAATTACCAAGCTAATATTTTGGAAAATTTTCCCCAGAGAACTAGCTCTTCTAAGTTACGTGTGGGTGACCTTGTGCGAGTAAAATTTGGAGGTCTTGTTCGCAAAGGTATTTCTAGATGGTCTAGTCCCGTTGTGGTCACTGAGGTTTATAGTAAAGCTGTGAGAGTTGAGGGTGGGAAAATTTGGAATTTCCGACGTATTTCCTTGTGCAAATCTAATCTTCCTTCGTCCTCATTTCGACAACCCAATTTGGAGCTTTTTGAACACCCATGTGTTGTTAATAATGATTCTTGCTTTTCAGGTACTCATGAAGCTTTTGATCATCTTTCCCATCAAAACGAAGGTTCCTGTCATGATAATTCAACAAATGTTAGCACATTGCATAGCACTGTTCAGGAAAATGTTTCTAATGACAATCCTTCAACTTCTTCTATTCATGACAATGTTTCTCCTCGTATTTCTCCTGATTATTTTCAGTTTCCAAATGTCTCCCGTAGGAGTTCTCGTGTGAAGTTTTTTCCTCAGAAATTTAGAGATTTTGTTCGTTTTTAGTGTTGTTTTTTTTTGTTTTTGTTAAAGGGGGGAGGTGTGTGGTATTCCATGCCCGTGACTTTTTTAGGGTTCTTAGAATCTGTAGTGTCATAGTAGAACGTGGGGCGGAGTGTTAGCGGTTGCTGTGAGGAGTGGATGTCTTTCTATGCTGTTCCCTGCTGTGGATGTCAAGCTGTTCTGATCTACGAATAAACCTTCCAGAACATGGAGCGCCTAGAGCTAGGCGACCGGTCCGAGAGCGCTCCCCCAGGATGCGATCCAGAGGAGGGGACAAAATGGCAGAGGGGGGTGTGAAGGTCTCATAGAGAGGACTGTGCTGCACGACGGATACCTGTGAAGATCCCCATCTACCCAGCCGGAGAGCGGTGCGGTGTGGAGGCCTGAGAGAGGGATAGAACCTCCATGGGGCAACCGTGAGCCACCCCACATAGCAACATGGAATCAGTGACTCACTGCCGCCATCTACAGTGCTAGGACCGCTGCTGATTTGCTCCGGGAGACGAGGGACTTTATTGCGCCTGCATACAGCCGGCGCCGATGGAGGCGCCCTTGATTCCCCCACCCACCCGGGGGCGTGGGACAGCTGAGGGGTCTGCAGCAGATCAGTGTAGAGAGACTGGGAAGGTGGGGGAGCGCCTCCCTTCCCGGGGAATACCTATAGTAGAGACACCTTGAAGGGCGCTGCGACGCACTGTGACAGCGGGAAGTTCCTGGGCTGAGGTGTGTGCCCTCAGAGGTTCCTGTTGACTCGTCTGGAGGCGCTGGTCGGATGCTCCCGGCACGGTGCCTGGAGGAACATTTGGTGTGAGGAGACATACTTACCTGCATTGAGTAACTGCCTGTTAAGCCCTCCTCCTGTAGTGTCTAGTTGGATAGAGTAGAGAACCCCGCTGGTCCAGCTCAAAAGCAGGGGGGGGGGTAATGGCAGGGTTGTTGTGGTCCTGCTGGGCCTGACGCTCCTTTGACTGGCAACTGGGGGTCTCACCTGAGAGTAGACTGTGCGGTTGGGTCACCTACGCGCGGCAGAGGCGGTCAAGTATCCTCCGGGGGTGTTGTGGGCGGCCAGGGCTGGTGGCCCCCGGAAGACCCGTGCCCCCCAGCTAACGAAGAGCCCCGCGTCGCCGGACTACATGAGGTGCTGGGGCTCACATAATCTGGTCGCCATGGGAAAGCCGCGAGGCCGTCAGGGGGGCTCCCCCGGAGCCGGAGGATGGAGCGGCAGAACAGCATAAGCAAGACGCCGCTGACCCGCCTCCAGAGGGGCTGATGCAGTGGCAGGTGGACCAGATCCTCCGCGCTATCACGGACACGAAGCAGGCGCTATAACAGGACATTGCTCAGGTATCGTTGGGACAGGGTCTCCTGCGGGCAGATCATGGGAAGCTGGTCGACTGGGTGAAGCAAAATGAGGCTGCCTTGGAGGTCTTAGAACCGGCGCAGAAAGCACTTGATGTTCAGAGGGGGGGGGGGGGGGGGGGGGGGGGTCAGTTGCAGGATCCAAGTACTGGAAAGAAGGGCTGAAGATGCCAATGGGCGTAATAGAAGGAATAATGTAAGGGTAGTTGGCCTTCCGGAAGGAGTTGAAGGGGACAGCATGATAGATTACCTGGAGCAGTGGCTGCGTACGGAGGTTGCCTGACTCGATTCTATACCCTGGGGAGGGCGCATAGGGTACCTGCCCGTCCGTTGACACATGGGAGACCACCCAGGCCTGTGGTGGCTCGCCTGCTCCATTATAAAGACAGGGACCTACTGTTTCAGAAAGCACGCACTGCGGGTCCATACAGAGTGGACAATAATAAGGTGTCACTTTCCCGGACTACACTTTTGATGTACAACGCCATCGAGCCTCGTTTCTGGCGGTCAAGAAGGCCCTCCAAGACGAAGACATTCAGTACTCACTGATGTTCCCGGCGCGCTTGCGAGTGACGGTGGATGGCAAAACATTCTTCCATAATGACCCAGATGAAGCATGGAGCTGGTTGGAGACCTACCGGGCAGGGACGGATGGAACCGGAGGCGCTGGGGGGTAAATGACGGAGGCACAGCGCCGCACTAGGCACAACATAGGACGGCGCCCCGGTACTCAGAAACCTTCCGCGACACAGCGGAGAAAGAGAGGTCGGCAGCCCTGCAAGCCGTAACCGAAATCTCGCAGGCGAACGGCACAACACCACTGGGAGCGGCCAACTCGGAAAAGGAGTCGGCAGGGACGGATTCAGATGGAACGGATGCAGAGAGTGATACCATGCCGCATGTTACGCCAGGGACGGCGGACGAGATTGTGGATGCCTGACCTTATGCAATGTTTCCAGTAACTATTGTGTGGGGTCGATTGATCCTGGCACTGTGGGCTTGGGATGGGGGTGCTTAGGAGAGGTTTGGTGATTTGGAGGGCTTGGGCAAGAAATTGTTCGCACCGGGTGGTTGATGGTGGGATTTGGCGAGTGGATGTGGTGGAGAGGCAAACCAGGTCTTCTAGGCGTTAGAGCTCCCCCCCTAGTTCCACTCTTAGAGTGAATCCCTGGTAGCTTCCAGGGTAACTGTTAGTGGGCAGTTTGGATGGTTACTAGCTATTTAGAGCCTGTTCTGGGGTGAGAAGGGGGTTGATTATGGGTGTTGGTTGTTTTTTTTTGGGGTAGTTAGAGCCACCGGTGTGCCAATGCAGGAAATGCAATTGTGGAACAGATTTAGCCAGCGATATGGGGACATCACCTGAGTTCAAATGGATCACGTGGAATGTACGGGGGATGCATACGATGTTGAGATGCCACAGGGTTCATGCTTATCTGGTGCGTAGAGGGGTGCAGATAGCTTTTCTCCAAGAAACCCATGTGGACCGTGTTGAAGGCCAGGCATTGCAGCGTCACTGGAGGGGGCAGCTTTTTTATACAACGTATTCTGCTTTTGCTAGGGGTGCACTAGTCTGGGTGAGGGCGGGAGTTCCTTTCCAGCCGGCTCAGCAGATAGTGGATCCTGAAGGGTGGTTTGTGGCCGTTATGGGAGGTTGGATGGGAGGGACATGACAATGCAGTGTGCATGCCCCTAATGTGGACCAGAAGGCTTATTTCGCTCGGTTAACAGGGAAACTGGCGTCATTTCTGACTGGTACGGTGCTTTTGGGGGGTGATTTCAACTCAGTCACAGATACTGAGATAGATAGGTCACATTCACCGCTACCCCGGGCACCCATAGATAAGCTCTTAAAACTCCGGAGAGATTGGCAGGCTCATTGGGGGTTGACTGATACATGGCGAGCGCAGCATATGGGCGAGCAGGACTATTCTTATTATTCCGCCTTGCATGACTTGCACGTCCGGCTGGATGCGGTGTTGTGTTCTCCGGATGTCCATGCGCTGGTCCGCCATAGCGAGTACCTGGCGAAGACCCGCTGCTGTTGGCTTTAAGGTGGTCTCGGGGACGGCCTGCAATCCCTACTTGGCGATTACGCCCAGAGGCTTTGGAAGACCAGGAATTCCGTGCAGAGGTGCAGGAGGGCATAGGGCATTATTTCCTTGAGAATGAAGGGACGGCTTCGACGCTGGCCTTGGAGTGGGATGCCTTTAAGGTGGTGGTGCGGGGCCTGTGTATTGCTAAAACAGTAGGAGTGCGGAAGAGGTTTTTGACAGACAGAGAGGGAGGAACTGCGATTGCGTCGCGCAGAGAGCCCATCCGGAGGACCCGGGAGCACAGGCCGAAGTTTTGGCTGCGAGAGAGGGAGTGGCGGCACAAGTAGAGAGATTGCGCTGCTTCGACCACAAAGAGTACCTGGTGTGGGCACTTGCGGAGAGAGATAAGGTAGGTTCCCTCTTGACATGGTTGGCCAACCCGGCCCGAGGGGTACACCGGTCCTGGCTTTGACCACTCCGCGGGTGACCCGGAATATACCCAACGGGGGATTAATGAGATGTTCTTGGCTTTCTATACGGACCTCTATGAGAGTAAGCTGCAGGGTGCAGGTGAGGGATTGGATGAGTTACAGCTCCCACGCCTTGAGAGCGACCAGAGAGACGAGTGGGGGCAGGAGATTACAGTGGGGGAAATACGTAGTGCAATAAAACATATGGCACGTAGGAAAAACCCAGGAGCAGATAGCCTACCAATTGAGTTTTACTCCACTTATGTTGATATCCTGGCCCCCAAATTACTGGCGGTTTATCAAGAAGCCCGGGAGATAGGGAGATTACCCGGTTTCAGCAACGGGATAATGATAGCCTCGCGAGTAGAATCCGGTAAAGACCCTTTGTCTAGGTCGGCCTACCATCCGTTGTCTATGCTGACAGCTGACTATAAAAATACTGAGTAGGATTCTTGCGACCCAGCTTCTTCCTTATATGATGCAACTGGTCCATTCTGACCAAGCGGGCTTTATACCAAAGAGCAATACCGCGACTAATGTGCGACAGCTGCTGCGGATACTGGGAGAAGACCACAGTGAGACCCCTGCCACGGCGGTGCTTTCAGGTGATATTGAGAAGGCATTTGATAGCCTTGAGTGGCCATATTTGTACCGGATCTTACGCGAGTTCAGTCTTAGGGACGTCTTTGTGGATTTGGACGGAACTCCTTTATAGATCAGAGACGGATCAGGTGCGGACGGGTGTGACTATTTCATCTGCCTGCCGGGTGGGGCGGGGCACGCGACATGGATGCCCGCTCTCTCCGTTGCTATTTGCATTGGCCATTGAGCCACTGGCCTCTCATGCCCGGTTGGGGAGACATTATCCAGGCTTATATCTCCGCGGGGACATGCAGTTTATCTCTCTCTATGCGGATGATCTGTTGATCATTCTCGCCAACACGGATACGGCTTTGGAGGGAGCCTGACAATAGCTTTGTGTGTTTGGACAGTACTCTGGGCTGAAGGTAAACTGGGCAAAGACCTGCTTGTTTCCGGTGGCGCTGGCTGTGCTGAGTTTATCACACTCCAGTGGATTTGCTGAAGGGTAATTTGGGCCGGGTCATACGCGGACTTAGGGGTGGTTTTGGAGAACGTTGCCACTATCGGTAGTGGGTCGGGTGGCACTCCTGTAGATGGTGGCGCTCCTGCGTTTATTGTATTATTTTCAGACGTTGCCGATCTGGGTGCCAGGCTCCGTCTTCTGGCAGCTCCACTCTATGGCTGTGGGATTTATCTGGGGGTCGGGCAGACGGCGGGTTGCTATGTCCACAATGATACGTCCAAGAGCTGACAGGGGTATGGCAGTGCCAGATTTTGAATGGTACTATCTAGCAGCGCAGTTGCAGTGGCTCACCCAGGCTGTGGCTCTGGAGTTCCGGGACCCAGATGGCCCTGAAGGGCGATGGATCTCGCAATATATTTTATTCTTTATAGTGGTCCGGCAGAAGATGCGTCTTGAACAGTTCACTGCTGAGGAGAGGACGCTGCGGTTGTGCTGGAATCAGAGCCAGCGTCGGGACGGATTCAGTCGCACATATGCTCCAGAGATACCGCTGGGTATGTATACAGCCTTACCGTATGGCGGGGATTGGGCGACACTAGCTAACTGGGAAGATCTGGGAATACAAGTGCTGGGAGACATCTGTGAAATTGAAACTCTTATCGTTTCAGGCCCTTCAACATAAATACAATCTTCCACAAGGGGATGTGCTGCATTCAGCGCTTATTTTGGCTATGCAGCGTTATAGGGGGATGGGTCTGTCGGAACCACGTACCTCCATGGTGTGCCAGTATGTGGTGATGGCGGCGGGTACTGTTAAGGCCATTAAGTGCCTTTACAGGCGCATGTTAACGGAGGCCCAGGAACCACTGCGCACATTGCAAGGGAAGTGGGAACGGGACCTTGGTAGGGAAATCCCGGAAAACACATGGGTCCAGCTGATTAGAAGAGCCTGGAAGTGTACGAGGAATGCTAGATTTTAATTGGTACAGTTCAATATCCGGCACAGGGCGTATTTGACACCGGCCAAGCTTAATCAATATTTCAATGCGGCAGCTGCTCAGTGCCCGAGATGTAGCTTGGAGGGAGCCGACTTTCAGCACATGATGTGGGGGTGTACGAGTTTAGGAACGTACTGGAAGGAGGTGCTGGAACTACTGTGTCATATAACTGACCGGACAATAGAACCAGACATGGGCTTTTGTTTATTGCACTGGTTCCAGCATACAGCCAAAACGAAAGTGACAAGTAAATGTATAGACCTGGGCCTTGTATTTACCAATGCACTGTGACTTCCCTCTTGGCTACCAGCGAGGTGGCCGGGGGTGGGAAGATGGCGGCGGAATTGCTCAAATGAGCGCAGAGTGAAGGTACACTTAGGCTGCAGCAGGCCCTGTGAACTAATAATGACAAGGCACTGTAGGCGGCGATGATGTGGGAGGCCTTATTTACGATATTGAAGGCCCCAGAATCAGAATCGGGGGAGGGTTTGGACTTGGAGGATGTGCGAGATCCAACTGGTGCCTTGGCACGGGGGAAAGGAACAGAGATATGATCAATGGACTTAATGGTGATCTCTGAGTAGATATGTTATGACCTGTACTGTATCACTGTTGATCACATTCACTATTGCATTGGATTCGGATGTACTTTAATTGTTGATAGGCCATGCTATTGAGGCGCAACGGTGGCGGAGGGAGGGGTATGGGAGGGGGTACAGCGCGAAGCGGTTGAGGATATTTTATATTGTCAGTTATCCAATTGAAGTTGCATCGCTGCACACTGGAGTTAATTGTTTGAAAATCAATTCAAAAATATATATATTTTTTAAAATGCCACTTATGCATGCGTTTTGTGCAAGAGCATGACCTCATGTGTGTTGACAAGTTATCATAGGTAAAAGTTAAGGAAATTCATTTCTGGGTGGTTGTGCAGAACCTGAAAAATAGCTGTTGATTGTGTGGGGTAGGCAAGGTGGTGATGTGTACAAGCAGCACAACTCTGTTTTAAGGCTACAGGAGGAAGGCCTGGGTAAGAAGTTGCTGGCTCTCTGCACATAAATGCTACAAAAAATTAGGACCATCAGCAATCATTTGTAATTCGACAAGCCAAAACATCTTGGCTTTTCCCTTAACCAAGATTCCATCCAGTATTGCCAAGACTACAAAACCTGAGTGGTTTGTATATGCTTCATACAATGCTATCCTCTCACTTCCCTGCTTTATGTCACATGTGTAAAAGAAGCTTACACATTGCTGCATCATGTTTGGAGAATATTCTCTGGGCGTGACACCCGACACCAATACTCAACACTAACAGATGCCATCACTACCAACACCCTCCTCTTCTCATCCATGCATCTCAGAATCAGAGCTACTATCCCCTGGTCTCTAAAGCATTTTGGAATTTTAAAAAGAAGTAGGAAAACACTACAGAGAGGATACAATACAATGCTATGAAAGTAAAGGAAGCATTTAGAAAGAATTGAGTATTAAAGGCAATGAGAAACACTGTGAAGGAGTGGCCCGATGGGTAGTTCGTTTTTGAAGAGAAGGACTTTTGGTTTGTAAAAGAATAACTGAATATTAGTAAGATAAATCTAAGGAGGTGTTGTAAAGTGGTTCCTCTGGGATGGATAAGACTGCACGTTTGACTCTTGGGAAAGAGTATCATTAAGGCTAGAGTATAGCAGGCAGAATGCACAACCAACTCGATGAAAAAGGTGGTTCAGAGTTCTGTGTCGCTCTAGGATGAAGTTAGGATTAGACATATTTTGCTAGTGAGTGTACTACTGAAGAAAATGGAGTACCATTTAAGTTGGATTGAAATGAAAGGAGTTTTGACCAATATGGCAGTAGGACAATGGCTTTATATTTAAAACATGCAAAAGGGTTGGTTGCAAAAACAACACGATCTCTTTTGTGACAATCTGTAGGGAGGGGGGAGGTTAGTGTGGACATAAATATTATAATGAAGAAGGCTTTCAAGAACAAATCGATGTACAAGTGTTGACAAGGCAAGAGAAGTAGTTTGTTGGAAGCAGGTCGAATTGTCAACATTCTTCAGCGCCACAGATATAGCTTCAGTGGAAAAGAATGCAGTGATCACGTTGAACGGAGAGGCAATTAATCACTAAGTATGTTATGACTGAATAAGAAGAGTCAGGTTAAGTGTGTAACTGAAAGAAGGATAACTCCAGCTACCTGTGATGACTATGCAAATGTTGAATACAAAGTTTTTTGGAACATTGTAGCTGGCGGTGGTTGAAGAATTTCATACACTTATTATTTTTCTTCTGTGTTATAGTTCTTTTTAGTGGCACTGTAATGCTTACTGTTCTACAGTTTTATTGTCAGAGTGGGCTAGCAAGTTTTTCTTATATATTTAGTAGGACTTGTGCACGGCACGCCCTCTTCAGTATTGTGAACTGGCAGCCTAAAAGTTGGAACCCGACGCTGCCTGGTTCAGGCTGCTTTGATGGTGTTCCATGAAGGTAAACAAACCTAAATTGCCTACTACAATCTTCTTTTGAAAAAGAACACTAATCAGATACGAGCGGGAATAAAAGTTACAGTGCTAAATAAATGCACTGGATGAGTATATAGACTGCTTTGTCAACATAGTTAAGTTGAGATTTCAAGATTAATTTATAAAGCTGACCAAAAACATGCTTTTGGCTTTATCTTGGGGAGAAGTCTGGATTCTTATCACTACACCAATGGATGGTAACGAGGTTGCTAAATATCTGTTTCACCACAAAACCACATGTTTCCGTAAAATAACAAGCATTTACAATGCAACGGTCTCGCCTTTGCAAAAGTTAGAGCTATTGGCATTTGTAAATGACAAAATGTTTACTTATGAGTTTGTTTTGAAAACAGATAAATAAATGGCATTGTCATTTACAATGCCAATAGCTTAATCTCTCGCAAATGCCACACACAAGCACAGAGAGCCCCCCACACACACAGAGCCCCCCACACACACACAGAGAGCCCCCCACACACACACACACAGAGCCCCCCCCCACACACACAGCTCCCCCCACGCAGAGCCCCCACACACACAGCCCCCACACACACACAGCCCCCCCCCACACACACACAGATCCCCCCCCCACACACACACACACAGAGCCACACACACAGAGCCACACACACAGAGCCACACACACAGAGCCACACACACAGCCAGCGCCACACACACAGCCAGCGCCACACACACAGCCACAGAGCCACACACACAGCCACACACACAGCCACAGAGCCACACACACAGCCACAGAGCCACACACACAGCCACAGAGCCACACACACAGCCACAGAGCCACACACAGCCACAGAGCCACACACAGCCACAGAGCCACACACAGCCACAGAGCCACACACACATACACACACAGAGCCACACACAGAGCCACACACACACACAGAGCCACACACACACACACACACAGCCACACACACACAGAGCCACACACACACACAGAGCCACACACACACAGAGCCACACACACACAGAGCCAGCCACACACAGAGCCACACACACACACACAGACGCACACACACACAGACGCACACACAGAGCTACACACACACAGAGCCACACACACACAGAGCCACACACACACAGAGCCACAGACACACACACAGACACACACACAGAGACATACACACACAGAGCCGCACACACAGAGCCACACACACACAAAGCCCCACACACACAAAGCCCCACACACACAAAGCCCCACACACACAGAGCCCCACACACACAGAGCCACACACAGAGACATACACACACAGAGCCACACACACACAGAGCCCCACACACACAGAGCCCCACACACACAGAGCCCCACACACACAGAGCCCCACACACACAGAGCCCCACACACACAGAGCCCCACACACACAGAGCCCCACACACACAGAGCCCCACACACACAGAGCCCCACACACACAGAGCCCCACACACACAGAGCCCCACACACACAGAGCCCCACACACACAGAGCCCCACACACACAGAGCCCCACACACACAGAGCCCCACACATACAGAGCCCCACACACACAGAGCCCCACACACACAGAGCCCCACACACACAGAGCCCCACACACACAGAGCCCCACACACACAGAGCCCCACACACACACAGAGAGCCCCACACACACAGAGAGCCCCACACACACAGAGAGCCCCACACACACAGAGCCACACACACACAGAGCCACACACACAGAGAGCCACACACACACAGAGCCACACACACAGAGAGCCACACACACACAGAGCCACACACACAGAGAGCCACACACAGAGAGCCACACACACAGAGAGCCACACACACAGAGAGCCACACACACAGAGAGCCACACACACAGAGCCACACCCACACACAGAGCCACACACACACACACACACACAGAGCCACACCTACACACAGAGAGCCACACACACAGAGCCACACACACAGAGCCACACACACAGAGCCCCACACACAGAGCCCCACACACAGAGCCCCACACACAGAGCCCCACACACACACACAGAGCCCCACACACACACAGAGCCCCCCACACACAGAGAACCACACACACACACAGAGCCCCACACACACACAGAGCCCCACACACACAGAGCCCCACACACACACGCAGAGCCCCCCACACACACGCAGAGCCCCACACACACACGCAGAGCCCCACACACACACACACAGAGCCACACACACACACACAGAGCCCCACACACACACAGAGCCCCACACACACACAAAGCCCCACACACACACACAGAGCCCCCCACACACAGAGCCCCCCACACACAGAGCCCCGCACACACAGAGCCCCGCACACACAGAGCCCCGCACACACAGACAGAGCCCCGCACACACAGACAGAGCCCCGCACACACAGACAGAGCCCCGCACACACAGACAGAGCCCCGCACACACAGACAGAGCCCCGCACACACAGACAGAGCCCCGCACACACAGACAGAGCCCCGCACACACAGACAGAGCCCCGCACACACAGACAGAGCCCCGCACACACAGACAGAGCCCCGCACACACAGAGCCCCCCACACACAGAGCCCCCCCACACACACAGAGCCCCCCCACACACACAGAGCCCCCCCACACACACAGAGCCCCCCCACACACACAGAGCCCCCCCCACACACAGAGTCCCCCCAACACACAGAGTCCCCCCAACACACACAGAGCCCCCCCACACACACACAGAGCCCCCCCCCCCCACACACACACAGAGCCCCCCCACACACACAGAGCCCCCCACGCACACACACAGAGCCCCCCACACACACACACAGAGCCCCCCACACACACACACAGAGCCCCCCCCACACACACAGAGCCCCCCACACACACACACAGAGCCCCCCACACACACACACAGAGCCCCCCCACACACACAGAGCCCCCCCACACACACAGAGCCCCCCCACACACACAGAGCCCCCCCACACACACAGAGCCCCCCACACACACAGAGCCCCCCACACACACAGATCCCCCCCACACACACACAGAGACACACAGAGACACACACACACAGAGCCCCCCCACACACACACAGAGCCCCCCCCACACACACACACAGAGCCCCCCCCACACACACACACAGAGCCCCCCGACACACACACACAGAGCCCCTCCGACACACACACACACACACACACACACACACAGAACCCCCCCCCAACCCCCCCACACACACACAGAGCCCCTGCAGAGAAGGGGAGAACCAAAGGCCCCGTGACTGCTGTGGAGAAGACGGGGCACGGGAGCGAGAAAGCTCCGAGGCCAAGGAGGGCACGGGCCCTGTAACTGTCCCCAGGGTCTGGGAGATCCCCGTCTGCCTTGCCCACACCGTTCGGTGGAGTGGGGGCAATTCGGTTGCAGAGGGGGCTGACGCCTACCCTGGCTGGAATGGAGCATCAGCTCACCGACCCCAGCGGAGCCATGACGGCCTCCCGGGAAGTCGGTCGGATGGCGAGGGGCCCCACTAGAGGCCGGTGAGAGGCTTCGATGTTATGAGCCGCGATCTTGCAGGGCCGCACTGAGGGGGGGCCGCCATGAAGCGCGGCAGACTTCAGGCTCCCTGGGGAAGGTTCATTTAAGGGGAGGGTTTTCAACACCACAGAATCAACCCAGCTCGTATCTTCCGTTGCCCCCTGACCCGCCAGGAGACTGTTCTCCATGCATTTCCGAGTGCGGAGCTTCCTTAGATGGCGCATTTGAAGTGCCTGTGATCCGCAGAACCATTGGCGCCTCGTGGGCCTTGTTCCACTCTTACCATTCCTTCGCCCGTTGCCTCTCGTCCATCCCCCAGGCAGCGATTAGAGACCCGCGCTGGCCTTGAGCTCCTCACCATGCACGTGGCTGCTCGTAATGAAGCGGCCACGCGCTCTGCTGTGGCAAACCATTTGTCACTGCGCGAACCAACCACAGAAGACAAATAGGTGTCCGCAGAGCCCCGCCCATCGTCATGTAGGGACCAATCACAGCCAATAGGCTGTTCTCCAACGCTTCTAATCAAAAGAGCTCCAAACCGGGGGAGGGGTTTAAACGACACTGGGCACGGAAGTAAGGTGCAAGGAGCGAGCCAAAAACACAGAAGAAGGACTGCTCGACTCCTGCAGTGACACGGGGAGTAAATGTGGCAACATCTCTGGTAATTCTGGATCACCGAGCATTAAACAGAGACCTAAAAAAGTTAATAAAAAACTCCAAAGAATAGCTCCAAGTTAGTAATTCGCCTTCTTAAATTACTTCACGATCCCCTTATTAAATCAACAAACAATGTGTTAGCAGTGGCAAAGGAGCGTGATTGTTTCCAAGTTCTATGACAAATTTAAACACAGCATTCCAAGACAATGTAAAATTGTGACTATATTGACAAAAAGGGCAATACGTTTTTCAAAGGCTGCAAAGTCAGAAATGTTTCTATTTTCCCTGAACTGTTTTAATCAGAAATGTGTCAGGATAGGTCAATTCTCTTTTCAGTAGGACTGTGTTTGAAAGTACACGTCGGGCATCAATTAGAAAAGCAACCTTGCACAATGGGTAGTTTCAGCCAATGAGTGACCTGCAAAGTCGACCACAGAAAAATGCCATTCATTCAAATCTCAGCTGTTTTCCAAGCCTGACCCCAAATCAGGAGCCCATAGAAGAAAAGTGAAAATAGATTCCCCATAAACAATCCTTACATACAAAATCACCCATAGTGCCCACAGTTACCAAAGTGTGTTCTGTGACCTGCCTACTCACCCGGGAACTAGAGTTGTCCATCGGACAATCGTATTTGACGAGCCAATTGTCATTGCCTCTATCTGCAGAAGGAATACATTTAACAAAATGTCAGAAGATATTTTGCATGACTGATGCAGGCAATTGACAAACTACGCACATAACAAAAACATGGTACAGGACAATTTAAAATACAAAATTTGGGCTGGATCTTAAGTGTGGCTGGAAGAAATTTCATCTGGCACCAAAATTGATTTCTTAGATCAAGCACATTCATTGGCAGTAAGAAATCTACCTGTGCAGCAGAGGGTGCCCTGACAAAGTGCCTGTATCTGCTAGGGGAGAAACCACTTTGGAGGGAGGTAGGGTGCAGCCTTCAATAAAATATCCACCAGCATCTGTGCCTGACAGTGCATATCTTGGCATATGTGAGCAATGGAAATGTACCAGAGGAAGCAGGGGTACTTTTCAAGTGCAACTTATTTATTATCCTTAATATATCTGAAGTAGTGTATTTCCAAGAATATTAGGCTCATTATACGTGTCTTTATGTGAAAGTCCTCCACCTTTTCAATGTCTCATTTGCATCTTAGTGTAGCTAGAGTCTCAGACGAAGAGATGTCTATCATCTATGGAGCAGCAAACAGAGTGGTTATGCTACTGGAGATGCAGAGGTGTACTCCCTGTTCTTTGACAGATATACAGCTCCTGCTCACTTTTAAATCAGCCCCTTCTAATTAACAGAAACCATGGAGATGGCAACCTGTTACAATGCCGCAAAGAGGAAATAGCAGAAGAATCTGGACTTGCTACCCTTTAACTGGAAGTCATACTTTCAGAGAGTAACTACAGGATAAAGTGGTCCTTTAATTTCCAGTGAATCATACAGCATCCCCTTCACTAAATGGCCAGACTACAGCAGGTGATGAGCCACTCAGAGCTATACATTCAAGCCCTGGGCTCAAATTAAAAACCAATACACCTTAATTTCTGACTTTCAGACAATTAACATACAGAAATGTATACATCAGATTAGCAGGGTTACCGGTATTCCTTATGATGTAGTCTAGAACCACCAGTCTTTCAAACTGCAATTGCAACTGACGATTTGTATTTTCTGGAAGAGGTTCAGCCTCAAACCTCCGCAGCCAGTAATCAGCATCTTTGAAGCCCTCGACAAACAGCTGGAAAGAGCCAACCTGTGATTGGAGAGGAAATGGCCCATTAAAAACAAACAAAACTGAACACCATGTGAAAAGGCAAAAAATAAAAGCAGTACATTTACATGCCCAGCATCCTTTGCAGAGAAACGAGAGTCAATAATTCACTATCAAATATGAGAGGTAGTTATGAGATATAAAGTCAGAAACCAGAAATAATACTTCACGTGCTTTGTACAAACCATGTTTTCTTTTAGATTGCCATCTAAAGATTTAGATTTGACAGGCTAATAGTAATGTAATTTTGCATGCAGACAAAGCCTCCTTTAAGATAAGCCTTTATAAGGATGTTAATTACAGCAGTTCACACTTTAATGCTTGCAATAGATAAAACCTGCATGAAAACATGGTTTAACAATGAAGCACTGAATCAACTAGAATGAATGAAAAGAGCAGCTTATCAATCCAAGGAATTCGCACCATACCTTGGGCGGCAGGCCTATTCGGTGGAACCTTTGTCCAACCTTTGGCACTTTCTCCAGAGCAAGTTTTTTCCCTCTGGATTTCACACGATCAATGGCACTATAATTAAAGGTCTCACTGGCAAGGTACACAACCTGAAAGGACAAAAAAATGCACTTTACAATTCAATCCCTTCATAATTCCAAGTCAGGAACAAAAGACAAACGACCCTGCATAGGATATTCACACACTCATTATACTCATTCTGGTACTTTCAGAAGATTAAGATCATTTCAGCTCACAGAATGGTTACATACTAGTTGATGGCTAAGTAGAAAAGGTATCATAGGTCTCCTGCTCTGCCAACTAAGAAACAAATTCCATCCTACAAACATAACAATTGTGGTGCAAAGATTCTGGATGGAATTTTTAAACAGTTTACTGGCCACCCTGCACCCGTAGCACAAATATTGAGACAACCAAATCAAATACAAACTGGAGGACTCGCCAGGCACATTATGCCTCAGCTCAAGCTGATCAATGGCTGACACGGCCGTGTTGGTGGTGCCAAAATATCTTTACTATCTAGAACCTCTGGATTCGAAAAGTAGTCCCAACCCAGTTTGGGAGTTCCAGGTACCACCAACCCAAAAGCCACCTTGCCTTGCTTGTCACCAATTGGAACATGTTGTAAGGTGAAAGTTTTATGTGGTGTGGCACAGATGCCTTACCATGTAATACTAGCACAATACACAAAGATGGACCTCGGGTACTCTCTCAGTACACCTGCGCTCAGTCCTGGTAGAGTGGCAAAGAGTAGACTGGCTACTTAGAAGAACATGTGTTAAACATTTCACATTACCAAGATGGACGAGAAGTAATTGACACAACTCAAGAGAAATCCAAAACCAATTTATAAAAATAGCTCTGAATTTCATATATTTTTAGACACCAAAATGAAATTAATACAATATTAAAGAATTAAATAAATCAGTACTTTGCAAAGTGAAAACATTAACGTTGGGGTCAATGGGAAAAACACATTTATGCAATCAGTTACTTATGAGAGTGACTTCAACAGAACCCACTTGGAGTTGCGGTCCTGTGAGTCCCTGGACCACTTCATAACAGCTAGCACAATTTTACCTGGCTCAGTGGAGCGGGGTGAAGTGGTGCACTTTAGTTGTCAATCCGACTCGCGATATTGAAATGGTTACCCAAGTAAAAAGGTGATTGTGGGATGAATTGAGCAAAATCCTTTGGAACTTAAGCAAGAAGCTGGCCCTAGACCAGGAGGCTCCAAACAGATCCAATCTGCCTGGCTCGGGGGACTAGGGTGCAGAGGTGCTCTTGGCTATACGTGGTGCTGAACAGGATCCACGGCCAGAGGAGCTGGCAGGCTTGCCAAGAGAGGGTGAAAACAAATGCAAGATCTTTACGATGGAGCCACCTGGGTGGTTGGTCGAATCTCTTCTCTTGAAGCATCAAGTAAAGCAGGTTGTAGTCAAACCACCAACAATCCTTGTTAACTGCAAGAACTCCAGTTGAGGAAATCTTTGTCCTGAGTACCAGAGGAACGTTGTAGAAAGCTGAGCAGCATCAATGAGGGTCAGGATTACAGTTTCCAGAAGCCACCTACCCAAGGTCTTTCAGCAGCCATGCCATATGGCTAAAGGAACAGAACTTCAAGGTCGTGGACGTAGCGGTATGTGCCTGCCGATTGCAGGTGACGAGTTCCTCTAGCCCAAGGGAGTTTTAGTGAAATTTAGAATTTGAAGAGGGGTTACCTTCCTTTTGGAACTGGCCGCTTGCCTTTGTCGTGTCGAAATCCAGTAGGTGGAAGGTGGATGCCACAAGAGCAGAACTTAGCGCCTCTCTTGGTGGAGTCCTGCCTGGTCGTGGAAACTGATGGTGTCTTGCTATCACGTCGAATCTAAGGTTCTGATGTCTGGGGTGCCCCTTAAATCCTGAATTTAGGGGGAGTTAGTGGGTGTGAGGACTAGTAGTCAATGGGCATCTAGCCCTGTAGCAAGTCCGCCGTTATAGTAATGACATCCTGTGGGTGTATGTCACTAAAACTAGCCAGAACCTGATTTCTAGCCTAAAATCAAGATGGCCACAACCATCCTTGACCGTACACCTCAGCTGCAACACCCTAGAGGTGTGGTCAGCCTTGTGGAGGTGGACGCCTCCTGCATAGCTAATTTCCCACCTTCCTGCAAAAAACAGTGCCTGTGGCAGGGGTAGGCTTTGTCCTCCAGTGGGGGACAAATTCATTTTTTCGTCGCACCGGGCTAGTCACTAGCCATCCTGTGTGGGAAGGGGTGTCACCTGCTGTTCACACAGGTATTGTTCTCGGCCTCTGGGAGCGGCACACACTCCAGAGCATGAGGTCAGACTTCTACCTTGGCTGCAAACCTTCGCAAAACCCACCAAGGCACAAGAACACCGAGTTAACTTGGTTGACATAGTCTAAAGTACCACCTGTAGGAAGCTGGCTCTGTATATACTATACTAAAGTGATGTATAGTATGCACAGTTGATCCCCAAAGGTAGGCAGAGGCTAAAGTAGATGATACCTTTTTCTCTATGTGTGGTAATATGGGCTAGCTGTAAGGCTTTATCAGAGAGAAGTGTTAAGTATTTATTGCACAAACTCAGGCAAGAAATGATAGCACACACTCAAAGACTGAACTCAGACCAATTTGTTTTTATAAAAATATTATTTTGTTATATTTTATTTTCTAGAACCAAGCCGGTCCTGGTACAGGTAAGTCATTTGTTTGCAAAACAGTCAAAATTACTTTTCAGTTACCTTGTAGATGTCTGTGTACGTTACTTCTTGGATTACTTTTTAAGTTACTTTTGCTAACCAGTGTGATATGCCGGGATAAAACCGTGTTATCGGTTTATCTGTAAGTACCTAGGTTTTGGAGTTGGTATTCTGGGGATAGAATCAGGGTTCCCCCAGGGTTGAGGATGTACGCTCAAAGCACCCTCAGCTGCACTAGGGCATCAGGGTGCAATGTGCTGAGGCCCAATGTTATCCAATGGGGGCTGGGGACCTCTGGTTGGTGGCTGCTCACAAGCAGGCCACAAGGTTGTGGGAGCAAAGCTCATGGACTTAGGCTCAGGGCAAAGGGGGATCCTATTTAGCACACAAGGTGCACCCACAGCAGGCGCAGGGGCGGCCGGGTGCAGGGTGCTGTTTTGGCGTCAGGTGCCCTGTTTTCAATGGGAGTTGTCAGTTTTGGATTTTAGCTGCAGGCTCGGTCCAGGATGTCTTCCGGGAGGAACCAACAACTGAGCAGGTAAGTTTGAGGGCTCGGAGACATATGTGCACCTCTGGTTCTCTTCTTCAGGGCGCAGGGCGGCTGGATGCAGGGGTGTCCTTTGAGATCTGATTTCACCTTACCGGTCCACTTGTGGTTGGGGGGGTTGGTTCTCTGTGCAGAGGCTGCAGGCGACGTCAGGGAGTCCTGGAGGGGTCAACCCACTTGTGGACTCAGACTCTAGAGCACTGGGACACCTTGCTGAGACTGGTGAGCCACTCTGACTCGAGCCATAGGCGTTGGGTGCAGTAGTGGTTCCAGGCGTCCGGTTTCTTTGTCCTCAGCAGGCTAAGAAAGCCTGCTCAGAGTCTTTCTTGGCTGTTTCTTTTGAACAGAGCTGCTGTTCACAGGAGATCCGGTCTTTGTTGAAGGCAGTCAGTCCTCCCAGTGGTTCTGGAGGTCGCTGGCTGCAGGACAAGGCTGGTGTGTACCAGTCAGGGAACCCACCAGAGGCTGGTCGTTTTTCAGTGGGCATCTCTAAGATGCCCTCTGAGTGCATTATAAAATAAATAACACATTGGCATCAGTGTGGGTTTATTATGCTGAGACGTTTTCTACCAAACTTCCCAGAATTCAGTAAAGCCATTATGGTGCTGTGGAGTTCGTAATGACAAACTTCCAGACCATATACTCTTTATGGCTTTACTACACTTACCATGTATAAGAATTGACTTAGACACTGTAGGGGTACAGTGATCATGCAACTGTACCCTCACCAGTGGTATAGTGCACCCATCTAGAGGGTGCCTTACCTATACCATAGGCAGTGGACTGCAGGCATGGACCACAGAAATGTGTGCCAAGTCGACACTTTACTTTTCTCTGCACCAAAACGCGCAGTCTGCAATTGAAGTGTGTGTGTGTGTGTGTGTGTGTGTTAAGGTACAGGACCTCTAAAGGTGACACAATACGTGCTGCAGCCCTTAGAGGCCTTCCCTGATCACAGTGCCCTTGCTACCCATGGTACCTTTTACAAGGGACTTCAATGTGGCCAGAGAAGTGCCAATCGGGGGTACAAAGGTACAGTTTTTGGAAAGAACACAGGCCCTGGGAACCTGATTGGCAGGGACCCAGGGCACATCACGTCAAAGTGCATAAGAAATCTGGCAAAAAGTGGGGGTGGGTTACTGCAACAGAAACCCAGCTTCCTACACCACCCAGGTACATGCTGGTTAAACGTTGATGTTGTGTCGGGGGTTAAAAAGCACAGCGTTTGATCCCAAACATGAAAGAAATCATCCGGGCCACCATGGAGCTGGACATATAGGTAATGCCCAAATGCCAGCCCGTGTTATGCGATGGTCTGCCGGTCACTTGAGGTAAAATTATGTTTACAATGCTACCACAGGGCAATATATGTTTCCACACATATTCCCACACATATAATATAATGCACCCTTCGTCCTGGGCTATAGGAGGCCTGCTTTAGGGGTGACTGACATGTTAGATGCAGTGAGGTGACCTTATCACACATGGCGTGTGCAGGGTTGAATTCGAGCAGGCAAGCTGCTCATGTAGGGCAGACATTGCAGACCTGTAGACTTTGGTTTTACTCAGGTCACTTAGGGCGGCACATTAAGTGCTGCAGTCCTGGCACTCCTTTTACATCCGTGACATGGGTACCACTGATACCATAAACTAGGGCCTTAGAGGGGTGCAAAAGTACTCGCCAATTGGGTGTAGCAATTCACATTTACAGTTTAGGGGAAGAGCACTGGTGCTGTGACCTGGTTAGCAGAACCCAGCACACTTTCAGATCAATTACTACAGCAGCTAGCAGCAAAACATTGGGGGAAGGGGGGGGTCATTAAAAAAGTCCAGTTTGTTACAGCTCGTTTAAATTTGTAGGCACATCCAGGAGGTCAAACATTTCCAACACCTAATGTGGCCTCTCTTCTGCACTTTCCCAACAAAATAGGATACTTTAGACCCATATTCAAGGAAGCAGGTGGGTGTGCCTGTTCCATCATTGTACCTAGATTTAAACACAAGTATGAAAATGGCAGCATGGTCTTGGATTCTAGTGCTTTCCATGTGGCATCTGGCCCGGAGGCTGGCACACTGTGCTACTGCTGTGCCTGGCCTTTGGATGGGGTTCTGACCTATGCAAGTTGCTGGGGCCTGGTAAGTGAGGTGGTAATCCAGGCTTTGATCAGCTGTTCTCTTGAGGCAAATAAGGAACATTTTGTGTTTCTTCACACAATTTTGTCCCCAAATGTCAGACAATCCAGGCTGTTCCCTGAGTTACTGGTGTTGACATCACTCACCTGGTTGGTGTATCAAGCTCTGCTGCTTTAGTCATGGGCTGGTTGCTGTTGTGCACACAGAAGGTAGAATGTACAGTTTATAGAATGTGTTCTATATGTCACTGAGGCTCTTAGATGGTCAGGTAGGGACTTTCAGCTTTGACAGATCCTTAGCTCTTCATTGTCAGCTCTTCCATGATGTATAGGTGACACACCTAGTATCACTGTGATGCTAGCAGGTATCAAAAGCAAGGTGATTAACTGATTGTCCCATTCCAGCCTAAGTAACTTGCTTTCGGTTCCTATCCTGTGCCTGCTGGTTCCAGCTCCAAGGTGACATGATTACTTAACAGGTGCCTTCTCATCAAGGTTACAACTGCAATTAGGATACGTATTAAAGACTGTGGCTCAATGCGGTCCCTGAGTTAACTCAGTAGCCTTTGAAGAGACATACAGCGAGCCATCTTGGTATAGTTCATGCTTACCTCCTCCCTATTGCCTGAATCAAACTACTTCCTTGAAGTATTGCAAAGACAGCTAAAAGTGATGTAATTGCTGCCAACATGGGGAAAGAAGCCCAGAGACAATCCAAATGCATTTGCGACACCAAAACGTTAATGAAGCATAACAAATGGGGGTAATCTGATGAGAGGGTGAGGATACTTGAGGCTCCTGGATCATTATTTGTTGGGACAGAAATGTTCCCTGCATTGCCCAGTAGGCTGCGTATCCCTGCCCTGAGTTCCCCTTAAAGTAGGCATCAGTAGATTTTTCGTTATTAACCTCAGCACACATGAAAATCATGCACACGTATCGAGGGCCTCTGTGAAATGGTATGAAGCCCAGATCAGGGCTCAGAGGTTTGCAAAGACATACCAAGTGTACCTTTTTTATGAGAGTGACTTCTGTCATTTCAACACGCTGGTAAGAACTGACAGTGGTGGCAACACTAAGGAATGTAGAATGAGCAGGTTTCGTTGACCTATTGCCTTCAGTGGGAGATTTGCCTATAAGCCTCTCCTATTTTCATGGTTCTGTCAATTCCTTTCAATCAAGCCCTTCGGTCCATGCATATGGAATATGGTTTCCACATGTATGTTTATGCTGCATTGATTAGAGGTGGATGAGCCACTGAAAGCTCGAGCCTGGAGCCCTGATCGGACTCATCTCGAGGTCCTTTCGGAACCTCAAATCCATAACGAGCCAATCTATCATGTGGCTTCTGCCTACCTTCCTCCCACTACCCAGAATGTGGTGCTACAGCCAGTGCTGCCGGCTTTGGAACTGTGGAACCAGATTAGAATCCTGGTGTTGGCTCAAAATCCGGTGATTATAGGCAAATCACTTAATATTCCCATGCCTATAAGCAATGAATGTGGGCTTGAGTGATGAAAGGGTGCTCGTCTGAAGCTCTCCAATTTGGCATTTGGGTTGAGTTCACACTGTATAAAAACTGCAAAAAATGCACAAAGAAAAACAAAACCTTAAAACAAAAAAGATAACCATTTCCTGGCTGATTAGTACAAAGTGAAACTGGAACACCTGAATAAATTGCAGTTTCACCACTTATATTGTGTGATCTTAGGCAAACATTTTATTGAAGCAAAACTCTTAATTTATTAATGTCAACGCTCTACATGTTAAAATACACTTTTTGAATTCTGAAGCAACTTTATCTTATCATATTTTATGTGATGTTTGTTGTGTGATTTACATAGCAAACACTTTCAGGGCTCAGCTCGTGCACTGGCTTTAAGGTTGGAGCCAGACCCTTGGCTATCCCTGGAAATCTACTGGCTCGCCCACCTCTAGTACTGATGAGACAAGTGGGTATTGAGTATGCATGTGATGCTTAATGAATACAAACAGTAATCTATTTTGGGACTCCTGTGTGTAAGTATGATCACAAGGAGAAGATTGAGGATAAACCTGCCAGACAGGGATGTGGATTGGTAGAAAATCAAGGAACATTCATGGGCTCATTTTGAGGAGGGCCAGGATCATCTTAAATGCAGGGATAGCACAATTAGCTGAACACTCACCGCTGCAACAAAGCCGGGGAGTGTCAGGTCACAAGCTGGAATGCCGGCAAGACTGGTTCAGTTTTCCAGCCTCCAGAAGATCAGTAATTGAGTACCATGAGTGGGTAATCGCAACATCTGTTATTTACAATGCTTAAAAATGGCAAAACTGTGGTATGAAGTGATACATACATTTTTTATTATTATTACTACTACTACAGTGACTACCTAAAGTTCGCTGCTTCCACTTTTGCATAACTTATGCGGCACTCTAAGCCTATAGCCACTTTGTAGATATAGTTCAGATTCCCAGTGATCCAAGGAATTCCTTTGAATTTTTCTCACCGAGAACTTTGCCACCACTTGACGGATCTCCACAAAACTTTACAGACATATTGCTTTTTCTACATTGGAGGATGATGTAAAGTTTTGCGGTGCTTCGGTAACAGGGGCAAAGAATAAAAAAGGGTCTTTAAATACATGTTTTCACCAATGCATTTTCCAGAGACTTTGTACTCTAGCATAGCGGGAAAACGGGAAGTAATTTTTTTAATGAAAGTTATCAGGTAAATGGTTTATGATGTATAAATGATCCTTTTTGTTAGTAGATGCACTTTGGTTAAATACATTTACAGTTATACAGTATAAAAAATTAGGGATATAATGGGCCGCGGAAATTTTGCTGCATAACGTGGTACATGCTGATGACAAGGCAGTATACGATTGGCTAATGGCTGCCTTTACAATAGTAAAAGGCAGTCATGTTGTTTTTAACACACTAAGGCGGTGTACTGGGTTAGGGTCTTGGATATAGGTAAGTAGTAGGTTTTATATGGTTTCCCTACCTATCACCACTTTATTAAAGTGGTAATAGGTAGTGGCGTTGTGGAAATCGCAGAAATTACAGTTAGCATAAGCTGAAGCCATTTTGTTTGTGGCATCCATTTTAGTTAGCCATGTGCTCGCTATGTGCTTCTCCCGTCTTCACGGTTGCCTGCCCTTGTATTTCGCTTGAGTCATCAACTATAATTAACTCTTTCAGCATTGAGCCAGAGCAATGTGTGATCAGAAAGGCCTGTAGCTGCCAGAATGCATCTGTCTTAGTGTGTAACTGTCAGGCTATTCTAACTGATGTAAGGGTTTTTGTTACACCTACTTACTGTCGACTAAGTAGTTTCCAGTTGTCCATATAGGTGAATAGCTATTCTTGTGTATACTTGTACCGCCTCTTTTTGAGTCTTCACGCTTACGCAGCTATAAACTGGCCATAAAAGGCCCATGGTTTCTGTACTCCTTGGACTACCTCCAACAGTGGCCTGAGGGTGCAGTTTTGACGTAGTCTCCCTCATGAGAGGTTAATAAATCTATTTTCTTTGATGTTACAGCTTCCGTGCCAATCTTTACTCTGTTAGTCTAAGGACTTAATGACAAAAAGGGCGTACCCCTGCAGCAGTGGCCCCCTGAAAAGGCTCACTCCCACAGCGTGGCCAGGCAAGATGGCCAGCAGGACTTGCTTCTGAAAGGCTCCTCGCGGCCCTGGCAATACCCTGCATAATCTTGCCATACCTACCTCTGCTGTCGCCCCACACTCACTCGGCGCCTTGGGAAAGCCGGCTGCAGGATTGAAGAGGTGGGGGTATCACCTACATCGCCTTGGAAGACTGCAACCTATGGAGACGTTTGGAGCCACGGCCTTGAGAGGCCCGGGCCGCGGAGCAGAGCTTTGGACATCACATGCCCGACGCAGCTCCTCTGAGTGGCCCCCAGGGGTGATGGGGTGCGGGGGAGCCCCCTGTCCTGGAGTCTCGCATGGGAGTCTCCCTCGTGCCTGCAATTGTTGGTGTTGCATTGAGCCCTGAACCCCAGCTGTGTCTTGGATCTGGTGGGCGGGTTCATTGGAGTCCTGGATCCCGAAGACGCTTCCATCCTCACGGATAGCAGATGCAGTGTGCCCTGGAGGGAGGCAGCTATTCCTGGAGCTGCTCCCTCATCGTCCTGAGGCTGCACTTGGTTGGACTTGAGTGGGCATTCGCTGCGGCGAGGTGGCCAGATCATGGTGGACAGCTAGGCCCTGTCCCTTTGACTGTGGACAGGCGGCTGGGCTGGAGTTGCTGGAGAGCAGGGCCCCCCGCTGTGATGCACTGAGTTCATGCGGGAGGGGTCCTTCTCTTTGAGTCGTGCTGGCCTTCGTAGCCCTGGGGAAGTATAAAACCGGAGGGTCCATGGACATCCTGGCCTAGACACTGACCTTATAGCTCAACCTGGTTCCTATTCGTGGAGGGGGCCTTGCTACTGGATTGGCCCTCAGGGCCGCGGAACGAGTGATCAAGTTTGTGGCCCATCTTCACATGCCCACCCCTAGGACAGTGAGCATCAGGTGGGCCCTAGCTGAGGTCCTTTGCAAGACAGTGGGAGCTGCTGCCAGGGGCATACGTGCTTGGTCTCCCCTATGTACTGTATCTCTTGCGGGCTGGGGAGTGAGTGACAGCCAGGCAGTGGGTCTTGGTTGGGGACTCCTACGTTCTCCGGGGTGGTGTCTCTGCCGCCCTTCGACCTGCTGTGGTGAGCATACGGGTCCCTCCCTAGGCCCCTCTCATGGGGAGGAATAAACAGACAGCCCCTTCGCAAGGGAACACCATGGAACAGTATACCCGGTGGTCCCCCTCGGCCCCCACGGGGCCGGGTCCGGACTTTCGTGACTCTGCCATTTGATTGCATATCCTTTCCATGTGTCGATTGCTTGCATTTTTTCCATATGTTCTTCCTCTTAGCCTTTCTCTATACTTTCCGGAGCTGCAGAGCGAATGGTCCTAGGAGGTTGCACGGATAGTACATTTGTTGCAGGGTATTATATGTATTGTTCTGTTTACGCTACTAGTGTGGGTTTTGCATTATCTACGGGCCTGGAGTGCCTCTTTTCCACACTAAGTGATAGGCCAGGTTTGTGGGTCCTGACAGCATAGTACTTGATGGATGTGAAGTATGAGTTATTGCTGTTATACTATCTGTCCAGGGTGGAAGAGTTGAGGGAGTTGTTTTGTTCGGTACTCCTACTCGTATTGGAGTGCTTGCAGAGCATGTGGGACTTTGAGTTACAACTTTCTAATGGATGAGATGGTCCCTGTAGGCAGCTGGTGGGGGTGGGAGGATTGGTCCAGTCGAAAAGTCATTGTAATCGGTCATTGCTGAATCTACAAATATCTTGACATGGAATTTTCTGGGCTTGAAGGGTTGCTCTAAAAGGTAGTTCCTCTAATGTCATAAGGTACAGATACCCTATCTGCAGGAAACCCATCTCCTGGGGGATGAGTCCCTGAAGCTGGGGAAGAAATGGAAGGGGCAATTGATTTCAGCTATTTACTCCTCCTCTGCTCGGGGAGTTGCCGTTCGGATTGCACCTGGGGTACCCGTCTGACATTCTTATAGTGAGGCAGACATGGAAGAACGCCATCACCTGATCTACCAGCCATTCCCAAAGTAAAATGGCATTTTTGGACGTTGAAGTTTACCCATCTGAGGATGGCTTGGTTACAACTTTATATAAAAAGCCAACTGACCGCAATAAAGCATTACACTACAAAAGCTATCACCCACGTAGTCTTAAGTATAACCTCCCGTACGGACAGTATCTTAGGATTCGCCGTAATTGTTATGACAAGGAGGAATACAGAAAACATGCGGAAAACCTTACAGCTAACTTGAGACAACGTAGCTACCCCAAAAAACTATTAAGAAAATCCATGAAAAGAGCGTGGTGGACTCCCCGAGAATGCCTTCTGGAGAGAAGGGAGAAAAAAGAATCAGAAAGAATGGTCTTTGTATCCACCTTTTGTCCGAACTCCAATATGTTGAAGAAAGTGGTAAAAAGCAATTGGCATTTACTAAAGAATCTAAACGAAGCATTCACCAAGGAACCACTCTTCGCCTTCAGAAAAAACTCAAGTATTGCCAATCAACTGATACGGGCAGCACTACCACAGACAAATCACCCAGATCTAAGAACCATGTTGAGGTTACCACCCATTCAGGGACACCATAAATGTGGGTCTTGTAATTGCTGTAGTACCACCGTTGAGGGGACACTATTCAGTCATAACAACATAGGATGGAAACATGAAGCATTTACTAACTGCAAATCAAGGTATGTCATATATAGTATCAGATGCCCATGTGGACTGATCTATATCGGCAAAACAAACCAGGAGGTTCGGACACGGATTCAGCAGCATAAATCAATAATCAACAAAAATATCCTGACGGCGCCATTTGTTAACCACTGGCGCTTACACAATCACAAGGAGTCAGACCTAATGTGGACAGTGATCTCAAAAGTAGAGAAAGACTTAAGAGGAGGAGATCTGGACCTCAAGTTATCTAAACGAGAGGCAATGCTAATTGTGAAATTTAATGCAGCCACTCATGGACTGAATGAGCTCACTGAAATCTACAAACTCAATTGAGGTAATCCGTACCCCTGTAACCATCAGATGAATTTCTTGCTTTAGAACTAATAAACACTGATCTGTGTAAGATCATGCATTTCCGACCATAGCCCACGAGTTCACGCATTGTATTGCTTCAATTGTGGACACGCGGCGAATTGTTTTAATTAAAACTACACCTCAGGTTTGGAGCCGTCTTCCACCACCTCGACAGAATCCCACTCAAACGGAATAGACCCAAGCATTTCAATGGGTTTAATTCTACCAGTGACCCAAACCAAAATGGCCGACACGGTTTTTGATGAACACTGTGAAATGGTTAAAAGCACCATCTAACGCTTGAACTATTACAAGACAGTACAGTTGATCCTCAAGATACACTATTTCAAAAGGCGCAACAATCAATACCAAATTGGCTGAAAAAATTAACATATATTTTTTTGAACACGTAATAGCGGAATCGAACACACATAGAGCGCACCCACAGGATTTAGAGAGTGATTTGTTGTTAAAAGTACCTATTTCAAAAGGACAAGGGTTGCCTATTTAAACTCCGAAGATGAAATAGTAGAATTCCACAACTTCCAGGATGCTTTGCGACACCGGAAGTAGGGTGTGAAACGAGACGTGGGACCGACGCTGCAATTGAATACAGTGCAAGGAAAACGGATTCCTTCCGAGTGAAGCGGGTCTGCAAAAATGCCTTCAAACTAGGTAAGCATGGCGGTTTGAGCACTGCTGAGACCGTGAGGACTGTGTTACACAACACAACGCAACTGGTGGATTAATCACCCGGGATCTCTTCCTCTTCCTTATAGAGTCCACCCGCCCTCTTCGATCCCTACACTCCGGACAAGCAGCCGTCAACAAACAAGTAAGCATCAGGTTCTGAAATGTTAGGACCTCTTCCTCAATTGAAATTACATAGGTAGTGAACCCTCATTCCCTCTTCACAGGTCAGGCTGCATCTGTCCCCCACAGGGAACCTCCGTGACCAGGATCACAAGTAAGTTCACTGACCAAATCCATAACTCTCGATACTTAAACACTGTGTATGTGGCGCTGATTGGCTCCTTTTTTATCCTGTACAGATTTTTGTTTCCATTTGGATGTTTTGTTGTTCCGTCGGGGAAATCCTTAAAACCCCTTACAGCTTTAACTCTTAGAGGTAAGAGAAGGCAGGTTGAGTGATGGAGGTTCGAGTAAGGTTACCATCATTTATGGCATGTCCCTAAAGAAAGGTTTTATTCTCCTTTCCCTACAGCTTTTTGTCCTGATGAGAACTGCCCCACCAGTGTGAGTTCGAAACGCGTAGACAATTGATGCCATCTAAACAAAAGGAGTAATCTAAACTTTTTGTCAACAAAAACTTTATTGATGGAAATGTATTGATTTTTATGGCTTACTGTGAATATTGTAATTCCAGTGTGTGTACATATATGAAAATATGAATGGCTGTGTATGTATGAGGGTATGATTGCTTTTGAACGTATGAAATCTTTATAATTTTGGAAGTGTGTAAAGGTTTGTGTGTTAACAATTTTGTAAATTTATATATTATGTATAGGAGGTCTTGTATTGTATAATGAATTGGTGAAATAATAACCAAATGTCTTTTTTGAAAAAGAAAAATTAAAAATAAAACATAAGATTTATTCAGATTTGACTGTGTCAATGGACCATAGTGTATAATCCATATGGTTTCTGAGATTTAGGAACAAAACAGTGAGACAGTAGTGGCATCTCTTTGTTCAATAGTATTTTGTGGCTCAGCCTTGCTGTTGGGGGCCCAGACCCAGTGGTGGTTTTTCGGATCACCTGGTCTAGGGCAAGCTGGATGGTAACGCCACTACACTTCTCAATATTTATGGGCAGCATTATGACTGCATTCAGGATCTCCTGGAAGATAGTTTTGGGGCTTCGGAAATTTGGGGGTGGGGGGGGAGGATTACAACGGTCTCCTGGATAGGAAGCGCTAGCTGCTCAAGCGAGGTACTAAACCCCTGATTATGTTCTTCCTCGCAGTGGTCATTCGCAATTAGGGGGTCTGCAATCGCTGGCGGCAGCTGCACCCCGATGGTCGCGAGTATACCAGTCACTCCTTGACCAACACGTACAGTTGCTTGGGTCGCATACCGGTTTATTTTAGAGAATTGTTTTTTATATAGTGCAAACTTGACCCGAATCGGGGATCAGAGCGCTTTACATAGCACCAGATGCGTTACATGAGGACACATTCATTTTTTTTGTGAAGCACGGGAGATTAAGTGATTTGCCCAGAATCAAAGGATGTTCAGCATTGTTGCCGAGACTCAAACCCAGTTACCCAGATTCGAGGACGACCGCCCTAGCCATTAGGCCAACTCCCCGGTTGGTGGAATAGATGTACAAATTTGTCAGGCAGACGCATCTAGGGCGGTTTCTCTATGATCATGCACCAGTGCTGCTCAAATTACAATGGGGCACAGATGTGCACCGGGTACACAGCTGGCATATGCCTTCAGACCTCTTGGTGGACGCAGAGTGTCGTGACGCACTGGCAACATCCCTTATTGACTACTTGGATGTTAACTGGGGGTCTGCCACCTCTGGTGCCATGGATTGGGAAGTTCTCAAGACAGTCATGCCCGGGGCCTGCGTAGGAACCACCTTTGGCGTATGATGACCACTGAAGGCTGCTCTGGGGGTGCAGGAGTGTCGTTTGATGGATCTCCAGAGCACGGAAGGGGGTGCTACGGGCTCAGCAGGAGGTGCAGTCCGCCTGGGAATCCTTGGATAAGTACACGATCAGGGCATGCCATCACTAGTCACAGCGATATCCTTGGGGTCTTAGCAGAACACCTCAAGGGAGTGTATCGCGTGGGAGAGGCGGGTCGGTCCCCCCCATGGGATTGCTTACCTTGGCTCCGGATCATGTACAGGACTTTAAGAGTGAGATTTCCTTGATGGAATTGGATGCGGCCATCGGGGTTCTCAATAGATCCGAGGCTCCAGGTGGGGGTGGATTCCCTCTGAAATTTTATCAGACTTATTCCATCACACTTAGGGAAACATTTCTAGAGGTCCTCCAGGAGGCACAGCCAATGAGATACTTCTGCCTCCTAATGAAGCATGGGGGTGACACGGCTAACCTTTCATTATATAGACCCCTTACGCTGCTCAACATGGATGTCAAAATGATGTGAACTGTTAGCGTTGCAGTTGGGGGGGGGGGGGGAGTGATTTGGTGCACTAAGACCAATGCTGGGGGGGCGTGGCCTTGGCGTCAAGATGGCGATCGCACTCTAAGTGTGCTCTGGACCCCCTTCCGTCATCTGCCTGGCTCCTGCCTACCACGGTGGTCATTGACGCTCCTTACCTCATTGCTGAGACTCGCCGCCCTCCCGGTTGAGCATCAATACTTTCCTGGGGCTGACTGGTGCCTTCCTTGCCCCTGCTGGTCCCCCCGGGTTGGCGGCCTTGCAAACTCACAAGATGGCGGCCCCCTGAGCGCTCCTGCCCGATCGCCGTTCTGCCTGCTGGGCGGACTCGCACATACTCCCCTGCTGCCCTGACCTGTCTGAGGGCGGAATCGGGGGCCGCTGCGGGCTCCGGGGATGGAGAAGACGGAGAGGTGTGCCGCGCCGGTCCCCCTGGGGTACCGGTGGCCGATAGAAGATCCCCGGCTGCCCCCAGACTGGCGGGAGACCCGTAGGAGCCGTGAGGAGCCGCTGCGGCCTGGAGAGCGGGGGGGGCGCACGGGCCCCGGCGGTGGAGCTCCCCCCCAGAGAGTGCTGCTGTGTTGCGGCCGCCAGTGGGCGACGGCGGGGGTGACCGGCTCCCCGGCCGGCCTGTTGCGGAGGCCTGGTATGGGCCTTGCCGGCCGGAAGAGGAGCTGCTGAGAGAGACTGGCCCGGGAGGGCGCCGTTGCCCAGGCCTGTGTGGGGGCAAGCGGAGAGGGAGGTGGCCGGACCCCCCAGGGATCTGGGTGCTGATGCAGAGGTTTCCCCCGTCACTTGCTCCCCCCACCCTGCCATACGGGGGGAGCCGCACTCGAAGACTTGGCTCTACTTTGGTGCCTGGAGATCCCCGTGCACACCGCCAGCTTGTGCGTGCCGGGGAGTGGACGTGTGGCGGCCGGCCTGTGGGGGACTCCCTCTGGAATCACAGCAATCACCACCCTGCCCTTCGCCCGGCTGCAAGTGGCGGCGCACGGTCGCCTTCAAGACTGACCCTCCGTGGCGATCTGGTGAGTTGGAGCTCTATTACCTAGGGTGGGCTGCGGTGCACACTGGGGGTTCGGCCACCACTTCGGGTGGCGAGCTGAGCGGTGCTGTCCTGCCCCCCCTCTGAGCCCCCCCGACCGGCGGAGGACCTGGACTGCCATAGTGACCGGGTGGGGGTCCGTGGCGCGACGAGTGGGCCCCCCCCCTGTGCTGGGGTGTTCCCTGGCCTTCGACCGAGGGTGTGCAGACATTTCAGTCCCTGGACCCAACTGAGGGACTGGCGGGCCCAAGCCTTCCCCCGGGGTGCCGCGGCGATTGACTCGGCTTTTGGTGACCCAGTGCAGACATGGGACTCTAACCCCGGATAAAGAGTCGCATTTGCCGCCCCCCACCCGCGGAGCCCTAGAGTGAGTGCGCTGGAGGCCTAGGGACGACCCATTTGGAATACCGAGAGGCTGAGGTAGCCGGTCCTGCGACCGTCCTCCTCATCCCGGGCTGAGAGACCCCTGCGCCTCCTGGGCTTCCCGGAGGGAGTTGAGAAGACCGACGTGGCTACCTTCTTGGAGATCTGGATCCGCTCCTGGATGCCTAAGGAAAGGCTCTCTCCATGGTTTGCAATAGAGCGCGCCCACCGATCTTTGGCCCCCAAGCCACTGCCGGGAGCCCCAGCCCGTCCCTTTATCCTCCGTGTCCTTAACTTCCGCGACAGGGATGCCATCCTCAGAGCGGCCAGGGACCTGGGGCCGTTGCACCACCAAGAATCCAAGATAATGGTGTTCCCAGACTACTCGAAGGAGGTTCAGTCTCAATGTCGCTCTTATGAAGAGGTTAAGCAGAAGCTTAGAGCCATGGATCTTCGCTATGGGCTCTTTTTCCCGGCCCGGCTCAAAGTGTTCTTCCAGGGAAAGACCCTTTTCTTCGACTCCCCGCAGGCGGTGTGGACCTGGCTCACGGAGGAGAGGCCCCTCCGACTACAAACGACCTGGTCCCCATCCCAGAGGGCTATACTGTGCCTAAGCCCAGGCACCGCAGAACTGGATCCCGAAGGAGAGTCGCACGCCGGGGTCACAGATCCGGCGACCCTCGCCCCCAGCTCGGGAGCGCAGCCTGACCCCCTACCGCCGGCTTCCTCTCTGAATGATCTGGGTGGTGCCCCCGGGCCTGTGGAAACCTTACGACGCACCATGTCGGACTCTGACCTGTCCGGGAGCCCGGTGATTCACGGCTCGGAGGGAGGCTCTGGACCACCATGATCAACGGTGCCGTTGAAACTGAGTGCTCCGGCCCGGGGCCCACTGCCCGTAGCCACGTCTTTGGCGCTGTGATTAGGCTCAGTCGGAGCCTACTGACCTGACCTGCTGGGATTCTTCCATTACCGCAACTTTGGACTAAGGGTTCCTCCTACTCTATCCCACAGAAACATGCCTAAATCTGAGTGTAATGCTTCTTTTACCCTGCAACACTTGTTTTGGATACTCTTCGTTTAACAATGTTGGTACTCATCCTATACTATGGAGGGGGGTCCTCCCTAATACTCTCTTGACTAGTGTTCTTGCTCCATGCTAACCGTTTTAGCTTAGCACCCTTCCCCTAGTGGGGGTTGTTTTTTGTTGGACTGGAATTTGGGGCGACAGATGCTTCCTGTTTTGAAGTGTAGGGTGGGGGAGTTGGGGGCTGTGGGTGGGTAAGGAGTCCGTTGATTCCTATTGGTTTGTTGTTTTTGGCCGCCTACGGGCCGCCCTTTGCCTTTGCTCTGTTCAGCCGCTCCTCGGCTAGTGTTGATGCCACTTACGAGTGGATGGTTGTAGCTCTCCTTCTACACGTAATGCAGTGGACGGGCTCACGCCCAACTCCCAGTTCCCATGATCCAATGTTTTGTTATTTTCGTCCGCCTAAGGGCCGCCATGGGAGGCAGCTGCGGGCGGCTGCCCCCCCCCTTCCCTTACCTTCCCCTTGGGCCCCTGATGCTTCTGGGCCACTGGTTGCCCCTGTTCGACTCCCGCTAACTCCGCGTGGCGCTGCTGGTCCTCTCTTCCTGGGAGTCCTCCCCGGCGATCCTCCGCCACCCCACATCTTCCTCTCCCCCGATGGCATACACACTGACTAAACCCCTTCACATTCTTTCCTGGAACGTTAATGGTCTCTTGGACCGTATCAAACGCAAGGCCATCCTCCGGGCGGCCCACCGCCATGCGGCAGATGCCCTTCTCCAGGAGACCAATCTCTTAGGCACACAAATGAAACTTCCTGGCCCGCTATGGTTTTGCGATGGTTTGGCACTCTGGGTTTACACGTGGGTCCCGAGGGGTAGCAATTCTGCTTAGGAGAGGCCTTCCTTTCACCCTCACCAGGGCCGAGACTGACCCACAAGGATGCTACGTGGTGATCTTGGGGACGCTGGAGGGATGTCCTCTAAACATCCTGACTCTCTACATCCCGCCCGCCCTCCTGCCTCCGACACTGCCAGGCTATGCCGATATAAATGGGGCTCCTCACTGCCTTTGGTAAGGTCTCAGGCCTTCTGGGTAATCTTAGGAAATCAATCTTGTTTCCATGTGGCGGTCTGATTGAGGTGCCTGCTCCCCGGGCTTGGCCTCCGCTGCGAAACGGAGTGCTCTAGATATTTGAGTATATGGGTTGCCCAAATCGAGGAATTGTATTGGCATCTGAATGAGGCATAGAGTTGTAGCAATATTCTGGAATAGGCTCCCCTTGTCAGTGATAGGTAGGGCTGCAGTGGCCAAGATGGTCTTTCTCCCTCACAGCCTTTATCAGGTCCAAAGTGCAATGTTTATGCTCCAACCACACTTCTTTTGCAAACTGTATAGATTACTTATTTCCCTGGGCTGGGCTGGGCTGGGTGGCAGAGTGGCACTATTGGTCCTCAAGCTCGCTATGGAGGATGGGGGTCTTGCTATCTCGGATATACAGAACTACTATTATGCGGCCAACTTACAACATTCGGCAAGACAGTTCGAAGAACCGGATAATTGGGAAAAGAGATTGTTCCTTGACATGCTGGGGGATGACACTTGGGTGCGCATACTGAAGCGAGGGTGGCAGTCCAAGCGTGCGGTCCGGTACTTGTTGTGGCAAACTGCGGCGATATGAGAGGTAGGGGTGTGGAAGGTGCTGCGCAGGGCCCCCTTTGATAGGGAGCTTTGTCTCTGGTTCCTCACTCCAATTACGTCAATTGATGGGGATATGTCCATGGATCAATGGAGAGCAGGGGTCTGCTGGGTGGTGGAGGACCTGTACACCAGGGAGGTCTTCATCATGTTCTAGGAGGGTCGGGAGACCTTTGAAGTGGGACTGGGCAAAATCCTTCATTAAGACAAGTTGGAGAGAGTCATGCGGAAGTTCAGGACTGGTTTCCCTGCGGCAGCCCAACCCTCCTGATGATGGGCACCCTGCTTTGATGCGGAGAGGGAAGGCATTTCATCTCCTCGTTTTACAAGGGAATCCAGGGTGACATGTTGAATGCCCCATACACTTCACTCTTGGCCTGGAAATATGAGTTGGAGGAGCCCAATGAGGATGTTGACTTGGCACGTGCATATGAATTGGTGGAGAGGGTGTCCTGCAGCCATAGGCTCAATTTGCTCCATTTTAATTTCCTACATCGCACTTATCTAACTCCTAGGCAATTGAACAGAATGAACCCCTCGAGGGACGCATGATGTGCACAATGTGGGTAGTTGGGAGCCACCTTCTTGCACTTGGCCTGGGCATGTGCTGTGATTCAGGGATTCTGAAGGGATGTGGTACCTAAAATAGTAGAGGCGATGGACACAGAGATTCCTCTGACTACAAAGGCCTGCCTCTTGGGGGTGGTTGTGAAACCAAGGGGGCGGAAGATTCCCTATAGGCTGGCCCAAGTTCCACTGCTCCAAGAGGCAAGTGGCAATCAGATGGATGGACACCTGAGTACCGTTGGTGTCTTCTTGGAAGCGGGATCGCCTTGAATGGGGGTGGCGGAGGAAATGCATATGCCTATTGTCAATACTGATGAGGGTGCCTCGGATGCGATAATGTTTTGGGGGTATCGTATCAATATATTTGCTGCGGAGGATGTGACTAGCTCGGAGGAGGCCTCTGACAAGGAGGGGTGATGTTTGAGTCTTTTGTACCTAGGTTATGTGACTATGGCAGCCAGACATGCATAATTTTAATATTCACTGTATATTTAGCTTGCCGACTTGGATTCGATGTGCTCTTGTCCCCTACTCGTTATATGCATATACTGGCAGATACATAAAAAAATCGGTATTCCAAGTCGTCATTAGCGAAAAATAAGGAATCGCTAATAAGGACATGCAAACCGCGATGCATTAATAAAATCGCTAAATATTACCGAATCGGTAAAAATCGGTAAAACGTTGCGAGATGACTGCGAGATACCGAATCCGCAAATACCAAATCCGCAAATACGGAATCGGTATCTGCGAAGTCGGTATTAGCGAAATCGGCAAAAACACGCGGCGCACCTGAGGCAGGCTCATGAGGTCACAACCAGGAAGCAGCTGAGCCCATGCTTCACTCGGTGCCCTGAGGAGCTCAGAGGAGGAGGCAGAGCACAGGAGCAGAGGAGCAATACACAGCCAGCAGTGACCAGGACCTGCACAGCAGTGCATCATGGAGAAAGAAGCACACAAAGGAAAGGACAACACCAGGAAGAGAAAACGCAAGTTTCTGACAAGGAACTTGATACTGATAGAGGGTGTCAGCAGCAGGCATGAAAAACTGTTTGGCAGACTGTTCCTGAAGGTGCCAGAGGCGGAGAAGCGCAGGATGTGGCTGTGCATCAAGGACAGTGTGAATGCTTTGGGAGTCACCCACCGCAGCACCGAGGACCTTAAAAAACGGTGGTACGACCTCCGCAATAGGGCTAAGGAGAAGATCGCGGAAAGGGTGAAGGATGCGGCTGGCACAGGTGGTGGGTCCTCAAATGTGACACCGAACACAGCCCTCGAGGACCTTGTGGAGTCGACCATCGAACCGGAAGCTGTTGTGGGGGTCCCCCAACTGGACATCTCAGGTGCTGCGGAAGGCGGACAAGGTAAGATGCATGCCAGCGCAGATATGCAGCGTCTTGTCAACCCCTGCCCATTTCCCCAAGCCAAACACAGTGCACAAGTAGCCGTGCCTAAAGCACAATCCCTCAACAGAGTGATGCTTCATGAGAGTTGTAGTCATAACATGAAAGGGTTCCTGTCTGACCCCTGAGGTGCATGACATGAAAACAGCAGTCAAGGTCCAAATATCAGTTCCCATATGTCCTTTATGTAGATGACTAAAGCATAAAATTACAATATCCACAAATTCATAACAATGCTCTGTTTCACACACAGATGCCTCCCCCATGGAATCAGATAGCAGCGCCCGCCTAGTCATCTGTGAGACCCCAGTGGTGACAGATGAGGAGAACACGCTGGAACATGGAGGCAGTCCTTCCCCTTCACCACCTCTGCAAACATCACCACCAGCACCGCGGACAAGAACACCACCACCACCACCGCAGACAGCAACACCAACACCACCACCGCGGACAACAACACCAACATCACCTCCACCTCCACAAGTCCTGGCAACCACACATAGCCGCAGGGCAAATGTCCCCTCCCTGCAGGAAATGGAGACGGAGCTGAGGCCAGCAGCCACAAATGTACAGCAGCAGGCGGTCGTCACTCAAACCGCACGAACAGCATCACGTCTGCGAGCTAGACAGCGGGCCGGATCCCTGGGTAGGGCTGCAGCGACAACAGCAGATCCTGCAGATGTGTATGGTGTCGTGGAGAGCCGGATGCTGCGTGTTCAGTGCCTGCAGGCAAAACACATGGGTGCAATGAAAATTAGCATGGCAAGGATGTCCTACAGATTTACTGCAATGACTGACGCAGTGCGAGAGCTGACCACAGCCGTTGCAGAGGGCAACAATGACATTAAGGTATGCCTACAGGAACTAACACGCGCTGTTGTTGCAGGCCAACGGAGTGAGCGCAGGAGACATGAGCAGTACTCACTCAGTACCAATGCCACAATTAAGGCCATCAAGAAGCTGTGCAACAGCACAGCTGTGGTAGCCCGCAGATCGGTGTCCCTGCAGGTGGACATGGGCCATTATTGTGGGAATGTGGCAAGGACCCTCGAGAGAATGACCACTGCAGTGGAGCACCTGCAGTCTGGAACTGCCAGTATCAGCAGTGCGGGAGGGGATGAGGTGAGTGAGGCAGCCTCAAGTGTGAGCAGCGTCACCATGCCTGAGACAAGCGAAAGGAGGTGCAGCGCGCGCAGTGCACCAGCCACTGTGAGTGATCACGGAGATGTTGAGGAGTCACGGGACAGGAGGCTGGGTGTCCGTGGCAAACGTAAATAGCCATGATGCAATGGCTCCCTGGCCATGGTGAGGTACCCATGGGCCAACTGTAGTGCCACATGCAGCACCGGTGTTGTCAATGGACATTTTCTCTTTTGTTTTCATTTACGCTGCATCATGTTTCTGTTACATTAATCAGCACCAGTCAGGTGTTAATGGGCATTAAACCCGTGCAATGCATATCATCTTGTCATGGTTCTTTCTTACCGGTCTCAGAAGTGATGCCGTGTGATGTATGTCCGCCTCCTTTGACCTTCTGCTGTGTTGGGCACATGTGCCTGTCGGTGTGGGGGGGGGGTGTTGCTGTGCACGTAGCTCGTCCTCAACGTACACCTCTATGGGTATCCCCCTTCTTGTTGCGATGTTATGCAGGATGGCACAGACAGCTATGATCTTGCAGCAGGTCACTGGGTGGTACTGCAAGGCACCTCCTGTCTTGTGCAATATTCTGAAGCGACTCTTTAGGATGCCGGATGTGCGCTCTACAACATTTCTTGTGCTGATGTGTGCTCTGTTGTAGCGCTGCTCTTGTGGTGTTGCTGGGTTGAGGTAGGGAGTGAGTAGATACTCACGCAAGGCGTAAGCGCTGTCACCTGCAGGATGGGGAGAGAATGGTTAGCGGCATGAATGCTATGGTACATGTGGGGATGGATTAAATGGTGTTGCATCAATACGTGCCTAGTAGGTGTCCAACTCCAAATTCACCGTTGATCAGGCGCCTGTGGATGCCACTGTGACGGAAGATGTATGCGTCGTGTGTGCTCCCTGGGAATTGGGCTACGAGGTCCGTAATGATGTGCTTGGCATTGCACACAACCTGCACATTAATGGAATGGTATGACTTCCGGTTGCGGTAGATGTTTTCGGTGGCTGAGGGAGGACAGATGTGGACATGGGTGCAGTCGACACCCTATCACATGGGGGAATTGTGCCACCTGGTAGAACTCACGGTTGGTGCGGTTCAACTGTTGGGGGTCGTGGGGAAGGTGATGTGGTGATGTATCGATGCTAGCATGGCGTCCAGGAACCTGTGGAAGAAGCGTGATAGTGCGCTTTGCGACACGCCTCCGGCTTCTGCTATTACCCCCTGGAAGCTTCCAGACGCCAGCAGGCTGCATAGGACCTGGACATGGGCTGGTACTGCGTGGGTCCTAAGGGTCTGGTGCTGGAGTAGTGGTTCCAGATCTGCTATTAGACGCATTATCATGGCACGGCTGAGTCTGTACTTATCGTACACCAGCTCCTCTGTTTGCCCGAGCAATGTGATGTGCACCTTGAAGACCCTATCCTGGATCATCCTCCTTCGCTGGGCCAGGGCATTGATTCTCCTCCTCAGAGCAAGCACGTAGGGGGCAGCCATTTTGGTTGACTAACAGGGTTTCCAGGGTCATTTTGAAGGGTTACTGATTGGCAGCACCTGTCAGAAAAAAAAAATCTTTGAGATTCCCCTTAATTTGCTCATGCTAAATAGTGATTTCTGAGCTTTTCGGTATTTGCGATTTTTGATGCATTCCGTTGCGATTCCTTAATAGCGAATCGGTATTTCCGGGTCCTGCTTTGGTATTCGTTATTTCCGATAGGCTGGATAGCCATTCGGTAATTCACCGAGGGGAATTTTTTAGCGATTCTTTATTATTTACCGATTTGTGTTGATGCATTGCATTTAGGGGTTTTGCGGTCGGTATCGGCCTGTTTTACCGAATCGCTATTTAACCGGGAGGTATTTTGCTTGATGCATCTGCCTGTTGGTGTTTAAGTTTAGTCATGTGAATCGCTATTCTAAATGTATCGTCATGTGAATGGAGCCATGCACTGCTTGTGTGGTCTTTGCTTATTATTTTGTTGCATAAAATCAATAAAAAGAGTTTAAAAAAGTGGTAATAGGTAGGGAAAATGATTTATATTTTTATATATTTTTTTTGTTTTTTAAAGTTTAGAGTACTGCAGTACTACTTAGAAAGTACCGCGGTACTTTAAACACAAAAATAAGTAAAAGAAAATGAAATAAAATTACAAATACACTGTACTACACAATATTCAACAAATATAGTGTTTTTAAGATTTTTGACATTTAAATTTTTTACAAAACAAATTTCGAACTACTGCTGTACTACTTAAAAGTTAATACGCTACTTACAACAATTGGTTTTTTAATGATAAGAAAACACAACTGCATTATATTGAAGGGGAAAGATACTGTAGGACAGTGATTTCAAAATTGTTAACATATTATTTTACATTTTTACACTTAGTCTGGGTTCTGGGTTTTAAGGGGAATTATAGTGTAGTACAGTTTACTTAAATCAATGAAAAAAAGGTTAAAAGAAGAAAGCACACTAAGCATGGTCTTAACTCTATTTTGCACTTTTAACGTTGGAAGGGCAAAATATTGTTTGGCCCACGCTTACTCTGCGGGGAAATATAGTGTATTACAGTGTACTTTAAATGTTTTTTTTTTTAAATACATGAAAAAATATATTACAAAAGAAACGCCACTGTACTACACTATATTTACCATTAAAACCCAAAATGCAAACTAAGTGCGGGCTAAACAATATGGTACCACCACGGTACTCTGCAAACTTTTTTCAAATATATAAAACAGCAACTTTTACATAAATATATATATATATATATATATATATATTACCTACTGGCGGTCGCCAGTAGGTATATATAGTTAGGATTTTTTCTCTATGGGTTTTTTGAAAATTCTATGTCTAATAACTTTGGCGTTTGTGGACGGAATTGGCTGAAATTTTCAGGAAAATGGCACATTTTGTTTCTGAGCAGCCCTTGAAAATTTGGGGGGGGTTCGTCCAGTGGGGGCCGAGAAAAAAGGGGGGTCCCAAAACGTGTTTTTAACATTGAGTTTTCCATAGGGCGGTTGGCCTCACTTTTAGCCCGAACGGCTGAATGGATTTGCACGAAACTTGGCAAAATTGTAGGGACTGGTAGCCCGATGTGCCTTTTGTAGGTCTCAATATATGTGCTCCAGTGGATTTTGAGAAATTAACGTTTAAAAAAAGATATATATCTGTAACAGCGGACCGGGCAGCGGCCCAGGACGCGTACTTTTCGCGCAACGGAGCTTTGTGAAGCGAAGCTGATTGGTTCTCTGGCGTCTGTCAACATTCCAAACAGTCCGTAGCGGCCGCCATCTTGTGTCTCGGTAGGATCGAGAGACAAGAGGAGGCCAAAGCGAAGGGGCAAATGACCATAAGGGGGAATAGTAGATCCTCGCTGACCCCCTAGGTTTGATGTGGAGGTTTTAAAAGGGCCCCGCGGGGCAAAAAAAAAAAATAATAATAATAATCGAACGGCTGAATGGATTTGCACGAAACTTGGCAAAATTGTAGGGACTGGTAGCCCGATGTGCCTTTGCTAGGTCTCAATATATGTGCTCCAGTGGATTTTGAGAAATTAACGTTCAAAAAAAGATATATATCTGTAACAGCGCTCCGCTTCGCGTAACGGAGGTTTGCGAAGCTGATTGGTCATTCTGTCACTGGGCTATAGTTGGGCTACATCTGGCTGATATTTGGGCTACATTTGTTTTTTTGTGTGTCTGGCGGCCATCTTTGGGCTACATTGGGCTACATTGGGCTTCATTGGGCTACATTCGGCTAATTAGCAAATAGCTCATCGCAAACTAGGAATGGTAAAGAATCGCTATTTATTCCTTAAAGTTCGCTATTTAGGAAATGCAAAAAACTTTGATGATATATATGGCGGTTCATCTCTAACAAGATAAGAAGCATAGGGATACATTTATGATGACTGGCGCATCACCAGGGATGTGTTAGTCATTCTGTGCCGCTGTTCCGTCACCTATGGTGTGCTGCATTTACAATGCGGCGCATCATGGGGCAAAAACAGCACAGATGCGTGATGTATCTGTGCCGTAAAGGTGGCGCATTGCTGGAGTTGTATCGCAAGTGTGATGAAGCTCCAGCAAGGGTCGGGGGTGCCCCTGTCGCAGGGTTTCTGTTCTCACACAGAACTGTGGACAGAGGATTGGAACCTCGGCGAATGCATTGCTGGAGTTGTATCGCAAGTGTGATGAAGCTCCAGCAAGGGTCGGGGGTGCCCCTGTCGCAGGGTTTCTGTTCTCACACAGAACTGTGGACAGAGGATTGGAACCTCGGCGAATTAGGGTGTCCCAAAACTCACGTTAGTAATCAAAAACTCCTTAGCAAGCTAGGTACAGTGTCACATTGGATATAACAAACTCTCAATGTTTAGACAATCCAGAATATGAACTTATAGTACCTCAGGATACGTGGAACTCATGAACAGTCGGTCGTTATAGATTTCTTAGAAACCAGAAAATGGAGTTAAGAAGAACAGATGTGTATTTGAAATGTTTATTTACTAATGCCGTCTTCTCAGGCGTAGTACCTTAGATAATAAAAGTACACATATTATCAGTAGCAAAATTACCAGCATAGTTACTAGTACATAAAAAGTGAATGGTGATAGTATGTTAACATGCTGTAAATGAATAAGAGTTAGCAACACTTATAAGCAGCCGCGGGCCGTGGAGGGAGTTACGGTGAGGCAGGGAGGCGGGGAGGGGGAGAAGCAGGGTGGAGAATACAAGTACACATATTATCAGTAGCAAAATTACCAGCATAGTTACTAGTACATAAAAAGCGAATGGTGACAGTATGTTAACATGCTGTAAATGAATAAGAGTTAGCAACACTTATAAGCAGCCGCGGGCCGTGGAGGGAGTTACGGTGGGGCAGGGAGGCGGGGAGGGGGAGGGGCAAGGTAGAGAGGGCTCCACCCTGCTTCTCCCCCTCCCCGCCTCCCTGCCTCACCGTAACTCCCTCCACGGCCCGCGGCTGCTTATATCTCACCCTCCCTAATACACATATTATATTATTTGCTAAGAAGGTCTCTTTGTGTTGGTTTAGGGCGTGCCCATACTTTAGTGTCTTAGATTTGAAGGAATCACATCAGCATACACCAGCTCTCTCTTCATGTGAACCGCATCAACTGTTGTGTATGTGTGTTCGGCAAAGCAATATAAAACCCGCCTCATGCCCAGAATTGGCAGAAGTTGCACTTATGTTATGAGTATGAAGTCGTGGAGATCAGACCTCATAACAATTCTGTATCGTGTTGTTCTTGAAACTTTAGCACTCGCTGTACAGATATAGTTTAACAAGTAAAGCAGATAGTAGACCAATAACATATTATTCTCATGTAAACCACGATGAACTACTAGGTGGAAAGCTAAAGCAACAACTAAGTGTCGTGTGCAGAAGTTGCAAAAAAGGAAAAATGGCGTTTAAACCGGTAATGAGCCCATGCTAACTTAACACGGTGTAAAGATATCCAGGACCTAGATGACACCTCCTCATGATCCGGAAACGAACTGAATAAGATAATAGAAGTGCCATCTCATGAGAGCAGATTGCAAGTTTATATGTGGACGGTCCGCAAGGTAAAGCATTAAAAACTAGGAAAATTTAATGCTAAAGAAAAATAAAACAGCCAAGTACTTTATCGAGTCTTAAGCCAATAGGCAAGGTAAATAATAAAAACTTGACAAATAAGTTAATGAATTGTCAATGAAATGCTAGTACTCAGCATATCAAACATGAAAAAGGTCTATGACATAACTGTGTATGCAAAATAAGCTGCAACAGCCTCCAATAGGAAGTCACCGTCTTCATCCGAAAACAGTTCAGCCATCCAATTTAAAAGCGGAAAAGAACATACGTGCTCTCCCAGCACCGGATCCTCTATCACCATCAGAGGACAGCTCGGTGGGTTTTCAAGAAAGCTCTGTTCCAAGAAAGACTGTGCTGCCGCCAGTAAATTCCAGGGACCAAGTAGTCCATGCATCAATGCCACAGCCATAATCCTTTCGCCAGGACAAACCAACTCGTGAGTAATGATAGGAGTCATCAGCTGATTAAAGTCGACGTCAGGAGAAACCGGTCCGCAGAGACACAAATCAATGGCCCAATCGAAATCACAGGTCAGGCAGTGAAATACAGGCTGGATACAGGTGAAGTAGGAGAACCGAAAAGATAATCCATATGCCGTGTGTAGGAAGGTTGACCCCTGACTATGGTTGCCCCCAACTTTTTGCCTGGTGTTTTGCTGGTTTTCTGACTTAGTTGACCTGAGGCCCTGCTGTTCAGGACCTCAGGCCCACTGCTCTCTCTGTAAAATGGATTCCATGTACCTTAGGTACATATCTAAATTGGATACTGAGTCACCTTATCAGTCCCTGTACTGTGTACCTTAGGTACCCAGGGCCTAGGTGTACCCAGGGCCTACCAGGGGCTGCAGCATGTATTATGCCACCCCTGGATGGCCATCCAAATCTGACACAACTGGCTGCACGACAGCTGGGGCAAGGTGGTGTACTCACCCTTTGCTTTAGATATAGTATACCTATATCTAACCCTAAAATGGACACACAGATCTCCTATCAGTCACTCCTATGGCAGGCCTTAACAATCCTGAAGGCAGAGTGCTTGGAATCGTGTGAGATGGTGCTCTGGCATGAGCTGAGCCTGTCTGCGGCTTTCGGGATCTATCCCTTAGCCGGTTCCATGATATCGCATACCATATACTCTTAAGTGCATTATAATCCTCGCGGTTATGTGCCAACTCTGGTATCGCTTTATCAAAACATGTCGAGTAAGGTGTCATACGAATTGGAATACTAACCCCTCGCCAATTCTGGCGACGGGGTTAGCATTCCACCCTTCTAGAGGGACACGACATGCCTGTAACCTATAACCCGGTTAAAAGTCAGACAGAGCCTTAGCATCCACAAAATGGATGCTGCCACCGAGACACAAGTCTGCCCTCCTGCTGCTGGGAGTCCTCCCAGAGCAGGAGATAAGGACAAAGGGTTTCCTGCCAGGGGCGGTGCCAGCACCGTCCCATACAGGGTTTTGTGTATTGTAGGTAGGCAGGGCTTTAGAGGAAGGTGACTGCAAGTGGCACCCCGGTGCTCACTGTGCATAGGCCGGCTTGAACCAGTTCCAGGGTCACTCCAGACCCTGTGCTGGGGAAAAGCCCGCCAAGGAAGTGGGTGTAACCACCCCCCTCCTAGTCCCACCCATAGGGCAGGACTTAGTCGCGTGCCAGCCCCTTTTTACAGGATAAAGGTAGAGACTGGCCCCCTTCCAAATCAGATCATCTTTGAATCCTGAAACTACTTTCTGCGAAAGGAACTCAAGACTTCTTCCTAAGATTTCTCCCTTGTGACTAAGGAGTAGTCACCCTGCATCCGCAGGCACCATCTAAGAACACTGCGGTCTGCTGTAAGTCCTTCCTCCGGAATCCGACTGCCCAGCTCGACGAGAACCGGCTTCCCTGGCACCTCTGACCTCTACCCACCTCTACAGCCCAGCTGAGAACCGTGGGTGCGACGAGACCTCAAGGGACCGGCCATCTGCAAGACTGCACGACTTCTTTCCAGCAAGCCCGCCGAGTAATCTACTGGTGAGTGCTTTGGGGTCCGAGAAGCCCCGACTCTGAGCAGCTCCAGCTCCGAAGTGCAGCCCCCCAGCATCTCCACGATCTGCGTGGGGCCCTTCTGCTTTCCGCTGCTCACCGCGTTGTTTGGCTACTAGCCCGTTGGCTTGTGGCCTTCCTGACGACGCCCGACGACATTTCTGCTGCTGGTCTGGTTGCTCCAGACTGGCCCTTGCTCCCTTCCCGAAGAGGAGCACCCTGGACCCTCCTGGTCCACTCAAGACGCCATTTTGAGTCCACCGCGTGGGCTTGAATTAGCCAAGGCTTGTTGCCCAATCCTGGGTAACTTCGACGCCAACGACTTCATCCTTCGTGGGACAGCTCGCACCTCCATCCTGGTCGCCGACAACGCCTCCTGGTCCGAGAGACTGCAGAGCCCAGCAGCGCCCACTCACCTGACTGCGGTGACTTCGCCCGGTGCCATCCTGGTGCCCACTTAATCACTGGCTAGTGATTCAAGAACTTGGTCCCCTCTGCTTTCAGGTTTTCTTCTTCCTTGATCCAGGCTTGGATCCATCGAACTTTCCTTCACTGGTCGCCTGCCAGCAACTTCCTTCTTCCAGGCTCCTGGTCCGGCAACGAGATCCCCGACGTCTTTTCAGACCTATGCAGCTGCAGCCCCTGGGCTAGGTAACTTCGGCACTTCGGTGTCCCAGCATAGCCTCACTATCCTAGGGTCAGGATCCACTGTCGTTTTCTTCCTACCAGGTCGGGTTCGCCCGTGAACACTAACTTTGTGAATTCTAGCTTCCATAGACTTTGTCCCGCATCCCGCGTGAGAGTGCACACTCTGCACCCGAGTCCCCTGGGTCTCCTAGTAGTAATCTAACGATTCCCTAGTCCAGTCCTAGCGATTCCAAAGCCTATTAGAACTGTTACTTACCTGCTAGTAATTCGCATTCCACTTTTAGCGTATATGGTTTTTCGTGCCCCTCGGGCATTTGTGTAACGTGCTAACTTAAAAGTATTTTCGTAAGAGTTTTGTTGTGTGCTTAGCACCCTGTCCTCATAAAGAGTACAGGGTTGTTGTGATTCTAATAAATACATTGTTTATTTTCATAACACTTGTGTGGTGTCCTTTCACTGGGTGTTCAAGGGGTAATGTGATGGTAAAACAGCTGGCTTAACACGCCCTCTAGAGTCTTAGCCTTAGACTGCTCGTATCCATGCTACTAGGATAGCTGGTCTATAAGGTTGACTTACAACCAATCATCAATAAGGGTTGTTTGGACTGATATATAGTGATCACTAGAATAGTGAGCACTGCACATCAGGCCAACTTCTCACATTGGTGAGCAGCGGTTGGGATTTGAGCTTGCTGTTGTTTTACCACACATGCCCTAAGAATATCTTGTGAAAGATCACATAAGTACTAAAGGTACATATAACTTAGCTTAGAATACTCTGAGTTCTACTGAACCAGCTGTTGTAGCTCCTAGGGCCTAGCACACCCTAAACTACAACTCTAGCAAGGGATCAGTAGGCAAACATATAGTGTAGGTAAGTGCACCACTTACACCTCACTAGAAAAGCATGTCGACTCAGGGGGACTCTACTGAGACTCCCCTGGTCAGTGTTGACCCTCCACAGGTCACTTCAAGATATGCAGCTCTCAATTTTCAGGAGATGAGGCAACTCTGTGTCTCCAGGAAACTGAAGCAGGGGTCTAACCCCACCCTTCCCTTTCTGATAGGTCTCTTAGAGACATATGATGCCAGAAAGCTCTCTCAGTTACATGAGAGCATGCCAGCCTTAGAGGGAACCTCTGGGGATCCAGACCTCCCCAACACTGATTCAGCAGTTGAGGAGGAGGATCAGGAGGTACTCTCTGGGGATGAGGTAGACAAAGGTCTTGAGGTAGTCAGAAGGCTAACTAGGACCAACTTAGACTTACTTGGGCTAGGATCTGGGGGCCCCCCAGTACTGACCCGAAGTGGGCCTAACCTTGGAGTTAGGAGAGATAGATCTCTTTCTAGGGACTCCAATAGATCTCTGCACTCTAATGCCTCTTCTCAGGGGAGAAGGAATCCTCCACAGAGGAGATTTACTTCCCCTCAGAGAAAGGAGCATGAAGCTAGGATGAGACAAGCTGAACTGAGGATTGAAAGGGAAGAAATTGCCCTGGCCAAAGAGAAGCTTGCCCTGGCAAGAGAGCAGCAGATGAGTGGGCTAGCTCCCACTGGTGGCAGCAATCTCCCAAGAGATAGAGAGAAGGGTTTAGATACTAAACACCTGACTAAAATAGTGCCCCCCTTTAAGCAAGGGGATGACATCCAGAAATGGATGGCTGCTTTGGAGAGGGCCTGCACTGTGCAGGGCATTCCCCAGAGTCAGTGGGCAGCTATACTGTGGCTCTCCTTTGATGGTAAAGGTAGAGATAAGCTCCTCACTACAAGAGTGGAGGATGCTAACAATTACCAGGTCCTGAAAAATGCACTGGTTGATGGGTTTGGCTTAACCACTGAGCAGTACAGGTTGCTGTTCAGAGACACCCAGAAAACTCAGTCTCAGGACTGGTCTGACTTTGTTGATTGTGCCACTAAGGCTTTGGAAGGCTGGCTACTGGGTAGCAAGGTTACTGACTTCACAGGATTATATAATCTTATTATGAGAGAGCAAGTCTTAAATAATTGTCAGAACCAGTTATTACACCAGCACCTGGTAGACTCTGATCTGACCTCTCCACAAGAATTGGGTAAGAGGGCAGACAAATGGGTCAGAACCAGGATTAGGCCCAAGAACCAAGGTGGTGACCAGAAAAAGGAATCAACCAAGCCTCAAGAGAAGGGTGGGAATAAATCTTCAGATCAAACCACACCAGGGCCCCAAAAATCCTCTGAGGGGGGTGGGTCCCAGAATCCTTCCAACAATCAGAAGAAACCTTATTGTTATCCCTGTAAACAGGTGGGTCATTTAAAAACTGACAGCAGTTGCCCCAAGAATAACAATAAGGAAAACATACCCCCAAGTAACATTCCCAAACCTCCTGTTACTACTAGTAGTAATCCCCCAGGTGGTGGGAGTGCCCCCAAGAATTTGGGTGCATTTACTTTGGGAGTTCCTGGGGACTCTGGCCTAACCAGGTCCCCAAACTTAGATACTCTTGTCTGTGAGACTGGCATGGGGTTTGCCAACTTCACAACTTGTCCCAACACTTTGGGCAAGTACAGACAGGAGCCCCTCATCAATGGTATAAAAGTTGAGGCCTATAGAGATACAGGGGCTAGCATCACTATGGTGACTGAGAGTCTAGTCCCCTCCAGGCAACTTTTACCTGGTGCCACATACCAGGTGACCAATATTGATGGAGTACAGAGAAATCATCCCATGGCAGTGGTCAATCTCAGCTGGGGAGGTGTCACTGGCCACAAGAGAGTGGCAGTGTCACCAAACTTGCCTGTAGATTGCCTACTGGGGAATGATTTAGAGCTCTCAGCCTGGGCTGAAGTAGAGCAAGAGACCCATTCTAGAATGGTGAACATCCATGGTAAGGCTAGTGGGGCAGTGGTAGCCACAGCCCCAGTCCAAGATATCCTCCCTGAACAGGTCAGGAGGGTTGTGCCAGTCACAACCCAATCTCAGACAACTTCCTTCCCAGAACAGGTTGTCAAGGCTGTGATGATCACAGCCCACACCCAAACTGAGCCCCCTCCTGAAAAGGTTGGGAGAGTTGTGATGGCCACAGCTCAAACTCAGACAGATGACAGTGTTGTGAAGCCTGAAACTATGGATCACTCCACTCAGACAGAGAGTATTGAGGAGGAAGAGAAATCTCCCTCCCACCAGACTTTAGGAAAGGATCAGCCTCCTCAGGGAACTGATCTGACCCCTTGTGAAGAAACTGCCACAGAGGTAGTCAGGCCTAGCCTGGCAGAACCCCTGATGTCAGTGGACCCTTCCAAGGTGGGACCCAGTCTGGAGCAGGTAACCTGCCCCTCTCTACCCTGCCTCAGTCAGCCCAGGGCTGTAGAGGTCAGGGAGGCCAGTGTTGGACCCCAAAGGGCCCCCTGTCCAAAAGAATTTCCCAATCAGCAGATTAAGGGCACTGAAGCTAGTAGTCCTAGCCAAGTGAAAATAAAACATACTCCTGAGGGATCCCCCTTAAAATTAGTTAGGGACCTCCCACAGATGGACACTGTTGGGCACAGCCAAACTTGGGACCTGAGGGCCCCAGACCTGACCTGTCCCTCCAGTAAGCCAAACAGAGGGACCCAACCTCCAGCTGTAGGTAGCCAGAGGTTGACCCTGAGAGCCCAAAACAACTCAGTCTTGGAAAGAAAGGCCTATATGGTGGAAAATGATTGGAGGAAGCTGAGCCCAAAATTAGTGGAGCCTCACTTCAGTACTCCATTTCAGCACCAGCCTTTTTCTTTGACAAAACACACCACAGGTAGAGATTCCCTATGGTGGAGACCCTCAGACACCCTTAGGGTGAGGGATTGCTTAGTGGACCATGACATAGGGGGTAACCATGCCAGTGCTGGTACTTCCTTAAATGGCCACTTAGGCAATATAGGCTTACCTGGACAAGGATAGCCTTATCTCCTTTCGTTTGGGGGGGGGTTATGTAGGAAGGTTGACCCCTGACTATGGTTGCCCCCAACTTTTTGCCTGGTGTTTTGCTGGTTTTCTGACTTAGTTGACCTGAGGCCCTGCTGTTCAGGACCTCAGGCCCACTGCTCTCTCTGTAAAATGGATTCCATGTACCTTAGGTACATATCTAAATTGGATACTGAGTCACCTTATCAGTCCCTGTACTGTGTACCTTAGGTACCCAGGGCCTAGGTGTACCCAGGGCCTACCAGGGGCTGCAGCATGTATTATGCCACCCCTGGATGGCCATCCAAATCTGACACAACTGGCTGCACGACAGCTGGGGCAAGGTGGTGTACTCACCCTTTGCTTTAGATATAGTATACCTATATCTAACCCTAAAATGGACACACAGATCTCCTATCAGTCACTCCTATGGCAGGCCTTAACAATCCTGAAGGCAGAGTGCTTGGAATCGTGTGAGATGGTGCTCTGGCATGAGCTGAGCCTGTCTGCGGCTTTCGGGATCTATCCCTTAGCCGGTTCCATGATATCGCATACCATATACTCTTAAGTGCATTATAATCCTCGCGGTTATGTGCCAACTCTGGTATCGCTTTATCAAAACATGTCGAGTAAGGTGTCATACGAATTGGAATACTAACCCCTCGCCAATTCTGGCGACGGGGTTAGCATTCCACCCTTCTAGAGGGACACGACATGCCTGTAACCTATAACCCGGTTAAAAGTCAGACAGAGCCTTAGCATCCACAAAATGGATGCTGCCACCGAGACACAAGTCTGCCCTCCTGCTGCTGGGAGTCCTCCCAGAGCAGGAGATAAGGACAAAGGGTTTCCTGCCAGGGGCGGTGCCAGCACCGTCCCATACAGGGTTTTGTGTATTGTAGGTAGGCAGGGCTTTAGAGGAAGGTGACTGCAAGTGGCACCCCGGTGCTCACTGTGCATAGGCCGGCTTGAACCAGTTCCAGGGTCACTCCAGACCCTGTGCTGGGGAAAAGCCCGCCAAGGAAGTGGGTGTAACCACCCCCCTCCTAGTCCCACCCATAGGGCAGGACTTAGTCGCGTGCCAGCCCCTTTTTACAGGATAAAGGTAGAGACTGGCCCCCTTCCAAATCAGATCATCTTTGAATCCTGAAACTACTTTCTGCGAAAGGAACTCAAGACTTCTTCCTAAGATTTCTCCCTTGTGACTAAGGAGTAGTCACCCTGCATCCGCAGGCACCATCTAAGAACACTGCGGTCTGCTGTAAGTCCTTCCTCCGGAATCCGACTGCCCAGCTCGACGAGAACCGGCTTCCCTGGCACCTCTGACCTCTACCCACCTCTACAGCCCAGCTGAGAACCGTGGGTGCGACGAGACCTCAAGGGACCGGCCATCTGCAAGACTGCACGACTTCTTTCCAGCAAGCCCGCCGAGTAATCTACTGGTGAGTGCTTTGGGGTCCGAGAAGCCCCGACTCTGAGCAGCTCCAGCTCCGAAGTGCAGCCCCCCAGCATCTCCACGATCTGCGTGGGGCCCTTCTGCTTTCCGCTGCTCACCGCGTTGTTTGGCTACTAGCCCGTTGGCTTGTGGCCTTCCTGACGACGCCCGACGACATTTCTGCTGCTGGTCTGGTTGCTCCAGACTGGCCCTTGCTCCCTTCCCGAAGAGGAGCACCCTGGACCCTCCTGGTCCACTCAAGACGCCATTTTGAGTCCACCGCGTGGGCTTGAATTAGCCAAGGCTTGTTGCCCAATCCTGGGTAACTTCGACGCCAACGACTTCATCCTTCGTGGGACAGCTCGCACCTCCATCCTGGTCGCCGACAACGCCTCCTGGTCCGAGAGACTGCAGAGCCCAGCAGCGCCCACTCACCTGACTGCGGTGACTTCGCCCGGTGCCATCCTGGTGCCCACTTAATCACTGGCTAGTGATTCAAGAACTTGGTCCCCTCTGCTTTCAGGTTTTCTTCTTCCTTGATCCAGGCTTGGATCCATCGAACTTTCCTTCACTGGTCGCCTGCCAGCAACTTCCTTCTTCCAGGCTCCTGGTCCGGCAACGAGATCCCCGACGTCTTTTCAGACCTATGCAGCTGCAGCCCCTGGGCTAGGTAACTTCGGCACTTCGGTGTCCCAGCATAGCCTCACTATCCTAGGGTCAGGATCCACTGTCGTTTTCTTCCTACCAGGTCGGGTTCGCCCGTGAACACTAACTTTGTGAATTCTAGCTTCCATAGACTTTGTCCCGCATCCCGCGTGAGAGTGCACACTCTGCACCCGAGTCCCCTGGGTCTCCTAGTAGTAATCTAACGATTCCCTAGTCCAGTCCTAGCGATTCCAAAGCCTATTAGAACTGTTACTTACCTGCTAGTAATTCGCATTCCACTTTTAGCGTATATGGTTTTTCGTGCCCCTCGGGCATTTGTGTAACGTGCTAACTTAAAAGTATTTTCGTAAGAGTTTTGTTGTGTGCTTAGCACCCTGTCCTCATAAAGAGTACAGGGTTGTTGTGATTCTAATAAATACATTGTTTATTTTCATAACACTTGTGTGGTGTCCTTTCACTGGGTGTTCAAGGGGTAATGTGATGGTAAAACAGCTGGCTTAACACGCCCTCTAGAGTCTTAGCCTTAGACTGCTCGTATCCATGCTACTAGGATAGCTGGTCTATAAGGTTGACTTACAACCAATCATCAATAAGGGTTGTTTGGACTGATATATAGTGATCACTAGAATAGTGAGCACTGCACATCAGGCCAACTTCTCACACCGTGCTTAATATCGCCAACGGCATTGTGCCATAATATTCTAGCATGCGATTGCGGAACAGTGTCAGCAGCTGCAGGGTCGGAGGTTGCATAGGAGGGACATCCATATTTAAAAATGTAAAAAAGCACAAGAGCGTCCGCTGGTAATGCAAGTAAAAATGCCAATCCACGAACCAGAGTGCAGAAAATACAATGAAAGGAAGCAGGGATGACTCCAAAGATTTTCTCAAATGAAGTCACGAGGCCACTGGTAACAACTTTAAAAAAGTGTGTCAGGGACTTTGTGGAGGATGCGTTAAAGATAGTCGGAAACATGTTGCTGAAATTGAAAGGCAAATCTTAATTGAAAAGGGTGTGCACCTCTGTACGGGTGTTCGCTATGTGAAGTACGAAAGTTTCACGGGCCGAACTCAAGGCCACCTCTCTCTGAGACAAAAGAGCTCTTATTCTTGCCATGCCGTTGAAACGTGTCCCAAGGTTGGTATTTGTGGCCAGATTGAAAACTCCCTATGTTCATGTGTGGGAGGAAATAGAACATTTCTGCAGCAAATAACCCGTTCACTTACTGTTACGATAAAAGGAATACTTTTAATTAACTCAGAACAATCTTCATTATTGAGCATCAAATAACTACCATTTTCCAACAACTTGAACGTGGGGATGATAGCAGGAACTGGCGTGCCTTGCAACACGCAAGCCATATTTGGTCGGTGTTTGTTGCATGAATCGTGTAACTGTATGTGCCTACACATTAGTGAATGATCTGGCGTCTCAGTGCATTCCTCTCCATTCAGATAAACTTCTTGATCATCTTTGAAACATCTGTATGTGTATGGAAGCGACCAGACCTCATGAAGAAAAGCACTACCTAAAGGTTCATAACGACCTATTGGTATATATTTCATACAATTTGAAAACTTATATAAAGCAAAAGGCAGCGTTATTAAACCGTGGATAAGGCATGTTGTCAAAAAACCTGCAATCCTCTGCTGATGATGTCACTGAGCATGTCATGAATGATGTAATATGTGACTTCATCAGCAGTGGATTACGGGTAATAGTATCTCTAGTTTACTCCCCTATAGCTGTCTTTATTTTAACATAAGTGTGTGTTTCCCTCCCTTATACTTACTGTTTTTGGTTCGCTTCCAGTTCGCGTACCGGCGAGCGAACTAGGAAGCGAACTAAGAGAAATAGAGGTTGGCACAGTTCCAAATATTGTACCAATTTTTTAATAACGGGGAGGTAGTTCTGAAAAGAACTTTTTTTTTTATTTTTCTGAACATTTTTTTACTGTTTTTGAATTTTTCGGAACAGTTTTATATTTTTTTGGGTTTTTCTTGGAGGGGGCAATGAAAACGATTCATTGTAAAGGGCTCAACAGGAGCAACAAAACAAAAAAAAGAAGTATTTATTATTTTGGGCGTTTCGGACAAACTTGCATATGATAGTCAATAGCTCTGTTGATCAGAGTGATGCTTCTTTCTCCGTAGGAAATGAATCCATCGCAAAATACGCAGGTGTGTTTTACTTCACCAAATCTCATTTGTATATTTGGCACCATCTCCCTGCCCTCTGGTCCCGTTACTTCCGGTACAACAGATCTTCTGGCCATAATAGGGAGATTATCTAGGTCGTTCCGAAACTGTGCAGCACTGTAGTTGTTAGGATGCCACCTAGTCATATGGCGATGCATTGTGTAGTTTCCGAAACTGTATTTTTTGTCGGTCCCTCTGGACAGTCTATCTTGACATATAAGGCAAGTTACGTATCTTGCATTTACTTTTTTCTGACCTTTGGGAATTTTAAAAAATTGCCAAATGAAGTTTTCTTTCCGGTGAGACGTCCTGGGCTGCTCAGGCAAAAACTGCCTCTCTTCGTGCTCGTCCTCCTGTTCCTCTTCTTCTTCTTCTTGTTGAATTATAACTTGAGCAGGTGGTCCACTCTTCCTTGGATGTGGTGGAGGTGGTGGGGAAGCACCAGCTGAAGCTACTAAAGAAGCCATTGCTCAGTGATCACAAAGGGTCTTTCTCTCACAATGATGAAAGTCAGAGTGAGGAAAGAAGGAGGGATTTTCATCATTTGGGAAAAACAAGAGTTCTCAACCAATCAAAAGTGTTCATTTTAGATTATATGACCTAGTCTTACATCATTAGGAAACCAAAAGTGAAATGAACCAATGAAAAGTGTTATTACCAAGTCACATGACTTGCTGTGTTTACGTTAAGCGCTTTGCAGGGCCTCCCGGTTTGCTTCCAGAAACCTGCGCTTTGCGACTCGCTTCGCGTACCAGTTCGCTAACGTAGTACGTCATATGACGTATCACGCGACAACGTGAAACGTCATGCGGACGGGAGGCGTCACGATGTTGTTTTGTAACGCGGCACTTGCGGTAAAGAAACGTTAACCGGCTCGCGGTCTATTTCGCGGCATCAAGGTCAGCTAACGGGAAGCTTCCCGATTTGCGAAGCGGGAACGAAGAAAAAAAAATATTTTAAAAAAAAATTATTCATAAACATATAAAATATATTTTTGGATTTAAAGAAGAATACATTTTACAGCTACAGATATTAGCTGTTAAAAAACCAATGAAATTCACAGAAAAAACCATAGGTTATGGACCATATATAGTTAGGAATTAGCATTTACAAAACCTTGAAAATTCACTGAAAAAACCATAGGTTATAGACCATATATAGTTAGGAATTAGCATTTACAAAACCATGAAAATTCACTGAAAAAACCATAGGTTATAGACCATATATAGTTAGGAATTAGCATTTAAAAAACCTTATTTTACTCACACAAAACCATTGAAATTCCATATATAGTTAGTTGCACTAACTATATATCGTGCACCCGCAATCCACTGCTGATCATGTCACATATTACATCATTCATGACATGGTCAGTGACATCACTGATGACATCACTGATGACATCTCAAATGACATCACTGATGACATCACTGATGACATCTCATTTGACATCATTCTTGTGCTAATACGATAAACCTCTTCAGACTCTAATATAACCTTAGATACACTCAGTGTATACAGACACTCACACACTGCCACTCATCCATGGAGTTACTCACACACCCAGTCAGTCATGCAAAGAAACAATCTCACCTCCATTTCTTCAACTATACAGTTAAACACACCTTACTTATTGAAACATATACTAACACATATTTACTCTCTTATACAATCCCTGATACAAGTTCACAATGATCGATACAACCACTCACTCATTCAGTGGCTCTCATGCACAGTTATTTATATATGCCAACTCTCACATGTACTGTGTTTTACATATGTACTTACTATGACATGTAGCATTGAGATATCCATTCACTCATCAATACACTCATGCACACAGTCAACTGCCCATGTAGCTGTTTCCACATGCACTCTTGAACTCATACACCTAGTGAATAAACTGCTCACACATCTATGCATAGAGTCTCACACCTTCCAGCCACCCCCACACAAACTCAATCTCCCATAGAAATACTTGGGCAACCAATTAATAACACATATAGCCTCTCGTATAGCTAATGATCAACACATGCAGCAGTTTACAGAACAACAGACATAATGATGCACAAATTAAGACAGTTTAGTCACTAACCCATGCATTCAGTGAGACACATTTAATCACTCACTCATACAGTCAGTCATGCACCTACTAAATCCTTCATCCAGACACTTATACATCCACTCAAGACATATTTTAACTTTACAGAAAAATACAGTCACTGGATGTTGTCATCAGTGATGTCATTTGAGATGTCATCAGTGATGTCATCAGTGATGTCACTGACCATGTCATGAATGATGTAATATGTGACATGATCAGCAGTGGATTGCGGGTGCACGATATATAGTTAGTGCAACTAACTATATATGGAATTTCAATGGTTTTGTGTGAGTAAAATAAGGTTTTTTAAATGCTAATTCCTAACTATATATGGTCTATAACCTATGGTTTTTTCAGTGAATATATATATATATATATATATATATATATATATATATATATATATATATATATATATATATATATATATATATATATATATATATATACTGACTCATCCCTTTCTATACAAATATATAACAGTAGGACACTATATTTACACTTCAAGGCCAGAACACAGCTAAACTTTGGTCTGAACAATACAGCTGTCTTTTACTTTTGTAAGGGCAGTCATTAGTCAATAATATAATGTTTTGCTATCTGCACGGACAACGATATACCACGAAATCACTGGAGTGTACCACAGCCCAATACATCACTAATTGATTCACCATGGTAAACTTACACTTTTATGCAAGTTTACCATTGTTAGGTATTTACAAACACGTTTTAATGGTACTAACTTTTCAACTGCGGAGTCTTCGCACATTAAAAGATACTACTCAAAATACCTTTGTGAATCGCAAAAATTATAAACGTACATAAAAGTATACATTTACCTTTGTGAATTTGTCCTACAACTTTAAAACTACACAACAATTAAGATCTACAACCAAAAAGAATCAACATTTCTGACACATTTCATCTACATTAATTCCGCTACTTTCACACTACCTCTCTTTAAACAATTCTCTACTGCACTGTATCACACGTCATTCCACTATGACCCATCACTCCACTATGCGCCACCCCACTCCACAACACTCCAGTCCAATCTATGACACTCCATGCAACTCAACTCTATGACATGGCACTGCACTGTATGATACGCCATTCCAGACTACCACATGCCACCTCACTGCACTCCAAGCTAGTCCACTCTATGCTACTCCACTGTATGCCACTTGACTCTACAACACTCCACAGCATGCCACTCCACGCATGCTACTCCACTGTATGCCACTTGACTCTACACCACTGTACAACACTCCACAGCATGCCACTCCACGCTGCTCCACTCTATTCCACTCTACGTCACACCACTCTTTTCTATTACCCTCTACGCTATTCCACTCTACGCCACACCACTTTTTCTATTCCACTCAACGCCATACCACTTTTTCTATTCCCCTCTATGCTATTCCACTCTACACCACTATACTGTATGAAACTCCACACCACGCAAATCCACTATACTCCCCGCTGCTCCACTCTACTCGACACTATCCCACTCTATGCCACACCAAGACACTACACTCTACGCCACTACACTGTACGATATTCCACTTTGTGCCATTCCACTCCACCCTACTACACTGTATGATATTTAACTCTACGCCACTTCACTCTATGCCACTCCACACCACTGCACTCTACGCCACTCTATGCAATTTCACACCACTCCACTCTAAGCAATTCTATTATTCACCACTCTGACTCTATGCCACTCCAACTCTATGGTATTCCACTTTATGCCATTCTACTCTACGCCACTCTGATCTACGCTATTTTACTCTCTGGCATCTCCATTCCATTCCACCACACTCTATGATATTCCGCTGTATGCCACTTCACTGTATTCTATTTTACACTACTCCACTTACACCACTCCCCTCTACATTATTCTACTCTATGCTATTCTACTGTGCCCACTCTACTGTACACCATTCCACTATACACAACTGCACTCTACGATATTACACTCAGCCATTCCACTCTACGGCGCTCCAAGCTATTTCACTCTATGCCACTCCATGACACTATTTTCTACGCCACTACCCTCTATGATATTGCACTCTATGCCACTCCACTCCACTCCACACCACTCTATTGTAAGCTACTCTACTCCACGCCACTCCCCTCAATGCTACTCTATGTGATTCTACTCTACGGCATGCCACTGTGTGCTGCTCCACTCTACGCCACTCCACTCCACTCTACTCTACGCAGCTCCATGCCGCTCTATGACACTGTCCTCCACTGCACTCTATCACACTGCACTTAACAACACTCCACTCGATGACACTCCACTATACAATTCTTTAAAAAAAATCGTGATTTTTTTTATTGGAATCAATTAAAAAACCTAGGTTTACTTAGTTATAGTTAGGAAAACTCTGTTTATTCTTTTTATACTAACCAAACGTACACTACACAAACTTTAGAAATTCTAACATTTATAATTTACTTACCACCTTCAAATTACTATAACTCTCGAACCTCTGTATATAGTGTAGTCAACTCACTAGTCAGACTACATAAATGATAACTTGTGCTTTTACGATACACTGCTTACACCCTTCCATATTACATCACTTATACTATGTGAAATCATAACATTCATAACAAGACTTACATCTCAAATTAAACCATTTGTGCATGGTTGAGTGGCGAATTATAGTTGATGTAGTCTGTCTAGTGATTTGACAACACTGTGTACTGAGGTGCACGAGTTATGGTAATTTGAGCATGGTGCATAAATTAAACATATAACTATAACTTTAGAATTTCTAATGTTTATGTAGTTTAAGTTTGGTTTGTATAGAACGAATAAATAAAGTTTTACTAACTATAACTACGTTTTATATATTTATATTTATGGAGGGTACCAGACAGAACACCATTTTGTTGTGCAGGGACAGCCTATACCACCTTCCTGCTACCCCAGAGGTGGGCAAATGTGATTAAGCCTCATTCCCTGAAAAAAGGCCAAACTGGAAACAGAACTGGACTTTGAGAAACACATCTACATCTGGAAAAATAGTTTATATTGTGATACAAAATCGCATTCAAGTCAGTGTGTCAGGATTTATCATTGACCTATGCCGAAGGTCAAACATAAGTGAAAGCTGAGAGACTTCTGAGCTCCAGGGTTGGGCTCTTTGATTGCTAAATATCTCCTTCACAGATTTGTGAACAGGAACCTAGAAGATCAGCATCCTGACAGAAGGAGAAGCTTTGAACCACCCTGAAGGACAGAGCCCAGTAACTGCTGAGGAGGAGTACAGAGGTATCATTGCTTCAAGTAAAGTTTAACCAGAAGAGGAGGGCTGTGAGGAGATCTGAAGGAAGAACAGGATGCAGGCTCACTGTAGCCTATAGAAGGAAGTGCAGAAGCAAAACATGTGTCCGACACACACTTCGCAACTAAACTGGGTAATATGACAAGGCGATCCTTAGACAGTTTCATCATGAGGCTCTCAAGCTGCAATGCTGGAAAACAAAGATCATAAAAGTATAAACGACACATGGAGCCTTACCTTTGTACGTGGAACAATGTTAAGTTCAAGTTTTTGGTCCACCAGGCTTGCTCCAGCCTCCGATAGGTAGCCCTGGTTCAGAACCAGGCAATCCCTTCCAAAGCAGCAGGGGCAGCACAGCTTCTGTAGCCACTTGGTCCACTTGGGGTTCAGTTGTCCATATGGTTCTTCAGTTTTCGGTTTAAATACAGCAATTATTTTCTGAAATAAAACAAATAATTTTATATTAACACCCAACACTACGCATTAAAAAGAAAGAATTCACTTGGAACTAGGCTCTGCAACAAATGGTTTGATGAAGATTGAAAAACTCCTTCATCAGACATACTGAAGAAGATTGCCTCACTCTCTCAGCAATCATTAGTTTCCAACAGCTAAAAGTGAATCAAATACAAAGTATGATATTCGTACTGATTGTGTATGCAGTAGAATGCAAGACAGACTCCATTTTTAAACTTTGCTTGCCAGAAAAAAGCAGTAACTACTGACAAAAAGACACCAGTAAATGTGTAGATCTGTGGTGAAAATTGTACAGTTGATTCCTTCCCTTGCAAGCGATGACCAGGGTCAATGAGCTACACCAGTTATTATTTAGTCAATATAACTATAAGATGACCACAGAAAAAAGGCATCCCTCAGCCAAAGGAATTGGAGTATTTGTTGGAATTGTCGATACAGCAGGGAAGTCCAGCGGCGCAGAACGGTCTAAATATCACTAACACTTCTAGAGGTTTAAACCCATCATGACGACCTCAAGCTCCTCTTTGAAAGCAAATTCATATAAAAGTTCTGAAAAGATTTAAAGAGTGAATATGTACTTTAAAAATTACATATTATGTTAAATCAGACTGATACTTCAATGGGACTTGAAGCTACGGATGCCAACTCCATTACGTACCATCACATTCTCACTACCCACAAGCTTGAAGATCAAGGAATCCATCAAATTCACATCGACTGAGAACACCACTCTATTCATGGAACACCTGCACTTCAAGATGTAAATCTCCCAAAAATTCACCCTGAATGGAACCCTTGCCTACCGACTGCCCGGACCATGTGCCACCGTTACCAACCTCATCGTTGACTTTGTCGCTCTGCTCACCATCAACTCCAGAGCTTACATTCTCCTTGGGACCTCAACTTTCACCTAGAAGACCGAAGCGACCTCTTCTCCACAGCGTGCCTCAAAAGTTTAAGCAAAATCGGTCTCACCCTGCTCATCACAGACACAACACACACTGCAGGACACACACTGGGCCCCATCTTCATCACAAGCGATCACAAGCAACGACATACAATACAACTACACCACACAGCTCACATGGAACAACCACTCCATCATCCACATCCAACTCAACACACCTCAAGTCAACACCCCTACCAAGTTCAGCACAGCAAGTCACAGCTGTGGCAGAATCACAGAAGCAGGCTGACTCAGTGCCCTAAGCACTGATCAGCCTAGGCCCATAAACAACCTCGACAAGGACATCAGCAACTTAAACAACTGGATCAAGATCTGTGCAGACTCTCATGCACCCATCAAACCCAACAAGCAAGAAAAAAGCACAAGGATCGTCAAGGATTTCACCTCGCCCACAGCCACTGTCAACAACTTGCCACCTCCCAACCACTCTGCGACAACCTATCCAACTTCTTCCACAGCAAAATGGCAAACATCTACAGCAACTTCTCACACCAACCCAATCCCAGAGAGTTCACCGCTAACCTATCCTCCACCAACCAAGGTGGCCACCTGACTGAATAGACAACCTTTACCAGAAACGACACAGCGGCAATCATGGGGACCATCAACTCAGGGGCCTCAACAGACCCAGGCTTCCACCACGCCTATAACCTGGGAACATCACTAATCAGCACCACCCTGACCCATATCGTCGTATAGAACTCCATCACATCCACCACTTTCCTGGATGAATGGAAACTTGTAGAAATAACACCCTCCTCAAGAAGTGTATAGCCGACCCGAATCAGCTGAGCAGCTTTCAACACATCTCCCAGCTCCCCTATCCAGCCAAAGTGATGGATTAGGCTATTCACATGTAACTCACAACCCACATCGAAATTCACGATTTTCTAGACAATACACAATCAGGATTCAGAAAGAACCACAGCATGAAACAGCACTCATCGCAGCCAACAATGACATTTGAAACATTCTGGACCAAGGAGAAACAGCAGCTCTCATCCTGCTCGACCTGTCTGCGGCTTCCGACAGTATCTCCCACAACACCCTCATCAGAAGACTCCATGAGATTGGAATGCAAGGATCCACTCTCAAATAGAACTGTTCCTTCCTCATGGGAAGAGCCCAAACGGTCATACTGCCACCCTTCAAATCAGAGACCAAGAAACTGATATGCGGTGTTCCACAGGGATCGTCCTTCAGCCCCACTCTTTTCAATATGGCGAACCAATTGCCTGAAGCTCAACTCTGACAAGACGGAAGTACTGATCTTCGGCAACAAGACCTCCCATTGGGATTTCACCTGAAGGCCATCCGAGCTAGGAGCAATATCCATACCCACAGACCATATAAAAAATCTAGGGATCATCCTAGATGACAAACTCAACATGACGGTTCAAGTAAACACAGTGTGCACCTCCTGTTTCCACATCCTACACATACTGCGAAAGATCTTCAATTGGTTATCTCAGAACAGACCGTCATGTAAGCACTCATCACCAGCAGTCTAGACTACGGCAACACTCTCTACGCTGGAATCTCCAAACAACTCCTACACAGACTCCAGACCATTCAGAACACAGCCGCAAGACTCCTACTCAACCTCCTACTTCACAACCATATCACACCGCACCTCGGGAAGCTTCACTGGATCACCATTTATATACGCAGCCAATTTAAAATTCTCACACATATGTTTATGTTTATGTTTGTGACATTTTTAGAGCGCACAAATACCCGGAGGTGTCTCGGCGCTAGTGTGGAACCGTCACTGAGGAGGAGAATTTATACTGGGAAGAGCCATGTCTTTAGTTTTTTCCTGAAGCTGAGGAGGGTCGGGCGGTTTTGATGTGGAGAGGTAGTGTGTTCCAATGTTTAGAAGATGAGATGGTGAAACACCTGTCGCCCCAGTTGACCTTTTTTGTACGAGGGACTTTCAGCAAAAGTGCAGAAGATGAGCGGAGTGTTCTAGGGTGCTCAAGCGGGCGGAAAGCTGTTCTAAGGAACTGAGGACCCACGTTATTGATTGCCTTGTAGGTGATACACAAGGCCTTAAATATTGTCCGGCTCCCGACAGGGAGCCAGTGTAGTTGACGGATGTGAGAGGAGATGGATGTGAATTTGGGGATGTTTAAAAGGACTTTAGCCGAGGCGTTCTGGACTAATTGAAGTTGGTTGAGGACTTTTTTCTGGGCATTGAGGAAAAGGGCATTACAATAATCAGTTTTGGAGAAAACCAATGTACTAATCAAAGTTCTGCCGGCTGATGCTGGAAGGTAAGGGAGCAGTTTTTTAATTCTTTTTAGAGTATATAAAGATGAAGAGACCACTGAATTGACATGATGCTGAAATGTCAATTTGTCATCAAAGATTACTCCAAGGTTGCGAACCTTGGTGACAGGTTGAGGAGGGTTTCCCAACTCCGATGGCCACCAGCACGAGGACCAGATGGGATCCAACCTCCCGAATGTCATCACCTCTGTTTTATCTGAGTTTAATTCAAGACAATTAAATGACATCCAGGAGCTGATCGCCCTCATTCCCATTTGGAAATTTGCTGCCACTGATGTGCCATTATTATGTACAGAAAGCACAAGTTGCGTATCATCAGCGTAGGTTGTAAGGGCAATTCCATAAGATTTTATTACTCTCGCTAAGTCCGCAACATAAATGTTGAATAGTGTCGGACTTAGCGAGGAGCCCTGAGGGACGCCACAAGGAAGAGTGAAAGTCTGGGAAGTGAAGTGGGCCATTTTGACTGTTTGGGGACGATTAGCTAGAAAGGATGCGAGAAGATCTTTCGCTTTGTTTTTGACTCCTATAGCTGAGACACGGTCGATCAGGGTGGCATGATCGACCGTGTCAAAAGCCGCAGAAAGATCCAGAAGTATCAATACCGCAGCTCCTCCATTGTCGAGGGTCATTCTAATTTCGTCTGCTGCCTTAAGGAGCGCGGTCTCAGTTCCGTGACCCCGTCTGAAGCCAAATTGGGTCTCGTCTAGTATGTTGTTCTTGTCTAAAAAGTTGGATAGTTGCACGTTCATCGCTTTTTCAAAAATCTTAGCAGGAAAGGGGAGACAAGCGATGGGTCGGTAACTGGCAGGAAGGAGGAGATCAAGAGTGGGTTTTTTTTAAGAGTGGCCTAATGATGGCCTCCTTCCAGACTGAGGGGTAGATGCCCGTAGTAAACATGGCATTGCAGATGGATGTCAAGGCAGGAGAAATGGCTTCCGGGATCCTGTTCAGAATAGTAGGTGGACAAGGGTCAAGAGGTGATCCTGATTTGGTGGCCAGAATGAGTCGATGGACTTGTTCTTTCGTTACAGCTTCAAATGACGAGAAGCAAGGTGTGTCATAGTTGGGAGAAGAATTAGATGAGGTGGCGGAGGGGACTTGGGTAAAGGCTGAGAAAATATCAATGACTTTCTCCTTAAAGAAGTTTGCGAGCGAGTCGCAAAGGGATTGGGATCCATTGAAGCTGGGGGAAGGTGGGTTGGAAAGGTGAGGGACCACCTGAAACAATTCTTTAGCTGAGTTATTTGCCTGGGTGATTTGAGAGGTGTAATAGGCTGATTTTTCTGTCACGATAAGGTCTTTATATAATCGAGAGGGCGCTTTTGTAGGTAATTTTTTCCGATTCGTTGTAGTGGCGGCGCCATCGTCTTTCAAGGTTTCTACACTGTTGACGCTGCAGTCGAAGGGCTTCTGTAAACCAAGGAGCTGAGGGGGAAAGTCTGGTGCGAAAAAAGATTTTAGGGGGAGCTAGGGTGTGACAGGCCTTATTTAGGTTGTGAAGGTAATTAGCGGAAGCTAGAGAAGGATCGTGTTCATTGGTAATAATACTCTCAGATAGCAGAGCAGAAAGATGTGGAAGATCAATATTTTTCCAATTTCTGATGTTGATTGGGGAGTTGGCTGGTGGGTGGGAAGGAGACGTTGTCAATTTTAGGGCAAAACAGACTGCCGAATGGTCCGTCCAAATGAGGGGGGTCACATTTGACACAGAGATATTTGGGTTGCTTGTAAAAAGTCCGTCAAGAGTGTGACCCGCTTTGTGGGTGGGCTGGGTGACAATTTGCTGTAAGCCGGCAGCTGCCAAGTCATTGGTTAGCGTCATGGTGTCAGGGTCGGACAAAGCCTCGAGATGAAAATTAAAATCGCCCAATATGGTGAAATGAGGTGCGCCTGCGGAGAGCTCAATTAAGTTATTGAGATTATTAAGGAATTTCGATCTGGTCCCTGGAGGGCGGTAAAGTAAAATGCCTGGAAATGATTGGGTGTCCGAGATGCTAATAGAGAAGGAAGAAGCCTCGCAGTTGCTATGGATAAAGTCAGTGAACTTGACTTTGAAGCGATTTTTGTATATGATAGCTATTCCTCCGCCCTTGCGTATTTTTCTATCGAGTCTGCAGACACTATAGCTCTCGGGAATGGCTGCTCTGAAATCTGGTCCTGAAGAGTCATCGCCCCATGTTTCGGTGGTAAATAAGAGGTCTATGTTATGTGACTCGATGAAATCCGAAATTTCAGTTTTATGTTTCGGAACTGAACGAACATTAATGAGTGCTGCAGAGATCTTAGAGGGAAGGGTGGAGGATTGAGTGGGGGAAATGCATAAAGGACATTTATAAGGACCAATATTAAGATCGGTGTGACATAAGTGCGGTAAGGGATGCCTCTCCTCTGTTAAGACGTTCAAGTTACGAAGTTGGTCGACGTATAAGTAACGGTAGAGGATGTAGGAAGCGAGTGCGGCTCACCACACATACATACAAAGCCCTACACAACGCAACCAGAATACCTGAATAGCAGCATACACTTTTACCAACCCACAAGACAGCTACTCTCTGCCTCACTCTCACTCACATAAACTCCCTGAATCCACAAAAGTAAAACTGGAGGTCTCTCATTCTCCTACAACGTATCCAAGACATGGAACAACCTCCTTCAACACATAGGAGCCTCCCCATCACTTCTTGAGTTCAACAAGATGCTGAAGACCTGGCTCTTCATATAAGCACCTTGGGAACCACACACTCACACACCTGGCCCAAGTGCCTCGATATCCTCTTCAGTGATTAGTGCGCATTACAAATCAACATAGCATAAGATACTTTTGATCCAACTCGGGGCTCAAGAATGCTTCGCGGTCACAGCTGCCCCACTCTAAGAGCACAAAACCCTCGCCCCCAATACCTCACCATCCTATTCAAACGGTTTCAATCTGGACTTGTGGGCCCTTGAGAAAGGGAAACAATCTGTCAATGGGTAGAATATCCAAGTAATCCCAGCAATTAATATGACCACCTACTGTGCTAAAGAGCAACCACAAATACATTTATACTGTCTACAATCCTCACCAACTACACACTTGCATAATCGGACACATCCCCACTCATCATCTGATACAACAACAGGCCAGACTGCAACAGAATACATGACTACCAATCTAGATTCAGATCATGCTGCAGCATGGAGACCATCATCTTACACATGCAGACACCACCCTCCTGACTACAGATGAAAATAACCCCTGCCTCCTCATATTGCTGAAAGTCTCAGCTGCCTTCAACACAGTTGACCATCCATCCCTTATCCACAGACTGAAGTCTCGAATGGGATTCACTGGTAATGTCCTTTATTGGTTCTCCTCCTGCCTTTCTGAACAACACCTGTTCTTAACATGGACACCTCCAAGACCCAAAAGATTACCATTACCAGCAGAACACCCCAGGGATCAAAGCTCTCTTCGGGCATCTTCAACCTCTTTGTGAAGCGCAACTCAAGGATAACAGCAACAAGAGTCCCCAATATGCAGACGATGCACAACTCTAGCTGAAAGACTCCTGTTCTCCAGACATTCAAAATCTCAAACACTGCATGCACCTCAGCCAGACCTGGATGTCTAGCATTGAACCGGACGCTCAGCCCAACAAAGACAGAATTTGTGTTATTTGCTAAGAACAACAAGCAATAAATAGTGCAAACCTGGCTCAATGAAATTAACCTTGCCGGCTTTGAACCTCCACTTTCAATGAAAGACAATTCACTTGCATTCTCCTTGGACACTAACCTAATCCTCAAGGAACAAATTATCGAAAAACAAAGACACCCAAGCAGCAGCCCTCTCTTCTAAAGAAGGTGGAACAGTTTTCCCAGAAAGCAACTTAAGTTCAAGCCTTCGTACTCTTGTACATGGATGGTAGTGACAGCCTGTCTCATGGTCTCCCAGAATTGACACTGGCAGCCCCTTAGGAGAATTGTACATACCACAGCACATCTCAAAAGTGGGAACAAATATCATATCATCCCCATGCCGATGAAAATCAATTGGCTCCGCATGCCGGCAGCATCATCAAAACCAGATGCATCATTTACAAAACAATCATGACTAGTTTCCCCACTTATCTTGAGGACAAGTTCACCATCGCTTCTGGCTTTCAACACACCTGCAGCCAGGCCACTATCAGCCTAAGATTAGGAAGTGTAAGACTGAAAAATCAAGGGGGCAAGCCTTTTTCATTTATCTGAAACAATATTCTTGTATCCATAAGGACCGCCCCAATGCTGCTCCAATGTAGGAGTTGAAGATGCATCTCTTTAAAGAGCATTACATCACAATGAAGTAATAATCCAAGACCCAGCTACCCCTTATTACATGCTGACTGCGCCCTTGTGCTTCAAATTAGATTACTCATTCACCGTGATACTCTTTCATAGCGCCCTTACCAGTCTTCAATTCTCGGCACAGCGTTCCCTCTCCTAAACTTGCTGGACGTCTGCGTCCAGACCTTTGACGTTTGAATGTTCCTCCCTAAACCCCTTGACACTGCACCCATGAGATATGGCAGCAACTCATGGAGAATCAGGTTTCCTAAATATATCTCTAGGAATGAAAAATAAAAATTCAAACACAGCCTACTTAAACAACTTCCAGAAACACCATTAGCTGATACCGACTACAGCGTGAGCATCGGCAACAAGAAAACCAACTTTGTTCTCTACTTAAAATGCCCTGCAAAGTAGAGAAACATCTTCCTTCTCCACCTAAAAGTTACAAAATCAATCAAAATCTCTTATGGAACTAAACTCACCCCCCCCCCCCCCCTAGCCTTTAGATGCGAAATCTCCATTTCTATTTTCAGGACAGGGAACATTCTTATACAAGCTACAGACCATCACCTCACCATCTTTGATCGACACTTCCCGTCACTTCTTGCTGCATTTACACATCATGGCTATGTTCCCCAAACTACCCTCTCCCCTTGACGTCAACCCAGAACCTTCTCGCCTCCTAGATGCCACTGACTCGCTTTGCACCTCACCTTTGCTGCACCCTCTGACACTCTAAGCTACCTTGCTGCCCCCCTGGACACATGCCCCCCCCCAATAATATCGAGAATGACTACAATTGCACCCACCCTTAACAACTAACACACAGTAACTATACTCGCTGACACACACCCAGTGTCTGATGGGGACAGACCCAAATCAAGACCATCTGCCAGAGATTCCAGTGCGGAGTCAACCCTCTCTCCTAATGGAGACCCTACGCAGCTCGCACAAACTTTCTGCCTGTCCAACATCAATGACACTGGCTTCCCCCTATAGCAAAGCTCACTCACCCTCTTCAAACACAAGACCTTTCACTTATCTTCCACTTTCAGAGATAGAAGGTACACTTAAACACTTACCCAGCTCCTGAACCGAATAGAACAAAAACTTGATTCCTTAGCTAAAGACATTTCACATGTAAACAAGCATTGGCATAGCCAAGAGGTCTTGCCTTTGGGACCTTATAAGTGTTTAGTTATGCAGCACAATAATCTTGGTGCAACAACATCAACTGTTGCATAGCTAAACACTTATAAGGTCCCAAAGGCGAGACCTATTGGCAATGCCACTGCTTGTGTATCTGGACACCCTACATAGTTGATAAAATGGGCACATTCCCAAGGTCGCCAGGGGTCACCATAGTAGAGGTGCACATTTAACATCAGTGTGTGACCCGAGAGGACATGTCCAGTTATCAGGAGGTGGCTTTTCAGTAATATGAAGATCATATCCACTTGTCAAGGAGACCAGGATAAACACTACAGCTGATTTTCAAAAATTAGAATCTGGACGAGAAAAAACACATGGTTACATTCCACGTTGCAAAAGAGGTTATTGATTTTGCCTTACCAAATATTCGTAATAATATTGTTGGATCAGTTGTTAATCCAGTATTTTGCAATTGTTATGAAACATTTGCAACTAGCACTAGCAAAGGCAACGGGAGTAGGTTGCTGGCCTTTTAGCATGCCAATGCTTATTCTGTTTGGACTGGTTTTTGTACGAAAGCAAGCATTTTCTGAAAACAACCATTGTTTAAAAGTGAAAAGGGTGTTTTTTTTTAATTTAACAGCACATACTGCACAAGTATTTCCTGGCATTGAAGGGGACTGTCTATTTCACGGACGTACACACTGTGCAAGGACAGATCACGTCATTCACACTAAGTAAGTAAATGGCTTCAGTGGGCGGATCCTGTACCCCATGCTGCGGTTGGTAGGAGGAAAATGTGAGTGACACTACAGCAGGCCAAGGGATGACAAAGGCTGATATATATATATATATATATATATATATATATATATATATATATATATATATAATGTTGTGCCTAACGCCAGACCTAAACATTTACGAAAAGCAAAGAATGGTGGTGGGAGGTTGGCAGCTGATCTGCCCCACAGAGATCATATGTCTGGTGCTCGAAAACTGCATCGCCTTTTGCTGCAAGAATCGGTCAAAGGCCTGTGTCTGATTTGCAATTGTATCCCTGGCTCATTCCCAAGCACTTAAAAAAACAATTCTGACGCTCGTAAGAGAGGGCATCCTTCACCCTACAGCATATCCCCACAAACCAATTCCGACTGTGGCCTGGAATGGTCACTGTGAAGCGTTTAGAAAGCCACCTCCAGACTACAGAAAGCACTATGACGTAATATTTTTAGTGCCGGTGCACTACGTAAATGCGAATACCAAATAAAATCTGCTTTTACTGGGGCGAGAGAACACTTTGCTATTTCTCAGGCATGATTAACTTATTGTTTCAGCAAAATCTCTGTGGGAGGTCAGCACCTCCCTTAACCCTGCACGAGAATTAGACCTTTCAACCAACTTCCCTCAAATAGATCAGGTTTTACTTTCATGAAATGCATGACTTTATAGAGAAACTCCTTTATTTAAGTCCATATATCTAGTTTAACGTACTGCATGTCACATAGAGATGCTTAACAAATGTACTTAACAAATCTTTTCATTCAGGGGTGAGGGGTCACGTGGTCTGCTGGATGACTTCCGTTCCCCAGAGGAAGCGCGTTCAACCCACAAGCTTTCCACGCTGCTGGCCACAAAAGTTGTTTATTTTTACGTTTGGGCGTAGGCTGCACCACCCATTTACACTGTGATATTAACGTCATTAGTAAAAGCAGGGCAGTTTGTAATGATAGGCAGTCACCTCTACTGCCCCCCCCTGAGGGGGACAGGAACCACTGACGGGAAGCGGAGCAGTATTTCTTCAGCAGGTCTGAAGCAGTGTGCACACATAATGGCACAAAATATGTGCCTCGCCTAAAATGCTTTGAGATGACCCGTTCCATAAGGAGGAATAACCAGTGTGTACAATAATGATTGTATCATAGGCTAATGCATGTACGTCTGAAGCAAAAGTTAAAAATAAAGTTTTTTTTAAAATCACACTCTGGAGTCTGAAAAGGCAATGCGCCACTTGAGTCTGGAGAGTAATGGGCTGTAAAGAAGCCAGAACAAATGTCAAACAAATTCATAATGGAGGCCTGCGGACGTTACGGCAATTTGCTGGACTACAGGCACAAACAAGCCCTGGAGTGGTGCATATATGTGTGTGTGCACAGTCAGCTCTTTTTTGAAGCACATACTTGTGCTTTTGGCACGCCCCTGCTCGCTCCCGCAAGGTGGATGCCGCCACAAGCACGAGTGTGTGCTTACAAAAAGAGCAGAGCGACGGCTAAAGGTCCTCCGATGCATCGCATGCGCGCTGCGTAGGCGAGACCTAAAAAAGGACCTCTTGATCCAGGCCAAATTACCTTGCTATCACACTTCTGGTATGAAGAAGTCTCCTGTAATAGGTTCTCCAAATGTCAGCCGACACTCCCATTGTTCCTCGATTCCCTTGAGACGTTCGTCCCACAGACCCCACCGAGCTCTGAGCCCCAGATCAGCTTTGAAAGCTGAGGCTTTTAGTGAATCTTACATCACAATGAACCAGAAAATGGTACACAAGCCTCCTTCCACAATGCTAGTAATTGTAGGCAAAAATTAAATCCCTCATATGATCTTTTCGCTTAGACCGCCTGCTCAATACACAATCACTCAGACTCCACATACCACTAACAATAGTCTTTGCACTCTAACATTTATGCTGCTCAACTGCAGATCAGCAGTTAAGCCACAGATATCGCCAAAGCTATACTGGAGGAGGAAATTGATATCGCATTCCTCAACGAAACCTGGCTTAATGAACACTTGACCCCCATATTAGGCATGCTCACACCACCTGGCTAGACCATCATTGGACAGGACAGACCAGGGAGAGTTGGTGGCGGACCAGCAATCATCCACAAAGAAGGTATCCATCTTTCCACTTCAAATACCTCAAAATACTTGACTTTCGAGTACCTTGAAGTAGAACTTACTGCCAAAGACCCCCCTCTAATCAAACTTCACACCATCTACCACCTTCCTTGTGATCACATACTCTTCTAAGACGAAATAACTGACCTAGTAACACAGTTCTCCCTAACTGACTTGAATGACGTGTTCCTGGACAACTTCAATATATACTGGGACAACGCAGAAGACAACACAGTCCGCAACCTTACAAACCTTCTTGAAATAAATGACCTCAAACAACTCTGCAATGAGCCAACTCATATTAAAGGATCCACTCTAGATAAGTATTACCAAACAAGCTTGTCTCACTTCGATACTTCACACCCCTCGACTGGTCAGACCACCATCTCAAACTGTTTAATGTCAACACCCACTCCAGATCCCACCCAATCCCATCCAGCAAACATAAGCACTGGGCTAGGAACTTCAAACAAATCCCAATAACGAAATTGGAATTGGAATTTAGGATCTGTGACCAATCACAGTATCAGCCCCTCACACTGTTGAAGATCTCACTGCCCACTATAATACAGTGATGACTGATGTTCTCAACCAAATGGCACCACTCAAATTAAAACTATTTAGAAAAATCCAATCAAAATCGTGGAAAACCCAGATCCTAACAATGAGAGGAGACAACTCAGACAGTCAGAAAGGATATGGAAAAAGAACCCCTCTACAGTGCACCTGTCACTCCTAAAAACTGTATGACTTTACTATAAGAAACACATCTTTAGAGAAAAAGCTACTTTCTTTCGCAACAAACTTGACAGAGCTAAGAACAGACCCAGTGAGCTCATCATCATCATTAAACGACAGACAACCTGTACCTCCCCACACAAAATAACAGCCACCATACACGTTGTGAAGTAATTGCCAGCTTCTTCACTGTTAAAGTTGAAAAAATTGAGCAATCCATCATCCAAGTCACAAATCTGCCTTTCCTACCATCCTCCCCTACTGTCTCACTTCCCTCCACGGTAGCCCTCTCTCTAGATTTAACCAATGTCTGAATGGCCTCAAGGGAAACTAATGTCAACTATGATCTCCTTCAACTGAAAAACGATGTTAAGTATTCCGACTTTAAACTCATGACAGAAAATGAAGTCTTCAATATAATTGCAAACTTGAAACCCACATCCCACACTACTGACCCCCACCCATCCACAACAGTTCAAAACCTCAACCACATCATCAACCTGTTCTGGACCAAAATCAACAACACATCTGTTTCCTCAGGCCATGTACCCAACTCCTTCAACTTGGCCAAATCCCACCCACACTCAAAAAACCAGGTGCGGACCCTAATGGCCCCAATAACCTCAGATCTATCACCAACCTCCAACTCCTAGCCAAAACAATGGAGAAGTGCGTTCTACTACAACTTAACCAACATGTAGACTAATTCAACCTCCATGACACCTTCCAATCAGGAATCAGGAAAGGCTGTAGCGCAGAAACAGTTATGCTCAATATCTCAGATGACATTCACAGATCCTTAGATGAAGGTGAAGCATGCCTCCTAATCCTACTAGACGTATCTGCAGCTTGTGATACCGTAAATCATCCTGCATTACTTGAGACACTCGAGAACCACACTGGTATCAATGGCACAGTCCTAAGATGGTTCACATTTTACCTGCAACTTCGCTCGCAACAAAAAAAAATCCACAACTGTCTCTCAAAACCTACACTAGTTTTTCATGGTATACCCCAAGGCTCAATTCTCTCCCCATCCCTTTTCAACCTCTTCATGGAACCCGTTACTGTTATCTTGAACCAAGCAGGGGTCAAATATCACCTATATGCCGATGACTCCCAACTCTACTACAAAATGAAATCACCCACTGACATCCTACATCTGAAAACTACACTAAAGAAGATTTAAACTTGGCTTAACAACAACCACTTAAAGTTGAACCCCAAAACAACTGAACTACTGCTTTTTCCCCCCAAAACAACCCTCTAACAATCCTAGTTTGGCTGGAGAACTTGGATGCCCTAAACTGTTCTCTCACACTGTCCAACTTCGCAAAGTTCCTGGGCCTCACTCTGGACAAAAACCTGTAAATGGAGGACCACATCAACAATTCAGCCAATGGACCACTAACGCACTAAAATACTGCAACAAATTCAAACCATTAATTCCCCCTAATGATTTAAAACAATAGTGCAATTCAGAGTCCTCTCAGATTCAGATTCAGAAATGCTTTATTCGATTTTAGCAAAGTATAAAATCATAAAAGCGTCGCAATAAATACACATTACATCAAACACTCAAACATCCTACTTTAAAACAGAATTTAAAAGATATTAAATTAATAACTTTTCGATATAAAGCAGATCCTTATAAACATTACTTTTCAGATGAGGTCGTTAATCAGTCAGTTACCATCATTAATTTACGTTTTTTTAAAATACTTTTTTAAAAAACAAGTCATAACCATAATGCATTTCTCACTACCTAATTGCAGGAGGCTTAGATACGCTGGTCTGCATTGGCGCCAATGACCTTGTCTTAAATACTGTCTAATCCATCTTTTACGTTCCCTATCATAATGTTTGCAAAATAAAATCAGGTGGAAAGTAGATTGATTTGACAGGTCATCACAAGTACAGGGTTCCAAGTCCCTGGACCAGTCATTCCTTGATGGAAAAGTTACCATGCAAAAGAATATCTCAAATCTGAACCGCGTTAAGAGAAAACGGTCAAAACTCACACTGCAAATAGATAGATATGGTTGGATCGTCTGGCATAGCAGGGTCATTTGATGCTTCAAGACGGTACGTTTCGGGAGTTCACACGCACTTCTTAACATTCCAAAGTGACTCGTACATAATAGTTTCAAGTCTTTCCTGGATATCCCAATGATATTTTCCGGGTCACTGTATAATTCTGGTCTTTGCAGATCCGTAAAGATATTTTTAACATAAATTAGCCACAGGATGCAATTTACATTGTCGAGGGCCATTGCATCCTTTATGATGTCCCGATTTTAATCCAAAGATTCACCGGTCCATACCCTATGCCAGAGTAAAATTGGTTGGATTTTTATAAGGTCAGAAATATACTCTAGACCTAATTCCTCATGGCAATTAAACGTCGCTGTACCCTGTGGCAATGCCAATAGATATCTTAGAAAACAATTCTCAGCTACCTGAATAGTCAGAGCATTCTGAATTCCCCAGATTCCAGCCCCATATAGGGCGATACTCCTGCATTTTGCCGTGTATATTTTTAGAAGAATTTCCGGGGGTCTTTTGCCCAACTGCTTCGAAAAGTTCATAAGTGCCGCTATAGAGCGCTTAAATAACAAAGTCCTACTTTTTATGGCAGCTCCCCACTGCCCCGTACCATCAAGCAGAACCCCTAGATAAGAAAACGTTTTTGTACATTCGATTGTAAGGCCATCCACCCTTAATCCCTTTGCTTCGGCCCGCCCCTTCCCACATACCATCATAAACGATTTCTTGGCATTAATTCTTAGCCCTCTTGAAGCCATAAAGTGATTATATTTTGCTAAAGACCTCTTGGCTCCTATCTTGGTACGGGCCATAAGCACTGCGTCATCCGCATAAAGGAGTGATACAGCTTTTTTTCTTGCCAAATCTTGGGCAATCAATGTTGCTGGCCTCCAATTCTTTCTCCAGAGCATTAGTGTAAATGGAAAATAAGAATGGGGCCAGCACACAGCCCTGCCTGACACCCTTCTCTATGGGAAAAGGCCCAGTGCATTCTCCCTTGGTCCCGTGCCGTACCCTAGCTGTTGCCCCAGAATACAGCTGGCGGAGGAATGAGACTAGGGCTGGTTCCACTCCTATTTCCTCAAGGGTCTGCCATAACTTCGCATGATCCACACAGTCAAACGCGGCTGTGAGATCAACGAAGATGGCATATAGGCGTTCTTTCTTAGCCCGAGCGTATTTCCCCTGAATAATTACGAAATTGAGGACCTGCTCCACAGTACCCATCCCCTCTCTAAAGCCATATTGCACCGGACTTAAAATATTGTTGTCATTTGTCCAGGTTTGTAGTTTGCTTAGGACCACCCTTCCCTCTAGCTTCATGAGGGAGTCCAGTAAGGATATTGGCCTATAAGGCCAGAGAGCGCCCGTGGGACTTGAACCATTGAATGGTTAAACACTATACATCATGTGAACTTGTGAAGGAACCGCTGGACTATAGCTGACCCTCTCAAAACTGGATTACGGCAACGCCATCCTCACAGGTACTCCGAAAAGTCAAGATACTCCCATAGGAACAGTTCTCAAAATGGCAGCCCGGCTCCTAACAGGTTTTAAATGGTTTGAACATATCCCACCGGCTCTCAAGAAGCTCAATTGCCATCCCATTGAAGGAAGATTTATCTGCAAGACTGCTTACATCACCCACAAAGTCATTCACACTCATAAACCGAACTATCTAGATACCAAACTCTCGAAAGCAGGAAGAGCCAGGACTTTGAAAAGCTCCAAATCACTTCTTTTCATACCTCATAAACTGAAAAAGAAATCCTCGCAGACAAGGAAATGTACCTAGGATCTGGAACTCACTCCCTAGCGCTCTTCGCTGCAACCCATCCTTTTCCTGTTTCAAACCGGACCTCTAATACCTACTGCTCAACAAATTACTTAATACACACACTAACTGAGCTGTGCTCCCAAAGCCCACATCCAATCTAATTTGACCCATTGCATCGTTTGATTGATGGTCTCAGATGTCTACTATGTCATTCACCCCCTGAATGTATGCTGCTCTAATATTGCTGTTCTAATATCTGCATATTGTAACTACCTTGACTGTCTAACGATTTTCTTTGTCTCTACGTATGCATGTACTTCAATTCAAACGATCTCACATTATATGTAAAGTGTTCGGATACTTTTGGGTCTAGCTCGTGCTATATAAAACCTATGAACAAATAAATAAATAATATTGGTGGAATGCTGCCTTAACACATAATTTGATCTACCTCAGCAAAATAACAAATGTTTAAGAGTTCACAGCTGGCCGAGCAAAGTGAAAAGGCTCCTATAGAGACTATACTAGTAGACGAGTCCACATTCAGACAATATTCCTTGAGGGGTCAAACCGGTATTCAGCAGCATGAGTCTTTTGCAGAGTTAAAAGTACTTGACATATTTTGAATTAAAACAGTTTCTTAAAATATTAATCAAATCTTCAGTCATTTAGAAAATAAGTAAACAAGTTAAAAAATGTGCTAATTAACAAGTAAAATGTGCTCAACATTTTTCTATTGCTTCGTTCAGACTTTAGTGACATGAGCAACAAATAAATATGCACAAGTGACTCTCTCTGAAAACAGAAAAATAGTGTGAATTCCTTTTCAAATGATGGTCTGCTCATCCATGCTATCAAAATTTAACTTTTTAAAGCTGGAACTCTGCAGTTAGTTGGCAGGAGTGGAAGTCTTCATTGTCTGTATTATGAAGTTTCATTTTCCATACCATATGCAAGAAAAAAGCCTTGTGTAAAAACACAATTTAATGTAACGTACTGTAAAGTCGATAATATGCTTCTAATGAAAAGATTACCTTAAGATTGAGTGTCTGCGTAGAAATTCATAATGTAACTGTATTTAACAAATGCATATGTGCAGATGAAAAGCAAGAGAAATGTGTTTAATTTGATGTGACACTTTAGTTTCCTAAATCCATTGCTAACAGCTGTTATGCATTTTAAAATAGAGCATACAGCAGGAAAAAAAAAAATATGCATTTTAAAATGCCACATGCACCTCAGTGCTTTAGACGGCTTATTCCCGTGTGGAACAGGGGGCATTGTGCACCTTCTTTAGAACATAATTGCGCGGCAAGGGGCCATATAAATTTAAGGACTAACGGAGACCTGCATATGCAACATAAGGATTGACTGTTTATGGACAGATAATGAAAGCAGTGTGAGAGGGAAATTTAAAAAGAGAACGCGAAGAGAATAGACGGCTTTGCCGGTTTTAACATGTGAGGAAATCATAGTGAAAGCACGTGAGTATCTGAACTAGGCTCTTTGTGAAAGAATCAAACCCTATTTTTCTTTGAAGTCTGGATTACCTCGGCTTGGAATTTTGCCCTGAAGAAGTCCCATGTGAATGGGGACGAAACGCGGAGGCTGTTTCTTTGGATGTATCGTCCTGTCTTGTCTTGCTACTTGAAGACGTTTGAATAAAAGCAAAAAAGAAATAACAAGGACGTTAAAGTTTTCATTCTAAATAGAAAGTATTAGTTTTGCTGTCTCAATAATATAAGACAAGTGTCTATAAAGGATGCAAGATACATGCTTGAATATTATATAATTCTCCAAGGTTGGATTTTTATGTTCAAAGTATTGTGCTTCACAAATCTGTGTAGTTGCATATTTGTATTATGTTTATTGTTCATATCATTATAAAAAATATGAAATTTTTAAGAGGAGCTCTTCTTACTTCTTTTTTGCTCGGATCACTGCTGGTAGATGCTGCACTTTTTTCCATTGGAGATATTTATGCAAGGGGGGTTTTCATACCTTTGCATGTGCTCATATTCAATTGCACTTAATGTTAACATACTTGGCACAAATCGCACATTTAGTAAAGTTGAACTTAATATCAGCTTGCCCGGTGTGCACAATTTACGAACTCTTTGTATGAGCACACAATGTTAGTATCTCATGAAGTGATTTTCTCATGTTGCTTATTCTTAATCACTCAGGTTATTTATTTGACTTTGTTTGTTTGACTTCTATTTTTAAGTGGAATGTGTATTGTTTCTTTTGACAATTTATGTGCCAAGAGCAAACAACAGATTTTCTGTATTATATTATTTGTAATGGCTGTATTGCCGATGTAACTTCAACTATATTTACTGAATAAATATAATGCTAAATTTACTTTGCCTTCCACTAAACCTATGGATCAACCCTTTCTAGTAAGAGGAAATCGTTATCTCATTTATTACTGGGGGGGTTCCCAGATGTACTAATCACTAGACTACTGCATTACCATTATATTTTGCCCCATTCTTTTGATGCTTGCATAATGTAAAGCACTCTACATTAAATACTGGAATCCTTTTGTAGTTTCAGATTGTACTAATAGAGCTATGCTAGAATTAATGTTAATGTAGTCTCCATGTGACAGAAGTCTGTTAAAGAAGCCTTCAGGATTTTTTTTTTTATACAGCTTATATAACAGTGTATTCTACTAGATAGATCAAAAATCAGCAGCAGATCTATAGGTATGAGGGCGCAAGATAAAATAATTCAGCAGCAGCTCTAAAGCTAGTGGTGTGGCGATCAATTCAGGCCAGTCATATTAACTACCAATTTCCATCCATTCTTCCACAATAAGACTGGGATTGCATGAGAAGTTAGTGTGACGGCTGTACAGGTATGGCATTTTTTAAATACTCTGGGAGATTCACAGACAGGATCCCAGAGGCAGATAATGTCCAGACATGCTTAATTAAACTTTATTAGGCAACCTTTCAAAGAGATTCTTGAGGGCTAGGAAACAGAAAAACAGTAGGGCTGGGAAAGGGGAACATTCTAAAAAAAAAATTCTTATGGGCAGGGAGACAAAGGGAAAAAGTACAGAGTCATAACGAATGACAGGGCAACACTAGTATATACCTGACAGAAAAGCACATATTGAAGGGACTCGGAACAAGATAAACTCAGCAAGAAGCGCACAGTTCTGCATGAATACAAGGAGAAAGTTAAACAAAAGCAAGATGAATTAGGCTCTATTAGAAATTGGTTAGCTGAGGTATCAAAATTCCAGACAAAAATCAATACTTGTGCACACATTCTTGTACTTTGTATCCAGGGGCGCAAGAGTGGGCAACCATACAGAAATGCATAAGGACTCCAAAACAAGAGAGTCAACTGTTTTATAGAAAACACGGGTTAAGAGGCGGTTCACAAGACCTGAACCTCCTCTGTGATGTACCTTGTAGAAATAAGTCAAGAAATTATTCACACACACAAATATACAGATTAAGCTGGAAAGTTGCAGGCTTCAACCTTTTCCGTAGGGATCACCACTACAAAGAACCTCTTACTTTACAATCCACATTACTAACAATTACCCAGATCACATAAAAGTCATCTGACCCCTAACCGGGACCATCCATGAGACAAACACATAATATTGGTCTTTAAACTGCCCCGAGTATGTAAAGTGCTAAGAAGCCAAGGAATTGGCAAACTATGCACTATACATATGCAGAGAAACAAAACCCACATTTAGATCAGTGGCTTCAGCAGTAACATGCGTCAAGAAGATGATCTACTATTTTTGTTGCCTGTTCTTAAGGTGGGCTTAAGGTTAAAAAATATACCTTTTAACTTCTTAAGATTATTATCTCCACTCCCATCTTCCTACAATCCCTCTTTCTCATATTAGGGAACAAATTAAGAGGAACCACTCTTCCAGACAGATACCTCAAAATGTACAAATATACCCAGTAATGAAGAAATGAAAAACAGATTGAACACCAGTTGTGCAAACAGAGAAACTTGCTGGTGTTCTCAGCGATTGATGTAGGCTACCAGAAGTAAAGAATCATTTGAAAAATAAATAAGGCATTTTCTGGAGTATTGAGTAGTGTGGTGTCTTGAGGATGACTTAATATATATTGTTTCCTAGTGCAACAAGGCATTAGTAACTAGGATTGGTGAAGATTCATGTGGTTTTCAAATACAACATCTGGTTATCAGCTCCATTCACAAGTAACTTCCTAGCAGAAGTCCAGTGAAGTCAGCCAGCATACTATACAGTTGGTCTGTGACAAACTTGGAACAGGAAGCTCCAATTGGCCATATATTTCAGGAGAGGCTTACCCTCAGCTGAGAAGAACAGGTGCTGCCATGAACAAACGGAATTTGGTCAAGCAAATTACCAATCCAAATGTATCTGCAAAAAGTCATGTGTTACAGTGCCCATTCCTTGCATGCAGACCATGATATATTGTACACAAAGAAATCTGTAAATTGAAAAGATGAGATACATTGTGTTAACCATGATAACAGTTGTCTGGGGCCCGTTAAAGAAGCACTATTCATTTCCACACCAATGTTGACAAGCACTGTGGAGTGAAAGCAAAAATATATATGGCACTTCCGAGAATGATTTAGAGAAAAAGGGCATAGGTTACGGTTCGCACACACTTTAACAACAGAGGGTCAGTGCACATTTGAAGGTCTACCAGCTGTGAAACAGGGTGGTAAGATAGCCTGTGTAGATTCATTCCAGATGACTATGATGATATTCAAAAAAAGAAATTCATGCCAATGTGAAATGTGGTAAAGGAAAGATGAAGGCTTTATGAGGAAAAGGCTAGCCAATAAAAACGCTAAGCACCAGACAGCTGAACGAATGAATTTGAAAACTTCACAAGCAAGATGTTATGAATCCAACAGATGACTGTATAAAATCAGTGGACAAATAGAATATAAATGAGCTTTAACCCTAACATCCCTCAAGTCCTTGCCATTTTTCCAATAAATGAACAATTTCTGGCCAATGTAGAGGCTTTGTTTACACAAAAGTATGCAGATGTACAGTTTACTAATGCACAAAGAGGTGCAGCATGAATCCAAAACAATGTAAAAAGGTGGAAGTGAAAGGAATGTTACAGACATGATCCTTGATTACATCTGACAATGCATACAGCCTGCCCTAAGATACAGAAGCAATGAGTGTGGAAGTGCAGTAAGAGAGAATATGGAGGAAAAAAAAGTGAAAGAGAAATAATGTAAAATGATATCTACGAGAAGTAAAACTGATGTTACAGAACAAGATAGAACAGGTGGTGGAAGAAAAACTTGGAACAACGCATGGCAAGGTATTGGTGAGGAGAAGTGTATCGTAAAGGGAATTTTTCTCTTTTATGCTTCTATAGGAGATGCAGATTTGTTGAATAAAGATACAGCTCTTAGGTTCACATTGCATGATTGTATCAAAGATGGTGTAATATGAAACGTATGACGGCAGGAAAGTTGTCGAAAATGGATCCTCAATCTACTACATACTTTAGCACACAATCCAAAAGGTGCAGTATTTCAAATAATAATCGCTTGTCAAAAAAGACGACGATGCAAGGATAAATGTACACCAAACCAAAGGAGGGGTCCGTTTTAGAATGGAAAGGAACACGGCTACAAACACTGTACTTAAAATTGTGTGGGGAAGAACAAATGACTTACAGGCATGACACACAAGAGCAGAATAGAATAGGTGTGATCAACCAATTTGCTAAAATATTTAATCAAACTTGAAAATGTTACAAAGGTTCAAACAAATTATTAGGCTGGGTCAGGGTACATTACTATGGAAACACAAAGTTGCAGTGAGAATCACTATAAACTGAGAGAAGGGTATGAAAAATACTGCCTGAATGGCGCCAGGAAGTAGTAACTGAACAAACCAAGTTGAACAAGCAGTTATCGACTAACACATTACTAAAGAAGCACGAAGTATGATTAAGGATCTGTGTCAACTTGCAGAGCAAGAATGAAATTATGAAAATGAGTATCAACTTTTTACAACAAGTAAATGAAGTCTTCACAATGGGAAAGACGACACCACACTGTATTTGCTCGCGGTAGACTATGAAGTACCATTGCATGAAGAGGCAAGCAGTGTTTGCCCCTATTTAAGTACAAAGGGCTTTCATGAGTTGCAGTTTGTCTTATGGGCTTGCACATTTGTTATCCGTTTTCAACAAGTTGAAAAGCCCCTTTTCCATGATAACCACAGGGTGATATAGTTCTATGTCAACATTTTAATTTTGGAGAAGATACCCTTGTTCTGGCTCACAAGACGACTGGGTACATAACATAGCTATGGATTTATGCTGACATCTAAAAAGGACAATGTGAAATATGTGTGTTGTTTCATCACTGAAAGTTATCCAAACAAAAACTATCCTAGTAAAAGCTAAGCCAATACTAGTATGTATGTATGTATGTATTGTGCACTTATATAGCGCGAACTGCCACCCAAAGGGTATCCTGGCGCTTCCGACTCCACTAAACCATTTACGCAGACACATATTTAGCCAACTCTAGGAAAAAGGTGAGTTTTTAAATTTTTCTTGAAGGATGGAAGGTCCTCCAAGCTCCTCAAGAATAGTGGGAGGGAGTTCCAAAGCTTGGCAGCTGTGTCACCACATCAAAGAACTCAGAACAAGATATCAATTTGGTACTTTAGCTTAAAAAATGTGTACCTTGCAGTAATTTTGAATTTAGCTGGGGTGTGGAGCAACAAGAAACATTTGCAGAAATAAAACCTCATAGATGTAATGTCTCGCTTTTGTGGCAGCTGGTGTCAGAAAACAATACATATGTTCATGCAGGTAGGGAGTTCTATAGCGCAATGGGCCAAGCAATGTGTAGTGCCTAGTGTTTACAGGACTGAAACCAGCCAAACAAATTGATGTGACTATTGAACGGGAGGACAAAGCTTATACATTGACTGTGCATCATTTCCAAATGTATATTCGAGATACGTAATATGGAACAAGCATGGACCATAAACAGAATGCCAGAGCAGACAAAGTTTCACCAGAATTGTCACATAAAGGTGGAAGATTACTGTGATAGAATTCTATTTGTTCAAAGAATGTTTCATTGAGGTGACCAGTATCAGAAATTCAAGAATCACAGATGAAAGATAAGGACAAACTGGTAGCTCATATACATCAAGGACTTGTTGATATTAAGTGATTGCATAAAACAGTGTGTATGTCTGTGTGTGGAAGGAGTGCAGTATTCAAAGTTCAGAAATAGGCAAAGGAATGATGGCCTGTTCTAATAAGATTTTTGAACATTGGAGCATTTCATCGAATAAATGATAAGCATACAGTTAATGAAGGCTGACAACCAAGTTTAATGGTGACACCCACGTTCTGCTGTCATGTTTAAGGAAGGAAATTGTTGCCTAAGCACACAATGGCGATTTAAGGATTAGTTTGAAAAAATATGAATGTATGGGATGAATATTAATCAACAAACAAGAAAGTTAAACCATTACTATGTGTCTTGTCAACTTAGTGACAAAACCTTGAGGTGTTCCCTTCTAGAAATTGAAATACCTTGTTTCCAGTTGAATATGTTCTGTTTTTTACTAGATCAACTCACTATTTATTTATTTATTTCATTTGAGCTATTTGACATAGTGTGACCTTACTCCAAGGATTAAGGTATCACTGTAAAACACAATTTTCTTTTATTTCAGGAAGATCATCTCACACAGTCAGCAATACAGTAGAACCCAAAACAAGGTAATGGTAAGATCGCAGATGACTTTGGGGGTAATGCAAACCAGTTCAGAATCTGACCACCGCAGAGCACATCAGGGTTGTCAATGTGAGTCCAGGAGAGCCAGAGCTTGGCTATTTTTTCTGTATAACCACTGATGATATACACAATTGTCCTCTAGATTCACTGTATGGAATTGTTTCTTACATGTATACCCTGAAAATATACTATGGCTCGAGCTATCCTGCACATACTTTCGATATCCATCGCCTACTACAAAATAAGGCTGTTGAAAGGGAAGATGACTTTACTGCAATGAGAAATTGCTTTGCCGAGAAAAGGAAATGCAAGGTAATGTGGAGGAATCAAATGTTATCGGATGTTTAACAAATGTGCATTCAGTGTCAGTGAAAGCAGTGTTTGATACACTATTGGGCATGAAGGAAAGGCACGGACTAGTGAGGAACAGGTGGCTCTCTAGAAGTAAGGAAAGTGTTAAATGTAAAGGACAGAAGAACAAAGGGTGATGGGAGATGTGCTACACAAGCTTGGACCGATGATGCTGTAAGAGTGTGTTGAAGGGACAGTGGTTCCAGGTCTCGAAAGTAAGTAAGTTTGTAATCTTGTGTGGACTTTCCAAGGACTACTGGATCAGCAAGGTACTAAAGAGTTTCAGTCGCAAGACTGCACCTAAGAGGTGTAAGGATTACAATCCCACTGTCATAGTTTGAAACACTCCTTCGTCCGGTTATTAAGAGGGTGTGAGAAAGAACGAGGAGTCAAGCGGGAATACATCATGGCTGACATCCTAGGCCCTGCATACAAGACTAGCAGTGCTCCAATGTTCCTGGAAAAGGAGACAGGGGAGTGGCTACATCCCTCAGGAAGTCAAAAGGAGAACAAAGAGAATGTCACATCGTCGTAGGATTCACATGGAGGACAGGACGTCTCGAGACCCAGTGCGATGGAGAAGCAGGAGGAGGAAGAAGCCAACGAGGGAGAAACAGAGGACAAGTCACTGGAGGAGAGACAGCGACGCGGGAAAGTGTAGAGACGGGAAGTTTCCCCAGAAGGAAAGTCGCAGGACAGGCTGGTGGAGGAAAGCAGGCGGCTTCCCGAGAATGAAGAAAGGGGAAGAACCGGACAAGCCAACCCTTTTGTATACAGCCACCATGCTCGGCGGCCAGGAGAGTGACATGGACACCCCGGGTCCCAATGACCCGGCCCTGGATACGGGTCGTGGCCAGAGGCAAGTACCAGCAGGGCGATCCTATTGGTGGGGTTGGAAGGGCGCCACAAAGTCTAAAGACTTGGTTGGGAGAAAGGGAAGAAAGGAAAGCATGCAGTAGTACCAAGGCAATTCTTCCCTCACTACTCCTGTGCATAAACACATCCTGACAGGTGAAGGAGGAAAGTGACACGCCTCCAGCACGCCTGGGAAGAGGGTCCAACACAAGCTTCAGACGTTCCCCAGAAAGTACCCAGAGCCTTCAGCCCGACTGGGACTTTGACAGAAATCAGATTGTTATTTTGACCCCAATTAAAATATCTTGTTATCACAATACGACTCACTTGTGTCTCATCTCCTTACCCGCTTCCATGCTGATGACGAGCTCAGCTCGTCATGAGCGTAACCTGCCATACGCGGATGATGAGCTAAGCTCGTCATGTAACGCGGTAATTTGAAAATTACCGCGCACAGCCGGAAAACCACTAGCTGCGATGCGGTTAAACTACTACAGCCTTGCTGTGTAGCAGATTTCTGTAACAGTAATCATGGCTTGACTGTGCTTGTGAGTGTATGTGAGGTTAGAGAGTCACATGCATGTAGGTAGGATCAGGAATAGGACGGTTGGTCAAAAAGATTTTAACTTAGATAGTTAGGAGGAGGCTAAGGTTGGAGCCAGACATGAAACCGAAATCTTCATTTGCTAGTGAGCCAACAACATAGCTGAATGCAGCCAACTGAAATATAGACGCAGTTGATCCAGTTGAAGAATTACAGAACTAAGATATCACATGAATGAATGTTCACAATCCCAAAGTTAAAAGCTGCCAATAATGTTCTATATTTACTGAGCACTTCAGACAAAGCATGGGTATGATCATATGACAGGAGACAAGCCTATTGCAATAATTAGGACAAGTTCATTTTAGGAGAAAGCGGTCTGTATTTGTGGTTAAACCCTTGCTGTGCCAACCATGTGAGATGTACAAATCTCATGTGAACCTTTGACAGAAAGGCTTAACAAACCCTAAATGAGAGGAAGAAGGCCTCACATGACGTTCATGCACATCATAAAGGATGGCCTATATCCAACAAAGCACTCTGCAGGGAAAAATAGAAGAAAGCCCTTTATGTCCTGAAATGTATTACACAGAAAGAGGCATCTTGATAAGTTTTGCTATGTGTATTTGTAAATCGCACATCAACTGCTCGGGTATACCAGTGATGAGCAGGTGTGTGTGGGCCTGGCCCTGTGTATGGTAAGATGGTTAATTGAAAAGCCAGGTCTTCCGCTTCTTGCACAATTCAAGAAGAGAGGAGGAGGCTCCGATGTGTAGTGGGAGGCTGTTCCACATTTAGGAGCGATGTAACAGAATGTCTGTTCTCCTGATCCGGTTATGTGTGGGAGTCCTGCAGAGCAGAGGTGTCTGGGTGGTTGGTGGAAGGAGATGAGACTGTTCACGTAGGTGGGGCCTTAATTGTGTAGTTCCTTGAATATGTGTGTGTGAGGAGTTTGAAATGAGGGTGTTTGTGCATCAGGAGCCAGTGAAGCTCCCTGAGGTGTGGAATGATGTAAATTCTGTGTGGGAGATTAGGGAAGAGCCTGGCTTCCGAGTTCTGTATGGTTTGTAGTCTTCAATTGAGTTGCTATGTGATCCTGAGGTAGAAGGTGTTCTTACTGTCTGAACTTGCTGGTGACTTGTGCATGAACTACAGTTTTTCTAGTATGGCTTGGGAGCCATTTGAAGATCTTCCTCATCATCTTCAAGGTGTGGCAGCGGAACGCAATAATGGCATTGACCTGTGCAGTCATGTCCAGTTTGCTGTTGATGATTATTCGGAGGTTCCTGGCATGGGTGCTGGGTATGGGTCAGAGTTTGGCAGCCACTAGCTGGAGTCCCATTGTGAGATGTTCTTGTTCTTCGAGGTGGGTTGACAGTATGAAGGTGTGTGTATCTGGTGAAACTCAATGTCAACGATATAATGGTAACGCAAGTGGCAATTGCCATATTTTACAGTCCTCATATAGGGCACATATAACTTCAAAGTGTAGGCCTGTTATCTGCAGACCCACACATCGTGTCCCGTTGATAAGCCACACCACAAAGTGAGTTTTGGTTAAGTTATTTAAGGGAAAGGTCTGCTCCACTGTTTTGAGCTGGGTGGTATCTTGTACAGATGTAGAGCACATGCAGCAGTGCTTTAGCATCTTTTGAGGAAACTGACTGTATTGCACTGGACCTCGGTTTAATGCTAAGTAATGCTTTTGACTAGAAACTCAGCAGTATTTATTGCAGCCTTTACATGATTTTATTTTTTACCTTTATTCCTGAAAGTATTAGAATGTGATTGACAGCTTAGTTATAGTGGTTCTGGTCCTCTGCATCTTACATAAATGTAAAAATGTTTTTGTGAGCAGTACCACGGATGGCAGTATTGCCATCATCTCGGTGCTGCAATTACATATGCTAGCGTTCTAATTATTGGATGGGTGGTGTTCAAATAGAAGTGATTTACACATTTTGCTGCAGCAAACACGAGATATAACACAGTTTGTTAGCAATATTCAAATTTGTTGTCCCTACATTGTACATAGATTGAAGCTAATAATGAGTGCCCAAGTGGACAAACTAGCAAGATCAAGCTTCATAACTATAAAAACTCTGCGACGAATCTTACCCCACCTAGGATTTCTACACAAAGTCCAGGCTACTATCTCTTTTGCTCTATCTAAACTCGATTACGCCAATAGCCTCTACCGCGGATCGTCTTTAACAACTATGGAAAAACTACAACAGATTCAGAACTCTGCTGCCAGACTACCCTTATATGTAAAGCCACCAGCCCACATCTCCCCTGCCTTGAAGGCCCTACATTAATTACCAGTTGCCAGAATATCTACATTTCAGCCGCAGTGCATCACCCATGAAGCGATACATGTAACGGGGCCACTCTTCATCAGGAATAAAATCAGTAAATACATTCAACAAAAGGAACCTCCACTGTAGAGTAGTACCTTGCCTCAAAATCTCACCATACAAGAAAAAAAAAACATGGGTGGCACATCCTTCCTTCCGACTCTTCCACCCTCCATCTCCTCTTTAATCATCCCAAACCTCCTCCTACTGCTAAGATCTCCAAATACACACTTTCTAGACCCTTCCCTCTTCTTTCCCTCTACTATCCTTTTCCATCCAACTAACAGACTCACAAGTTCACCGCTTAAATTAATTTCCTATTTCCCTGTACTAATTCACCACTAATCCTGTTTTGGTTACGGAGTAGCGTGCTACTCGCTGAAATGCACTTTGCCGCCGCTTCAGGGATAGCGGACGTTATATAAATGCATACCCTTCCCTCTTCTATCCCTCCACTATCCTTTTTCAATCCAAATAACAGACATGTCACCGCTCAAATTGATTTCCTATTTCATATTTTTCTATACTGATACACCACTAATCCTCTTTGGGTTCCGGAGTAGCGTGCTACTTGCCGAAAAAAGCTTTGACACCTCATCAGGGGTAGTAAGCGCTACATAAATGAAATTACAATTAAAAGTTCCATGTAGCAAGTATATATGTAGTTGCCAACAGTATTTCCGTACATATTATTTAGGGTGACTGAAATTTGCAAAGGTCATAAAATGTTTTGCATCTCAATAAACAGGATATCAGAAAAATAAATAATGACATAATCTAACAGGCATCACACAAAAAAACACAAGCAATAATGCAACACTCTAACTACACTCCATAATGTAAAGTATTGCTGAGCTGCCCTGTGGTGTAGAAGTGTTGGGCTCTTGCACGGCTGTGTTGTGTTGTGTTTCATTGTTACTGAGTTTGGCTGTGGTGCGACTGTTATGTTGTGCTGCTCTAAGTGTATGTTATAGTGTTTTTCAGTTGTTGTATTGCTGTTGTTTTCTTAATGTAATTTGGGGCTGTGATGTTGTGCTACAAATACAGTCAGTCTATTTAAGCTGGTAACTTACCACATAATACCACAGCCAAACATTCACATTCACAATACAAAGGTAAACCGTTTTGCACCAAACACTGCTCTATCGACAACCAGGCGCCATTCAAAAATGTTTTATAATTTGGTAGCTATATGGGTAAACTGCTCCCCCCCATTCTATTTTACCCATAGCTAATAAAGGCTAGTAAGAAGCGTATGTCAGCAGTTGCATACGATTTACCAACTTGACCTAAAACAGTGATAATCAAAATAAGGCCGGGGGTCATTGCTGGCATCAGTGTGGCCCTGGGGCATACCAAAGACAGTACTTTGTTGCCCCCAGGGAAAGGTTTGTGAGTACCCATGCTCTAGGCCATGGGAACTCGCAAGCATTTCCCCGGGTGCCACAAAGTACTATCTGTGGCATGCCAGAGGTCCGCACCAATGCAGTAGGGTGAGAGTTGGGGTAATGAAAGGTTGGCGAAGGGGTACATGAAGCAGATGCATGGTGTGTATAACATACCAAGCCTAGTGACTTTTGTCTGCCGCCAACAACTAAAGTCAAAGCATTAACTTCTAATGTAAAGCGTGAGCCCGAAAGAGATACTCATCTGGTGGCTGAATTGCAAAACGTGAAACCAGAAAACCTTTATTCATGCCCGTTTCACAGCTTTCTGAATGTTTCTGACCTGTCAAGTCAACAGTGTCCCAGTGCTGCTGTTCACCAGGGGGCCGCAATTAAAGGTCAGCAGGGCCACAACTCTCAAGAAAGCCCACGCAGCAGAAGATGCACACTTTAAAACATCGGCTACCCAGCGAACGCAAACCTCCTCCACTCTGGCTCAGTATGCTCCAAGTCAAACAACCCATTTTCAAGTGCAGCGGTGGCCCCTCCATTAGGACGGAGGAGCACCAAACCCCTTGCCACCACCCTCAAACCCATAATAAAACAAGGTTTTAAACCGGTTTTATTATTGTTTTATTTTAATCGCCCTGGATCCACCCCCAGGACTCTGATGAGTCTCGGGGAAGGTCCAGGAGGATGACACTGGGAGTGGTGGGCACTCTTACAGCCCCAGCTGTGTTGCTGGGGCTGGAGAGAGCAGGCACATGCTCCAAGGCTGCCTGGGAACGCAAGCTGACAGTGCTTAGGCCAATCCTGGTGCTGCTTTCATGCAGGGGAAACATACGGAACTATGAGACCAGAGCCGTGAGTTCCGTAAGCCCACAAGCGTAACCATGCTTGCCCGAACAACTAATTTGCCTTAACCACCTATATGCATGGTTATGGCAAATGCGCTCTGGTGTTCGGAAACGGCAAGGACTAGAAAGAGGAGCATCGGGAAGCAGACACGGACAGGTAAGTGAGGCTGGGGCTGGGTCGGGGGGGCTATTGTGGTAGTTGTCAGGGGTGAGAGGGGTTCGGGTAGGTTTCAGGGGTAGGGGGTTCAGGTAGTTTTCAGGGGTAGGGAGATTCGGGTAGTTTTCAGGGGTTTTTGGGTTTGGGGTAGTTTTAAGGGGTGTTGGGAGTTCAAGCTAGTTTTCAGGTGTGGTGGGTGATTAAGGTATTTTTCAGGTGTGGTGAGGGTTCAAGGTAGTTTTAAGAGGTGGGGGTTAGAGGTAGTTTCCAGGGGTGGGGGTTCGAGGTCGTTTTCAGGGGTCAGGGTACTGGGTAGTTTTCAAGGGTCAGGGTGGGTGGGGTAGTTTTTAGGGCTCAGGGGTACGTCGGGTCCTTTATTGGGCTTAATGGAAGGCAGGGTAGTATTTAGGACTGAAGGCAGGGACGTTTTTTGGGCTCAGCGGGAGGGGGTTGGGTTTCATGAGGGAGGGGGTAGTTTTAGGACTCAGGGCAGGGGCCGGGGGGGGGGGGGTCAAGTCTTAACCACGGAAATGTGTTTATCATACGTGCTTTGACCACACATAAATGTTTGTAAACGCCTGCGTGGTAAAGGAATATTCGTGGAGAAGACTTGCGTTGTACAGACTGCGTGGTAAACGCATGCGTGGGAAGAAGAAGAAGAAGAAGGAAGAAGAAACAAGAAACAAGAAACAAGAAAGAAGGAGAAGAAAGAAGGAAGGAGAAGAAAGATGCATTGCATACATATTCTTAAGGGTGCCCGTTTCCGGCACTCTCTAATGTCTGGTGAATGTTTGAATTTCTTGCATGCAACAGTCACAGCTTCTTTGACACTAGCTTGTTATGGGGAGGAATGTGTACAAGTCACACGTGAGATGACGGCGTGGGATATGCATTCAAAAGAGGTAGAAAGGGTCTGTGTTTTGTCTTAAACTGCTTTTAGAACTGCCTACACTCCGAGGCAGCTGGAAAGAATTTAAATTGGTCACTTCCTTTCATCTGAAAAATCTGAATGCCTTTATTTCCTCTCTCCGTTATCAAGAGGATTTTGTATTTTCATTTGTTTGTTCTCTATCCTTGGGATAGCATGCCAGTTTTTGTGTCGCCGTCAGCACTCCAAATGTTTTGTCATTTATTTGGCCTCATTCATAATTGTAGTGTATATGTTTGTAGGTTGAAAACTCTGAAGAGAATGCACTATGAGGCTAGGCTGTCCTTATGACGTCGCTGCTTCTAGCGGGGTAAACTTATGAGGACTTCCCCATAATGAGGCTGTAAGAAACATTAGTTCGTAACCGCTGGAGTCCCTGTGATAGGGAGTCTCTGGCGCCTCGTTCCCAGCAGTGCAGTCACAGAGAAGTAAGCTGTGCAGACGTCACATGTGAATGCTTAAGTGCGAGGAGTTTTCATGTACGTGTTAATTGAAAACGTTGTGATGTTTATTGTAAAGAAATCCAGAGCTTTCTGCAAATGGTGACTTAACAGTGCCACGCTAATAGCCCATAGAGTGCTAAACGAAGCAGTAGCGTATACATTTGCGATGTGCAGCTTCTCTGCCAGACATAGCAAGTGCCAATTGTAATAACCTTTGTGTAGCACAGAGGGGGGCGTGGTTATACAGTTATGCATCTCAGATCTGCTAGCAAGGAAGCATTCACCGAGTCAATGCATTTTTTTTTCAATCAAACTGTCCGACCAACAAACCCTTGTCAGGACGCCAATCTGAAGTCATCATTTTGGGAGGGGCTTTGTGTTTATTGGTGCCCCTGAAATAATGCCTGGTTGAGATTTCGTGTGCCCCTGACGTACCTGTTACATTGATAACAAGCATTTACAATGCAATGGTTTCGCCTTTTGAAAAGTTAGAGCTATTGCCATTGTAAATGACAAAATTTGTATTTATGTGTTGGTTTTGAAAACAGATAAATAAAGGCATTGTCATTTACATTGCCATTAGCAATGGGCTAATGGGGCTGGGCTCTTGTAAAATGGTATGGGAACAGCCAGGAGCGCCTGGGTGTGCCTAAACAGAGACACGGACAGCGGGGGGGTGGGGGGGGGGGGGGGGGGACAAGAGGGGGTGGGGGGGGACAGCGGGATAGACAGACACGGACAGCGGGAGGGGGACGGACAGCGGGATACAACCATGCGGTACCATGCCATTAGACTAGGCAGCTTCCATCTGGGCGACATGAGTTTCCTTTCCTTTCGGGCAGGACTATTGAAACAAGCAACCTTCTTCCTCACAACAGGCATTCCCTCACTTCTGTAAGGTGATGGTCTTGCATAGATATGCTCCTTACTCCTTTAAAGGGAGAGATATTAGATTAAAGATGTGATTTTCTGGTTTGGCGTAGACCATCCGCAATCTTTAAATTTGCATCAGCATAGAAAGAAAGTGCCCCCTCACCCCATCCCTTTAAACAAACATCAAAACTCTGTTTGGGTCATTTGGCTGAAATGGGTACATGTCTAGTTAAGTAAGCCAGACTTGAGTAAGTAGGGAAAACAGCTTGTTGCATGTTAATTGTCCTGTTCTCAAGCATAGCGATATTGGGGCGGAAATGATTTCCATATTTTTGAGGGCCCCTTTCCTAATACTAATGGACGAGTACAACAGATGTTTGGTATTTTGGCCTGTTAAGTGCCCCGACTGATGCTAAACAGGCTTTTTGACTAATACACGCATGTGTTCATAACGCCGAACTACTTTTTCCAAACAACTCCATGCCATTAGGACACTATATTTCGGCCCAGGCCTTTCATTTACCAACTCTTTCCATTCTGATATTCCTAGTCCTGCTTCAGCTAAAGCAGTGGTTCCCAAACTTTTTTGACCTGTGGCTCCCTTGACCAAATTGGCAGTTGGCCGTGGCTCCCCACCATTTTTTTACCGGTGGGCGGGGATGTAAGCCCGAAATCGGGAGTACTTCCTGTTGACTGTATTTCATTTTTCAAATTGTTGTCTAATTAATATGTTTTACTTTCTTAATTTGTAAACAGGGTAAAATCAGTAATAGAATCATTCTTTTGACCGGAGGATTAAGCATATTGAACCACAAAGAGGAGGATATTAATGAATGTAGCAAATTTAAACGGAGCACAAACATACCAATACAGCACATATAACAGAGTTCACACATGCCTGAATGCACCAATGCTGCAAATACAGCAGAACAGAGACAAGCTGTAACTGCAAATGCAGCAAAGCACAAATAATTTCTGCAAATATTGAGTACACACACATCCAAGTAGCAAATGCAGCAGAGCACATTCAAGTCATCGAAGCAAACACAAGAGAGCACACACACATACACTACCATTCACACAAACGCATGCAGATGCTGAAAATACAGCACTGCACACACATACACACCATGATCGTGATAAGCTTTATTATGTGTAAAACGGATTTCCACATCAGTTGAAGCTAGTGCTTATTTGAGACGGTGGTTGTATGTGGGGCACACAGGCACTCATGTTAGGAGGCGGCACATATTTTTCCTCATCAGACATGACCCAGAGCAAGAGAGAAAAAAAACCCTAAATGGGAAAACCAAGAGGAAGAGAAAAACAAAACAGCGAGGAAGAAAGCGAGATGAAAAACAGAGCCTGCAGGAGTGAAATAAAGGGGCAAATAGTGTCTGAGTGACATGAGGTGAAGTCAAACAGTGGCAGCGTTGGCACTTTTAGAGATGCACCCGGATACCTAGAAGACATATGTGAGTTCCTGCAAAGAGCAAATTAGTTCCTGCACATGTAGAGAGAGTAGGCCTGTCATAAACAGACACCGTCCTCTTGAAGAGTGGAGTTCATTCATAGATAGAGTTTACCTTTTTAAATAGTTTTACATAGCACAAACTCGACCTGACTGTAATGGGGCGCTTTACAGAAGCACCAGTGACCTTCACAACGTCACATAATTTTTTTTGCCACAGGGAGATTAAGAGATTTGCCCAGAATCAGGGAATGTTGAGCAGGCGCCGAGACTCAAATCTGTTTCCTCAATTCCAAAGTTGGCAGCTCTGTCCATAACTCTACAGCGGAGTCCCAGCATACATAGTGCTGTACCCCTGAACACCTGAACAGATATGACAACGTTTATGCAATGATGGGGCTGAGCTCCTACAGATATAATGTTGAGTTTCTGCAAACAGTTTATTCGTTGCACTGAACCACAGCAGAGACCCTGTGTACATAGAGCTGACCCCATTCACATTAAGAGTTGTGTTGATTCCTAGATTGTTTTGGGCCAGCTCACAGGTAGAGTAGAGCTCTTTCAGTATTCATTCCTGCAATGTAAAAGCTGAACTTCTGTGGGAACTGAGATACCAGTCAACAGCTCCTCATTTGTGGGAGTGCTTTGTGTCCGACATAGCCTATCTCTGATATTAAGTCTGGTATTAACGGATTGAGGAAAGAAATTGTGGAAAAAGAGAGACAAGATAGAGAATTTTGACTGAGAAGAGAGAGAACATATAACAGAATAAGTAGGAAGGAAAGAGAGGAAGGAAAAATGACAGGAGATTGCGATTGAGATGGGAAGGAATAGAGAAAACGTGTGAAAAGGGAGTTGGCAGAGTGAGTGATCTGAAGAGGCAGCAAGAAGTTATGCAAAGACAGAGCTAATACTAGACTCAATCGCTCTCATTTTCCCGACCTTGGTAGTAAAAAGGGCTGAGTTAGCTTCCCCTGGATTCAAATCTGTGAAGCACAGCTAGATCTATCTACAGCAGAGGCAAGAACCTACTGTGCCGTCTTACCGGCTCTTTGTGTGCAGCTGCCTTCTTCACTGAAAATATTCACAAGTTTTGGCTTATATTAGGCTGAGCTCACTTTTGAATGTGTTACTTTTATTTGGACATACTTTTTAAAACAAAACATGTAAATGATTTCCACGTGTAAATAATGTGTGTAAATGTTGAATTTAAGCAGCATTAAATCTAAGGAACGCTCACGAGGAACTGACCACTCATTGCGTACGTGCTGGTCGTGCAGCTGTGTTGGTGGTGCTCGGGTATCTGTCGACAGCCGGCTGTTTAAAGTTGTCTTTTAACAGCTGTGTCTCTCCTGGTTTACAGAAGCCCGGTAGGTTTATTAATTTCCCAACACTGATATTGGCACCGATCCGCCATTCACTCTACTACCATCTTACAAACCATATAGCTCGACTCATAGAAACACATGCCCAGAGGCACGCTTCTCCTCACTTAGGCGCTATATAGTGTCAACTTATACATACCATACAAGTTATGCAGTGTCTGATTTTAAATGTAACTGTCAGCCAATTGGCGTGGGACTGAGGTCAAGGCCAGGTGTTTAAAAGCATTATTACCCCTTCAGAGTAGATTGAGACGGTATGTTTTTGCAGAGTATGACCCTAGAAGTGTACGATACTAGACTCAATCGCTCTCATTTTCCCGACCTTGGTAGTAAAAAGGGCTGAGTTAGCTTCCCCTGGATTCAAATCTGTTTAGATTCTAAAGTAAAGCAATTGGACAGGAAAGGCACGGCCAGCGGGAGGGGGGCAGGAAAGGCACGGACAGCGGGAGGGGGGCGGGAAAGGCACGACAGCGGGAGGGGGGCGGAAAAGGCACGGACAGCGGGAGGGGGGCAGGAAAGGCACGGACAGCGGGAGGGGGGCAGGAAAGGCACGGACAGCGGGAGAGGGGTGCGGGAACGGGCACACGGACAGCGGGAGGGGGGCGGCGGGAACAGCCACTCACCTGGACCTGGACTGGAATGACCAAAAGAAACATGGACGACCAAATAAATAAACCCCGCCCACCGCCGTACTGACGTCCTAAAAGGGGCTGGATGAGAAAAATTCTCAGGAACACCCACGAGTCGCCTCGCAGAATGACGGACGCCTCTGTTTTCCAATGGCTAGCCTCCATTTATGGAGCTAGTCAATGGAAAACAGAGGCGGGACAAGCCTACATACTGGTAAAACAAAAGGTTTTCGCCTGCGCCGAAAAGCTGCGCGGCACAGCTTTCGACGAGGCGAAACCTAAAAAGTACTTTGTAAGGTAAGTAGATCCAATAGCCGTAAATGTTCTTAAGTAGGTTTATTAGGCATAAGTTAGGTAGTAAGGAAGGCCCCACCGGGAGCAGCATCCAGCTGCTCAGCCCCACTCACTCAAACTGACCACACAATCAAACCATGCATACACGAACATTCTAATGACATCACACGCACAGGCTGAGCAGCAGGGAAAAAGAAGACCAGAATATAACAGTACCTTACTGAATTGGGCGTGTATAACTTTTCAAAGAAATACATTTTTATAATATCCTCCCATTAGGGGCTGCTTCTGTCGTTGTTGGCTGGTTGTTTCTGTTTGTAATGGGTGCTCTTTGATTTTACAATCCAAGTTAGTTTTGAAGTTCTATTAAAGGGACTTTTCTGATGAGTAGTGAGTCAGCAAGATGAGGTACTCCAGAGAAGTACCATAGACTTCTTAGTAGGCAACTGTCAAAAATATGTGATGTGTAGTGAGTCAGAATGATGAGGTACTCCAGAGAAATACCATAGACTTCTCAGTAGGCAACTGTCAACAATATGTGGATGGCACTAGTTGAGAACCAACTAGATCCATGACAAAACAGAGTGCTGGCTGTGTGACTTGGCAGGTTGGGATGGTTCTAGTAGCAAATCTAAGAACTTTAAGTGAGGACCGGAATATTGAGGAAGTGCCACGAGCAGGCTCAGGAATAGACTAATTTACGTAGAGTGGGTGGATTAATTGACTGCCTTGGTGGTTGTATTCTATTCTTATATTTAGTACTTGGTACCATCCTGCCATGTCAGGGGTGAATGGTAAAACAAAATGCTGGATATTAACAGCTTCAGTGTATCTTGTAAAAATATACTGTTATTGAATTGTAAAGATAAAATAACTGGGGTGTCATGGCAGTCAGAAGTAATACTCTAATTTCACGTTAAGCACTTTCATGTGACTATATTTGTTTATACATTTTTGAGATTCGGTTTATCCCAGAACCAGTGGAATATGTTGCATGTAACATGTCATTGAAGTGTTTAGTTTCGCTTTCGCTTCCTTCTCTCCTTACACGATTGAGAAGGCAGTCTAGCACAGAACTGAACGTATGTGCTGGCTGAAAAAAGCGAGTTTAAAAATTGTACACTTTCAGCACTCTGTAGGAACGCTTTCCGCCACCAGTACCGGACATTTGCCTCGGAGTGCTCTGATGCCTTACAAAGCTGTAAGTGATGTCTTGGAATGATTACGTGCTACACTGATTTACTCATGACTGATTACCCCGCTCCTTTTCCTGATTCCCGCGGTCTCCCCATTTTACGTCGAGCCTGGGCAGCGCATGCCCTGCAAGGCTTGGTGTATTGGAATATGGACTTGAAGCCCCGCCCACTCCGTCCTTCGTAAATGCTGGCTTCTGATTTGTTAATAGGCTTGTTAGTTCCTCCTTAGTACCACCTTGTTTCATTTGTATCCTCCAATGATAAATGGCCCTTTAACTTCGGTTGATACACGGTACATTTATTTAGTCTGTAAGCACTATTTTCTTTAATGAATTACTCCTAAGCAGGCATGACATACTTTCCTGCAACATTCAGCGTGCAATGCGTGTTTTCACGGGTGCTTTTACGAAAAAAAGCATGGTTTGTCAACTTGAAAAACAAATGCTTTTTTGGGTAAAAGCGCCCCATACTGTGCATTCACTTTAATAGCAGCCGTGGAACTTTCTTTGGACAGGGCTTGTCTAAAAAACTCAAAAGGGGGCGTGGCCTCTATTAACCTGAAAGCACAGCATGGGGCGTTTGTCAACAACAAGCATCTGCAATGCAATAGGTCTGGCATTTTAGAAACTTTGACCTATTGGTATTATAAATGATAATGCTTTTCATTATTGCAGGTTTCTTAAATACAATGCCAATAGCTCAAAATCTCGCAATTGCGAGACCTATTGCATTGCAAATGCATGTTTTTTTTCTGTGCCACAACATCAAATGCTCAAGTTTTATAAAGAAAATATCCTATCCATTACTACAGTGGGCATCTGTGTGATTACTAAAATCGGATTTTAACGCATCCAAATGCAGTTTACTGTTGGGACACATCATTCTTCGATGACTGCAGACTTAGTGCTTCCAATATTGTTTCTGATAAATCAAAGGCAAATAGTAAACCGCTTCAAACGAGTAGGTCTCTTTAGGTACTAAGCCCACAAAGCAGGAGCGTAGCGAACATACTGAAAGTATGAACCGTTCACTCACTGTTTCGCAATATTCAGAGAGCAATCTGAAAGTAGTCAAGCCGAATTAACGTCACCACTGTGACTGACCACCATTTCTGAGACCCCTTGACCGGAACTCTCCCACCATCACTTGGACATATATTGAGTGAGAAACTCCTACTGTAATTTTCGATTAATGCTAATTTAAAGAACTCAAACTTAAAATCCACTCACTCTAGCAGAATGTGGTGTTTTTCCCATCTGTGCATCACTCGGTTGTTAACTTTAAAATCATTTTAATAACACAATTTTAGTTTAATTATAGTCTTTCCTGTTTTCAGTTTCTATTTTTGGTAAATTCTGGTGGTGTTTTTTCAGTGTTTTCCAGTGATTTCAATACCTCAAAAAACAGTGCTTTTCAGTGGTTACTCATTTTTGCACCATAAAAAACAACTGAAACTATGTTTTACCGGTGTTTATGGAACGCTTTGCTTTTATTATTGCTTGCTTTCTTCATCGATGCATGGTAAATAGACAGTCTATGTAAAGTGTATATGAGGTCCAAATACATTTTTACAAGTCGAAGGTTAAGTCAGCACTTTCAGAAATTTGCCTGAAAAGGGAGGCTCTGTGCAAGGCATACCTCTTGAACGGGGGGGTACAGGGAGAACTTTTTGGAAATGAGAGATTTCTGGGGGTGTTGGGCGTTGTAGGCAAGGCAGGCAGTTCTCATAGTTTATTTAGAATCAATGTGTTGTCATTTGAAGAAAGTGAGAGCTGGGTGGCATGTTCATGGTTTTGGGCACTCCTCACAAATCACGTAGCATGATGGCACGGCTCGGAGTAAAGCTAGGCTGGTTTTCACTGCTATTTTTTCCCCCTCAGATTTATATTGTGCTAACTCGACCTGAAGGTATTGAAGCGCTTCACATGAGCACCTGTTGCGTTACACAAGGGCACATTCATTTTTGTTAGGGACGGGTAGATTACGTGATTTGCCCAGAATCACAGGATGTAGAGCGTCATTGCCGAGACTCGAACCCCGTTCGCCAGATTTGAGGTCCACCGCCCTAACCATTAGACTACATCCTCTCCTGTTGTTATTTTCAAGGTTTATGGAAGAGTCTATGCTTTAAGTGTTTGAGTTTGTAAAGTTGAAATCTTGCCATTGCAGCAACACACTGATTACAAAAACATGTTTTGTAAAAGAATGATAACTGGTTTGCTATTTCAGCCGTAGGTGCCTATCAACATGATCAGTTAAATACAACCGAAGAGTACCAGCAAAATGCGAGCAGAAAGAAGCACTACTATAAATCAAACTCCTGCTCCCCTCATCTACCCCAGCCCCTGCCTGCTGGACATCCGCACCACTCGACGTGAAGGATGGCCGGGTGCTCTGCAATAAGCCCAGAGAAAGACAATTTCATCTTTATTAGCGTGCGATTTCTCCTAAGTAATAAGCACACGTCAAATAATTAGCATGCTGTGCATAGTAATGAAATTATGGAAATGCCAGACACTTATTCAAACAAGTCACCATTACCGAATTGTAAACTAGATAGACCTGTGGTTTTGGAGCCGTGAGAGAATGCCTTCCTGAACTAACAACAAACTTTGAATGGTTACAAGTGAATTAGCTCAAATAGTAAATAAAGATGGAAACGTACCCCTGTACTTGGTATGTAGACAAAAGGCTCAAAGAAAAGATGCTCTCAAAGAGAGAGTAGGCGGTCATCTATTTGAAGGGGAGGGTGTCTTGATGGACTCAGTAACAAGACCTGGTTTACAGTTTTATCGAATCTAGATGTCCTGCGTCTGTCGTTGCACCAGTTACAGACATGGAAATGGTCTTGGGCGGTCAAAATATTGTCTTTTTTGTTTGGTTTTAACAAAACAATCGTTATTTTTTTTTTTAGCAAAACAATCATTTTCATAATAAAGTTGGAGATAAATATACTGTAGCTTTTGGATTTGACTGAGTGTGTTATTGACAGTTACACGGACGTTTTTGTGAAGGGACTTTTAATTGACTAATATTGGCTCTGTGTTCTTTACATGGAGAGACGCCTGTGGGTAAAAGAAAATGACAGGAGAGGAAAAAAATATGTTGTCTTATTTCTTAATGAAATGTCACGGTCATTTTAGTTTAGTATGTGTATCGCAGACAGTCTTGCTGTTTCAAAGAGGAATTATTTTCCTTTCATGGGTCTGTGTATTAAATGCAACGCTTTTCAACTAGGTGTAGTTTTATGGGTTTCATTTATTTGTTTTGCATTGTCCACCATTTACTCTTATTATCAAAAATAGTTGATTCTTCTTGCAAAAACGGAAAGAGGGTGTGGGTAAAGTACAGACTCAACATATACATCACATTGTTATTCTTCCTATGGCTTTAACCCACCCTCCCACCAGAAACAAAATTAAACTACCAGACCACATTCACAGAAATGACACCAGGGTATACTACGAAACAGAAGGTGGTCCCATCTGTATCCTAATATTCCACTAATATTCCACCTGCAGTTTATAGAGGACACTTGTAACCATCCATGTACATGCTTTGAAAACCCTGTTAAGTTTTCAGTGTTCCTGGGCACAGGGAAACAAGTCATTTTCAAAGCAAAAGGGTGGTGGTGCACAGACTCACAAATTTTGGGTTCTTAGGTCAGGCGCATTAGAGATCCCAAAAAGACTTTCAACTGCACTTCGAATGACTGAGGCATAGGAACTTATCTTTGGGCATTTGAGAAACAGACCGCTTCCAAATGCATGCATCAAGCATGGAAACTACTGCTGCATGGTGCGCCGCTGCCCGGGCTGCCCTCGGGCCGGGTGCTCTCTGCCTGCCTGCATTTCTTCTTCCCCTGGATCCCCTTGGTGCAGCAGCGTCTGAAATGAACCCGATTAATGCCACTGCTCTCTTCATTTCCGCGAGCCGCCTGGTGCTCCATTATCAGAACGGGGAACTGCAGCCCTTTTCTGACATTAACAAACTTCTGCCCTTCTTCCGCCAGTCTCTAGCCTGCTGTTTGTAGTAGCGCTGGAGATATCAAAACCGAAGAGCTTTTTGGCATGCAAAGTGTCTGCGATGCAGTCTCAGCCAGTGACCTTTGCACAGAGGATACGGACATTTGTGCTTTTGATGAGGATATAAAATCTGGCGACTCTTTGTTGATTAGTGTGGAGGAAGTGCTCCGTAGTTTGGAAAACGTATTAAGGGTTTCTTTTAACTTTCTAAAGAAACAAAGTTTGCTTCTCTTTGGTGATTACCGGCAGCCAGGTCACGGGGTTTCTGTTACCCTGCCACTTATTTTGGCACACACGCTGAGTTTTCTGATCCACATATCATTTACAATCCCACTCCAGAGTGTGTAGGAGACCTGCCAGGGACTTGTAAAAGAATGTTAGGGGGCCGTAAAGACAACCGTGGGGACAGCGCATTGCCAATCATGTAGGGAGGAGTCAAATGGAAATAACACCCTATGTGGGAAAATAAAGGGATTGAAGCCAGGTTAGTACACGGTCATGAGGGCCTGGGGTGAAGCCCTTGCTATGGACACTTGACACATCCTTACGAATGAGGGCTTTGGCACGCCTCCAGCCACCTCTTGTGGAAAGTCACTGGAGGCTGCGGACAAAGCCTCATTAACAAGTCAATGGTCTTAAAGACCTGTGAAGTACTCGGTGCAGCTGGCAAATCAATAACTTGTCTTTGTGTGTGCCCTTGAGGCTGCTCAGCCTGGGCTGACACTACAGGGGGAGGGGGGGGGGGAGTGGGGAGGGGGGGACGGGACTGAAGCCCGTTTGAGCCTAATAGGTGTCCGCTTCCAAGCTCCCTGGTGCAGGGCCGGCTGCCAGACATGTGACAAAACCGCACGCAATGAAGACTGTTTCTGCGCTCAGCCCCGCCCCCAGGGACTCTGAGAAGGGGCGACAGAACAGCAAAGCCTCATTAAGTGGAGGGTCTTTTTAAAGACCTGTGAAGTACTCTAGTGCGGCCGCAGTAAAACAGACAGCAGACCACAACAGCTCCGCTCCCCCCACGTCAGCTATGAAAATCAGTGACTCTCTGTTTAAACCGGGTCACCTGATTTTCACCCGGAGGTGTACTGTCGGGGAGAGTCGGGTTTAACCGAATTCTGGACAGCCTATTTATTTACAATTAGGTTCATTTTGAACTCATATTTTACTACTTGACCCTGACCCTCCTGGTAGGTTGCTCCCCCTCTGCACAGCTCCGCCTGTGTGCCCCTGCCGCTGCGGAGGTCTCAGTCGTAAGTGTGCTTCTTCCTTCTTGATGCCCCATTTTTTTGCTTTCTGTGCCACTGTTTTGCCCCTCCTTGTGCCCCGTTTTCCGCCTCTTTGTGCCCTGTTTTTTGCCTTCTGTGCCACTGTTTTCCCCCTCCTTGTGCCCCGTTTTTAGGTCTCGCCTACTCTATCCCATAGGGATGGATAGGCGAGATTATAGTAAGCGGTCCGAAAAGTCTACCTAGCTGCGGATCGCGTACAGTTCATGTGAGCCAGGTACGTCACATTGCACATCACACACCCACACCATTGCCAGCACATCCCACACCATTTGTCTGAGCCTCTGCATCAGACTTCAAAGGAAGCCGCTCCCCCGCCCTCCCATCAGACTTCAAAGGAAGCCGCTCCCGCGCCACGCAATGCCGAGAGCTTGTTTTTCTTGCGCTCTTTTGTTTATTTCGTTTTCATATATTTTCTCTCCCCCAGTTATGCCCCCCCTAGCTCATGTCCCCCTCCTCCTTTGCCTCTCCATTCTCTATTGCATCTTCTTCCTCCATCATCGGGTTATATTACCTTTTGTCCCTAACTTCTCCATTCTCTCTACCTGTTTCTTTGTTTCCCTCCGTTTCCATCACCGGTGTTCCCTCTCTCGCTCTCTCCTTAGTTCTCCATTGTAACTCACTGTTGTTTTGTCCCCGTGCTCCCTTTCTCGGTTGTCTTAGTTCTGCCTTACCTATTCTTTCCTTTCACTCAGTTTTCTTTCTTTCTTTCCCTCAGTATACCTCCTCTGTGACCCGACCCCTTCGCTCTTTCTTTCTTTTTCGCGTCGTATCTGCCCCCACAGCCTCTTTCTTTTATCTTTGTTGTTCTCCGCTCTCCACCCTCTTCCATCTGTCGACGCCCCTCTTCTACATCACATGCCGCGCGCCACCCTCGTGTTATACACAAACACACAACATCACCTCGCTAAACAAACATACTCTTTCCAAATAAACTGTGGCAGCAGTGGGGAGGGGGTTCCAGGATGGCCGAGTGGGGGGCAGGAAACGGATGGCCGAGTGGGGGGGGCAGGAAACAGGTGCCCCCCCCCCTCGCGCACTGCCCTGGGAGGTAACCGAGCCCAGCCTGCAAGGATGCAATCTATCCTCGCCCCCTGCTCTCATGACGTCACCCCTGGCAGATGTTTGAGTTCGGACATGGTGTTTCTGTGGATGTTGTACATGCCAGTACTGCCTCACGCAGCACCCTCCCTACCACCCAGAACTGCTCGCGCTGTGCCCCGATAGGACAAGTGGCAATAGGCGAGTATATTCAGAATTCAGAGTGCACTATTTACCCGAGGTGATAATGTCATGAGTTAAGGGTCTATAGGTATTATTAGCCCAAATAACTTTTTACTATTTAAAAAACCTCACTCTACCACTCTACCGCCCTCACTCAACCGCCCTCACTCTACCACTCTACTACCCTCACTCTACTGCCCTCACTCTACTGCCCTCACTCTACCGCCCTCACTCTACCGCCCTCACTCTACCGCCCTCACTCTACCGCCCTCACTCTACCGCCCTCACTCTACCGCCCTCACTCTACCGCCCTCACTCTACTGCCCTCACTCTACCACTCTACCGCCCTCACTCTACCACCCTCACTCTACCACTCTACCGCCCTCACTCTACCGCCCTCACTCTACTACTCTACCGCCCTCACTCTACCACTCTACCGCCCTCACTCTACCACTCTACTGCCCTCACTCTACCACTCTACCGCCCTCACTCTACCACTCTACCGCCCTCACTCTACCGCCCTCACTCTACCGCCCTCACTCTACCGCCCTCACTCTACCACTCTACCGCCCTCACTCTACTGCCCTCACTCTACCACTCTACTGCCCTCACTCTACCACTCTACCGCCCTCACTCTACCGCCCTCACTCTACCGCCCTCACTCTACCGCCCTCACTCTACCGCCCTCACTCACCCTCACACCCCCTCACCCTCACTCACCCTCACACACCCTCACAAACCCTCACCCTCACAAGCCCTCTCACCCTCACAAACCCTCTCACCCTCACAAACCCTCTCACCCTCACTTACCCTCACACTCCTTCACCCTCACACCCCCTCACCCTCACACCCCCTCACACTTACACAGCCTCACCCTCACACACCCTCACCCCCTCACCCTCACACCCCTTCACCCTCACACCCTCTTACCCCCCTCATCCCCTTAAACCCCCCTCACACACCCTCACCCCCTCACACACCCTCACCCTCACACACCCTCACACTCACACCCCCTTCACCCTCACACCCCCTTCACCCTCACTCACCCTCACCAGCATAGCATAACAAAACAAAACATAGCATAGCATAACAAAACACAGCATAGCAGAACAAAAAAAGCATAGGATAGCAAAACATAGCTTAGCATAACAAATCAAAGCATAGGATAGCAAAACAAAGCATAACAAAACAAAACATAGCATAGCAAAACACAACATAGCATAGCATAACTAAACAACAAAAAATAGCATAGCATAACAAAACATAGCATAACAAAACAAAGCATAGCATAACAAAACAAAGCATAGCATAACATAACAAAGCATAGCATAACATAACATAAAGCATAGCATAACAAAACATAAAGCATAGCATAACAAAACATAGCATAACAAAACATAGCATAACAAAACATAGCATAACAAAACATAGCATAACAAAACATAGCATAACAAAACATAGCATAACAAAACATAGCATAACAAAACATAGCATAACAAAACATAGCATAAAAAAACATAGCATAAAAAAACATAGCATAACAAAACATAGCATAACAAAACATAGCATAACAAAACATAGCATAACAAAACATACCACAACAAAACATACCACAACAAAACATACCACAACAAAACATACCACAACAAAACATACCACAACAAAACATACCACAACAAAACATACCACAACAAAACATACCACAACAAAACACAACCAAACATAGCATAGCATAACAACACATAGCATAGCATAACAACACAAAGCATAGGATAGAAAAACGAAACATAGCATAACAAAACATAGCATAACATAACAAAACATAGCATAGCATAACAAAACAGCACATAGCATAACAAAACATAGCAAAACACAACAAAACACAGCATAACAAAACATAGCGTAGCAAAACAAAACATAGCATAATAAAACACAACAAAACATAGCATAGCATAACAAAGCATAGCATAGCAAAACGTAGCATAGCATAACAAAGCATAGCATAGCATAAAAAACACAGCATAGCATAACAAATTAAAGCATAGGATAGCATAACAAAACAAAACATAGCAAGGAAGAAAGGAAGTGAAAATGAGCACTCTTGGAACAAAATTACCCTGGATTCATTTTCCACTCACTTTACCCCCCCCCCCGCCCCCAATTGACTCAATCCACTGACCCCAATAAGGCCGCAGCCGACCTCGATTTGGCAATCACCACAGCCCTAGACACTATAGCTCCGAAACAGGCAACCAGATGCCCCAACAAATGATCCCCCTGGTTCACACCCAACCTAAAAACAGTCAAACAGGCTACAAGAGCAGCCGAGCAACAATGGCGAAAAACTAAAAACATAACCGATAAACAACAGTACAAAACCTTACATAAAGACTATATGAACAAAACAGCATCAGCAAAGAAAGTCTACCTCGGAACCAGGATTAACCAAGTAGGGAACTCACATAAAGAATTGTACTCTATTGTGAAAGAATTCCCAAATCCTCTATCTTGCCATCCCCCTATCATGGAATCACAAGACGGGGTCAATGTTCTTTCCACCTACTTTAAGGACAAAATAAATGACATACACAAACTATTTCCCATACCGACTGTACCCACCACAGGCAAAATGTCTACCGACCAAATCACACAAAGCACAACCTCCCCTTCATAATGTCCTAAAAGAATTTCACATATTTTCAGAGGAAGAAGTAGGCGCCACAATAAGGAAAACCAAATCAGGGTCCCCAGCAGATCCAGCGTCCACCCAAATTTTGACTAAAATTGCCCCGGCCTTGATCACTGAACTAACGGCAACCCTGAATCTTTCACTAGCCCATTCCATGTTCCCCACTCAATGGAAAGAGGCCACAATCAGACCGATATTAAGAAAGAATAACGCCGATCCAAAACAACCCCTAAACTATCGCCCGATCTCCCTCCTACCCTTCTTTGGGAAAATCATGGAATCATTAATAAACAAACAGTTAATTAAAAACCTGGAAGAAAACATGCTACTGGATCCTTCCCAGTCAGGCTTCAGAGTGTTCCACAGCACTGAGACTGCTCTACTTGAGGTTGTGGACAACAACCATCTGTCCATTGACGCAATTCAATCAGCCATCCTGATCCTACTCGATCTGTCGGCAGCCTTCGGCACCATCTCACATAGCATTCTTGTAGAGCGCCTTGCAGAGATTGGTGTCGAAGGCTCTGCCCTACTTTGGATCCAGAGCCATCTAACCGGTAGGCAATCGATGGTCAAACTTGGACCATTCTCTTCAGCTAACGTGGACAACGATAAAGGTGTCCCTCAGGGATCTATACTTAGCCTCACCCTTTTCAACCTATATTTAACTCCACTGGCTAAGGTGATCAGAGCCTACGGCTTTGAAACTGTGTCCTACGCCGATGACACTCAGCTTCTAATCACCTTAGGCCCTAACCCTTCTGACACGAAATCCAGATTTCAACAGTGCATGACCTCTATAAAAGAATGGATGACTAACAACTATCTGATGCTCAATGCCGGAAAGACCGAAATTATGTTGTTTGGAAATGCGCATAAATACTGGACAGACGAATGGTGGCCACCTGCACTAAAACTCAGTAAGGAATCTGGGAGTTACAATTGACAACAAACTAACCATGTCATCCCATGTAAACAAAGTAGTGCACACTAGTGTAGGACTAATGCGTAGCCTCAGAAAGATCTTTAAATGGATCCCTATATCATCCCGCAAACCCCTAGTCCAGGGCCTAGTTATAAGCCGCCTGGACTACGGAAAAGCACTGCTCGCTGACATGAATGACAATCTCTTGACCAAACTCCAGACCCTTCAAAACACAGCGGCAAGACTGGTCCTTGACCTCCCGCCCCACACTTCATAGGCCCCTTGTCTTAGGAAATTGCACTGGCTTCCCATAAAGAAACATATTAAATTCAAAATATGCTGCTTGGTCCACAAATCCATCAACGGCCAAGGACCAAAGTATCTGGAAAGAAAACTCCATGAGCATCGCCCAACCAGAACCCTCCGATCCTCAGACAAACACCTCCTAACAGTCCCAAAAGTACGCAGGGTCAGAAATGGGGACAGAAGCTTCTCTAAAATAGGCACAGCAACATGGAACTCACTACCACTACCAATCAGAACCGATCCAAACCACTAAACATTCCGTAAGAATCTGAAAACATGGCTCTTTAAGACCCCGGTCAACCTTCTACCCAATCTTCTCAAGATCTTCTGCAAGCGCTATGAGACCTATCGGTGATTTACCCACTATATAAATGTAAATACAAATACAAATACAAATAGCATACAGCATCACTCAGCAGAACCACAGCATCACTCAGGGGCACCACAACATCACTATGTGCTACCACAGCATCACTGAACGCAACAGCATCACACGTTCGCCATCACATCACTCAGCTCCACCACAGCATCAATCTGTGCAACCATTCATCAACACCTGGTTCAAATATGTTCTCTCAATGTTTCAAGCTTTATTACAAATGTAACAAAAAGATGTTAATATTTCACTTCTGTTCCTAGATTTTCGTCACAATAAAATACACTGAACATAATCTTCACAAAAGTTATTTACAAAAGTTTAAGCTATTGCCATTATAAATTACAATAACTTTTATTTAAGTATTAATTATTTAAAAAAATTAAAAACCATTGTTATTTGTAATATCAATACATGTAAGTCACGTAAATACAACACATATTGCATTACAAATGCTATAGGTGTCACATTTGCGAATGTTATAACTATTGGCATTGTAAATGACAAAGCTATTAATTTAGCTATTTTCAAAAACAAAACAAATAAAAAATGTGTCATTTACAATACCAATAGCTCAAACTTTCCTAATGTGAGACCTATTGCATTGCAAATGCTTGTTTTGCCTTCTGTGCCACTGTTTTCCCCTCCTTGTGCCCCGTTTTTGCCTTCTAGGCCACTGTTTTCCCCCTCCTGTGCCCCATTTTTGCCTTCTGTGCCACTCGTCTCCCCCGCCACTGTGTCCCCTGCGGCCCCGCCCCCTGACTGACCACTGCCTATTCACTGCTCCCGCCTCACAGCTGCTCCTCCCTCCCACCTCCCCATATATGCCGGACCCTGCGCGGCCACGCCGCAGGCGCACCAAAGGCGCGCCTAAGGCAAGCCCGTCTGCACCCTTCCGCACCTGGACCACGCTCAGCGACAGGAACTCTGGACCCCGCGCACACCACAACACCCGCCTCCGCTACGACTCCAGCACTCTCCACGCACTCAACTTCACCCGCATCCAGCCCGCCAACCCACCCAACATGGAAACCAACTTCCTCAGATGTATCCTGCTCAACACCCGCTCCGCCCGCAAACACACCTTCGAACTCTGGGACTGACTCGACACCAACGCCCCAGATATCGCCTTCCTGACTGAGACCTGGCTGACGCCCTCCTCGGCACCTGACATCGCCATAGCCATCCCGGAAGGCTACAAGATCACCCGCAAGGACTGCACCAACGGAATAGGAGGAGGAATTGCCATTGTCCACAGAAACACTCTCAAAATCTTGACACCCGCCGACGACATACTCCGCAACGCCGAACACCTGCACTTTCAGATCCACACCGACCCCAACACCACCCTCAGAGGCACCCTCATCTGCAGACCCCCCAGACCCCGACAGCAGTTCTGCGACTCCATCACCGAACTCGTCAGCACACCCGCCCTCGCCTCTACGGACTACATCCTCCTCGGGGACCTGAACTTCCACCTCGAGAACAACAACGACGCCAACTCCTCCACCCTGATCGACAACCTCGGACTCTGACAACTCGTCACAGCACCCACACACTCCGCCGGCCACATCCTTGACCCCATCTTCTCAGCAAGCAACCATGTCTTCTTCAACCGCACCACCAAACTCCACTGGACCGACCACCGCTGTATCCACTTCACCTTCCGGAAACCCACCACACACTACCGCACCCAGCAGATGCCTCGCCGCAGCTGGGGCAAGTTCACTGAGGACCAGTTAACCGCCACCCTCGCCCAGAACCCACCCGCAGACCCAACTGACCCAGATGCCGCAGCCCGCAGCCTCAGACCATGCATCAACGACTGTGCCAACACCCTCGCCCGGCTCAAGAAACCCCCGAACACCCACACCAGCAAGAGAGCCAGCTGGTTCAACGAAGACCTCCAGGCCTCCAAGCGAACCTGCCAAAAACTAGAAAAAAACTGGACCCACGAAAGAACACCAGAAAGCTTCACAGCCCACAGGAAAGCCACCCGCCGACACCACCAACTCAACAGATTGGCCAAAAGGACCGCCTTCAAAGACCGCCTAGACAACAACGCACACAACAGGAAAGAGCTCTTCAGCATCGTGAAGGAACTCTGCAACCCCAACTCCAACACCAACGACATCCCACCGTCACAAGACCTGTGCGACTCACTGGCCACCTTCTTCTATCGCAAGATCATAGACATCCACGACACCTTCGACGCCGTCACCACCCCGGCAACAGCCCACACCCCCACTCCCATGACCACCACCCGCACCAACCGTCTGCGCGCCTGGACCAACGACAACGACACCATCAAGATCATGAACACAGTCCTCTCCGGTTCCCCGAAAGACCCCTGCCCACACTCAGATTTCCAAACAGGATTCCGTCCGGGAAGAGGCACTGAATCTGCCCTCCTTGCATCTGGGATGACCTAAAGAATACAGTTGACCGCAACGGGGTTGCTGCGCAACTCCTCTTGGACATCTCAGCTGCCTTTGACACGGTTGACCATGACACTCTGAAACAAAGACTCTATGAAGCCGGCATTGAGGGAACTGCTTTAGACTGAACAGCGTCCTACCTTCGAAACAGAACTAATGTCATCCATACCCCTCCTTTCTCGTCCAAACCATACTCCACAAAAGCAGGGGTCCTTCAAGGTTCTTTCATCTCGCCCATGCTTTTCAACATCTACATGAAGTCATTACTTGTACTGATCAATACATTTCACCTCACGTACTATAACGATGCAGATGACACACAAATACTCCTTCAACTGGAATGCTCCAAAGAAATTGGAAAATCACCAATTTTCAGCTGTCTCAGAGCCGTAGATCAGTGGATAACCTGGAGCCATCTAAAATTGAATGCTTCAAAAACTGAAATACTCACGTGTGGCGGTTGGAAACATTACAACCCGCTTGCCGCTTGGCCTGATGAACTGGGATCACTGCCTAAAGTATCGAAGGAAGTAAGAAACCTCGGAATGACCACGGACTCCAAGCTGTCGATGAATGCCCAAGTGGATAAACTAGCAAGATCAAGCTTTGCTACTATAAAAACGCTGGGAGACTACTCTGGCATATCAAACCGCGAGACCACATCTCCCCTGCCTTGAAAGCCCTGCATTGGTTACCGGTTGCCAGAAGATCCACGTTCAAGCTGCTTTGTATCATCCACAAAGCAATACATGGAATGGGACCGCTCTTCATCAGGAATAAAATCACCAAACACATTCAACAAAGGAACCTCCGCTCTAAAGGAGCATCTCGCCTCAAAATTCCATCATACAAGAAAAAAACCATAGGTGGCAAATCCTTCTCTGTTCAAGCAGCCAAACTATGGAACTCTTTACCCCCCCCCCCCAACATAAGGTCCACCGACAACCACCTCATCTTCGGAAGACTACTCAAGATTTGGCTCGTCCCCACATAAGCACCATACGCAAACAGAAATTTACAGCATATCCCTCTGTATACAATCTTTTTTTTCTCCACTATAGAGATGTACCTATCTTTGTGTATTACTTTGTATAAACATGTAAAATAATTATGTTGCTGAGAGAAATAATAATAATAATAAATAAATAAATAAAAATCATCTTTGGCCTACATGTACATACTTCCATTGTGTATCTATGTACCTTCCATGTACTTGGATCTGTGTGTCTGTTACTTTTCTCCTGAAAAGGCATACCCAATGCACTACCCTATTTCTCATCCTGTGCCTCTATCAATATCTTTAATCTACATATACTTACCTCCTTTATGTATTTATATATTTTCAATGTAATTATGGATCTATATATTTATCACTTTCTTCTAATTTAGCATTTCCAATGCACTACCCTATTTCTCAGCCTATACTTCGCTCAATATATCTTCTAGCCCAACCTTCTGACTCATCTCAAAGTTCTTCTACTACTCCTTTCAATGCACTACCCTATCTCTCATCCTATACATCTATCAATGGATCCTCTACATCCACTCTCTTTTATCCCAAACCCCATACCACTACTATGATTGCCAAAATAACCCTTTCTAGACTCTCCTACTCTACCCCTCCTTGCATCATCTGACACCTCGTTTACTATACCGAGCCCCTAAAACAAACCTTTCTAAACTCTTTCCTCTGAGTCCTCTCCTCCAAAACTCCTTTTTACTCATCCAAAAGCCTATACCGAGCCCCTAAAACAAACCTTTCTAAACTCTTTCCTCTGAGTCCTCTCCTCCAAAACTCCTTTTTACTCATCCAAAAGCCTCCTCCTATTGCTGAAACCTAAAAAAAAAAAAAAAAAAAAATCTTTCACTCTTTTATCCCTCCACTCTCCTTTTAATTCGAAATTAACAGACTAACATGTTCACTTCTTAAATTCCATACTAAAACTATACTAATATACTACCCAAATAACTGAATAACATCCTTTATGGGTTCCGGAGTGGCATGCTACTCGCCAGAAAAGCGATTCAACACCCATCAGGGGTAACAAGTGCTATATGAATGCAAATCTTTCTTCCCCTTTTATCCCTCCGCTATCCTTCTCACTCCAAGTAACTGACTAACATCCACCACTGAAATTACTTCGTATTTCACCATATTAATTCACCACTAATCCTTTGTAGGCTTCCTGAATAGCGTGCGTCAACAAGCGCTATATAAATACTAACCTTTGTCCTCCCTCTATCCTTCTGCTATCATTCCAAATCCAAATAACTGACTAACCTATCCACCACTTAAAATGTACTTGCATGTTTCACTATAGTAATTCAACACTAATCCTCAATGGGTCCCGGAGTAGCGTGCTACTCGCCGAAAAAGCGCTTTGACATCTCGTATGGGGTAGTAAGCGCTATATAAATGCAATTACAATACAATACAATACATCTACAACAAAGCCAGCAGCACCATCGCACCCCACCTATGGAAAACCATCAACATTTCCTTTGAGACAGCAACCTTCCTGGAAAGCTGGAAAAAAACAAGGCGGACCCCAAGGACCTCAAGAACTTCCGACCCATCTCCCTGCTCCTGTTCCCGGCAAAGGTAATCGAAAAGGCCATCAACAAACAACTGACCAGCTTCCTCGAAGAGAACAACATCCTGGACCAATCCCAGTCAGGGTTCCGCAGGAACCACAGCACCGAAACTGCCTTCAATGCCGCCACCGACGACATCAGGAACATGCTTGACAATGGAGATACCGTGGCCCTCATCCTCCTGGACCGGTCAGCCTCTTTCGACACAGTCTGCCACCGCACACGAAGAGCACGCGTCCACGACGCCAGAATCCAAGAGAAGGCCCTGGACTGGACCACCTCCTTCCTCTCCGGGAGAACCCAGAGCGTCCGCCTACCACCCCCCCCTTCCGCTCCGAAGCCACCGAGATCATCGGCGGCGAACCCCACGGCTCATCTCTCAGCCCAACGTTGTTCAACGTCTACATGGCACCACTCGCCCACGTCGCCAGACAGCACGACCTAAACATCTCCCATGCCGACGACACCCAGCTGATCCTCTCGCTCACCAAGGACCCCCACACCGCCAAAACCAACCTCCACGAAGGAATGAAGGCCATCGCCGACTGGATGAGGAACAGCCCAATGAAGCTGAACTCCGACAAGACGGAGGTCCTCATCCTCGGCTCCCCCCCTCGGCCTGGGACAACTCCTAGTGGCCGACGGCACTAGGAGCACCCCCTGCACCCACCAACCACGCACGAAACCTAGGGCTCATCCTCGACTCCACACTCTCCATGACAAAGCCGCTCAACGCATCTCCTCCTCCTGCTTCAACACCCTCCGCATGCTTCACAGGATCTTCAAGTGGATCCCCACCGAAACTAGAAGGACGGTCACCCAGGCCCTTGTCAGCAGCAGACTGGACTACGGCAACGCACTCTACCCAGGAGCCCCGGCCAAACTCCTGAAACGACTCCCAATGCATCCAGAACGCCTCCGCACGCCTGATCCTCGACATCCCACACCGCAGCCACATCACACCCCACCTGAAAGACCTGCACTGGCTCCCCATCAACAAGAGGATAACCTTCAAGCTCCTCACCCACGCACACAAGGCACTCCACAACACCGGACCAGCGTACCTCAACAGACGACTCAGCCTCTACACCCCCGCCTGCCAGCTTCACTCTGCAGACCACGCCCTCGCCACCGCCCCCGCATCCGAAGAGTGACCGCCAGCGGCAGATCATTCTCCCACCTCGCCGCCAAGACGTGGAACACCCTCTCCATCCACCTACGGCAGACCGAAGACCTTCTAACCTTCAGGAGACTCCTCAAGACCTGGCTCTTCGAACAGTAGCAGCACCCCCCCCCAGCTCCTTGAGACCCTCACGGGTATGTAGTGCGCTTTACAAATGCTATGATTGATTGACTTTAGCATGTTTTATTTATTTTCTATAAGTATGCAATTCATACTACTACTTCATATTACATATTTACTTTAACATATATAACATGAAAGTATATATTCATTAATTTCTAATTTGGTTAATTTACAATTAATCTTACTTATAGTATTTCAAATCAAGTTTATTTAAAAATAGTAAACAACATTTAGAGTCATGTGGAGGGAGGGGTTAGTTGATTGGTTCAGAAAAGTGTTATGCACTGTTGATGTTAAATGTCATGACAGACGATCGGAACGGAAAATGGCATACCATTTGTGTATAGTGAGGATATAGAGAAGAACATGAATCAGTGAACTGTAACTGTTTACTGGAATTCGAGGACCATAGAGTAGAAGGGGGAGGGACAATTAATATTTGTACTGATGACGGAATGCTAAATGTGAAAAAAACAATAAAATTGTGTTTAAATAAAAAATAAAAAAAATAGAGTCATGTGGAGCTTAAGTAATAGATCTCACTCCTCAGATCTTCTGGCTTTGTTCGAAGACAGAGTGATTCTGGAACATGGTTAGAGGGCAAATTCAAAAAAGTCTGAACAGACCAAGACTCATTAAGAGCAGAACTTCATTGCAACTTTCAAATATTCACATCCAGCAAAGACTTAGTTCACCTGGGATCTTTGAGCTAGGTAAAGCCTTTGACACCTACCAGCCAAGGGATGATTTTGTACAACTGGGTGTAGTCCATATGCCCTGTTAGAACCTCAAAAAAAAAATTGACATTTTCACAGGCTCCATTCGTGAAGCGATCGAATAAAACCCAGATTTTAATGTACCTTGTTATCTTCTCCATTCAGCCTTTGGTAGGCATTTAAGAATCTGATGTGGGGCAAAGCCCACTCCCTAGCAAAGGGTAAAGAAAGATTCAGGGAGCGGGAGATCACGGAATTAGAAGCACAAATCCTTGGGCATGAACCTAAACTGACCCGAAGTTGTTCGGAAGAAACCTGGATAACCCTTGAAGAGCTATATACAGCCCTTAGATAAACGCTCTTAGATTCAAGCTGGGCATGCTTGGGTTGTGTTGGAAGTTTAGAAGTTACAAACAGGGCAATATGGCTGGGAAGGTTCTACATTGGCTAGCATAAACAGAGCAAGGGCTAAGGATAATTCTCTGGGTTTCTACATCTACGGGACACATCATTCACCAGTTCCAGTGAATTGCTGAAGTCTTCGCTGAACACCATGCTCATCTCTGCCGCAAGCGCACCCCTAACCCATTGCAAGTGCAGTCGATACCTGTAATAATTTATATTCACCTTATGGTATTTCGGAAGCAAATTGAGAACTGCTTCACAATCCACTAACAATAAAGGAAATACAGGCAGCGATAAAGGCTCCACCCTCCGGTAAGACCCCGGGTATAATGAATTTCCTGTGGAATTTTTCAAGATGTTTTCCTCACTCGAGACACCCCACTTTCTTAACCTTTAGATCAGTGGGCAATACAAGCCAAATTGTTGTGCAATAATCTTAAATTAAAATCTTGACCAAATGGTTGGGGGTCCGACTGTCCCTTGTTGTGCACTCATTGGTCCAAGACCAAAAAGGCTTTATGCCTAAGAAGGGCGCAAGACATTACCTGCGTAGGCTTCACGTGGCACTTGCGCACCTGGAAGAACTATCGGGCCTGGGCCCTCCTCCTGATAGATTATGAAAGAGCCTTTGGCCATATATGCTGGCCCTTTCTGTTTTATGTTCCTAGTCAGATGAATGTTGGCCTGAGATTTACAGCTCTAGCAGCCGCCCTTTACAATGCACCAAAAGCAGGGGTTAAAGTTAATGGCAAGCACTCTTCCTCATTCAGCGCAGCATATGACAGGCCTACCCTCTATTTCTAATATTATTTGCGCTAGTGAGAGAGCCTTTGGCCTAGTGACTTAGACGAGAGGCACAGATACAGGGTTTTCATTGGCCAGGGGATACAGAAGACAGAGTGGAATTATATGCTGATTACGTCTCTTTATCTGCAACAGCCGCAGGACACTGCCACACCGGTCGCACATACGCCTGGTCTATAGAAATGCATCCAGACTTGCTGTAAATCCTTGAAAATGGATTTTACTGGTTTATTTTTCCAAAGACCCCTGGATGTTCAGTGCAAGACGGTAATGACATCTTCCAATACCTGGGCATACATGTCTCACGGGCAGCCGCATGGTCTGGAATAAAAATGTACTCCCTATTCTTTATCATACATGCAGATACCTGGCATGTTGGGAATCCCTGCCACTCAATTTGACAGTGAGAAGGGCATTGTACAAAATGATGGTTCTCCTGCGTCCAATACATCTTACAAAAGCAACCATTTGTTGTCCTGCCTGCATTCTTCCAGGATCTCTAGTTCTTAGTTGCCTGCTTTATCTGGGCTGGAAAAATACCTAGGTACTCCTTTTCTGAGTGCAACCTGCCAACACTTATGAGGCGTCTGGGATTCCCGCACCTCCGCCTTTACTACTGAGCTGACCGGATGGAACCTATGGGGGACTAGCTGTTTGGAGACCGAGAGGACTCAGTGGGGTATCTGGAGTCGACTACCCTAGAAAGACCCAGCATAATAGACCTATGTGGCTTCCTCAGACACTTACTTCCCATCCTTAGCTGGCACACAGCACTCCATGTAAAACAGTTTGTGAGGCTTACCACACCAAAGCACCTATGGGCAGGAAAATGCTTGAAACAAGTCTCAAGACTTTCACCAGTGGGAATTTATGGGCATCTCCCATCCGGGCAATATATGGGAACACAACCATACCCATACCTTTCACCAACTTATCCCAAAACTGCCTTACTAGGGATGATTGATGGCTGGTTGGAGACAGGGGCTCAACATACCATGGGCTTTCTAACAGCCAAGCCGCACTTTGCCAGATTTGGTGGCAGGCAAAGCCATTATCTCTGCAGGAATAGGTGAGGGGGGTGAACGTTTTCAAAGGCCGAAAGGCAGGTCTACAAATGGGGGGCTGCAAACGTAAATTCAAAAATGTATGGGGTCCATGGCTTTCACAACAAGAGGGTACCAAACAAGGACCATAACCACATTAATTCACCTTCATTTATTGACCTAACTTTCCAATATTTCATTCCCTGTATGCTTGGACATTTGCACAGTCTGCTGAGCTTGGTGTCATTGCCCATGGTTAATGTTCTGTATTATATAAACATTATGCTCAAAACAAATAAAAATAGTTCTAAAAAAGAAAGTGCTATGCTCCTATGCCTAGTGAGACTACTCTTGAAGAGTTTAGTAGCCGAGAAACCTGTGAAGAGGACTGCAGGGAGGAGCCCTATAGAGGACCTCTTGCACTTAGGCATTTAAGGCAAGGAATGACTATGGCACATAGACAGTGATACACCTAGAGCTATGAGAAGAGGTCTGGGTCATCTGGCCACGAGATCGGTAAGATGTATACAAAGACAGCCCAGTTATCACTGACCACAAAGAATTATCACCCAAGAGAAACTCTGCGAACTTTGGGTCTCCATCCGAGGAACCATATGGAACTATATCACAGATCAGGTAACAGTAAAACCTCAATGGTCTCTACAGCCGCTTTGCGGCTCTTAATGACAGATCAACCACTTCATTGTAAGCTCGCAATAAAGCACTTTGGCATGTCCAGTCATGTTGGTCTTCAGCTTCCAGAAAGCACTGCTGGACCAAGCTCTATATTTACCCACATAGAATCACACTACCTTGTATCTCTTCACCAGAGACTGAATCTACCCTTATTCATCATATTACCAAGGACTCTCACTAAGACCTCAGAGATTGTGAAACACCATTCAACTAGCACCTACCGAAAAGCTCAATACTCCAACCCACAAACTCCATATAAAGCTAAACTCTATAATAGGTAAAAACAACACCTTTATACCAACTATTTTCACTTGTGATCTACTAAACTGACACCACCAGCTGCACCGTATGTCAGGATTTACATTATTTTTCACCAGTGCATATATTTACCATAGGTTTTAATTGTGTCCAATAGACACAAACCGGGAGCTTCATTAATTTAATACAAAATAGTTTCTTTGATTTATCATTTAGAGCGCACTGACCACCAACATAGTTGATCATATGGTGTAGCTGCAAGTGTTTAAAAATCAAAGAGGGAAATAAATTAGGCACAACGAGTCAAGCACATAAAGCCGTAGCGATGTGAATCTATCAGTCACACATAGGGAAAGCGAACCCCAGTTGGCTGAGCACCAGCCAGATGAGTCAGGACACCCTCTGAAAAAAGGGAGGACTATTTTTCAAGCTTTGCTGCATTTTTTCATTCCCTCCAAATACTTTCATTTAAATGACTGTGAAAAAGTGCAGCCGTGCTTACTGATTTTTAGGTCTCGCCTACGCAGCACTGCATAGGAGGGCCTTTAGCCGTCACTCTGCTAATTTTTAAGCACACACTCGAGCTTGTGGAGGCATCCACCTTAGGGGAGCGAGCAGCGGCACCCATGCTAATTGGCTGTTGCTCGCTCCCGCAAGGCAGATGCCGCCACAAGCACAAGTGTGCTTCAAAACAGTCATTAAGCAGAGCCAATTGTAAAAGTAACAGTCCCAATTGTTGTGCCACGCACCTCTTTCTCGTGCCACTAACGTTTAAAGACATCCAGGTTTGCTAAATAGGACCAGATTAATACTTTCAGTGTCCGTCTTACTGTCCCTTTTGACACGCTGTAAGGTTTCCGCCTGCCTTAGGTTTCACAAGCCGACACTTAAAATCTGACATATTTCAGATTACTGTTACACGCGCAACATACCCCCTTGGTAACTTTCGGTGATAGTCGCAGTGAAGTTGTACGGTTCAGGGTAGAAGTAATGACAGCCGCAGGTCGTTTCGTTTGGTTGCTACATAATAAACCTAGATAGACCAGGCATGTCTACAGTACTGGGGCGGAGCAAACAGCAAAGCTGCCTGGCATGGCCTGCTAAGGGCAGCATTATCGAACTGACGGGACCAAGACATATTGTCTAGCTCCCATTGGATATAATGATTTTTCTCTCCTAGGAGAACTAGTATTATGCTTTTCTGCCATTTTAATTCTCTTCTTGTCAACTGTGCGCCCATAAATAGGAGAACACAGTTATATCCGTAATGTGATACCTCTCGTTACCAAGCCCCCATCGCCCCCTCGTTATTTCTCTTCCAGACCCTTTTTTCTCCGACCCTCATATCCCGTCCTTTAGGGCAAGGGAAAATAAGATGACACTTAATCGTTGAATAGTTAGTCCACATTTTCTCTCCTCTCAAGTCCACGAGTCACCAAATCTGCTTTGGCTTAATTTATAGCCAGCATAAGACATCCTGTGGAAAATGTCTAAAGAGGTTTCTGCTCAGGTAAGAATCGATCAGGACGCTGTCCTTATACGTTGGCATGTTTTCTGAAACAATAAAGAATATAGCCTCACACGATTGGCTTGTTTACGGACAAACTAAAGGTCATCTCTGATATTTTAGAAAGCATTATATGAGGAGGGACTAGTTTTCCACATGAATTTGGGGCGAGTAATTGCAAGGAGCTGCATACACTTACCAAGTGGCTGTGGGTCATATAGGACTTTTGAGGCTTTTTAACCAAAAACAGCTTTATCTTGGGATTTGTAGTTTTATTTTTTATCATTCTGAGTATTGTCTTATAAGTCCCAACATGGCACCTACTGTTGGTTAAAAGTAAGGCGCGACAGAAGGTGTCCCATATGGCATGATGCCTCATGGCAGATATGCACATTGTCCTGTGGTATTTAAAATATAAAAATACTTGTTATGCAGGTTTTGTTAAGGCATTGCTTATAAATGCTAAGAAATAATAATCACTATTATGCAATAGTATCTTACCCCAGCTAGACTCTATGCAATGTTTGGCTCTCAAGAGTCATTCTGGAGGGGGGTGTGGTGAAAGGGGCACTATGACCAGTGCGGAGGCATTGTGACCAGGCCCAGATTTACTGGTGAGAGATACTGGTCGAAATGTAATTGATATCTGCCACCCCTTGGTATTGTTAGTGGGAGATACGAGGGAGGGGACGAAATGTATGTTAATTACAGACACGTGTAAACTCCTCACACAATATCCAAGGTGCAACAACATCAAGTGTTGCATGGCTAAACATGTATAAGTACCCAAAGGCGAGACCTATTGGCTATGCCAATGCTTGTTCTCCAATGCGCTTGTAGATACTAAAGGTACTTTAAGAGGCTCTGATGTTTCTGTTGCTAATGCGTGGTTGAAGTCGTTAGTAGGCCTGGGGGAAATTCAAATTATGCTGGTGTAATTAGAATAATTTTGGGAACTTCACATCACACATGTAAATTCCTAGAATTACACCAATAACCAACTACGCATGATTATACACTGTTCACAGTAGAAAGTTTGAGTGAATGATGCAATTTGCAATGAAAATTTTAAGTGAAAGCACAGGAACAACAGAACACGAGTCTCTAATGTTCGCTGCGCTCTTGCTTATAAGCATCCTCGTGCCAAAAATTGAAGGGGATGCATTTCACACCAAAATATAGCGGGACATGACAGATTGGCGTGTGGCATAATTACGCATAATTTTGCGTAATCATGAATAGATAGGCTAGAAGCAAATCCTGCAAATTTTGCACACCCCTAGACAGAAGTTAAAACTCAGCTAAAGCATGGTATCCCAACCAGGCAGCTGTTGAGAACCATATCTCAAATTTGAATGTAGCAGCTGAATGGTAGTACTTTAAATATTGGCGAAGCCAATAGCTCAGAATTTTGCATCTCCGATCTAATGCCTCTGTCAATGTTGAATGAGTCAATTTAGTCACTTTAAATAAAGAAGCGTGTGTGCTTTCCCATGACATACTTATACATTTTTTTTTATTAAAGTCAGATGCTAAAACATAAGTTCCTCCTTCCGCCTACCAAACAAGGATATCCTGTACCGTTAATTCTTTATACTATTCACATGTGATGCTTTCTTCTTCTCAATACACCCAAGAACCTCGGGCTACATCAGGATAATTAAATCGAGCTACCCTCTGGGTTGGAGTGTCCCGTGAAGAGTCTGGCAGTCTGGAAATCCAGCAGCTTCCTGCATAGAATTGTGGTACAAAAGCCACATTTACATACGTTGATCTATGTACAATTGAGGCAAGATGACTTACACAGTCACTGCTAGTAGGTCACAAGTTGGAACCCCAGCAAGATCAACGCAGTCTTCCATCCTTCTGAGGCTGGTCAACTGTGTACTATGACACAGGGTTGTCGATACACTTGCCATTTACACCTTTTCGAGAGGGCAAATTGTGGGCAAAACTGTGATATTATGTGTTACACAGAAATCAAAGTGCTATTATTACAAAATAACACAAACGAATCCTTCTGAAGAAAGTGGCCCGTGTTCTTTTGGGTAGATTTCTAAGACAAGGTTCAAGAGTAATAATAACAAATCGCTGTTGATGTGAAGGAGAGGTTATTGGCTGATGCGTCTATTTCTGCCCACCACAAAGACAGTCTACATTTTACCACCATCCCTGTGACTGTTCCACGCGCAAGAAGAAGCTGGGCCACAAATCAACATTAGTCTGCACAGATGTGGCAGTTTCACAAACACAAGGTTATACATCATTTACATGCAAGCAAATCAGCAAAATAGTTGGTTTGCTTTTCAAAACAATCAATTATTTGCGTACTCTGCACATTTGCACAGATTAGTTCAGTCTTACTCAGCTGTAGCGGCTCCTGAGATCTCCGTGTCTGCACACAGTTATTTCAGGGTGGAGGTTTCCAAATCTACAGGCCAACCTTAGGTTTCACAAGCGGCTAAAGACAGGATTACAGCACGGAATACAAATGTGACCCGTGCCTTCAATACGAACAGATGAGTTACAAAGCCGCAATCCTACACCAATTAGAAAAGCATTACACCTTCAACAAATCTCACGTGTACTGTCACCTTGGACTCCTGGATTTTTACACTTTAAATTCTGAATGCCAGTATTTGAATGGGAAAAGAAAACTTAAACACACAACAAACCAGTAGAGCAAATAATTAGAATGATATACATGTGGAAAACCAGTGGACTAGACCACGATATAGTGGAGTTCCTGCTTGTGGGCAATAACAGCTGTTCTTTTCCCTCCCTTCAGTTATAGGCCGGAGCCACTGGTGAGAGTATATAACAAGGGAGGTAGTGAACTGCTGTAGCAATAAAACTATCAGCAACACACTCCCCAAACAAAAATAACGATTTTTAAGGTTTCCTATTTGTCTTTGGTTGAATGAGAATCAATCTCTTCAATAGCAAGGAAAGGAACCCTGACCTAACGGCTGTTTGTGTAGAGCAGTGGTCCTCGGCGTGTACCTTGGAAGTGCTCACAGCACCCTACATACTGCTCAATATATGGTCCACACGCTGTGCTTGTGACCGAACGGCTGTTTGTGTAGAGCAGTGGTACCCGGCGTGTACCTTGGGAGTGCTCACAGCACCCTACATACTGCTCAATATATGGTCCACACGCTGTGCTTGTGACCTAACGGCTGTTTGTGTAGAGCAGTGGTCTCCGGCATGTACCTTGGGAGTGCTCACAGCACCCTACATACTGCTCAATATATGGTCCACACGCTGTGCTTGTGACCTAACGGCTGTTTGTGTAGAGCAGTGGTCTCCGGCATGTACCTTGGGAGTGCTCACAGCACCCTACATACTGCTCAATATATGGTCCACACGCTGTGCTTGTGACCTAACGGCTGTTTGTGTAGAGCAGTGGTCTCCGGCATGTACCTTGGGAGTGCTCACAGCACCCTACATACTGCTCAATATATGGTCCACACGCTGTGCTTGTGGCCTAACGGCTGTTTGTGTAGAGCAGTGGTCTCCGGCATGTACCTTGGGAGTTCTCACAGCACCTTATATACTGCTCAATATACGGTCCACACGCTGTGCTTGTGACCTAACGGCTGTTTGTGTAGAGCAGTGGTCCCCGGCGTGTACCTTGGGAGTGCTCACAGCACCCTACATACTGCTCAATACATGGTCCACACCTCTGTTTATGCAAATGTAACACTGGGTCGTAACTTCTTTCCTTTGAGGGAGCGAATAAGGAGGTCTTCCTCTGTACTACTACTCTCCTAACAAACACTTATTCCACATGGATTGGCCGGCACAGCAACACGGCCCAAAAATCTTGGCTGGATCCTCTTAAAAGACATGTTGCCCTATCTGCAGGGAACTGCAAGCTTCCTGAATAAGGCACCACTGGAGTCATGATCAGAAGGCATTAGGCGCCCACTGACAAGAATCCACTAGATTGGGTTCGGTGATCCCTACAGTGGTGGGGAGCAACCAGTGTTGTTTAAATACCCCTCACACACCAAAAGGCCCCTTGGTGTCATTTATTTATTTATTTATTTAATGACATTTATAAAGCGCGTACAATTACCCGTGGGCGTCATGCTTCATCATCGGGGTCTTCGCAAACCTCTACGGAATGCGGCGTGCTACAACTCACGACTACGTAGGAGCACTGAAGGTGAACTATGTGTTGGTGTGTGTGGAGTGGTAGAATGTGAGCGGTGAGGTGAAAGTGATAATTAAAAAATACCTGGCTCGTAGGCAAACAAAAAACTTTTATTGAGTCCTCGGCTGGTATCATTAAAAAATACCACGCATTTGGCTCATGAGGCCACTTAACCCATTACTATAAGTAAGCAATATACATCTGTTGATAACTGTATGATATTAATTCCGTTTTTTCATCTTATGGAACCTGATGGAGATCTTCAGAGACAATTAATGTGTGTCCTAGTCTATATGTTTGTTCGTGTTTTTTCTATTTTCTTTTCCAGGGTTCCTGGACCTTATTTTTGGTTCTTTGTTACCCTTCTGTGTATTTACACAGTTTTTCATGAACATGTATTTTACATCATTGGTTTATTTAACCTTTTGTTCATTCACAGGTTCAGTATATCGCCAATTGGGCGCAACGGACTTTGCCTTTTAAAAAACAGATAGGTACATTTCACCTTAAATTATTTTTGTAGAGCACACTTTGACATCTACATATACATGTGAGTAAGGTGAGGATAACTAGTGCACATCCTTGTCCTGAAGGAGTCTTCTACTCCGAAACATGTTGACGCACTTTTGAGGTTGCCTTACCCTAATCAGTAGAGAACAACCTCGCTTGCACTTTTTAATGATACCAGCCGAGGACTCAATAAAAGTTTTTTGTTTGCTTACGAGCCAGGTATTTTTTAATTATCACTTTCACCTCACCACTCACATTCTACCACTCCACACACACCAACACATAGTTCACCTTCAGTGCTCCTACGTAGTCGTGAGTCGTAGCACGCCGCATTCCGTAGAGGTTTGCGAAGACCTCGATGATGAAGCATGACACCAAGGGGCCTTTTGGTGTGTGAGGGGTATTTAAACAACACTGGTTGCTCCCCACCACTGTGGGATCACCGAACCCAATCTAGTGGATTCTTTTTGTTTATTCGTATTGCCAGGGGAGACAGAATCCACTTGTAGGAAGGTGGCTACCTGACTATGGTTACCCCAGATTTTTTTGCCTTGCGTTTAGCTGTTTTTTGACTTAGTTGACCTGGTTCCCTGCTAATCAGGGCCCCAGGCTATCTGCTCTCTCTGTAAAATGGATTCCATGTACCCTAGGTACATACCACAATTGGAAATGGACTCCTTGTCAGCCCCTGTACCATGCACTATAGGTGCCCAGGGCATAGGTGCCACCAAGGCCTACCAGGGACTGCAGCATATCTTTTGCCACCCCTGGCTGGTTCTTAAATTGACACAACTGGCTGATCACTCAGCTGGGGTAAGGTGGTGTAATCACCCCTTGCTTAGATATAGAATACCTATATCTAAACCTATATCTGGACACATATAAACCTGTGAGCTACTCCTATGGAAGGCCTCATCAATCCTGGAGGCAGAGTGCGTGGTTTAATGTGAGATGGAGCTCTAGCATGAGCTGAGCCTGTCTGCAGCCGTCGGGAACAAATCCCTAAGCTGTTTCAGGATAATGCCATACCATATACTCTTAAGTGCATTATAATCCTCGCGGTTATATAGCAACTTTGGTTTGGCTTTATCAAAACATGTCGTGTAAGGTGTCATACGATTTGGAATACTACCCCCTCGCCAGTTCTGGGGACGGGGATAGCATTCCACCCCTCTAGAGGGGTAAGACATGTTACTTTACTTAAATGCGGTTAATTTCTAAAAGGGCCTCAGATCCACAAAATGGAGGCTTCTGCCCCCCTGAAGCTGACCGAAACTCAGCCCAAGGGGCCTGGACAAAGGGTTTCCTGTCGCAGGGAGGTGTTACACCCCCCCAGACAGAAGATAGTGGATTGTAGCAGGGAGGTTTGAAAGAAACCAGACACTGCATGGGGAGCACAAGGCTGCCCCTTGCATAATCCGGCCAAACCGGTTCTGGGGCACTCCAGCCCTCGTGCCAGCGCGGCCTGCATCAAAGGAAGGGGGTGTATCCACCCACTTCCTGGGTCCCACCCATAGGAGGGGACCTAGCAGGTAATCCAGCCCCCCAGATTCGAATAAGAGTGGGAGCAGTGCCAATGCACTTCAGATTATCCTGATGAAACATAAGAAACGAAACTCTGGACCCTTCGACATCCTACTCAACGTAGAAGACTGAAGAATGTCCCTTGTGGTCAAGGAGTGACCACCCTGTGCAAACAGGCACCATCCAGCACCTCGACGTCTGCTTTGTTGCAGTTCCCGCCGGAACTCGAGCGACAGAGATCGACGAGATCAAGCTTGCCTGCCTTCTAACAGCCCGATCCACAGTCCCTGCAGAGCTGAGACCCGTGGAGGCGACCGGAAGCGTGGGGCACGCCATCTTGGAAAAACCACGAGACGCTGACCGTGCAGCCCACGAGTGGCCCTCGAAGCTGTACACCGGGGTTTGAGAAGCCCCAACCCTGAGCCACTCTTGCACCGAAGTTCAGCCCTCCACACTCGACGAGTGCTGCGTGGGGCCCTTCTGCTTCTTTTGGCTCAACGCGTTGGCCCGGTCCCTTGCCAGCCGGCTTGTGGCCCCTGTGCCGACGAAACTTGAAAAACGACTTGCGATTCTGGTTGCTCCAGACTTGCACCAGCTCCTCTGAAAAGGAGCCCCCACTCTGACCCTCCTGGTCCGAGTGAGAAGCAATCTTCCGGTTCCGCGTGGATTGCTTTTGCCAAGTGTTGTTTGCTCCAATCTTGAAGCCGACAGCGCCGACGGCGAGAGCCTGCGTGGGACAGATCGTGACCTGCTCCTGGACTTCGTAGATGCCCCAGAGCCCACGTGACAGCAGAGAGAAGCTCCTCGACAACCACCTGATTGCGCCAGACATTGCCTGGTTCCGTCCTGGTTCCACCCTGGTCACTGCTGAGTGACCCAGACTCTGTCCCCTCTGCTTTCAGGTACTTTTCGACTTCGATCCACTCTTGGATCCCACCGGACACTTCTCCTTCACAGCGCCTACAGCCTCTTCAGCTTCAAGCACCAAGAATCAGCGTGACGAAACCCGACACTACTTCAACCCTGTGCACCCGCTTCCTGTGGGTGAGGTAACATTGCAACGCCGGTGTTCCCACACTGGTACACATCTCTAGGGTCTGTGTCTTAAGTTTTGTCCCTCTAGGTTCAGCGGAAGTGTCCTTAAACTCTATTTGTGTAACTTTTACGCACCATTGACTAACATTGGTGCATGCGTGCGCTTTCAGCGCTGCACCCGAATCCCGCGGGCTTTTCCCGACTTCAGCATTGCTTGTCCCGACTGCTCCCAGCGATTCCCTAGGCCCTAGGCCTAACCACTGCTCGATTGGTATCTCTTATACCACCTGTTTAGTATATGGTCTGAGTGGCCCCTCGCCCTCATCCATAAATTGTGCAACTTTGTATGTTATACTGTGCTTTTGATTTAACGCTTGTGCCCCTTTATTCATAAAGAGTACTGGGGATTATTGTGAGTAATAAATACATATATTTTTATAATATATACTTGTGTGGTGTCCTTTCATTTGATAATACAGGACTGTGATTGGTAAAACAGCTCGCTTAACACGACCTCTTGAGTTAAGCCTTTAAGGCTGCTTAGTCTATGCTACCCTTAACCCCTTCCACGCTGATGACGAGCTGGGCTCGTCATGGCGTATCCTCCTCGCACGCTGATGACGAGCCCAGCTCGTCACGTAAAGTGCGCTTTGAAAAATCTCAGCGTACGAGCGGAATTCCGCCCGCACGCATGCGGTTAAGATAGCTTGTCTATAAGGTTGACTTACAACCAGACAGAATAAGGGGCTATTTGGACTGATACAAGGTGGTTCCAGAATTGGAGACATCATATATCAGGCCAACTTCTCACACCACTTCTTCCTCTCCCTCCCCCCTTTGTTTATTACTTGCCCACTGACAAGAGACAGACTACTTCTCTGTCCACAATGCCCAGTTCTGCCAGTGCTGTTCTGAAAGCAAAGAGAAGGCAAGTGCAATACATGGTCAGTACTAGACTCCACACATACCACTAAGAGGTGGACACTGTTCAAGTCCTTTTGTACAGTGAGACAGGTCAGTCTATCCAGAAACACTGTGCTAAATGGAGCTTTTCGAGCTTGAGAAGTGTACGTACAAGGTGCTTTTCTTATAACAGGAGCCTGCTGGAGTATTTTGGAAATCTGTAAAAGTCGTACAAATGAGGAACCTTGATGAGTAGAATATCTTTCTAATTATTAATCGCGAACTGGGTTAACTGAGCATTATAGAACCGGTAAAGACTCAATTACAATTGTAGAGGTTTTTAAAATTAAATTAATCAGAATTATGGCAACATTAAAAGCCATGGTATTGGCATTTTCGAAAAACAACGATGTGTGCTAGGTGAGGGCTGCAGACAAATGAAACACTTATTGGCAAAACCAATCGATCTCGCAGATGGTAGGGCTATTGGCTTTGTCAATGTATTTTAGCCATGTTGTACAACAGTGCCGCTGCTGCACAGCATGGCTGAAAGCTATGGAAAAAAAGCACTATGACGTGGCCAGTGGTGACCACGAAGGAAAGTGTTCAGTTTTCTTAGTATTAGATTACTCTGTGCCTTCCCAAAGAAAGAAAAAAGTTGAATATTTTCCGTTCAAGCTGAAATTGGCCGTGCTGGCCCTGCATGAACGGAGCAAAAGACCATCTTTGCAGCTAGGGTGACTTTTGGGTGTCTTATTACTGGCAGGATGAGAGGGTGCAGGCATTTAAAGGGGTGGGGTGGGCACAGACGGGACAAGCAACAATGGTGGAGGGGCAGCCAGAACAGGCAACAATGCAGGGCAAGGCTGTTTGCAATGCTTAATTTGAAAAAGAATGAGAGCTCAAAGCCCTACTCAAAAACTTGCGCCCGGCTCTATTGAATGTCGGCGCATCAAATATCAGGGCTGTGTGATCTCGATTCCATCTCATGCCTCTTTAATCCACTATCAGACACTCCCTGTACATTTATCTCACTTGAGCAAGTTCCTTTGTTCCTGGTCCTTCTCTTCCTCCTACTTTCCCCTGTGTGTGGGTTTTTCCCTTTCTTGCTCTCAGTAAATGCGTGTTGAGGAAAAATAAGTGAGGTCACCAAAAATGTGTGCTTGTGGGTCGTACCTGCAACCACAAGCTCAAGTCAAGCACTAGTGGCAGGCAGGGCAAGCTACATACGGGAGGAGGGAGGGAGGAAGTTATGTTAAAGGAAACAAGCATTGGAAATGCAATAGGTCTCGCAGTAGGAAAGTTTGAGCTATTGGTCTTATAAATGAAATTTTTTTTATTTTGTGTTGTTTTTTAAAATAGCTAAATTAATAGCTTTATCATTTACAATGCCAATGGTTATAACTTTCGCAAATGTGACACCTATAGCATTTGTAATGCTACAGGTTTTGTATTTACGTGACTTAGATGTATTGATATTACAAATAACAATGGCTTTTAATTTTTTACATAATTAATACTTAAATAATGTATTTAATTTGTAATGTCAATAGCTTAAACTTTTGTAAATAACTTTTGTGAAGATTATGTTCAGTGTTTTTTATTGTGACGAAAATCCAAGAACAGAAGTGAAATATTAACACCTTTTTGTGATTTGTAATACAGCTTGAAAGCTTGAAAACAGCTTGAAACATTGAAAGAACATATTTGAACCAGTGATGCTGTGGTAGTGCGGAGTGATGCGGTGGTTGCGCTGAGTGATGCGGTGGTTGCGCTGAGTGATGCGGTGGTTGCGCTGAGTGATGCGGTGGTTGCGCTGAGTGATGCGGTGGTTGCGCTGAGTGATGCGGTGGTTGCGCTGAGTGATGCGGTGGTTGCGCTGAGTGATGCGGTGGTTGCGCTGAGTGATGCGGTGGTTGCGCTGAGTGATGCGGTGGTTGCGCTGAGTGATGCGGTGGTTGCGCTGAGTGATGCGGTGGTTGCGCTGAGTGATGCGGTGGTTGCGCTGAGTGATGCGGTGGTTGCGCTGAGTGATGCGGTGGTTGCGCTGAGTGATGCGGTGGTTGCGCTGAGTGATGCGGTGGTTGCGCTGAGTGATGCGGTGGTTGCGCTGAGTGATGCGGTGGTTGCGCTGAGTGATGCGGTGGTTGCGCTGAGTGATGCGGTGGTTGCGCTGAGTGATGCGGTGGTTGCGCTGAGTGATGCGGTGGTTGCGCTGAGTGATGCGGTGGTTGCGCTGAGTGATGCGGTGGTTGCGCTGAGTGATGCGGTGGTTGCGCTGAGTGATGCGGTGGTTGCGCTGAGTGATGCGGTGGTTGCGCTGAGTGATGCGGTGGTTGCGCTGAGTGATGCGGTGGTTGCGCTGAGTGATGCGGTGGTTGCGCTGAGTGATGCGGTGGTTGCGCTGAGTGATGCGGTGGTTGCGCTGAGTGATGCGGTGGTTGCGCTGAGTGATGCGGTGGTTGCGCTGAGTGATGCGGTGGTTGCGCTGAGTGATGCGGTGGTTGCGCTGAGTGATGCGGTGGTTGCGCTGAGTGATGCGGTGGTTGCGCTGAGTGATGCTGTGGTTGCGCTGAGTGATGCTGTGGTTGCGCTGAGTGATGCTGTGGTTGCGCCGAGTGATGCTGTGGTTGCGCTGAGACACAAACACTGAAACAGGGAGACATTGAGAAAGAGAGGGAGAAAATAACACAAAGGGAACACAGAGAGAGAGAGAGACACTGACAGAGCGAAGGAGACAGACACTGAGGGTGACATTGACATTGAGACAGAGAGACGCTGATACACAGAGAAGGAGACACCAACATTGAGACAGGGAGACACGGACACTGAGGCAGGGAAAAACGGCTAAGAGAGGGAGACACCAACATGGAGATCGGGAGAAAACATTGAGACGGAGAAAACAACGCTGAGACAGGGAAAAATTGAGATAAGGAGAAACCCAGAGCCAATCCGTGACTGGCATTACACGGGTGAGAGCCCGGGCTGAAAAAAAAAAACTAGAGATATTTAGAAAGAGGCATTTTGTTTCTGGTCCAAAATGTGTGGTAAACATTTTGTGGTTTAATATTTAGAGACACGGCGAGCTTTGTCTGCTTGCCATTCTCAGCAGAGTTGTGGGGGATGCAGCAGCCTCCGGTGGAATGCTGCTGAGTACAGAAAAGAAAGAGCAATGAAAGGAGCGAGAGAGAGACAGGAAAGAGAAAAGAGCTAAAGGAAAGACAATAGGAAGAGAGCGAGTGGAAAGACGAAGGGGTTCAGAATGACAGCAGAATTAAGGGGAAAAGAAAGGAGAAATGATCTTGAAGAAGAAGGACGAAGAGAAAGGTCACAGGAGAACAGAAAAATGAGAGAGGGAAAGAAGAGCTTAGATATTCATAAGCAGAGGGAAAGGATGGGAGAAGAAGCGACAACTCAGAAGGGAAGGAAAGGGGAGAAAAGGAATGAACTACGAGGGAAGGAAAGATGATGACGAGAGGTGAAGAAAGAAGAAAGGGAAAAGTTGCCTGAAGGGGAAAAAGAATAGGAACATGAAAGGAAGTACATGAAACAAGCATTTGAATGCAATCGCGGCACCGAGCTGTAACTTGAGATGTTTACAGCTAAAGCACGAGTGCCGGGCCCGCGATTACATAGCAAACGGGAGGTGACACCGAGGGAGGGTGGCGGAGGTGGGTGAGTCCTGATGGGGCGGGGGAGCGGACCCTTTGAAGCCGAGGCTCAGACAACAAATGGTGTGGCACACAGATTCAAGGAGACACCAACAGAGAGGGGGGGGGGAGGAGAGAGCACTAATGCTGGGACAGTGTGTTTGACCGACTTATATAGCTGCAAGAAGAATGCGTGGGCCATTCCATGCAACTTTTAATGGGTGAAAAGCTGCGTTTTCACCTCACCACACACAATCAAATATATCTAAACATGCTACAATCCCGTAAATGCACTACGAGAAAGTGCAGCAAATGCAGAGTGAGGTGAGGACCTCCTTGTTGTAACTCTCAATTAAAACGAGCATCTGAGCTCTTCTAGGCTCTCCGCGTTCTGGAATATTTCGCATTTAGACACAAAAGTGAGGGCTCAAGGCTCGATGTTGGGAAGAAGCATTAAGAATGGCTTCGCTGTAAGGAGTACTTCTGTTTCATAATCATCTGCAGTGCATTAGGGCAAGAGTGATGAAGGCACACTTAAATATGTTTCCGCCGCCCAACGTAATCCCTCGCATGTGCAAAGTCAATTGTGTATTTCAAAAGAGGAGCAGCCCATGGAAGGCGCTACAGTGCCTCGATGCGAAGAGTTGTATGAAGCACTACGAAGCGCTATGTAACTGAAGATGATCAAATAAGGCAATCTGATCAAGCTATTCGCCCTCCGAACGCGCTTCAGCGCCTCGCCAGTAATAGGAAGCGCCATATGAATCACTATGAAGCGCTATGTAATGGAGCATGATAAAATAAGACAATCTGATAGCGCTATTCATTTTGATAAAGCATGAGCTAACCAAGTTCCGAAGAAACGTATTAAACACAAATAAATTGTGATGGGTTAATCGAGGCTGGCAAAAATCTTCTGGGTGTCATCTAGAAACCGGACTTTCAAATTCAGCATCATCCTGGGAGTGTGTGTCGGAGATGAGAGCGAGGAGAAAGTGAGGCGGCGGGGAGAGGAAAACAAGAGTACATGCGACTGCAGAGACAGGCGGGGAGAGGAAAACAAGATAGAAACCGGACTTTCAAATTCAGCATCATCCTGGGAGTGTGTGCCGGAGATGAGAGCGAGGAGAAAGTGAGGCGGCGGGGAGAGGAAAACAAGAGTACATGCGACTGCAGAGACAGGCAAATAATAAGTGGAGATAGGCAAGACAGGCATGGACGCGGCCATCAGCAGACGAGCCCTAAAAAATAAAACGAAAAACGAAACGCAGCCTGCCGGCCGTGAAAGTACGGCCGGCCGGCCGGCCGGCCGTGAATAATTAGGGGAGGAGCAGCCAGGAGAGAGCAGGAGTGGAGGCGCCAAGCTGGGGAACAGATGGCTGGCGATTTGATGATGTGCACGCGCATTTTAGGTCAATGCGCTTGCGCATAGACCTAAAAGCGCACGGGCACAGCATCAAATCGCCAGTCTAGTTAAAGTCTGTTTAAGCACCTATAGTCTCGCTCCGCTCAATGCGCATGCGCATTGAGAGGCGAGACCTAAAAAACGAGTATCTCGAAAAACAATGAGGAGTTGAAGGAAACAGGGCAAGGGTAGGAATACGTGGGCCATGCTCTAGGGAAGGGACAACACCACGAACAGGAAGTAAAGCTGGCACACTCTGACCAAAGACAAGTAAGGAAATTAGAGTAGCAATGAACCAAACCGAAGGTAAGCAGTGGGCAGGGTCGTTGCCACCTGTAAGTAAACAAAATGCCTCACAAGCCACAGCGCTCTCTTAAGCGAGTCCTAAAGTATAGGGTGTGGGGGTTGGGGCCTTCCAAACATACTGAAGGACATAAAACAACCAACGGAGCGCCCAAAACGTTTAGTGGGCGATAGGGTCATGGAAGGAGAGGGTTTGAGGAAGGGACTGGGATGTGTCATGCCTGAGGAGCAACAACCTTTCCCACACAGGACCTTTACAACACAGTCATGCCCACGCAGATAAGTACCACACAGGTAAGTATGTGTACCTTTACCACGCAGTACTTTAACATGAATGTAAGTGGTTTTTTTGTTTTTTTAAATACCATACTTTTTAAGCTATTTAGAAAGAAATTGGGTTTATATATGAAATGAGGAAAAGAGAGATACGGGTGACTCGAGTCGAGGTAAAGGGATATAAGAGTGGTTTGAGGGCTCAGTGGGAAGAGGCAAAAGGGACGTTAGGGTGACTTGAGGGCTCAGGGGTAAGTAGAGGTAAAGGGAGGTGATGGTTACTTGAGGGTTTGGGTAGGTAGAGGTAAAGGAAGAAGAAGGGGACTTGAGGATTCAGGGGCAGAGGTAAAGGGAGGTACGGGTAATGTTAGGATTAGGTAGTCAGAAGAGCTATACGGAAGTAAGGGTGAAATTAGGGTTTGGGGTGGGCAGAGGTAAAGGCATTAAGGGGGAATATAGGGTTTAATGGTGGGTCGAAGTCATTGGAGGTAACGTTGAAGTAAAGGGAGGTATGGGTAAACTAAAGGGAGGTAAGGGGGATTTTTTATATGGTTTAGAGGTGGGTAAAGGGAGGTAGATGTGTGGCGATATAAAGTTGAAACATAAGCCTTTTGAAATTAGTGCTTGTTTGATAATGAATACAACATCCTCTAAATTATAAAAGGAGGTAAACAACAAGCAATTAAATAGCAAACATGAATTCATAAAGATACATATTGTATGGCAACAGTGTTACACCTTCATCAACAATAAAAGCAATGGCAGCTAAAATATGTTTCAGTAATTGGTCACAAGCCACAAACCTTCAGTATTGCTAGTTGATTGTGTTCAGCTCTTGGAACTATCGAGAAGTGCAAGCTTCAGCTCTGATGGCTTCAAATGTTCTTGCAAACAAAAGCCCCCAAAAAGGTAAACCACAATCTGAGCACTAGCAGAACAGAACACTAATCAAAAAATTAATCACTACTTGTCCCATGCTCCAGAAAAGAAGACAAACATGCCTAGACAAAGTGAAGCTCATATGCACTGACACGTGCTCACCAATAAAAAGGAAGAAAATAAGTGACAATGAAGCCAACCAATGATAAGTAATGGGCAGGCTGAAATCCTCTTTTTAGAGTTTTGTTTAAAGAAACAATAGAGATAATCGCACGTGACCGTGCATGTGCTGCTTTAAGTGAAACCTGAGGAGAGCAGTACTGAAACTTTAACAGGGACAATGGGAAATTCCAGATGCCTGGTTTGTTTCCCCTTATTAGGTCGAGCATTCAAGACCCCTTATATATACTTTAGTACATACTTATATGTGTATGTAATTTGTTAGGTCGAGGATTCAAGACCTATTGTATATACTTTAGTATATACTTATATGTGTATGTACTTTGTGGGCTCTGTAAATCATCCCTAGGACTTGTCTGCTTCCGCTTCGGGACTTTTTTTTCTGTTCAACTGCCTCTATTTAACTGTCTTGATAGAAAACGACCAGTAGAGGTCAGTAAAATATGAGAATTGTTATCTGCTTGTTCAACTGCCTCTATTTAAAGGTCTTGATAGACAACAACCAGTAGAGGTCAGTAAAATACCAGAATTGCATTCTGGCGAGGGACTCTTTTTCTGGCAACTGCCTCTATTTAGCTTTCTTGGTAGACAACGACCAGCAGAGGTCAGTAAAATACCTGAATCACTTTAGCATTCTCTAGATTGCAGTCCATAGAAATTGTCTTCCACTAGTACCCGTAGACAATAATATTTTCTTCAAATCTCGTATTTTCAGTGATGGGACCACCGAAGGCCCTGATTTGATATTAAAAACAGAGCATTAGACTATACCATTTCCTGCTGAAAGGCACTATTTCTCTCCATGTGTTCCCATACCTGGCTTGTCAGGCAGTTTGGTGCTTACTTTCCCTCTATGTTAAACAACAGTAGATGTTTCAGCACCCAGGCTAATGTGCTGCATAGATAAATACATATAAGGTCCCAAAGGCGAGACCGATTTCATTGCAAATGCTTGTTTTTGTTTTTAACTCCAAGACTTATGGCCCGTGTTGTGGACTAAGACCTGCTTAAGATGCTGCAGTCACATATTCGTTTTGTACATGGTGTGCTGTGGTCCTACTAGTCCAGTTCCTGCAGGACTGGGAAATGTGTAGTTTTCTGTCAGGTCTGAGGCTTACAATGGGGATTAATAACTAGACGACTTTAAGTCAAGAGTGACAGTTCAGTCAGTCCTGTTGCTAGCATCTGGGTCAGTTAAGGAACTGCCACAGAGAGCATTTTTCTCCACAATTCAGATTAAAAGTCATGAACTGTAGAAAGCTGAACTGGACTGACGGCTCTAGCAGGGCAATGGTTAGTAAATAGTAGTGTCTGCCAGTGGATTTCAAGAAAGCCATTATGGAATTTGTAAAGTTTGTGCAGTAGGCTCAGTGTGCAATTTATTTATATCTACTTTAAACATGCTGTAATTAACTTTTTTATTATTAGCTCTTCACCATTTTAACTAATTGTATGGGCTTGCTTCGGTCCCAGCGACAAGGTCCACATGCTTGTTCTGCGGAGAGGTTAAGGACCCTCATTACACTCGCATTTTTACAACTAGTTGAATTGATTGGATCTGCCATTCACCATCTTTGGTGAATATACACTGGACTAATTCAGTCAGCACAGGTAACGTTCTAGTCTTTATCAGCCCTGTGTCCTGCAGCGCGTGTAAGACTCACCAGATCTAATTTAAAAACATATGCTGCGCGGTTGCACAGTGAGCACATGCAGCAGACGCACCAAAGGCAAGCCCATATGCACTTAGCCCTCACGGTATCCTGCCAGTCTGTCGAAATCCGGCATGAAGCCTCAAGGAAGGTTACACCACTTTTCAAAAAACATCACCCCACTACGGTCTTTTTCCTGTCGCCTCCCTGAACCAACAATATGGCATATGGCTCTATGGTTTGACCCCTTCTCACAGTAGGAAAATGTAATGTTGAAGTGACCATTATTGCTTCCACTACACTTGTTAAAAAAGTAGGATCTTTTCAACCAAATTTAAAAGGGGCACACCTTAAAGTGTGCTCGCTATCAGCACACAGAAACAAAGTATATGAGCTTATTCAAGAGAACGCCTGGGTATTTTTCATAACTAAAACTTGGCTAAATGATAGTTCTAACCCCGTACTAGCCAATACAATCCCTGAAATGTTTAGTATTTGGTTATCAAATAGTACTCACCAAAGAGGAGGGGCAGTAGTTGTTTTTAAAGTCTTCTTTTTAAAGGTATTAACGCCTACACATGCGACCATATGGAGGCACTCTTATTCACTGCTTGCTCTCCGCTGAAGTGTTCCAGTAATTTTTAGGCTTCCACGGCATAAGCGAAAGATATTATGGAGTCTGGGGTCCACCTATTGCTTACCATTCATGGGTTTCACTGTCACTCTCTTTTGCTGCTTTCTAATTGCGTGGCAGCAGCCAGCTTCACTTCCTCTTCTACTGGAAGAAGCACAGACCACATTGCTTCATATGGATTAGCGTCCTTCTCCTGCTGGTGCTGTGATCGAGGTGCTATTTTTCCTTGCTTCTTCCTCTCCTAACCCCTAGCCATGTTGCTTCTTTACCCTCCCACCTCCCTTGTGTGTATTGCTTCTACCCCTACCACCCTCCTCCATGTTGCTTTGTCCCTTCCTAACCCCCGTCCAGGTTGCTTCTTCCCCTCCCAACCACCCCCGCTGTGCTGCTTCTTCCCCTCCCAACCACCCCACCTGTGTTGCTTCTTCCCTCAACCAACTACCCTTCCCCCCCATCCGTGAGGCTTCTTCACCTCCTACCCCACCTCCATCAGTGTTTTGTATTCAGAGTCTGGGTTTCTTATTCCCCTTCCCTCTGCCCCGATCTGCGGTTCTGATTCCCCTTCCACCCGGGCCATGTTTCTTATTCCCCTCCCACCATCGCCATATGGGGAACATCCTTTTAAACGCAATTTTTACAACGAAGTACCTTCACGACGCAACCATTACATCGCAACTTTTACAACGACTTGCGCTGGGGGGCACTCTAGGATAGGGAATAGTTTTAATTTACTATCCAACACCTTCCTTAATATCCACGGGGACTGGAGTTGGAATAGTAAATTAAACTATTCACTATCCAGCGCCCCCCAACGCAAGTCGTTGTAACGACTTGCGTTGTAAAACTTGCATCGTAAAGGCATGTGTTGTAAAAGCATGCGTTAAAACGTCATACATCCTCGCCCCATACATGTTTCTTATTCCCATCTTGTCCAGCTAGCTAGCATTAAGGGGATGAAAAGCACTATGACGTGGGCAGCAATGGCCACTTCATAGCACGTATTTTTACCATCCTGTTAACTCCCACCAACCCTTCCGTTGTCCATCCCCATCCATCTGGCAAAGCCAACAGCTCGCCATAGGCAAGACCTATTGGCTTTGCCACTGCTTTTCCATCATTTATCGCAAATCTAACAAAGATGCAAACTCCTTTGCAAAACTGTATGATATTATAGGTATGGCACTACTACGGCTTCCAAATGTAGTTGTCTTTGATTTTAACATGCAAATCGACAAGGTATAAGACCCATAAAATGTTGTGAAACCATTACTACCTGTGGGATCTACCACTCATTATAGGAAGCAGCATATAATCTAGGTCAAATCCGATCTGCAACAAAACAGTATCTACTCCACCTAATACCTTACAATCTTTTGCAAAAAAGTTAAATCAATGTACACCCGTTATGCCTAAAAACAGTAGGGAGCTTAAAATAAGGTTGCCAAATCCACTCAAATGCTAGAAGAAGGTTTATCTAACAACTTACTCAAATTTAACAAGAGCGCTTGACATGGTCACTCCTGTTAAGAACTTCACTTCAAAGCTAAACAAAATTCAAAACAAATGGTTCTCTGAAATCCTAAAGAATTATCGTTCAAAAGTAAGACATCTGGAACGCAAATGGAGAGAAACCTACTCCTTGGAAGATTGGTCCTTTTCTAAAACAGAACTCAAATGATATACAAACAAATACTTGTAGTCAAATCTGCTGACATTAAAAAGCAAATTTCCGAGGCCTAAACTATATCAGAGAATTATTCGGAACTCTAACTTTCATTTAACATCACAGCGTTTATCACTTAAGTCTCCTTTCTCACAAAATGTTTGTGATAAATTGGCCTGTTTTTTTCCATCTCTAAAATTCATGGAATTTATCTGGAAACAAAGAACACACAGTCCTTGTTCCTGGGTGATCCTCTCAGTTATGAAGAGACTATATCAGTGGTAAAATGGGGCCTGTTTAATCCAGTTAACCTAGCGGAGATCACGTTAACATCTAAAACCATTAAATCAGGCTTCCAGAGCGATATTTGCCCTATATCCTTCCTTCATTCTAATCTAAAAGTTACTGTCTCATAATTACAATGACTATGAACCATTCATTATATTTTTGTGAGGGACCCATTAAATATAAAAAATGAGTTATAACTCCTTTCTAGAAAAAGCAGAATGCTGACAGAAAAGTAGAAGAAATCCACAGGCCTATTAGCCTATTCCCTGTATGGGGGAAACTCAATGAAAACATGGAAGGCAAACAACTAGTGAGATTTCTGAAAGACTTTAACTGTTTCGAGGCCTGGAAGTTGGGATTCCGTCCCGGTAGAGGTACATAATCGGATTTGGTCTTAGCAGAAGAGGCCAGAATGATTTTAGATCCGGGTGACTCCACTGTAATCATTCTTAAAGACCTCAGCAGCTTTTGATACAGGTGACCACAAAACTCCTCTAAATTGGAGATTGGCAGTGGTGACGTTATTCCCAAATGGTTTTCAACATTTGTAAGTGACCACCCTCAAACTGTGTCAGCTTTCCCAGGCAATTGTGGAGTTCCATAGGGCTCATCACTGTCCCCATGCATTTTAAGCTATATGTTTGGCCTCTAGCAAAACAGATTATATCAGACATCCTGCCTATCTTCCCTAAAGCTGATAAACTACCTTTCAACAGTTCAAGGCTGATGGCAAACAATGTTTTCAAACTGAATGCCTGCAAGACTGAAATTCTCGGACTAGGGAAAAATAATGACACCCTGACTCATACCACCTGGCTAAATTCAATGGGTTGCCTGCACCATCCTGCCAAGGCATTCAAATCAGTAGAAATCATTTTAGACTCCAGCCCCAAATTCAGTCTGCAAATTAATCAAGAAGTATTTAACTGCCTCCAATACTTGAAGGTACTGAAAAAAAGTCTTTCATAGACTGGAGTGCCACGGCAGAGGAATTTATTTACGAATCTTGGGTTTGTCCCCACAACATATTAAAATATGGGTTTTATGGGGCAAAATGATTTCCCCACCGGAGGGGTCTAGTTCAGGAAACCTCTTACATTTATGTATTTTAATTGCTGATCCGTTTGGTCAGGTGTTATGCTGAGCTGTATTGTGATGCCTGCTTTATTTGGTTATGGTTTCTCACTATGTTTTCCATAAAGCCTTTGACTTTCTATCACAAGAATATCAGGCCCACAAATATGTCGGCCTTGGAGTTAGGTACGCTGGATGGCACGAACCTTTGAGGAAAGTGTGACTACACGGTCCGCTCACATCTAAGACCCTATAAAGCTTTAAACATACCTGATAAATATACAATACAAAGGGAAGTCGTGTTGGTGTGGTTTGTACTGGCATGTATTAAGTAGAGCATGTTTAATTGTCACAGCTAATTAGCCTACACAGTGTCAGGTACAGAAAAGATCCCTAAATGCTTATTTACCTTGGTCATGAAGACAGCCATACAACCTTTTCCAGTGATTATATTGGCTGAAACATGTCGTCTTTAGATGTTGGGGTACATTGTATACCCTTAGGACATCTCTCTATGTTTTTAACCTCACCGACGGTACCCTGAATAAAACAAATCACCAAATAAATAGGAAAACCTGAAGGCAATTTTAACTCCAGATCCCTTAGAAAAAGAGCTTCGCTAATCGACAGCATTGAGCCCACCCATACACACCAGGTGTATCAGGTGAGGACCCGACGATGAAGCATGCCACCAGTAGTACTGGTGGGCAAAGGTTATTTTATAAAAACCAACTAGAATCCCCAGTCACTTGCCCGCCCTACCAATCTTCTTGAAAGAGTGTACTAGAAAAGTTCACTCACAAGAGTTCTCTCTCCCATGTATTAAGCTGTGTAAACACTGATGCTAAGGGTACTCTTTTTATATTGCTTCCGACTTGCTTCTTCTGGTTTTAGATATCATATCCACCTAGTTACAGCATGCACCATGTCTACAATAGACTACTACAAGATCCTTACTTTGGACTGCCGGATTGTGTCACTAACAAACTGCATAGAATTCACAACTTTGCTGTCAGATTAGTCTGTAAGTCAAGAAAATTTGACTCTGTGAGCTAAACCAAAAAGACCCTACACTAGCTGCCGGTGAAATAGTACATTCATATACACACTTTCAGACATTTGTATGCCTAACATATCGGAAGACAATTACCACCTGAAGATCAACTCGGCAACAACAACCCTCCTCATGCTAAAAATGTATCATCTCACGTGAAATTCAGGAAAACTGTAAAATTATGTTTTCCAGAAATGTTAACCTTTACCTCATTCCTAGTACCAGGAAGCTTTTTTTTGATGAACACACTCTTAAGAAATAAATAAATAAATAGCAATTATGGACAAGTATAAACTGCGATCACTGGGCATTATGTAAAGTTGCAAAGTGCTCTAACACTTTAGCGGAAAGTAGTCTGCTAACCTCACATTTTCACAATGATTGGCTAACTGTGCTACATAATGCACCACTACATACAGAACCTCCTAAAAAAGAAATTCTAGGGACGACCTCAACGTATTGTAGAGCAGTCTTTATATGTTATCAATTCTGATGGATACTTCTAATCTCAGATTTCTCAACCAATGAAAATCTCTTGGGGTTGAAATGGACTCAGAATTTTTCATAGCAATTGCACACATGCTGGCAGGTGGCATCATCAGACTCTGTGGTGACCTCCCACAGACTATCCACAGCGTAGCCCAAAGTTTCCTGGGGTGTTATCGATCATACAGCAGATGGAGGCCTTCAAACATGTTATACTGCAACTCTTAAAGAAGATTCCTGCTCCTCTGGAAGGCCTTCGAGTTCCCTGGAATCCAACAGGCACCCAGTTGAACTTCCACCAGCGGGTTCGACCCCGGTGCAGGCTAACCCCATTGTGTCTTCTCCCGGTTTCCTACAAGTGCTGGTCCATGGCTCTACCTGTGCACCGGAGGTTTCGTCTGTCCCAAATGCTATGGTGCCAGCCTCGATTTTGGCATTGGCAGTACCCGCCCTAGTTCCGACAACTATGTTTGATCCTGAGCAGAGCTCACTCCACAGCAGGCCTAGCTGTCACCGTGAGATCACTAAAGTGGAGCCCTCTACACCTTGGAGTATCTGTATCTTTTCTCTAGATGCCGGTACTTGAGGAAGCTCAAAGCCTTGTTTGGATTGGATTCTAATACCGTTTAAGGGCTCCAAAATGTTTTGCATGATAAAGAGGACAATGAGGCGGTGGATAACTTTTTCATCCCTACTTATTCTGTGTGTCAGTGTGTCCCATCATTTTATTACCCTTTCTTTCTCACTTGTTTGCTTTCCTCTCTCCAAAGCATATACTTCACAATACCCATCCACATGCGATCTATTGCAGGTCACCAGCAAAGAAATATCCATCTATTCTTAGAACCATTACTCCTACATGTTCTGCTTGTGCCAATTTAAACAAGCATTGGCATAGCCAATAGGTCTCGCTTTTGGGACCTTATAAGAATTTAGTTATGCAGCACAATATCCTTGGCGCAACAACATCAACTGTTGCATAGCTAAACACTTATAAGGTCCCAAAGTCTAGACCTATTGGCTATGCCAATGCTTGTTTTTTTGTTTCACTTGTTTGTCTCTAGTCTGATGGTTTCCATTCTGCGGGTGAGAGCCACCGGGAGTCATATAGGAGGGGTACCAGTCGTGATAGCTTGAGCATCACAGCACTGTCTGAAGCCTCCGCAGACCTTGTCATACGTTTGCAACTTATGCAGATGGCCCCCTCCTTACACTCTATCCAGAATCCCCATGCACACGCCCAGTAAATGTGTGATTGTCACAGACTGCATGTTAGATGCACAGTCAACAACACTGCTAGCGTGAAACGTCATCAAGGAAAATCTATGGTGTAGCCTTAAGTTAAATCCCCTTTTTTCCTTAAATAGAACACAATTTACATGGTAAGACTTATTTTTCTCAGACCCACTTACAATAGTTGGGAGCTTTGTTCCTGCCCTACTTGTGATTGGAGTGAACTCAGTACTGGGCGAGAGAGTGGGAAAGACATAGCACATATTGGTGAATACCAGCAAAAGTGCAGCTGGGAACCGGCACTTCTCGTGCACTCGGTGCAACTACTAGCAGCATTTCAAACACGTAGTTAATACTGTGCAGCCGCAGTGTACATCTCTGTACCGAAACCTCTGCTGATTCTGACTTTGGGGCTAGGGATCCTGAGAGCACATTTTGCAATTTTCCCTCGAGCGACCCAGATTTATGTGTGGAAAAGGTTTAAAGTGAATTTTGCCAAGTTTCTGATGAAAAATGCAACAATACATATAGGACACACGCAGAGCAAAAGAAAGTTCACGTCGTCACACAAACAGAAGCACAAGAATGCACACACACACACACACACACACACACACACAGACACTGGCAAACACAGAAACAAGGCGCAAGCAGGGAGGTAGTGGAACGTATAAATAAGCACACACAATGACAGACACACAGGAATGGACACAAGAACACATGTAGGTACAAACGGGGAACGAACACAGGAAAATAAACTTACATTCATAAACAAGGAAACATCAACACACAATCAGAAACAAAGTCATAGATGTAAACGCACAAACAAGCAAGGACACTTACACAGAGGCAAACAACACTGCAGAGACGCTCGCAAGCACAAATGAGACAATAATAGGGACATCACTGCATACACAAACACACAGCATGCAAATAGGGATGGACAAAAAAAGCAACAGTCACACACAGGATGGACACGGACAAATAAGAGTACCAGCAAACAGGAAATCAGACAATGGCACATACCTACAGACCCAGACAGGTGCATCGAAGGAGACACACAATGAATGCACACAGAGACAAGAACACACACAAAAAGAGCGACACAGAGGGATGCACACATGCACACACAGGGACAGGCTCTTGCACAGAAAGAAAATACATAAGGATCAATACATATAGAAACGCACGCACGGACATGCATACAAGAAAAAAACTGCACACAGGGACAAGAACACACACAGTAATAGTCGCACAGGAGGATGCACTCAGTAACACCCAGGGACAGATGTACACAGAGTAAAGAAAATTCAAAAGGACCAGTGCATAGAGGAATGCGCACCGGGACACGCAAAGATGAACAAATTCACACAGCATACAGTAATTGGAGAAGAAAGGAAAATACAGCGCCCAGAAGCCAAACAGAATAGGGGAGAAAAGGAGATGAGAGAGAAACGAGCTGGGTAGGGCCAGCTAGGATGGACGAGACAAGCAAAGAAGGACGGAGAGGTGTAATGAAGTAAGAAGCAAAAGAAAAGTGTTATGAACATGAGAACAGATGGAACGCAGAGGGCAGAAGGGAGGGGGGTAGAAAAACCGATTGATTGAGAGGTAGAGAATGAGTGTCAATGGATGAGATCAAAGAGAATGAGGAAAAGAGGGGAGAGAGGAGAGAAAAACAGTCAGAGAAAGTCGAGAGAGAGAGAGAGACAGCGCGCTGTCCGCAGCAGTGGCAGTTAACTCAGGGTTATCAAAATCAATAAGCATTGACAAACTCTAGTCAACACTGCTGGCTGAAATTGTCAGTAGGCAATTACTTGTGGATTACTGGGCTGTCTTAATGGTTACTGAGAGCGCGTGGCGTCTCTGAGGTCTGACGCCCTACTGAATCCAATGTAACGTGAGAGATATCTCAGCTGTGTCGTCACTGAGAGTTGTGCAACAAAATCTCCTCGGCTGTGTCATCAATGCGGGGCGTCTGATCGATGGAATCCTGCTGCTAACTTCCTTAATGTTGTTCCCATAGCGATAGCACAGCTGTCTCAGAACGACTGAAAACTGTTCGATCGAAGAATAGCTCTGCTGTATAAAAGGGCTTCCTGCCTGCTGTTCCTCCTAAATAATAATTATTCTTTCGGCTTTTATTTTGATATTTGCATCCTGAAGGACGGCTGAGACTTTGAAGCAGCCTCCAGCGAACGGGAATTAATCTCTGGCCATCAGTCTCTGGGACAGGTTTCTTGTCAAATAAAGCTTGCTAAATCAAGCAAAACCAGCGGAGCCGCCAAGTACTTAAGAGGCCTTTGAAATTAAATGCTCTTGACTGACAAGTTCGAAAGACAATACCAAATCTGCTTTTCATCATTCCGAGCTCGATACGCGGATTACTGATAATTAGGGAAATATTACCTAATTTCAATTAGAGCGTTTAGCGGCAACAACAATTGTGGGTTGAAGTGCAGTATGAAACAAGCCGGTAATGTTTGTGCCGTGCGGCCGTGATAGGGAGTTGTGTGTGTGCGCGAAAGTGAAACTGATCGCAATCCAGACGGTGCCAGGAGGAAAGACAGATGGCGGCTGCGCGCATGCACTCGCACATGCACGCAAACTTGAGGCCACCAAAAGCCTGTGGTAGCATTGCGAAAACCTGCTTACAAAATGTCTCTCCGATCAGCGCATGCGCTGGCTCAGGCGAGACCTAATAACAAAAACCGCATAAATCAACCGTCCTCTAATTTCTTAAAACACATTCTTTTGTCAGGGAACAAATCTTGGCTAACTTTACATGCAAGCTGCTAGTTAACATTCAACAATTACTTCTGGGACCAGTCCCTAACCACAAACTCTTTGATGTAATCATAAAGAACATCTTCAATCCCTCACCATACATTGTTCTACTGTAACAGACCCTACTCACAACCCACCTACCACCACTAAAGCAAGCTGGCAGCAGGTTTGGCTTCTATCCCACTACGCTTCTCATCCTCAGATACAAGTGCCTAAGATAAATTACACACACAGCACTAAATCGGACGTACGCAACTGAACAAAAAAAAAATCCCAATACTGCATAGATAACCATTTTTACCCCAGATCAACAAAAAGATACATTCAGCTCCATGCCATCAGGCAGGAGAGTTAATACTTTACCTCAAACTGTGAAAATACAACACAGAACTCAATTAGCATCTAAAGTCAATTAGGGCTGCTATTTTCCACTTACAAATTGTAAAGGTGACGAAAAGATGAGATCTTCCTTAATGTAATAAGTCAGTTGTCACATCAGACAAATTAGAAATCTTTCTGCAAAAATGAACATAAAGATTCTGCCTTGGCAGCAAAATCTTCAATAATTTAGAATACAATTAATAGATACCGGGGAAAAGGGGAGTGGTTCATTGTCCTCGTGGTAGGCATCAATTAAGATGTTACCTGACACAGTTTGGATTTGATGCTTTTATGCTGGTTACATGACACAGAAAAATGCTTGCTCTTTCAAACAAGCATTTACAATGCAATAGGTCTCGGGTTAATTAAGTTTGAGCTATTGGCATTGCCTAATATTGCAACACCAATTGCACCAAAAGTCTATAAATTGTAGGCCAAAAAAATGTGTATTTATTTTTGTAGCAGTGGTGGCATGCTGCGCTTTAGATGAATATGTTTCAAAGTAAAGTGCGCCATACTGCAATTGTTACAATAGTTATTTGTGGATGCGTTAACAATTGATGTGTGCACTGATGGCTGGTGGTGTGTGTGCCTGTAGAAATTGTGCACTGATGGCTGGTGGTGTGTGTGCCTGGTGGAAGTGTGCACTACCGGCTGGTGGTGTGTGTGCCTGGTAGAAGCGTGTACTGACGGTTGGTGGTGTGTGTACCTGGTTAAAGTGTGCACTGACGGCTGGTGGTGTGTGTCTGATGAAAGCGTGCACTGACAGCTGGTGGTGTTTGGGCCCGGTAAAAGCGTGCACCGACGGCTGGTGGTGTTTGTGCCCAGTGAAAGCGTGCACTGATGACTGATGGTGCCTGTGCCTGGTGAAAGTGTGCACTGACAGTGTGGTTGTGTGTGTGTGTGTGTGGTGCTGTGTGTGTGGTGGTGTGTGTGTGGTTGTCTGTGTGTGTGGTGGTGTGTGTGGTGGTGTGTGTGTGTGTGGTTGTCTGTGTGTGTGGTTGTCTGTGTGTGTGTGGCTGTGTGTGTGTGGCTGTGTGTGTGTGGCTGTGTGTGTGTGTGGCTGTGTGTGTGTGTGGCTGTGTGTGTGTGTGGCTGTGTGTGTGTGGCTGTGTGTGTGTGTGTGGCTGTGTGTGTGTGGCTGTGTGTGTGTGGCTGTGTGTGTGTGGCTGTGTGTGTGTGGCTGTGTGTGGCTGTGGCTGTGTGTGGCTGTGTGTATGTGTGTGTGGTTGGCTGTGTGTGTGTGGTTGGCTGTGTGTGTGTGTGTGTGGCTGTGTGTGTGTGTGTGGCTGTGTGTGTGTGTGTGGCGGCTGTGTGTGTGTGGCTGTGTGTGTGTGGCTGTGTGTGTGGTTGTGCGTCTCGAGCTGTGAATCCTTTTAAATACAAGCATTTGCAATGCAATAGGTCTCGCATCACTGAAAGTTTGAGCTATTGGCTTTGCAAATAATAAAGTAACACCAATAACTCAAACTTTTAGTAATGCGAGACCTATTGCATTGCAAATGCTTGTTACTGGTGCATATATCTCTTGTACATTCTGTATATAATGATCTACCATGTTATATTCTCGACCTTTGTAATTATTGATAGTAGTATCCGTTCAACTTGAACCAGTTGTAACGAAATGTTTCTCTTGTAAAGTAGTATTTGTTCAACTTGAACCAGTTGTAACGAAATATTCATCTTGTAAAGTAAAGCGCTCTAGCACCTTTCGGTAATGTCACTGCTATATAAATAAATAATCATGATCCCAATCCGACCCTGCACACCGTCACTATTCACGATTACAGTTCTCCTACCTTCGATCGCTAGACTAAACGAGCTACGTGCTGCCTCGCATGAAGGGCTTCACACCTAGTCAGAGTAGTGAATAGCTATGTAACGGCGTTTACTTACGTCCAAGTACAGTATTGTTACATAAACTCCGGAGGCGAGCACATAACACACACTTGGTCGATGCGAGACACCACGCGTGCCTTGTGCCTGAGACGCTGATAGTTAACCCGGAAAGTAAGTTGTACGTAGCGTTAGGCGATTGAGAGGAAGTTTGCCGGATTCCGTAGTCCTGATGTGGCTTCTAAAGTGAACCTCTTCCACGTCACCTACATCGCAGGCCACGGAGACAACGAAACCGCTGGGGTAGGGAGCGACACCCACCGGCGAGGAGAGGGGCCAGGGGCACACAGTCAGAGGTACGGAGAGAGCCTTGTCGTGGTGACTCGTTGTCTGGTATAGAAGCGAATATATGAGGTAGAGCATGAGATCGGATAGCAGGAAGCGCACTGTACACACAGAGGATAAAACTACAGCCTCTGGAGCCCAGCCCGCTTGAAGGTAGAGTCAGGTAGCGAAAAGGGGAGCAGGAGGACACTACCCGTTACACACTAGCAGTGCAGACCTGGGTGGGGTAGACCCGAGCGTAAGACTTTGACATGATTACTGTCAGTTAGCAACATCCTTTCTCTGTAAGAGGGTAAATGGGTTACCTCCGTTTGTCTAGCACCAGTGACAACACACAGTCTTTTGTGCTAGAAGCGTGCAGTAGTGTAACGAAACTGGAAAACAAGCACGAGCAAGGAATCGAAACCGGCCGACGCGGGAATAGAAACCAGTGGTGCGCGCGCACCAGAGGAGCGGGGGCAAGGGAGCGCGATGACAAGCCGAGACGAGGTAGGAGATTTGTGTGTGTAAGGGGGGGTTCTGTGTGTGTATGCGCGGTGGCGGAGGCAAGGGGGGGCTGTATGTGTGTGTGCGCGGCGGGGGGGGGCTGGGCTGTATGTGTGTGTGTGTGTGCGTGCGTGTCTGTGTGCTTCCAAGGAGCCATGGGAGACAGGAAGCGCGCGCGACCTGATCCCAGTTCCAAGGTTGCGCGTGCACCTCACTTGTCTGTCTCCCTTGACTCCTTGAAACCGAGAATGATTACAATAGAGTCTCGGAACGACAGATTGCTTCGCAATCTGTTCGCAGTTCCGAGACCTAAAAATGAACAGCTATTTGCCTTAAAAGTTAAATCACTCTTGAGGAATGACATCAGCATGTATTGGGAGATTTCTACACCTTCGGAGCATCTGAAAAGTGAATGCATCAGTGTCAGGAATATGGAAGCAGAAACACAAAGTTTAATGACCATTGTCGAGAATTGGAAGTCCCATCTAGAGTTGGAAATCCAGTTAAAGCAAGGGGTAAAGAAGAAATCTAAACTACTTAAAGTTGTCATCATATCTTGCATATGTGGTAAAAGGAAAGAAATTCACAAGAAAAATTCGGATTAAAAGATGTAAACCAATGTAATCCTAGGTCAAATGAGTAATGTTTAAATTATAACACTATGAGAAAGCTACATGGGGGAACCTACGATAACAATAATGCCTTAATGCGCCCTTTAGGCCACCTCTTTTCTTACTATGAGAACGTTTTCTCTGTTTATCTTTTACTGGTGCAGAATCAATTTAAATGTTATATTACATAATAATCCTTCCAATTCTCCCAAAGAATCTCCAACCACTTCTACGCAGTCTTCGAATATTATATCCAAGGATGACAAACTCACAGATAGCAGACAAGGTTCTACACATAGGACAAATATCACAAGGATCTCTCTTTAGCTGCCAGCTAGGAATATTAACACGCCTGCTGCCAGGATTTATTGCTGCTAAGACACCACCAGTCCTTATATCCTAATGAGCCATTTAGAAAAACCTAGTGCATGACTCAGTGAACCACTGCCTGTACTAAGTCTGGTATTGGGTACTAAGTCTGGTATTGGATACTAACTCTGTGTCTTGAAACACTCCTGTGAAACAACTGTCTTTTTAGGACGATCCTAGACAAAAGCAAATGCGAAGCATTTGCTGTCTGGCTCGACAACTTATGTTGCCCGTTTCTGGGAATGTGGACACGAGATGGGCACGAGCGCAGATTTCACCTCGTGGGCACGCACGGCGCCGTGCCCATCTCCTGCCTCAGATTCCCGTGCGCAAACATACACACAGCCACACTCACGCATGCGCACATACACAGCCACACGCATACACAGGCACACACACACTGCATACACACACGCACCCCCCCCTTAAACAGACGCACGCGCACACAGACAGACACACTCGAACACAGACAGACACACTCGAACACACACAGACACACTCGAACACACACAGACACACTCGAACACACACAGACACACGCGCGTACACCACCCCCCTCCCCCTCCCCCTCCACTCACCGGGCTCTTTCCGCGTGTCCCTCGGCAGCCAGCATTCAGCATGCAGGGTTCCAGGACGTTCTCCCGGCAGTTCCTTCCTGTTTCTTTGCAGGCCCCGCCCACGTCCCAACGAAGGCTGCCTGATTTCCGCTAGCTCTTTCGGTCACAAAGCAGACAATGCCGGACACGGGTGAGTGACGACAATGGTTCCCTACAGAGGTGTTTGGGTGCTGCTTGTTATTCCAGCCTACGCTCTCTTGGAAATTTGCCTGTGTGCCTGACCTGGCTTCCGATCCTTTCATTTATACCAGCTTCATAATTACAAATGCTGTCTGTATTGTCCCAACACAAATGCAGTCCGACATCCAAGGAGCAGCAAATCTTCTGTTTACCTTGGGATACAGCTACTCTCTGCCTGACCTCTCTTGGCCTTTCATGGTTTGTTTACTGTATGGAGTGTGCCTTACATTATGGCCGAGTGTTGTAGAAAGTGCCTGTGCTTAGAAAAGCTTGGGAGAGACACCAAGAGATTTAGAACGCTCCCCATGCCATCCAAGTGCGATTCACGCTGAGACAGTCAGCGACCACAGTAGAGTTCTCGTCGCAACTGTAGTGCAGTCCAACCTGTGGTTTAGTAGACCAGGGATAGTATGCGCGCAGACCTGGCTGTATCGAGGCATACTTTCTTCTAACTATTCATAGTTAAAGTTCCTCCCGCTCACAAATTGCCAATAAGCAATAAAAAAAAAAAAGAATTATATTCAGAAAGATGGAGTATTTGTGATATGGACGAAATGAGTGGGAGAACGCTGTTTATCACAAGTGCGTGGCTTGCATTCACTCGGCGTGTGGGAGGGGGCGCTGTGACTGAGAGCTTCAGTACAACCAGTGCACAAATTTAACCACAGTACGTGACTGACTGTCACCACGGGATCTGGTTGTGCCAAGCTACCTTTTTCATGTGTGATTCATAAGGTCATTTAAGGACACCGATGAAGTAAGTGCTGCATATAGATAGATTATAAATACGGAAAACTCTCAATCCAGTTTGCACAATATAAATTTCCTTGTGATGCATCTCTCGCTGTACATAGGTACTTCAAGATTAAAAAGCAGACTTGGCATGGAAGAGAATTTTCTCTCTCTCTACATGTATATATGTATGTATGTGTGTATGTGTATGTATATATGTATATATCTATATGTATATATAGATAGTGTGATAGATATATAGATACATAGATAGATCTGTTACTTGCATAGGTAATGTTGTGTCCCGTCACCCCTCCAACAACCACCCCCCCTCCAATCCCCTTCTATGCATTAACGGTGCTAGGGTCTCTCGCTCAAGCACTTCTCACCCGACCAGCTTAAGAGTAAAACAATTGTTTTCGAATGAGAACAGTGGCATTTATTTATTAAATTAAGCGGCCATTTATTTGTTTTCCTTCTGCCGTGATTTGTACGCAAACTTAAAAAGACTGGAGCTGCGGGAGTTTATTTCGTACACTGTTTCATTATTTATGCATATGTGTTTGTAGAGCATGGAGGCTGGGCGACTCGGGCAAAACGTCACATTCTATCACTGTGGGAACCGCCAGGTCTAAATTTTTCCTCACCCAAAAACAGATATCTTGTTAGCGGCCGTTATTGGCCTGAGGAAGTCCATTGCTGAAAGGGGATTTGATTACAAAAGTGTAATTGTTGTGGAATGTTTACAGGAAAGTTAAAGTAAAGATAATGTAAGATGTTGTTGCTCATTTCTCCGACTATCGGATGCACTCCTTCAAGCGCCAAACTAAAGTCGACGCAGTATATACGCACCATATAGATGCTACAACGGCGAATGCACATGTATTTCTTCGAAACGTTTTATGAATTCCCTCCAGTTTCTTCATTTTGAGCCGTGAAACTGCCCGTCCCTCGGTGAAGTCCGGCTCCATCCTATTTATTTTCTCACACTGGGCAGCACACTCTAGCTGGGTTACAATGAATGCGGTGACCTAATAGCGTCACTTGATCAAGTCGAAGCACATTGAAGTTGCTGTGCAGAACAACCACCAATCGGATTAAAACAGACAAGCCTTTGAGCAAAGTGTTTTGAACTGGGATTTTATGGAAGACGCCATTGGCCGAAAGGGCACACACTCAAACTCGCACACAAATCGCACATACGCGCGCACACTCTCTCTCAGCAAAGACTCTGGTGTCAGGATAATTTGACAAAAACATACTAGATATTCAAAAAACTGTATAGGTTAGTGGGAAATTTATATTTTCTGCTGCATTCTAAAGTGGGAGGTTTTCTCCTTTTGTATTACTTACCAGATGATACATAAATACATATTTAAAGCGGCAGTTATACCAGAAAGTCTGAATCAATGCAGCTGCCTCATATCTTGGCTCGATTTGCCTGCCTATTTACCAGTCTGTGGCTCTGAGTAATTTTCTAACGATGGTTTTACAGCACTTTAAAAAGGTAGCTCAGACAGTTTCGTGCCTGCTGCAAACATCCGTATCTAACTTCGAGATCAAAGGTTTGAAGTTTGGCAGAATTAACGTAGCCTTTAATTCTTATAGTATTAAAGCAACCCGTCTCAATGGCTTGTGCAAAAATACCTATTCCTAATAAGTCCGTTTATCGCCCTCCCTCTATCTATCCCCATCCCTCTATCTATCGCCCTCCCTCTATCTATCTATCGCCCTCCCTCTATCTATCGCCCTCACTTTATCTATCTATCCCCATCCCTCTATCACCCTCCCTCTATCTATCACCCTCACTCTATCTATCGCACTCACTCTATCCATCGCCCTCACTCTATCGCATCACCACAGCATCCCTCAGCACCACCACAGAATCCCTATGCGCTACCACAGCATCACAGAACGCCATAGCATCACCCATCGCCACCACATCACTCAGCGCCACCACAGCATCAATCTGTGGAACCATTCAACAAAACTAGTTCAAGTATGTTCTCTCAATGTTTCAAGCTTTATTACAAATGTTACAAAAAGATGTTAATATTTCACTTCTATTCTTGGATTTTCGTCACAATAAAATACACTGAACATAATCTTCACAAAAGTTAAAGCTATTGCCATTATGAATTACAATAACTTTTAGTTAAGTATTAATTATTATAAAAATGCAAAGCCATTGTTATTTGTAATATCAATACATCTAAGTCACGTAAATACAACACATATTGCATTACAAATGCTATAGGTGTCACATTTGCAAAAGTTAAAACTATTGGCATTGTAAATGACAAAGCTAATAATTTAGCTATTTTCAAAACCAACACATAAATAAAATATTTGTCATTTACAATAAATAGCTCAAACTTTCCTAATGCGAGACCTATTGCATTGCAAATGCTCGTTTTTTAGTGTTTCCCAAACTGTGGGTCGCAAAAGTCCAAGGAATAAATAACGATTTTTAATCCTGTATTTACCTTGCCACTTCTGCTGAGTTTCAAAATACAGTGGTCAAATGTCAGGCTATGTCTTCTGACAAATTGCCGTTTTGGGGCTTTTAGTTTTTTAACATGGAGATTGGTGTTTACAAACTCTGCTCGTTTACAGTCAGGAAAAGTAAAGTGAATTATGTGACGATCTTGGTTTGTAACAACAAAATATAAATACCTGTAAATGAACTGCACATATTCAGCGGTTAGAAAAGCAAAAACTGAAGCATATTTTTGGTGTAATTCTGAAATGTGATGGAAACAAACATTTTAATAGGATCAAACAAATCAAGACACTTTACTTGGTGATGCACAAATGATAAATGTTTACTGAAACCTGGTTTCCACATATTGTCATTTGTGTGCAATATAGTGTGAGCAGTAAAACTGCGTGTGGGCAATTATGGTGGCAATTTAATAGAAAATGTGTCTTTAATGGACAGTGCGCTATTGCACTATGCATTTGTTACATTAAGAAACCCCCCACGTCATAGCCACTAAAGCTAGGTGGATCGTGAACATCTGTCATTCGAAAAAGTGGGCCCACGCTCTAAAAAGTTTGGGAACCACTATTTTAACTAATAATGCTTCAAAACGACACCCAACCTCCTATGTACTCAATTCATTCCACCTCGTCTTCATGCTGTGATATAAGAATGTGATCAAACAAGTGTTTTCCTTCTGCGCCCAGGGAAATGTACATCAAGACCTTTTTCCTCTCTGTTAAAAATACTTTATATATGTATATAAATATGGGTCTTTGGGTAGGACAAACCTAGCTGGAGAGCAACAGAGCACTAAACAATGATAAGGACCCTGAGATACGAAATGCAATTGTATTTCTTCTCATGCGGAGATGAAGGGTTATCTGAAGAAGTGGGTTTTCAGCTCCCTTCTGAACCCCAGGACAATTGGATCAGTTATGAGTGTTACGGGCAATGGTTAGGTTTACTTTTCAAAACAGTATTGCTGACTCTACCCAATAGCAAGTTTTCATTGTAGCTTTAGAAAATGAGAGGTTGTGTTAGCCTCTGCATGATGTGCATGAAACATAGGAATCAATGGGCAATCAACACAGAATGCGTCTCAAGAAGGGATGCTATTTTCAGTTACGAAGGCAAGCACACCAATGGCCAAGGTGTGACACGGATTGCTGTGGTGCAATGCATACACCCTGCACAAATTAAAGGCAACCTCAATATTCATAGTTTCTGTACATGTACAAACTTTGCAGAAAGTCCAAGGGACCCACCTATTGCATCCACATTCAAAGTTCATGATAAACAGGTGCAAACATAGTATTCACTCTAGTATTTCTTAGACAAAGATATGCAAGCCAGAAGACCCTGCTCCAAAGCTATGAACTATGCTGTTCTACCATCCTCAAATAATAGCCACACGTGGGGTAATGTCCGAGCAGGAGGTAGGGCTAGAGTTAGCTCTGCCTTGCACAGTGCTTCAGGTTGCTCACCTCCTCAATAGTCGGCTGTATATTTAAGTTCATATTTGACTGCATGGACTCGTAAAACAGCCATTCGAGGACACATTATAAAAGGAGGCATGCTCTGAACTGCGGTGCTATCCTCCCAGTCTCACACTCCCTCTTCTTCTCTATGACAGCAAGGTTGGTACCACAGAGTGTACTTTCAGTTACAATGTTCTGCCAGAGTCCTACCTGGGTAACAAGTAATATTTGGCTTCCCAACTCCAAAGCAGATCAGCTTCAAAAGTGCCCTGTGATCTTGAACACTATGACAATGAGCACTGATTTCTCTGGTTCAATTTACAGCACAGCCAACAGACTCCTCATAATGTACCTGTTGAATATCCTAATGCGCCGCCTGGAACCGCCTGCATTCAAACAGCATAACCAGGGCAGATGCACTCCCTGGCAAAAGTGGTAGCAGTTGGCAAATTTGTGCTAAAGACCATGCATAACAGATAAGAAGTCAACAGAAGGCACAAACACCTCCTGCCCCTTCAACATCCCCTTAACAGCAATAGCCCACTTGCTAGTTGTAGAAAATTCACCTGCTCTCGCCTGAGCAGGATCACATTATTGAATGAATATGAAAAGGTCATCATTTTCACACTTTTTAACGATGTTAATTTTTGATGAATTCACATCCCAGAAATTGTGGGAATGTTTTTGGTCTAATTCTGTTCAACATCAATGGAAAAATCTATTCTGTAAACTCCTATTTTTTCTCTTTAAACTTTTATTATAAACTTTTGAAAGCTTGCAACTAACACACATCTAAGCTTGAACCCCCTTTTTAGGTCAAACCTATCAGACATCACAGCTGTCTGGTCGTGAAAAACATATTCTGGGCTAACCGGTTGGTTTTACTGTCACTCATTTGACACCATTTTGCTTGATAGCTTGCCTTGTTCATCTTGTGTGTCACTCCCCTGGAGTCTCACCAACTTACTTGTATACTTTTACTGCGCACTTTTATGGAACTACTTTTTTTCTTTTGTCTTAAGCACTCCATGAGAGTGCATGTGTTTTCCTGTCGTCTCCCTCGTGTTCTTCTCTTACCCATCCATGTTCTGTTCTGCTCTTTCCTGCCTGTGTTCTTTTCCCTGCCCCCTCTGAGGTGCATTTGCCCTTGTGTACTCCACCCCCCCCCCCCACCATTGCTTTTTCGGCCCTTCTCCCCCCAAGCTCCAAGTTCGTCTCCCTCACCTGTTTGCTTTTCTCCCCCACACACACTTCACATTGCTCTCTTGCCCATTTGCTTTACTCTGCCCACACATGCGCCCTCAGTGCTGCTTCCCCCACCTATGCCTGAATAGCTTTCCCAATACCCTCGCCTCCTGTGTTGCTTCTGACCCCCTCATGTTGCTTCCCACCAACCACCGCTAGAAAATAAAAACACTTCTCCACTTTTTTTCCTTTTTATTTACCGATACAACTCGGATGGGTTAAAAAGAAAAAGGCCCTTGTCTTTTCGTAGGCGATTAAGAATGACAAGAGCGGCTGTATCATAGGCTTTTATTTTATTTTACTTGAGCCATAGATGCACAGTAGCAGAGATGCTTAACAGGATGACTAAAAACCAAAGCTGGTTGGGTCTGGTTATAGACAGCTTTGCGTGATTAGAAGACCTCTAGTTTTCAATTATTCAAAGAAAGAACAAAAAGATTAAGTGCACAGACACAGTGGACTTTGGGTCAGTGCCCTTCAGCCATTGCCTTTTGTGTAGTATGTGCAGTTTGCCATTGCTTGGCTGGGCAGTTCATTAGGAACACAGCATTGCGAGGATGGTTACAGAGTCCTATGTGTGGTCATTAGGTTTCTAGGTCTCGTCTGCGTTGCAGCGCAAACCGCTGCTCGCTCGGCGAGAGATTTTGTGGATGAGGGGTTTTCAGAAAGGGACTCAAAGCCCCGCCCCTTATTTACATTGACTGGCGTCACCGTTTATGCTAAACGGTGGCCTCCCATTGGAAATTAGGGTTTTTGGTAGACGCCCTTTGGCCTCCGATCCGGACTCGGTGGCCTGCTTTGCTGCTGTCGCAAAGCACTTTCTAATCTTTATGGGGCCATGTGTTTCTAATTAGAAACCCATGGCCCCATAAAGACAAGAGATCCCCATGCTCCGGCTACAGCGCGGTCCTCTTTCACTTTCGGAACCGCGCTTGTTTTAGCCAGCAGCCCATACTGTGTACTTCTATCTCTTTGGCATAATGTGGCTTTTTACGTCATCCATCATAGACTCCATCACTTTAATACTGTTTTCGATATACTGTGATGAGATTTTCTGTAACATCTCTATAAACTGGGATTTCTCTTGAGTGAGAAGCAGCTTCAAATCGTCAAGGGATCGGATGCTGATTTACATCCCCTTTGTGCCCAGCCATTCTTGGACAGAAGTCATTATTATTTACCTCCATGCCATTGCCATGTTTATGGAAGGTCAAATGCCACTAATTTCCCATATTTAGATTTTGGATTGTGTCACTTTGTGGGAATTGCAAGAGCTGAGCTCTGCTGTATCCATTCTACAAGTCTAACCCCTGTGACGCTTCTCTCCACAATGTTGCATTGACCAGCTCAGGAACCCTGTTCAGCTTTACTGTAGAGCTCTGCCTCCCTCACCAGGCATGCTGTGCCACCATTGACCTTCCCAGCCTAATGTACCCAGGTTGCTTGCAGCCGTTATTCGGTAAAAAAAAAAAAAAGGTATTCACAAGGTGTGCTTGCGTCTAGTCACGAGAGAGAGGAGTGCCTCATTACTCTGAGATTTGTTAACCATTGCTCGCTTCGTGCAGCCCACCTCCGAACGAAGTGCATAGATGCATTAAACAGTATACAACACGAAAACACATGTGGTGTGAGCAACACCAGCTTATGTTCTGGCAGTTCGTGTTAGTATTGAGCACTTGCACAGTGGCCTACCCCACTGCACTTGCGGTAACTTTGCTGTGAGCCGCGCATAATTTAGCGATGCTGCATAATTTCAGGGGTTTGCCTATCAACCGTAACACCTTAACCATACCTTAAACCTTCACCACTCACTTTCCATAGATATTTCACTTAACCGATCGCTGTTATCGTGAGTCACACCCGCTTCACTCTTGCCAACCACAGGACATGGTCACTTTAATCAGCTTCGCCCATTTCACGGTCTGCACCTTTGCAAAGCCATTTCACAAGTCACTTTTGACAGCCACTTTCACATCTATTGAAATGCACCTTTGTGTGTGTGTTTGTGCGCTTTCACCTCACTGGCAATTGTCACTATTCACAGGCACTTTTACCTCCCTGTAGTGTGAGGATATTACACTCCCTTACCTGTCACTGTTCAGAGGCACTTTCAGACTCTCTCTGCATCTCTCTCCTTCCTCTCCCTTTGTGTCTCTTCTCTGTCTTTCAAATTCTGGGCAAATATCGGTATTAGGCGCTACAAACCAGACTTCTGCCCTTCCCTCTGCACCTCAAGGCGGTGTCCCTGGGCCTGTCTTTGGGTGACTCGTTTACTGAGAACCCTGACCTTCCACGCTTTAAGGGTGTGTCCAGGGCGTGTGGCTGTCGATGCAGCCTACTGACACCCCCCTCCAGCGCCCTCGGGCTGAGGACTCCCAATCGCCTAAGCTAGTGCTCACAGGCAGACGTGGCTGTCTTGAGGCGTGTGGCATACGCAGCCACCCCTAGTGCCCAAAAACGCAGGACAAGGTGACGCTACGCCCAGTGCAGCCCCCCCAAATAGCTCAGGGGACTCATTTTTTTTTAAAAACTGTTTATTAGCGACTGCGGAGAAATTATAGTATCACAGTACAGTTATATGCAATAACAAAAGTTTACAGTCTTTTCTATTTTCTCCCCAATAGCCCCGCAATCCCATGGCCATGAAAGTAACAATCATCATACAGCAGGACCGTGGCATTCTGTACACTCAATCAATACTCGCCCATTCAACAGTATCCCAACAAACCCCAACAGTTATGTTCCCCTCTCTCGCCCCATGTGGTGTGAGTGTGCATAGTCATGCGGATACATCAAGTGTTGCGTGGTCAACAGCCGCGGGACAGCCTCTGGAGGGTGACCGCAAGTGGGATGCGCGCTTCGCTGTTCCTAATCATCATCTTCATGTAGCGGAGCAGCTACTATCTGCGTTAACAACTCCCATGCCTTCGCATGTTCCAAAATCTTTTCCTGTCCTGAACGTTGCGCTTGCCTCAACCTGACCGGGCTCTCACACTTCGCCCATTTAAGAAGGTCCGCCTTCCATCGCTGGTAGGACGGGCCTTCCTTCGACTTCCAGTGTAATGTTATCTCTCTCTTCGCTAAGATGAGCCCCAAATCTATAAATGTACTAGTTATTTTTGTCTTAGGTGTATGGGGGAACCAAAGCAGTAATCACGTGGCCATATCATAAGTGAGCTCCCTACTGGTGACTTCGTTCAGCAGCTCGACGACTTGTTTCCAGTAATCTCCCAATCTCGGGCAATGCCAGAGCATATGCTCTAGGATAGCTCAGGGGACTCATGTCCTCACTGCAGAAAATTATCTGCTCAGTCTCATATCCCCCCTGAGGACGGGAAAGGAACAATGTTGAATTCTTACAGCGCCTTGAGTCTTCGCTAATAACTGCACTCTTACGATACTAATAAGACATTTCAGTCACCTATGAGGGTGAGTGCTTCTCCTATCTACCTACCCCAGTCAGTCATAGTCTTATTTCTTTGCAGGGCTGTCTCAGTCCTTTAGCCTTCTAAGGTCGATAAAATAAACGCTAAATTCTGATAACACCCAACACTGAACATAATGATTATTTTTATTGTAAGCTGGAGATGTCACACAGACTGTAAGACAACTCGTTTCCCAATGAAGAGGGGAAGTCCAGTACTCAATGCATTCACCATCATAGCTAACATGAGCTTCTCTGCATCACACTCCTCACTGCAGGCCCAACTGTAATCCACACCTTTGTAGCTATACAACCATTCACTTGTTTTTACAAACACACACACCAAAAAGGGCGGGAGTAACTGAAGTGAATTGGAGCGCCTCCTGTCCCCTAAGGCTATATAAAGCGCTATATAAATTCTCCAGTAGAATATATGTGGGGTTACTTCAAGAGCTAATAACAGACGTTTGATTCTTTGGCGTTCTAAAGAACGAAAGAGAGGCTTCTCTGCACGATTTGAGAATGGGGAAGAACAGGATGGGCTGTGCTTGGTAGGGTGGGTTCAGTGCCACGGTGCACCCATGCCCGAGCAGAGGCAAATCCCACAGCAGACGCGCTAATGTAAGAGGCGAGTCTAATAGGTGCGTGGATGACATTAGAATTAGGTGCCTAAAAAAAACTGCTGCACATTGTGTGGTCCTGGGCAATTTACTGAGTATTACTTCCTATACTTCCTTGTGCTGCAGGCGGGTGATGCAGTTTGATCACAAGTGAAAGTAGTGCTTCAAGGCCTGCATCCCCACTCCCCCACTCTGATATCTTAGGTGTGATTTTGTCTCTGCCCCCTCACCCCCTCCTCTTTCATAGATGAGATCTCGTTCCTGCCATTGGGTGCCTGTCTCGCTTTTTGGCTGTACAGCCACAGGAAGGCGGGGAATGAGGAAAGACCCCACCAGCTAACTTCACATTGTAGCAGATTTGCATATTCATAACATAGCAAGGATGCCAAGGGCCCTGGCGCAAACAAGGAAAATGACCTCTTGGAGTGTTCTTGGGGGTAGGAAAATACACCAGTTATCAGGGTTCTGTGGGTCTTTCAAGGCTCTGCGTCCCGACGCCATTACCCCTGCTACACTAATTGTAGCTATGTCCTTGTGCATATTAACCCACCTAAAAGTTACGGTAAAACTGAAACTACTAGCCCAAAAATCAATTTGCAGTTGGCTAAAACATTAGGGATTGCTGAAACAGGTTTTACAACATGACATGCGGTGCCTTGGGCAGCATTTACAGTGGAAGAAGAGCGCTAGTTTGCACTTCCAAGCACTGCAGCACCGCCAGTAAATTGGCTGAGGCAGATTATGCATGTAGGGCCCCAGAGCACTCTCTGAGGAATTTCACACAAGGCAAGAGGTCAGTAAAATACCAGAATCACTTTAGCATTCTCTAGATTCCAGTCCACAGAAATTGTCTTTCAAAAGCACCTGTAGACAATAATATTTTTTTCACATCTAGTGATATGACCACCGAAGATTTTATATTAAAAACAGAGCTTTGGACTATACCATTCCCCACGGAAAGGCAATATTTCTTGCAATGTGTGCCCATACCTGGTGTGTCACACAGTTTGGTGCTTACTTTCCCTCCATGGTAAAGAACGGTAGATGTTACAGCACCTAGGCTAATATGCTGCATAGCTAAATACATATAAGGTTCAAAGGCGAGACCGATTGCATTGCAAATGCTTGTGGATATAATGGCATCAAGTAGTCATTTTGGTAGACTACAATATAAAATGTATACTGCAACTGATAGCATATTTTTTTGCTGTAATTTTGCAGACACAAGATTTCCTTTAATTTCTGATTTATTACTTTTTTTTAATTTGGTGCATATTGTTTAAATGCTTTATCCTGTCTAAAAACATTATTCGTTGATCGCTATTGTACATTAATATGTTTCGTTGGTGTCATAACAATTATATTGTTAAAAAAGTATCGTTATTTTTCTTCACCGAGAACATTTGCACACACAGCCTTTCATAGAGCTGCAACAGAAACACTGGACATTTGTCGAAAGCATCTACTAGGCAACATTGTACTGTGTAGCCCTCTTAAGTTCACCACTTCACTTTTTGAGTCCTTTTCAAAGCATTCTTCTTTAAGGAGACAGCTTCACTTTGATAACGCAAAATGTTCAGCAATAGCAAACTCTCTTAAATTCAGGCCAGGACATTGCTTCATTGTGTGCTTCTCTTTATAATCCATCCGATGGCAACACACAACACTGTCCAACTAATTATTAAACAATTCCATTAGCAAAAAGCTAAACCAAGAGGCATTGTGAACGCACGTTTTCCCTATCTATCCCCTTCCTCCATTTTATGTGACAAAGACCCACTACTGCTTGCATCTGTATTCCTAACATGTTCATGTTATGAAATGAGAGAGAAAATGGTGACCCACTCCTTCGCCTCTCATTCCAGATCTAAACTCATGCATCATTCTCCATCGCTCAATACTACTAAAAGAAATATCAATATGCTATCCAAATCTGATCTTCTTAGAGAGATCGCTCCAATCGGCATCATACAGAGTAGGATTTACAAAGGGAACTGATTTCTATAAGTGGGCAAACAGATTCTCATGGGACTTTTCAGAGTTTTACTGCAGTAGGCTGCCCATACTGACCCTACATGAGCACCTACTCTCAATGATTTTCACTGTGTATCGGTCCACATCACCCCACCCCACCCGATATAGCTGTATAATTCATTGTCTCCCAATATAGATTATCCCTTGGGGGCAATCGGTGCGTCCCACACTCACCCCCTGCGGGTCCTTTACGAAGTAGCTCCCGCTGGAGCCCTGGTAGATCCTCTCGGGGAAGATGCCGCGCTCGATCGCCGCCTCCGCCCGCCTCACTACGTCGGCGAACTCGGGGTCCTCCGGGAAGTCATTCCGCTCCCGCTGCTCCTGAGCCGCTTGTAGCCGGGCCTGGGATCGGTCGAGCAGGGGTTGCCTCTCCCCGCTGGGAGAGGCGGGTGGCGATGGACCTACGGCTGCCGAGGGGGCTGGAGTCTGTACCTGGGCAGGGGGGACCCGCACCACCACCCCCGGGATGGCAGGGAAGCGGCCCGCCGCGCCCGAGGCCGCAGGGGGCGAGGCGCAGGACTGGAAGCCCGGCTCAGGCACATCCCGCACGGGGGACACGAGCGGGCTGGTCTCGTCCATGGCCCCGACGGGAAATCTCTGCGGGTCAGTCTGCAGACCCTGCACTCCGGAGCGATGACTGGGAGCTGTCACCTGACAGGCGTCAGCTGATCCATCGTCAACAACCGCAGCGCTTCCGGGTTCCCGGCTGCACGCCAATCCCACCACCGACCAAGAAAGAGGACTTAAGCGAGCTTTGAAGTATGCCTGGTTCCAAAATGTCTGCAGTTTTCAAAGGCGGACCAGCCCAATTCTATGTCAGGATTGCAGTCATTGGAGGATCCGATTATGCTTCTTTATTCTTTACTACTTTATTTTCAGCAGCCAATCACAATAAACTCATAGCTGCCAAGGTTTCAGATTGCTATGTGTGACATTTTCATAATTTCAGGGTAATTATGAGTGACATTTCAATGACTATGAGTGACACTTTCTTGCGAGCAAAATCAAGCAGTGAAGACTAGGGAAACAAATAAACAACAGAAATGACAGCCATTTGAGCACTAGGAAACTCTAAGAAGACCTTAAAACTTCTCCAAAGCCACTGTTCACCACTGAGTCAACTGGTACTGTGAAACAAGTTCATCCCTGGCATTTTGGAAGAATAACATGCCTCTTGAGTAAACTAACTGAAGTGCAGTGACCTAATACATAGCTGTCAAAGTTTGAGACTGCTTATGTGTGTCATAGCCATATATTCAGTCTTCTTACATGTGACATATAAATGTCTTATGTGTGGCACTTTTAGTGATGCATGTTAGAGAACAAAGGACTGAATAGAAATCAACAATTATGCCCATGTAGTAAGATAGTTTTCACACATTAGCCCATGTTGTGGTACGAAAACTGCCTCAAAAGCGCCCAATGCTTCTAAAGTACCTACACAAGATCACTGATCTACTTTTTGCTAAGAGGGTCACCGGGCAGGTATATTTGTAATAGTAATAACCAATAAAATACATGTTTTGCGACCATGACTATAGTTTAATAAAGTTGAATGTTATGTCTAGTACACATTACAGTTAAAACAAATGGTTTGTTAAGCCAAAACAGTTAATCAATGACAATGCATGGTAATCTCAGAGTCGCCACCAAAAATAACTTGAATCCCGGTGCCACTGTCATGAAAGCAACATCTGATCCATCCCCACGGCTAAACTGAACCATGTTAAGTATTTTTAAATGGTAATAATTAACATGGAAAACTAAATTTGAGAGTTTCCTTTAAGAATACGTGCATTCGCCAGCTTCAAGAGAAAACTATTCAACGGTGGCGCTGTGCTTAAGGTCAATGATAGAGCATTTGTAGTGGTATTAGTAGAACAGTGTAAAATGAGCGTTTAGGCCAGCATAGCGAAATTATGTTACATCAGCCCACTGGCCTGAGAAAAGTGTTGTGCGTGAATGTTGTGTGTGTGTGTCACTGACTGGCCGTGCTATGTGCAAGTCTGTATGTGCCTGCAAGTATAGATGGGACTCCTGTGTGCGTGGAACTTTGTAGAATGTTGGAAGGCATGTTGAGCACAGATTTGCAACTTTATTACCAATAACTTCTTATTCCGTGCCCCTCACTAACTCTAGAGCTAGGCACACTCTTACTTGACATGAATTTAGCTTCCGACAGCTCGAGAGCAGCTGCATTTAGTGTGCTCAGGCAACTTATGGCATTAGAACAGGGACCCCCTGAGTGAGATCGGAATCCTGGATCAGGGCAAAGTAATTGATAGCGAAAAAATATATCCAGGCATCAACAATGTAGACAACTGGCACAATTTAGACATATCACAAAAAACACAAGTAAAGAAGAATACTAACTAGTAACCATGATATCACAAAATTTAATAACAGTAATAAAAATTGATGAACACATTCAATCAGATACCGAATGATAAAAAGATAATAAAAAGAGAATGCAGTGTTTAATTGTCGTATTCTCTACAAATTGATAAGGAGAAGTAAATTTTGATGATTTCCCCAGCTGATTATCGGAGTTGATGTCTGTCTGTCGACGCGTTTCAACACAACCAGTGTGTCTTCATCAGGACAACATCAGCGTATTTCTATAATTTAAAAAATTCCAAATTACAAAATGTTTACTTGTGTTTTAACAGGTACAATGTCTTTTCTTTTTTAACAACTTGCCAGAATTGTCTTACGCCAAAAACAAATTATACCACAGGTACAGAGACACATAAAAACATATAAAGAACTAGATCATCAAAAATATATACAACTTCTCAGTGTTTTTCCCGCTAATGTAAAAAACCTTCTCTAGATACTCTCCAGAAGGAGGGCTCATAAAGAGGCCTCATAATTACAGGAGCACCTAAAACATTTATTGATGTCATTGATAGCGGTACAGAAACCATAACATATTTTTACCAAGTATATAATGAAGCAGAAAGATTAGTTGAGTACAGAGATCATTGGTGCTAATTCCCTACCTAATAAAGGATGCTCTAAGTAATACCAAGTCCTAAATAGGTATTGTCTTTATTGTAAATAAGTATTGTCTTTATTGTTATTTTTAAGCATTGAAACTCCTATTTATAAAGGATAAAAAAAAAACATAGACATGTTAAATTTATATGAGAGAAACATACCAGTGATTAGTTTTCATACATTTCTTCCTGTAATATTTTCTCAAAGTACGTTGATTAAAAATGGTGCAGCATAAGATATACTGTTTTATGGTGACCTCACTATCTATAGGAAAATTATAAAATAATTAAATGCCAGTGATAATTTAATTCCTAAACTGTCCGTTAAGGCACTCTCGAATATTACATTTAATCTTACCTTATAAAGTCAAAGCATGATCATTCAAGGCAACATTCAAAAGATTGCGAAGTACGATAGTACGGATAATTTTCTGCAAATGAAAAAAACGAAAAATAAGAAAAATGGATATTTTCTTCACAGTTCTATTCCCCTCCCTTTTCCTGAACGTGAACTGGCCAATAAAAGTCAGTTCGAACAGATGCTGTACTCTATTCCACATCCGTAAGATTAGTTAAGCTTGCTTACTTGTGGTACGCTGTCCAGGTTACTTGGAGAGCGTCCGAGATACTTTAAAAGCGTCTGATGGTAACGGCGCCAGAGCTATTTAAAATCACGGCAGTCGATTCTCGATATTAGTGGTGCCAGAGCTGTGTAGTATCCCAGCAAACGGTTCCTGATGTACAACCTTTCGTGCAAAGAGAGACACAGCTCGTGAAGATAAAAGGCGATATATCACTAATTGTTTATATAAACATACTCGAAGTGAAAGTTCACATGTACTGAGATATACGCTGCAGAAGAATATTACACGATTGTCTGTTTACGCGGGTGTGTAACCGTTTTCCCAGAAAATTATAAGAGGCACAAACATCCAACCATATGTTGGGTACTATGAATCTAACACGTTTAACCTCTGTCAGCGAAACGCATACCTGTAATAGACGTCGTACCACGGCGTGTACAATGGCGGCGGATGAATCCGTAGGAAGAAGCAAGGAATTGTAAGGTTCAACCCTATTGGTGCATTTATAGGGATTACTCATAGGTGGAATATCATGGCTCCACCCTCACTTAAAGTGCAAGGTCCCATAGTGAAGGCAATAATGGGTGTCTCCATAAACAAATACAACAGATACCGGATCGGAAAGATGAAATGTTAAAAAGCGATTTCAGAACACACAACTATTTCAGAACACACAACTATTAAGGGGGTCTCAATTAAAAAACGACTGTTAATACAGTCTAAATGGGAAAAGCAACTATAAAATATCTAAATAATAAGTTCCAACAACAATAGGGTTATCTTCGTAGTTGTTGTAGACATGGGGGCCTTATATGATTCGCTAGTTACTAACTACTCTAGGTAATGGCATTCTCCCAGGGTAAATCAAGGTTCAACCCTCGGTCAAAAGTGCCCAGGGTAAAAATCCAGTACACTTCTTTTTTCTTCCTTATTTTTTCGCCTCCTTTATTGTCAGACATATGTATTCTCTCCAGAATACACCATTTCATCTCAGTTGGTAAATGCTTGTATTCCATGTAGTGACTCACTAAAGGTGCCATATGCTTCTTCGTTTTAATGGCAGATCTGTGTTCTGTCAAGCGGGTTTTTATTGCCCGGGAGGTCTCACCTACATATCCTAAATTACAAGGACATACTATTAAGTAAACTACATTGCGAGTATTACAGGTGCATAATTCCTTTGTTTTAATGGATACACCATTAAATGTCATAGTTTCATTAATAAGGATAGAATCACAGGATAAACATGAGCCACAACGGGATGTACCACTGACTCCATTTTTTCCCACGATGGACTTCTGAACATAAGGAATATTCGTAGTTTTCTCAAAGCGAGATCTAACGATGAGACCTTTAAATTTTTTTTTTCGCCGATGGGCGAACATAGGTTTAGCCAGTCTACTTTCATTTTGGTTGACATTGAGGAGGTGCCAATTGGAATTGATCACTTGTCTAATGGTGGCATTTAAAGTTGAATGCCTGGTAATGCAGACAAGCTTTTGTTCTTTGACATGTTTCTGGGTGTTTATTAATGAGTCACGGTCAAAAAACCGTGCTCTCTTATAGGCTTCTCTCACCAATCGATGTGGGTAGCCTCGCTCCAAAAACTTCCTTTTCATTACCACTGACTGCATGTCATAGTCCTTGATATTGGTGCAATTACGTCGCACTCTAAGAAATTGGGAGAAGGGGATGCTATCTTTTTGGCACCGGGGATGATAACTTTTGCAGTGTAATAGGGTGTTCCTGGCAGTTGGCTTAGTATACAGGTCAACTTCAAGATGACCACCCTCGTTACATCTAATGTAAATTTCCAAAAATTCCACTCTACATTTATCAATGTTAGCAGTGAAATGTAGATTCACATCTGTAAGATTGAGCCAAGACAGGAACTCTTTCAGAGTCTGTTCCCCATCGGTCCATACAAAAAAGATGTCATCAATGTAACGGTACCAATGGGAAACAGACTCATAGAAAGGGGCGATTTCGTTGTAAATGAACCTTGATTCAAAAAGTGACATATACTCAGGCAACGTCAGCTACCTGCTCCCCTTCCCTCTGTGTTGACCAGCCCGGGCCGACGGGCCGCATCAACCTGGCTAAGGCTTGGTCCTGGCCAGCGCAAATTCAGTCAGGCCTGTCCCTGTGCTCCGGCCTGCAAATGAACCTCTCCGGCCCCTACAGTCTGTGTGTTCTGAGTGACTCCTCCGCCTCCAGTCCAGCCCGGGCTGTGGTGAGCCCGGCAGGTTCGGTCGCTGTCAGACACTCCTCAACCGCCCCCCCCCCCTCTCCCCCGCCCCCAGGGGATGCGCTCGCACTCGCAGTCCTCCTGGTGGTGGCGGCTGGCCAGAGCTGACTTTCGCCGGCTCAGCTGGCTCCAGGAGATCAAGGTGCTGCAGCCTGCACTGTTTAGTGTTTAGCGGGGCGCAGGAGGCCATCGATTCATGCGGCCTCGGCGGGCGGCCATGCGGCATGAGAGAGACTGTGAGCAGCCTGCACTCTCTCAGATTTCCCCGCTTCTGCTTACTTCCTGTTCCTCCGGACGTGACGGCACTCTACCGCCGCACATCCGTATTTAATCTCGGCCCCCTGGTGCCTGGTCGGTGATTGACAGCTCTGAGCTGCAGTAATCGAGGGCAGCCCGGCCCCCGCAGTGATGCTGACTTAACTGTTTAGGAACTCGAAGCAGGCGCACCTCTCTCGGAGCAGCAGAGAGAGCCCGGGCACGTCCTGGCGCCGCTGGTGGCGCGCCTGGCAGCAGGTGGCAATTATGCGTGACAATGCATTTCAGTGCGGTGATGCGGATCACCGCACTGAAATGCGTGAGTGTCACACCTGTTGCGTGACGCTTGGCAGGACTGTAAACTTTGGGGAAAAACTACATATCCCATTTATACTCTGTAATCACGTGATCACAAAAGACATCCATGGGTTAAAAATGCTAAGAACTAGATCTCCAAAGTCGCCGCAATTTTAGAATGCACAAGCGACCTGAAGGTTTCAACAATAAAGAACAAGGACGTGTGTGCATGTGTGATTTGTAGGTCTCGCTGAGTCAGCGCATGCGCTGTTCGGCGAGACATTTAGTCTGTGGGCTTTCCAAAGTCCTACCAGACGCTTTTGCTGGCCACGGGCGTGCGGTTATGCGCACAATGACGAGCAGAGGCGCCATATGGCTTTCCTCTCACGTCATTGTGTGCGCACATCGCACACCACTCGCCAGACCTGCAGCTGTTTTTTTTTCAATTTTTCCGCCGCACGCACCACTTGCGTGCTTTTTTTTCTTTCAGAGCGCGCGCACACACAACTCCCGGGCTTGTTTGTGCTTTGTTTTAAGCGTGAGTATGCACACAAAAGGTGGTATGTCTATCTTGTGCAATTGTTTACTACGCCTGATTGAAACGGGGCTCCGCTAATAGCACGTTGCTCATCCCAGCAGCATGACAAATAGGCACACGCGCTCTAATTGTGCAGCCTGGAAGACAGAGTGATGTCATTGCGTCTCCTTCAGAGGAGCATGGAGTAGCACAATTACAATCCAAACTCTATTACAACTGTATATTTAGTGCAAAGTAATTATCACTTACATGTGCCAGGCTTGCATGGTTCTAGAAAATAAAATAACTGAAAGAATATTTTTATACAAAAACAATTGGTCTGAAGTTCAGTCTTTGAGTGTGTGAATTCATTTGCTGACTGAGGGTGTAGAACAAATGCTTAACGCTGTCCTCTGATACTGCCTTAACGCTCGACCACACTACCACAAATAGAGACTTATGTGCTATCTAACTTTACCTCTGCCTACCTTTGGGGTTCCACTGGACTCTGTGCACACTATACCTCACTTTGGTATAGAATATATAGAGCCAGCTTCCGACACGAATGTATTGATTTGATAGTCACCAAAGTTCATTTATAATATTTAAATTGGACTGTGTTCTAGAAAAGCAAAATAACATCGTTCAGCCTACATCAAGCAGTCATCCAATAGCCAGCTTGATTGTAACATAAATCCTCTCACTTTGAAGTCAGAGAAAGAAAAATAAACACCAAGCTCCCTGGAAGACACAGACTGACATTGACCACTGTCTTTGAATGCACAGCAAATGTGACAAGATAAGAACAAGATTTAAAGACCTGTTACAGAAAGGGAGTTTGTGGAAGAATACAGTAAACTAGGTTTGGGCAAAGGGAGGGACGAAATCGATCTGTACAGCCTAAAGTAAATGTAGCCAGCAAATAGAAAGCCGGAAATGTGAGTTGCAAACCACAAAGCCAATGATAAGCAATGGGAAGAATTCATTCCTAGTCTGATTGTCCACAAGATGTCTTTAGTTAGGTTGCGACCTCAAAAGAAGTACCTCAATCCGAGTGTGAGCAGCAAAAGAAAACTAATCCCCCAAAAAGTAATCATTCATTACTTAATCCATGCTCCATGGGAGGAAAAAGCAATCGAGACAGTGAACCCAGCACATCTAAACAACCAAAAGCCAGCAAATAAGAGGGCCTATGAAGTCAACTATGGTAAGTAATAGGCAAGCTCTAACCTTATTTTATGTATTTTTTTAAGTAACAAAAAACCTCACAAGTAACAGTACATGCGCTGTCTCAGGTGCTGTCTCAATACTTGGTTCATGCTCTAAGAAAAAGAGAAACAACAGAAGAGTAAGTGAAACCGACAGGCACTGACCAATCAGGAGCCAGCAAATAAGAGTAATGATGAACCCAGCCAAGAGTTATAGGTTATAAGTTACATTAGTTCAAAAAGCGAAATAAATATAGGAATTAGGAGTATGACAGGGGGAGGGAGGGAAAGGAAGGCGGGAGAGACAAAGGGAAGTCTGCCCAAAGAACAACTGGGTAGGTGACATCCGAGGAGGCAGTCCCCAGCTCATCACCCCTATAGATAAACAAAGTAGCTCCATCGGTCATCAGTCAAAATAGCTAGGTCTCAGCTGAAGAGGGAGAGTTCACATAAGGAAGTCCAGTGGATACACATGGTGGTAACTATACGCAGGGACGGGTGAGGGCAGGGGCCATTAGCTGGAAGGAAGAGAAGAGTAGAGCGGTAGGGGGTAAGGTGAAGGGGGGGAGGGAGAAAAAGTCAGGAAAGACGCAGGAGAATTTGCCCAAGGACCGGCGATGCAGGATGAGCTCCCAATCACATGGGAGGTGGGGGGCGGATTGAGAGTGAAGCACACATAATACTCTGCAGATAGTCAAAACGCTGGGTGAATATGCGCAAATGTCTCTATAACAGTGAGGACCAGTTGCTGAAATCAGCAAGTGGCCTGGGGAAGCTCACAAAGGTGGCAAGCCTTTCAAGCTTCCCCTTCGTGAACCCTGCCCATCCTGGGGAAGGAGGCTTGGCACCTCGTCCCAGGATGTGCATTGTTTCAGGCCCCAGAGAGCAGCAGGCTCTCGACCCAGGGGTCCAGAAACATGTCTGGTGGTGGCAGCTGAAAGCAGCCACTCAGCCTGGATACTAGTGGTAGGTGTAAGGATCCACAAGCTGTTTCCGCAGGAGTGCCAGGAACTGATGATAGGCCCAACCCCTCCCTCTCACACCACCATGTCTATCAGACCATAGCACGCAATGGTGACAAAGAGGGAATGGAGGGAACAAAACAAGGGAAGGAGGGAAGAAGACACCTTGGACAAGAAGCTCCAGCAGGTTGGACACAGGCACTGTAAGAAAGAGGACAATTAACAGTGTACAGGTTTTAAACCCCAAAGGCCCTTTCTGCCCTGTTCACACCTCTCCTGTCTGTATTTACCTGAGGATAATCCTGATGTCTTCCCTTGATCACTACACGTACCCCCAGGTAACTGCCACAACTAATCTCTCTTCACTAGAGAAAAGTAAATTTTGCCATGTTCTGTGTCCCTACGTGTTCCCCATCTTATGTTATGTGTGCATGATTAATATGCATATGTATTCCCCATGATCGATTAAAGACGCAATTACAGTTGTGTCTAACTCTAGTATGCCAGTTTCCAGTTCTCGTGAAAGCTACGAGTATTAGGCCTATGTAAAGTTACGTTGCCACGTTTCACAGTGTGCACGTTATTTCATTGTAAAGTCCCCGTTTCTAGGCCTCAAAAGGGCCCGGACTTAGATTCAGCTCCTGTCTCCTGAACCCTCTCCGAGGAGCGATACAGCCCCCACCTGTATCCCTGCCCCTTCACTTACTTCCTGCCTCACAGTGCCCGGCTCGGCCTGGCTCTGCCTGCTGGTCTGCCAAGAGTATGTTATGATTCTAGTTATCAGTCCAGCTCTCCTTCCCTGCATTCCTAAGCTACTGAATCGCATCAATAGTTTCCGTCATGGTCTAGCCTTTACGTCTCCATGTAAGAGAAATACTGTATTAATGGTCATTTAATATTCCTCAGCACGCACTACATGTAGAATAATGCATGCACCAGTCTTAGAGTCTGTTAGCCTTTACCCTGATAACTTTTGGATTCTATCAACATGTTCTCTAAACATCAGATACTAGATAGTGTTTAGGTACATGTCGCTCTGACTCTCCAGACTTCAGTCTCTTCTTCTAGCGCAGAAGTCATAGCCCCCAGCTTCTCCTAGTAACACGTCATTGCCAGTTTGCGCGCACCACTAGGTTAGAGGTCCCGGCTCCTTAGGTAGCCCCCTCCATGTTTCCGCCCCGTTTATGACATATTCTGTTACGTTTACATCACATGTCTATGTATACGCCCTGTTCACGCCTCCTGTTACACCTATTTTCTTGCCTTATCTTTCGCGACTGTTACAGGCCCTGCCCACTGCTACGCCTATTGTATTGAACATCATGTATTTTGTTTAAGTATATATATGCTTGTGCACTGTTATTAAGAGCTAGCTAGCTACCATCCTATTCCTGGGCAGGTTGTCCTGTTCCTGTCCTTTATGCTGTATTAAACCTGCAAACTCCTACTACCTCGAATCTTGACTCTTATTTATTGAGCTATCTGTTATTGTATATCTAGTCAAAAATAGAGGTATTATTTATTTATTTACCACATAATGGCGCCCGAATAGGGACTTGCCCTTTCCCCACGCGCCGGTGAAGCCACGCAAGCCCCCTGATCCTCTGCAGCCGTGACGGAACCATACCGTGCACGTGCAGATATTTCTGCTTCAAGTATCCCTCAGGCCCACGGAGGAGACGGAGGTTGCGGTCCAGCATCCAGACGAGGCGGTGGAGGAACGCGGCGAGTCCCGACCAGAGCCCAAGCCGAGAGTCCAAGGTCCGAGGTATCCGGAGGCCCACCCGTAACAGAAATCCGAAGTTCGTCCGTCCGGCGTCGAAGCAGTCCAGTCCAGTCCGAGGCCTTCCGTTCTTGCTGCCCGGTGAGTACCGTTGCTGGGGTAGTATCTAGACAGGGTCAATTGCATTGTCTCTGGTCCGTGGGTTTGGGTACGCAGATCCAACACGAAGTGTCCACTTAGGTGGATGCGGGTCCTGACGTGTCTCTTTATGAGACCGGTAAGTTTCATACTGTTTTAGCAGTGCATCTAGTTTCTGTTCTAGTCTGTTCTGTTCTCGAGAAATTCATGTATTCGGTTTTCAGTATTCCAGGTAGTATTTTGTCAAAACTGTTATTTTAAATGTCATTCATGTATTTCAATGTCGTGGTATGAAAGTGGTGTATTGTATTGTGTCTAGACTACAGTTCAGTCATGCCGCTGTTCTCAAAATTACGTCAGTTAAAAACTAGAAAAGGTCTGTTAGAAGAAGCAGTTCCTGTCCCGCCTAGGGACAGTCCAGGTCATTTTATGTATCAAAAGCATGGCATAAGTGCCATATTATATCTAGATTTATGGGTGGAGTACACCAAACAGTTAGAAGAAAAGTACAGATGGCCCGTATCGGGTACATGGGATGCCGAGTGCATCATGCGAGTAGAAGAAGTATTATGGAAAAAGAAAGCCAGACAGTCACAGAAAGACACCATCGAGTTATGGCGCAAAGAATCTCATAAAAGAACCGAAAAAGAAATCAGAAAGTCAGAATTAAGTAGAGAATCCTTAGAAAGAGCCCAAGAAAGGGAATTAATCGAAATAGGTGAACGAGTTAAAACCGAACAGTCAGACAGACAGAGGAGTGCCCTCATTAAGGGTATGTATCCTCTTCTTGCCGAGGGTTTGCCAAAAGCAACCCCGGAGGCATCCAGTAATTTTCCGCCACCTTTAGTTCCGACCAAGCTACGTCACAAACCGACCGCAGCTGATATTTTTCTCTCGTCCTATTTGGACGACACAGTTCCAGAATATGCAAATCCTGTTCCACCAGCTCCTGTAAATAATGTAATTCATGGTCCTCCAGCCACCGGGGCACCTGTTGCAGTACCTGTTACGGTACCCCCGGTCCAGCCCGTAGTACAAATTCCCGCCACATCAGTCACTCTGCCAGCACGAAGAGTATCAGTCGACGATTCCAGTATAGGGGCCGCGGGAGGAGGTCCTCCTGGTACCCCGCCGCCAAGTAGACGTTTAGGAGCAGTCGAGTTACATGAACGTGCGTTACAGCGTACGCCCAAATATCAGTCCATTGCAGAAATCAGACGAGTTCTTACTGAATGCTGTTATGATCCAGTCCCAGGCGAGGATAGTATGGTTCTGTACTCCGTGCGTATAAGACAGGTGTCCGAGTATTTGGTCACCCTACCGAATATGAAAGAAGATCTAGACAGAATGTATCGTTTCATTCGTACAGGACAAGATCCAGAAAGTATTGCTGAAGTCATGTCTCTTAGGAAATCCGAGATCCAGTTTATGCTATTAAAGTTTCTGATCAATTGTTTAATACGGGAACAAGATTCCCCGACTAAAGATCCGATCGAAATGAAAGTTCTGACAAGGTGGAGTGATAATATAGCCGAGGGTAAGCACAAGACACTCAATAGTATAGAGAGTATGTACAAGAAAATTCGTAAAGAAATAATGAGGTTACACGAACAACGCAAAGAAGCTCTAGGAAGCGAGAAAGAAAATGACTCTTCTACTGAAGAGGTAGAGGACGAGAATACCGCCAGAATAGCGTATGTAGGTAAATCTAGATTTCCAGACCGACATTTACGCCTAGAACACAAGAAAGTGTTTCATCTTCCAGCACCAGAACAAGGCTCTCTAGAACAAGTATTTCAAGCTACCGATCACATTTTGAAACCACGCATCGGTTTTAGTGAGTTAAGTACTATGCATGAACAAGAACTAGCCCGATCAGCAGTCCGATGGATTACTGATTCTACCACTTTTCCAGACGAAATAGTGGCACAAATGTTTCTGAAATTGCCCCCAGCCGAGCAGCGACTGGTGGGTATGTATATGATCCAGCACCTTATTACACTGTATGAGGGTCAACATTCTGATCCAGGTCCGTTACATGATATCCTGAACGAGTTACTCCAGTATAGATGGAAAGGTTTAGGTACCGATTTAATTAGTGTCATTCTAGAACAGCGCCACAAATACAGAACGTTTCTGAACCCGCATTTTGTTCATGTCTCACCTCCAGAAAGTAAACCGTTTTACATAGACAGACAGCATCCGTTACGAGAAGTACACCCAGTTAGGACACCAGATGGTGAAATGCAACGAGTATTTGTTTACACCCCAGTTACCAAGATGGAACTCTTAGAGATGAAGAAATTAATTCCCTGTCACGACAAAGATCCAGCAGGGTTCCACCGAGAATTAAAAGACATGCTCCGTATGGGAGAATACACGTATCCAGATATTATTAAAATTTTAAAAGTCCTGTTGCCCGCAGGGGTATACGAAAAACTCAAGGAAAAAGATTGGGAGGTGGGAGAGAAAAAGATCGATTGGACAGCTCTAGAAGCTGAAGATAAGATACGAGTACCAGGTACCGGTCTTGGAGACAAATGTAAAGAATTACCTGAACTGTTAATACAAGTTTTGCCTAGATTATTAGCAACTAAAAAGGAAGACTGGGATGCAATCTCAGCCTGTAAACAGAAACAAGACGAAGACACTAGTGATTTTTATTCTAGATTTGAGAAATGTTTTATAATAAACAGTGGTTTAAAGACGAGTAGCGAGTCATACCCTCATCTTTTTGTTACTAAACTAGTCGAGAATTCAAGTCCACAAGTTAAGAATCGAGTTTTGAAAGTCGAAAGTACATGGCAAGCTAGTACCCCGTCCCAGATGTTACAGATGCTCCAGTATCACCAGAATAGAATCAGAGAAGAGCAAGAACACGAGAGAAGACGTATGAAAGACACAAAAATGAAAGTACTAGTTGCACAATCTGTTCCACAAGACAGTCAGAAGAGGGGTCCGAATCAAGCCAGTCATCCTGCAGCTCCCGTTAAAGGGACTTGCAATTATTGTAAACAGCCAGGTCATTTTATAAACGAGTGTGCAGTTCTGAAACACAATATAGCCACTGGTAAAACTAAAGAAAGACCACGTCCGCCTAGACAAGAACAAGTTTCACAGACTTCTCAGCCACAGAATGCACAACAGACAGTTCCAGCACCGCAGCCTATTGCTGCAACACAGCATGTTACACAGCAGATGTACCAGTATGCACAGACAGAGTATCCAGAGTATCAAGCGTATTCATGAAACAGCCTAGAGAGGGAGGTAGGCTTGCCTCTCATCGAGATTCCTGTAGATCAAGAAGGTCCCTATGTTCACAGCCAAGTATTAGGGAAAGACAGAAAGTTTCTGATTGATACAGGGGCAAGTAGGACGACTATTAGTCATGACGAGGTTCCAGGGGCTCCGCTCTCAGGCTCTAGAAATGTTTCCCTTGGATTTTCAGGAAAGCCAATTGTAAACGAGATATCAAAGCCAGTTACTCTAGAAGTTGGTCCATTGTCCCGAACTACTGATCTATTACTTACGAAATCATGTCCAGAAAATTTGTTAGGCATTAAGACACTGAAAGAATTAGGTGCAGTTATTTGCTGCTCCCCAGAAGGAATACGTTTGTTTTTACGTGACTTCAAGGGTCACTATGTGTTACGAGATTTCGATCCGAGATTGTCTAATGTTCCGCAGCATCTATGGGCGCAAGGTCCAACTGATGTTGGTTTTATGCAAATCACACCCCATCGTGTGACTCTCAAGCAAGGTGTAGTGTTACCACGAATCAGACAGTACAGATTGCCACCTGAGGTTGTAGCAGCCTTATCCAAAATTATTGACGAGCTCATGGATCAAGGAGTAGTTGTAGAAACTGACTCCAATGTATGTAATTCTCCTATCATTCCAGTCATGAAACGTACTGATCCAAATGCACCCCCAGTATATCGATTAGTGATTGACCTTCGAGAACTCAATAAATGTATCATTCCCCAGTACCCAGTTGTTCCAGATATCTCATCTCTGTTGACAGCTATTGATCCTGAGGCAATATTTTTTACCGTAATCGACCTCAAGAATGCATTTTTCAGTGTCCCCATTCATCCAGACAGCCAGTACCTTTTCGGTTTTTGTTTAAATGGAAGGAGCTATAAATTCACACGAGCTCCTCAAGGTTTCACAGAAAGTCCTAGCATTTACAGTCAAGCACTTAAAAGACAACTAGACAACATTCACATGCCAACTGACACTGCCCTGCTCCAGTATGTCGATGATCTACTGATCACAGCCCGTTCTGAACGTGACTGCGAGGGAGCGTCACTTACGGTTCTGTACTTCCTAGCCGAGATGGGGCACAAGGTGTCCCCTTCAAAGCTTCAATTCTGTGTCCAGCAAGTGATCTACTTAGGCCACTTACTGTCCAAGTGGGGTAGGCAGTTGACACCCGACCGTATCCAGTTAATAGCGAGTCTTCCTCAGCCCAAGACCCAGAAGGAGGTACGTGCTTTTATCGGCCTTACTTCTTATTGCAGACAATGGATTCCTCAGTATGCATTTCTAGCCAAGCCACTGATACAGTTAACGACACAGGAGGCAGCCGTATCGACTGTTCTCCCTTGGACATCTGAACATACACTAAAGAAAGCTTTATGCCAAGCACCTGTTCTAGCTACACCGAACTACAGTAAGCCTTTTACACTTTTTGTCACAGAACGTGATGGTACTGCATTATCTGTTCTCACACAAGATCAAGCCGGACAATACAAGCCCTGTGCTTATTTTTCGAGCACACTAGATCCAGTAGCCCAGGCTCTGCCTGCGTGCCTCAAGTCAGTTGCAGCCACAGCACTAGCTATAAGACAAAGTGATTCCATAGTATTAGGACACTCCTTGACAGTACAAGTTCCACACTCCGTGGAAGTTCTTTTAAACCGAACACAGACTCAACACTTGACAATTGCACGTTTGACAGGTTATGAACTGACACTATTCCAGCCACACATAGAAAATCAGACGCTGCAACGTTCTAAATCCCGCTACACTGTTACCGTCAGTTACTTCAAATCCTGCCACACATGACTGTGTGGAAGTTGTTAACACTATGACTAAGCCAAGACAAGATCTGACAGATATTCCATTACCAGATCCCGACCTGACACTTTATGTGGATGGTTCATGTATGAGAACGAGTACAGGAGAACTAGTAGCCGCGTATGCAGTGACTACTGACACTGAAGTTATTGAAACACACCGTATTGACACCCTGTCTGCTCAAGCAGCAGAGCTAGTTGCTCTGACTCAAGCCTGCATACACGCCAAGAACCTGAAAGTTAATATTTACACAGATTCACGCTACGCATTCGGAGTTGTACACGACTTCGGAGTGCTCTGGCAGGAGAGAGGTTTCATGACTTCTCATGGAACCAAGATTCAGCATGGTTTCCTTATTCAAGCTCTGTTAGATGCAATACATTTACCGACATCCATCGCTATTATGAAATGCAAAGCACATACGAAAGTTACAGACATTATTTCTCAAGGTAATGATCTAGCAGATCGAACAGCCAAGCTTACAGCACAGACACCAGACATACCAGTTAACAAGACACCGACATCCCCTCTAGAACAGACTACTTGTATGACAGTTAAGGACCCTACTCAAGATATCATAGATATCCAGTTACATGCTACTCCTGAAGAAATTAAGAAATGGTCCGAACAAGGAGGGGTCCAGACAGATCAGGGATGGGTGACGAAGGGAAAAGCCACATGGTTTCTCCCCGACTCTATGGTTCAAGTCATTATCAATACCGCACATAGTCCTGCACATTTAGGAGAAAAAGCCATGTTAGACAGTATCCAGAACATTTGGTTTAACAAGCATTTACGAGCTGCAGCCAAGCAGAAAGTCCGTACTTGTATGATATGTTGCCAGTTAAATCCAGGTAAAAGTGTCCCGGTGGCACAAGGTGGATTCCAGCCCCCTGACCACCCTTTTGAAGTCCTCCAGATGGATTATATTCAGATGGAGCGATGTCGAGGTTTCAAGTATGTCCTTGTAGTTGTATGCGCTTTGTCCAGGTGGACAGAAGCATATCCAGTCCCAGATTATACAGCCGCGAACACTGCCAAGCAGTTGGTTTGTGAATTCTTCCCCCGCTATGGACTCCCTAGGGTCGTGTATTCTGATAACGGCCAGCCATTCTCATCTGAACTAATGAAGCACGTTTCCCTTTTGTTAGGGTACCAGTGGAAGTTCCATTGTGTACGCCATCCAGAAGCAGCCGGTCTCGTAGAGAGACATAATCAAACCTTGAAAACACGTATTGCCAAAGTCTGTCAAGAAAAAGGTGTAGACTGGTTAGTTGCCCTGCCAGTTGCATTGTTTTATATGCGCATGGTCGCACACTCCAGATCAGGTCTGTCCCCTTATGAGGTCGTATTCGGCCGCCCCCCGAACGTGTGGGGTACACCTAGACCCCGAAGTATTACAGATGTTTCCAGTAATATGCTGACAGATTACCTAGCTTCCTTGATGTCTGCCCTACACTCTTGTCGTTCACAGGTTGCTGCTGCATTTCCCGACAATACTGAAGTCAAGCCACACGAGGTCCTTCCCGGCACCCTGGTCTTAATCCGAAATTTTGATCGTTCAAGTCCGCTGGAGCCTCGCTGGAAGGAGCCGAAGTTAGTCCTTTTGACCACCCGCACAGCCGTGAAGTTGGAAGGCAGAAAAGGCTGGGTGCATCTGTCGCATGTTAAGAAATTTCACGGACTAAGACCTAAAACTTTAAATAACACTTCTACAGACACTTTCATCAAGGACTGTCCCGCAATTGACTTTGATTCAAATCCTCCCCTGTTAGAGAAAACTCCGCAGCAGGAGTATAAAAGTAAGCTCCGGTCTAGTAAAATAAGTCAGCCAGTTTAATTGTCTAAGTCCCCCTGGGTGAAACGGTTAGACAGGTATCTGACATGTATGAAATAGACCCCCATAGTGAGAGAGTTAGTCAAAACTCAATCCGATGTATCGTTTTTCTAAGTTTTATATTATTTTTAAGCTTGATGGTTACCTGCACGAGTTATGCATTTCATTTATGTTTTCCAATTTCTCATGTAAATAAGTTTTCTAATGCTACAGTAGAGCACACGTTTAGTGATCTGCCTCCCCACGAACTATCCTATCGTCTTGCTATGCGCAACAATACATTTATCCGTATGTTACATTATTCACACCAGACCAGCAATGCCACTAATTGTTGGGTGTGTGGTCGACTCCCCCCTTTTCAGACACCGAAGGGAGTTCTGCCACTGTTTCCTTATCCGTTTTCACATAATGGTTCATGTGGAGCCTGGTCCATGTTAACGTCATCCTCAAATGATATGTCCCTTCTGAATAGTACATGTTTTCCAGACAAGCAAGGTCTTCCCCACAGAACAGGGTTAGATCTAGAAAATGAGGTTTATAATTTAGGTAATTATTCTTCGAATTTCATGGTCCTGAATGTTCAGTCTGATCCTACTCCAGACTTACCTGCTATTTCAGTACTACCAGTCAAAGGCGAATTATGTGTCAGAAATAATGGTTCCATACATGTAGGACATAGTGATTGTACTACTATTGTCAAGTATAGTGACAGTGGGAAATCTATTTTCAAAGCTTCACGTCATTCTTATTTTGTTTGTGGTCAGACCGCATATGTTCGTCTGCCCCTCGATTGGGAGGGAACCTGTTACATTGCCTTCCTACTGCCACCAGTTTTTCTAGCCCCATCCGATTATCATAGAAACACACATCTAGTACACATTAGACATAGAAGGGAGATCGAGTCCCCGATTGTCGATCAAACTGAAACTGCTCTAGAACAGTATACAGATTTCAATAGAGGTTTCTTTTTCTTCATAGGACCTGTCCAGAATAGTAAGTCAATTCGTAGATTAACCAGAACCCTTGAAGCGGTAGTGAATGAGACTGCCTCTGCTCTAGGTAACTTAACCGAAGAGCAATCTGCTATGAGATTTGTCGTGCTCCAGAATCGTCTCGTTCTTGACGTCATACTGGCCGATAGAGGAGGAGCATGTAGAGTCATCGGATCTAGTTGCTGCATTTTCATTCCTAATAACGCGCCGTCTGTTTATTCAGCTATAACCAGACTTCATAAAATTGCCCATCAGTTACACCAGAATCCAGGCACCTGGACATGGTCCGGTTGGTTTTGGAGTATAATTTCTGCCTGGGGATGGAAAGTATTGTCATTTCTAGGTATTGCAGTAGCGATCATATTCAGTTGCTGCCTCTGTATACAATGTGGCCCTGCGATTTGCGGCATTTGTGCTACCTCTTGTATTCCTAGTCCCAAGTCCCGTCCTAGATCCCGTTCCAAGAAAATTCGAGACGAGCAAATGATACTGTATGAAATGATAGATGGTATCATGAATATTGATGTTTCCTGATGGAAACGTAGTGACAAGGAGGGAATGTGGAAAAGTAAATTTTGCCATGTTCTGTGTCCCTACGTGTTCCCCATCTTATGTTATGTGTGCATGATTAATATGCATATGTATTCCCCATGATCGATTAAAGACGCAATTACAGTTGTGTCTAACTCTAGTATGCCAGTTTCCAGTTCTCGTGAAAGCTACGAGTATTAGGCCTATGTAAAGTTACGTTGCCACGTTTCACAGTGTGCACGTTATTTCATTGTAAAGTCCCCGTTTCTAGGCCTCAAAAGGGCCCGGACTTAGATTCAGCTCCTGTCTCCTGAACCCTCTCCGAGGAGCGATACAGCCCCCACCTGTATCCCTGACCCTTCACTTACTTCCTGCCTCACAGTGCCCGGCTCGGCCTGGCTCTGCCTGCTGGTCTGCCAAGAGTATGTTATGATTCTAGTTATCAGTCCAGCTCTCCTTCCCTGCATTCCTAAGCTACTGAATCGCATCAATAGTTTCCGTCATGGTCTAGCCTTTACGTCTCCATGTAAGAGAAATACTGTATTAATGGTCATTTAATATTCCTCAACACGCACTACATGTAGAATAATGCATGCACCAGTCTTAGAGTCTGTTAGCCTTTACCCTGATAACTTTTGGATTCTATCAACATGTTCTCTAAACATCAGATACTAGATAGTGTTTAGGTACATGTCGCTCTGACTCTCCAGACTTCAGTCTCTTCTTCTAGCGCAGAAGTCATAGCCCCCAGCTTCTCCTAGTAACACGTCATTGCCAGTTTGCGCGCACCACTAGGTTAGAGGTCCCGGCTCCTTAGGTAGCCCCCTCCATGTTTCCGCCCCGTTTATGACATATTCTGTTACGTTTACATCACATGTCTATGTATACGCCCTGTTCACGCCTCCTGTTACACCTATTTTCTTGCCTTATCTTTCGCGACTGTTACAGGCCCTGCCCACTGCTACGCCTATTGTATTGAACATCATGTATTTTGTTTAAGTATATATATGCTTGTGCACTGCTATTAAGAGCTAGCTAGCTACCATCCTATTCCTGTGCAGGTTGTCCTGTTCCTGTCCTTTATGCTGTATTAAACCTGCAAACTCCTACTACCTCGAATCTTGACTCTTATTTATTGAGCTATCTGTTATTGTATATCTAGTCAAAAATAGAGGTATTATTTATTTATTTACCACAACTAGTTTCTCTGGGTTGACCTAGAAGGGAAGAGGCAAACAATGAGGCAATGAGGTGTGTTCCTATTCTGTGGGAATGTACCTAATAATAGAGAACTTACCCTAGTGTGAGGTGTAAGGTCAGGGAAGGAGTTTTATATCTTTAGGAGGCGTTGGTTAGCTGGTAAAATCTGCACAAAGAAAACCCACTGATAAGATATGTATATAGGAACACCATAGAAGATAATAAAAAATAGCGCCAGGCGCCTGTACCAGCTCTTCAGTGATTCCAAGGCTGTAACCCCTGCCAATTCTGACACACCTACTGAAATTCCGATGGTGCCACAAAACAAGAGAGGATGATAATGGCCAGGGGTAAAATAAAAGGGAAACACAGGCGGCCGATGGGAACTAAGTCCAGCCGATGGGCGGAACCGGGAGCAACAAGCGGGGATCCCTTCCCCGGGAGCAAAGGAGAGGTTTAGCCGGCGCTGTGGGGGAAGAAGGGACAAAGAGACGCTACGACCACTTAGAAGGGTTAACAGTGGGAGCGTCTTTCCAGAGTATCCAGAGTACGCGAGAGGCGTATGGATACTCACTCAACAACTGAGTAAATACCAAGGAGCTCAGTTTCTGGAGGATCCGGTGTCTGTCTCAGAGAGAGGAGCACCGGCACGAAGAGTACACAAACAGGATCGATCGTGGGACGGGCTTGGGCGGAAGTGACGCGACGCAAAGGGAGCACGAACACTAGAGCGCGAAGCGCCGTTCCCTAGGGAAGTCAGGCTTTTGACATCGGCCTGACTTCCTCGCTCATGCGCAGAGCGGAGCGGCCATCTTTATTGGTGCACACGAACTGGCAGGCGTGACAGAAGGTTTGTTTTCAGGGGTATCTCTAAGATGCCCTCTGTGTGCATTTTTCATTAAATCCAAAACTGGCATCAGTGTAGGTTTAATGTGCTGAGAAGTTCGATACCAAACTTTCTAGTTTTCAGTGTAGCCATTATGGTGCTGTGGAGTTTGTAATGACAAACTCCCAGCACCATATACTCTTAATGGCAGCACTGCACTTACAATGTCTAAGAATGGACTTAGACACTGTAGGGGTGCAGGGCTCATGCATCTGTACCCTCACCACTGGTATAGTACACCCATCTAGAGGGGTGACTGGCCTTTGCCAGGGCAGTGGGCTGTAGGCATGGCACTCAGAAATGTGTACCATGTCGACTCTTCACTTCGTTCTGCACCAAAACATGCAGCCTGCAAAGGCAGTGTGTGAGTGTGAAGGTACATGACCTCTAAAGGTGGCACAATAAGTGTTGTAGCCCTTAGAGGCCTTCTCTGGTCACAGTGCCCTGGGTACCTGTGGTAGCATGTACCAGGGGCTGACCTGTGCCATAGATGCCTATTGGGTTTAGGCTTCAATGCAGTTTTAGGGAAGGAACATAGGTCCTGGGTACCTGATTAGCAGGAGCCCAGGGCACACTCAGTCAAAGCACATCAGCAATTTAGCAACAAGTGGGGGCAACCATGCAGAAAGAGGGCACTTTCTCACAATTGGGTAATGACATTTCCACACATACACTGTATCCTTTTATCAGTAAAACTGTATGTGAGTGCAAATGTAATGGTAATTTCAACTGAAGATGTCTTGTCTGTAATGGCAATCCACGTTACACAACTTCACTCTACACCACTCCACACCACTGCACCATTCTACACTACGCCATTCCACTCTGCGTCACTACACTCTTCTCATCACCCTTCCATTCTACATCTCACTACTCTACACCACTACACTCTACTCTTTGCCAATGAACTCTATCCCCACAACTTTACAATGCCCCACTACACTCTTTACCACTGTACTCTACACCACTCCACTCTATGCCACCTTACTCTGCAGCACTGCACTCTATGCCACCTCACTCTACGCCAATGTGCTCTATTCTGTACCGCTCCACTGAATATTATATATAAAAAAGAGAGAGGAACCCTTGGTAACCCAAAGGACTGGGGTTCAAACAAGAACTCTTAGAAAAGACGTCCTCTGGGAATCATTTATATCCAAACCTTAATTCACACTTGTGAACTAGGTCACATACATTTAGATCCAATCATACCGACCACATCCAAACCTCGAGTCTGCTAAGTAGTGGCACAAAAAACCTATAATTAATGAAATGATGGTTGAAATGTATTAAAACAATATGTTTCTCAAGACATTACACAATAAAAACAATTATATCAAAAAAATCACAATAGAGACATTTCAATACATTCAATCTAAAAGTTGATCCTAGGTAAAATACAAAAAATATTGCAATAGAGTTTAAAAACAGACAGTAATCATTGTCATCAAATGCCACAATCTAAAAACAGGATTTCACCACATACACCTTGATGGCGTACAAGTCATATACATCTGAGGCAATGTTCCAACAGATGGATTTGTGGCTACAATAGGAGCGTCTACGCATTTCGAAGGTATGGTCGCATAACGCCTTCTTTTTCAAGACAGTGGTATTGTTACTCCCGTTCTTTAAAAATATGAGGCGATGTTAACCAAGTTTGCCCCAGAGTCATGCGGACACTATAGTCTCAGAGTTACTACCTATAAAGACGTCCCGGTTTGTCACTTTCTTATTTTATAAAATCTTTACGGAAATCGGGCATCTGATTCACAGCAGAGGACTGGCCTTAATTTAGGAATCACAGCAACCAAGTGGGTCCTGGTGTTTACTTATGTTAAAACCAATGTCTCACAGCCCCTTGGGTGAACTTCCTCTATTCCTTGCGGGCAATGTTAAAAAAGAACGTTTCATTTACAGTCCCTTTTTGTAATGGAGCTTTTTGAATATGTAAAGCTCTTTTTAATATCGAATTAAAAACCGGCGGCGTGTCAATGCATCCATCCTGGTGCCATGTAAAATGTCTTGAGAAACATATTGTTTTAATACATTTCAACCATAATTTAATTAATTATGTTTTTTTGTGCCAATACTTAGCAGACTTAGCAGACTCAAGGTTTGGATGTGGGCGGTATGATTGGATCTAAATGTATGTGACTTTGTTCACAAGTGTGAATTAAAGTTTGGATATAAATTATTCCAAGAGGACGTCTTTTGTAACTGATCCACTGAACGCCAGTGCACTCTATGCCAATCTGCTCTGAACCACTCAAATCTACTTTGCACCGCTGCACTCTACTATGAAACAATCTATTCTACGTCATTGCACTGAGCGCCACTCCACTCTGCACCACTCTACTCTGTGCGAATATACTCTACGCCACTTTACTTCAAACCAATTCAGTCAATGCCAATTTCCTCTGCACAACTGCACTCTACTTCACTATACTCTGTCTCTGCTTTCTATGCCATTGTACTCTGTCACTGCACTCTACGCCACTCTATTCTACTCTGCACCACTGTACTCTACACCACTGCTCTCTGTGCCACTGACTCTATGCCAATGGACTCCACGTCACTCTACGACACACTACTGCACTCTACGACAGTATATGCTGCAACATTGCACCCTGCCACTCTACTTTATGCCACTCTACACCACTGAACTCTACGCCACTAAACTCTACATTGCTCTGCTCCACGCCAGCCCACTCTAATCTACTCTACACCACTGTACTCTACGACAGTGTACTCTATATTCCTGCACTCTACGCTGATGAAGCAGGGTGTTTGTGGAATGAAACCTGCTCGAATTGAACCCTCAGTAACATTTATTAACAGTGTGCAGTGAAAAATAATGCGGTAAAGGGGACTAATGCGAGGTAAAATGCTATTGCGCAAGCGCGAACTAAAGCACTGGACTAGGCCGCTAATGCTTTTGGACAAAAGGAAAGTAAAAAGACTAATGCTGCTTTTTGTGAGCGTTATTAATGTTTGCTAGGAAAATAATATTTAACATGGGTTGTGCAAGGATAGATGTAGCATTGGGTTGGTACGTAGTGAAAAAGCATTACAAGTGAATAAAAATGCCTGTGTTTGTTTTCTATAGAAGCGTAGTTTTCTGCTCTGAAAAAAAAAATTTCGAAGGGGAAAGAGGACAACGATTGTCCTTCAAGAATCCTGAGTGCCAGCTAAGAAGTTTGCATGAAAAGGCGATTTGATTCTCAAGCGGAGCAAACGCTTCCTCTGGAAAGGCACGAGCGGCACAAGTGTTATACAAACTTTGCTACATAACAGGTATGAAGGAAGAGAACATTTTGATAGTGGCTTCAATTGTATTTCCCGTGGTGGAAGCTGACGTGATGAAAAAATAAAACACTGGAAACTTGGACATGCCAAGAGTGGTGTGACAATACACCCCCTTCCTTAACCAATTAAGTGTAGAATAACCCTTCATTTAGATACAAGTGTGGGTTGGACATTTGGGTTTTAGGGTATAATTGAGGTGCCTGGTGGGAGGGGTTTGTGCTGATGGTCAATGTGTTCAGATTGTTGGGCAGACTGTTTGGGAGATCGGCGCTGTCGTCGGTTTGCTGTCCTGTTCCTGTCTGCTGAACTTGACTTAGTCTTTGCCTCTTCAAATTCTTCTTGAGGGGCCTTGCTGCTCTTGTGGCCAGAGAGTAGATTTCTTATTCCTATTTTGGGTTAGTATAGACTGAAATCAGAATTTGCATAATCATTTGCGAATGTATTGTGTCTCTGAAACTTTTGTCTCTTCTCCTTTCCACTCCTTTATGTATTGTCATTGATATGAATTTGACATTTTCTCTTCTAATGTTGTTTGCCTTTTGACGATCAAAAATATGTGCTGTATGTTGGTACTGATAAGCATTATTTCACATTATTTTGATAAACATTATAAATATACAAATGAGTCTGTCTATTATTAGAGGTGTTTATTTAGTTCATGAGTATTTCCGAACCAAGTTTTAGTTTGCCAAACCCTGTCAACTAAAAAAAGATTGCATTGCCATATTTGGTATACTAGAATGAAATTACAAATTGGAGATTGGTAAGTTTGGTATCATTTTGGAAATCACTGAACCCAGCGTGAAGGGACTTTGTGGGTAATGCAATTGGGCCTTGTTTGATAGAGCGCGCAGGTCACCCGTCTATAACTTTACCAAAACACTCACCTAGGCCCATATACAAATTTTATAAAAATCGCTCAGATCAGGTAACCTAGGCACTGGCTATCAGATATTGTACTTCCTAGGTCCTATACCCTCGACTTACACTCCTGGTCACTGGTATCTGTGGACCTGTGGGATCAGGGAGTATAGCATAATGGGTATGGTAGCAATACAATAATATGCACTCATATAATAACCACAGACTCAAGAAGTTTTGAAAACCCTTATCTAATCTTCATCAAAAGTCATAAGCCAAAGGTTCACAGCAAGCAAGCTATCAATAATCAGAATCATGAAAAGCGTATAACTATGCAAAAGATATATTATGCCAACCATTTAGAAGTCTAAAGGGAAGGTAAGAACAAGGAACATACTGAAATAAACGTATAGAAATCAGACTTGGAATGGTGTTTTCTAAAGGACGGGAAAAATAAGGGACATGCTAGAAGTCACAGTTTAATCGTTTTCAAGTGGGTGGGTAAGAAGAGGGAACACAAATTATAATGACGTAACTGAGTTTACCATATAACTATAGGGAAGGTAAGAGAATGGAACACGCTAATAATTCAAAGTAACCACTTCAGCTTTCCTTAAAAGGAGGGTAAAAAAAAGGATCATCTACTTATTCATGAACAGTACTTAACATACAACTATAAGGTAGGGGAAAAAATGGAACATGCTAATAACGGCAAGATTTACGATTTATCATTTATGATAAAGGAAGGGGAAAGAAAAAGGAACATATGCAATTATAATTTCAGTAAGATTAAGGGGAGGGTAAGAAAAGGACGCAAATATACTATTTGTTTCCCACACAGGTTTATATTTACCTACAACGGTGTGAAGACCAACCCTGGCCACGGGTCAGTTAAGGACAGTAAACCCTGGAAGTTGCAAACGCCAGTAGGCCAGCAAGTGCAGGTCAGAATCAGGACAGGAAAACCAGATTTGGATCAGAACCGGACCACCGAAAGTTGAGACCAGCACCCGCAGTTCAGTTGCAACGCCTGCGCTACTCCCTCTCTGCAGCTATCAGTCAAAACCCCGATTGGGTTATTGATTTCCCCAGCAAAGTGCTTCGCCAGCACTTCAGGTCCCAGAACCCCGATTGGGTCAGCGAGTCTTCTGACAGAGTGCTCCGCAGCACCTCTGTTCTCGACCAGCTATTGAGGGTGTTGGGTCAGTGACAGGTCAGCTATTCAGACAAGTCGGACAATTTCTCTAGCTAAACCTAGGCTAGTTATACTATTTTCCAGGTCAGTGTACCACCCCCCAATGTTGCAAGTGTAAGAATCCCAATTTCGTTTGGACAAAAGAAGAGGACAGGTCATCACACCACCTAAATTTAAGACTTTTGCCATCTCCTATTCAAATTTATGTTCACGCCCATCAATTTCAGGTTCTCACGGCGTCTTCATTCCTTCTAACATTGGATGTTCTATTTACAATTACATTGTATTTCTCTAGAGTTCATTAGGGCAGTTTCTCAGGAGCATCTTCCCAGTCAGTCAGCTCCTTGGCTGGATTTCAAAGGTCACTGCTATAGAGACTCGCGGATCTCGCGCAGACGCAGTTTCAAGCAAGATGGAGTGCAGCAGAGGATAATAGGCCATGTTTCGAAGTGCCAATTGCAAAACCAACAGGTGATGGACAGAATGCAGAACAATGTCATACATTCACCCCAGTACAGAGATCTGGGCCTAAATCTATCGTTTTTTTGCTCACCATGCCATTCCAGTTTGAACCCAGCCATATGCAAATCAGTCTTGACCCAGTGCCCCATGGGAACAGTCCAGCCCGAACTGCCAAGCCAGGCCCTCCCTGGACTGGAAACAAGTATCCAAAGACCGGTTTCGGGCTTTCAGCCCTCATCAGCCTGGATAGCTTGATTCCAGTGGCATGGAGAGCACGTGACTCACGTCTGAGCATACCCGTCCTACTCGGGGTGACAATTGCAAAACCAACAGGTGATGGACAGAATGCAGAACAATGTCATACATTCACCCCAGTACAGAGATCTGGGCCTAAATCCATCGTTTTTTTGCTCACCATGCCATTCCAGTGTGAACCCAGCCATATGCAAATCAGTCTTGACCCTGTGCCCCATGGGAACAGTCCAGCCCGAACTGCCAAGCCAGGTCCTCCCTGGACTGGAAACAAGCATCCAAGGACCGGTTTCGGGCGTTCAGCCCTCATCAGCCTGGATAGCTTGATCCCAGTGGGATGGAGAGCACGGGACTCAGGTCTGAGCATACCCGTCCTACTCGGGGTGACAATTGCAAAACCAACAGGTGATGGACAGAATGCAGAACAATGTCGTACATTCACCCCAGTACAGAGATCTGGGCCTAAATCCATCGTTTTTTTGCTCATCATGCCATTCCAGTTTGAACCCAGCCATATGCAAATCAGTATTGACCCTGTGCCCCATGGGAACAGTCCAGCCCGAACTGCCAAGCCAGGTCCTCCCTGGACTGGAAACAAGCATCCAAGGACCGGTTTCGGGCTTTCAGCCCTCATCAGCCTGGATAGCTTGATTCCAGTGGCATGGAGAGCACGGGACTCACGTCTGAGCATACCCGTCCTACTCGAGGTGACAATTGCAAAACCAACAGGTGATGGACAGAATGCAGAACAATGTCATACATTCACCCCAGTACAGAGATCTGGGCCTAAATCCATCGTAGTTTTTTTGCTCACCATGCCATTCCAGTGTGAACCCAGCCATATGCAAATCAGTTTTGACCCTGTGTCCCATGGTAACAGTCCAGCCCGAACTGCCAAGCCAGGTCCTCCCTGGACTGGAAACAAGCATCCAAGGACCGGTTTCGGGCGTTCAGCCCTCATCAGCCTGGATAGCTTGATTCCAGTGGCATGGAGAGCACGGGACTCTCGTCTGAGCATACCCGTCCTACTTGGGTGACAATTGCAAAACCAACAGGTGATGGACAGAATGCAGAACAATGTCATACATTCACCCCAGTACAGAGATCTGGGCCTAAATCCATCGTTTTTTTGCTCACCATGCCATTCCAGTTTGAACCCAGCCATATGCAAACCAGTCTTGACCCTGTGCCCCATGGGAACAGTCCAGCCCGAACTGCCAAGCCAGGTCCTCCCTGGACTGGAAACAAGCATCCAAGGACCGGTTTCGGGCTTTCAGCCCTCATCAGCCTGGATAGCTTGATTCCAGTGGCATGGAGAGCACGGGACTCACGTCTGATCATACCCGTCCTACTCGGGGTGACAATTGCAAAACCAACAGGTGATGGACAGAATGCAGAACAATGTCATACATTCACCCCAGTACAGAGATCTGGGCCTAAATCCATCGTTTTTTTGCTCACCATGCCATTCCAGTTTGAACCCAGCCATATGCAAATCAGTCTTGACCCTGTGCCCCATGGGAACAGTCCAGCCCGAACTGCCAAGCCAGGTCCTCCCTGGACTGGAAACAAGCATCCAAGGACCGGTTTCGGGCTTTCAGCCCTCATCAGCCTGGATAGCTTGATTCCAGTGGCATGGAGAGCACGGGACTCATGTCTGAGCATACCCGTCCTACTCGGGGTGACAATTGCAAAACCAACAGGTGATGGACAGAATGCAGAACAATGTCATACATTCACCCCAGTACAGAGATCTGGGCCTAAATCCATCGTTTTTTGCTCACCATGCCATTCCAGTTTGAACCCAGCCATATGCAAATCAGTCTTGACCCTGTGCCCCATGGGAACAGTCCAGCCCGAACTGCCAAGCCAGGTCCTCCCTGGACTGGAAACAAGCATCCAAGGACTGGTTTCGGGCTTTCAGCCCTCATCAGCTTGGATAGCTTGATTCCAGTGGCATGGAGAGCACGGGACTCACGTCTGAGCATACCCGTCCTACTCGGGGTGACAATTGCAAAACCAACAGGTGATGGACAGAATGCAGAACAATGTCATACATTCACCCCAGTACAGAGATCTGGGCCTAAATCCATCGTTTTTTGCTCACCATGCCATTCCAGTTTGAACCCAGCCATATGCAAATCAGTCTTGACCCTGTGCCCCATGGGAACAGTCCAGCCCGAACTGCCAAGCCAGGTCCTCCCTGGACTGGAAACAAGCCTCCAAGGACTGGTTTCGGGCTTTCAGCCCTCATCAGCTTGGATAGCTTGATTCCAGTGGCATGAAGAGCACGGGACTCACGTCTGAGCATACCCGTCCTACTCGGGGTGACAATTGCAAAACCAACAGGTGATGGACAGAATGCAGAACAATGTCATACATTCACCCCAGTACAGAGATCTGGGCCTAAATCCATCGTTTTTTGCTCACCATGCCATTCCAGTTTGAACCCAGCCATATGCAAATCAGTCTTGACCCTGTGCCCCATGGGAACAGTCCAGCCCGAACTGCCAAGCCAGGTCCTCCCTGGACTGGAAACAAGCATCCAAGGACTGGTTTCGGGCTTTCAGCCCTCATCAGCTTGGATAGCTTGATTCCAGTGGCATGGAGAGCACGGGACTCACGTCTGAGCATACCCGTCCTACTCGGGGTGACAATTGCAAAACCAACAGGTGATGGACAGAATGCAGAACAATATCATACATTCACCCCAGAACAGAGATCTGGGCCTAAATCCATCGTTTTTTGCTCACCATGCCATTCCAGTTTGAACCCAGCCACATGCAAATCAGTCTTGACCCTGTGCCCCATGGGAACAGTCCAGCCCGAACTGCCAAGCCAGGTCCTCCCTGGACTGGAAACAAGCATCCAAGGACTGGTTTCGGGCTTTCAGCCCTCATCAGCTTGGATAGCTTGATTCCAGTGGCATGGAGAGCACGGGACTCACGTCTGAGCATACCCGTCCTACTCGGGGTGACAATTGCAAAACCAACAGGTGATGGACAGAATGCAGAACAATATCATACATTCACCCCAGTACAGAGATCTGGGCCTAAATCCATCGTTTTTTGCTCACCATGCCATTCCAGTTTGAACCCAGCCACATGCAAATCAGTCTTGACCCTGTGCCCCATGGGAACAGTCCAGCCCGAACTGCCAAGCCAGGTCCTCCCTGGACTGGAAACAAGCCTCCAAGCACTGGTTTCGGGCTTTCAGCCCTCATCAGCTTGGATAGCTTGATTCCAGTGGCATGAAGAGCACGGGACTCACGTCTGAGCATACCCGTCCTACTCGGGGTGACAATTGCAAAACCAACAGGTGATGGACAGAATGCAGAACAATGTCATACATTCACCCCAGTACAGAGATCTGGGCCTAAATCCATCGTTTTTTGCTCACCATGCCATTCCAGTTTGAACCCAGCCATATGCAAATCAGTCTTGACCCTGTGCCCCATGGGAACAGTCCAGCCCGAACTGCCAAGCCAGGTCCTCCCTGGACTGGAAACTAGCATCCAAGGACTGGTAGCCCTCATCAGCCTGGATAGCTTGATTTCAGTGGCATGGAGAGCACGGGACTCACGTCTGAGCATACCCGTCCTACTCGGGGTGACAATTGCAAAACCAACAGGTGATGGACAGAATGCAGAACAATGTCATACATTCACCCCAGTACAGAGATCTGGGCCTAAATCCATCGTTTTTTTGCTCACCATGCCATTCCAGTTTGAACCCAGCCATATGCAAAGCAGTCTTGACCCTGTGCCCCATGGGAACAGTCCAGCCCGAACTGCCAAGCCAGGTCTTCCCTGGACTGGAAACAAGCATCCAAGGACCGGTTTCGGGCTATCAGCCCTCATCAGCCTGGATAGCTTGATTCCAGTGGCATGGAGAGCACGAAGTGCAACATGAAATGGAAAAGAAACTATTTTAGAACACAGAATAAATGAATACACTGTATACCATGAATCTCTACACTCTTTCCATTACTTTATAATAAACTATAGCATTAAGATTAAGCAGAACGAACAGCTTAGCAAAAGCAGCAGTGCAAGCTTCTTGCATGTGAGAACACAAAGCAGCCATCTTAGCTCTAATGCGCAGATGCGAACAATTTCCCACCAAGACAACGAATACGTCACGTCACATGGGTATGACCGACGCATGCGCAGTCTAAATTCCCGCGTAGCAGCGGCCATTTTAGATGCAAGTGTATTAATATTAGTAAACACATAAGCAAGCTTCTCTCGGACACACGGTATGTAGGGGAAAAGGAAAGTTTAGTAGGACAAACATGTTGGTTACTTATTAATACTGTTATTCGAGGTTCATGAATACAAGCAAGTCGCTTTACGTGCGAATCCTTGCTCCATCAATCCCCTCTTTGATGATATTTTATATCATCACAATTAATGGAACCAGATGCCAATTTCTCACATTTCACCCATTTCAATCTCTTCAAACTTTCTATTTTGTTTTTACTCAGCATTTTTATCAGGATGAGAATTTTTCATCTTTTTATAAATCTGGTTATTCAATTCTTCTAATTCGAGCTCTTCAATATTCCTTTTCACTCCTCGCCTATTCACAGAATGTTTCTTTTTGCGTTTTCTACATTTGCAGCAAATTATTATTCCGAATACTAATAAACTTATTCCCGCTATTGGCATCAGTATTTTGCTCACAAGACTTTTTCCTAAATTAGAAATCCAACTACCTACGGCTGATAGACCATCAGTAAGCCTCTTCCATGCACTGTCAACCTCCAGTGGTCTTAGCTCTTTTTCCAGATTTGTAATATTTCTCACATACCCTTTAATTTCCACACTTTTGTCTGGTATGTAAGTGCAACAATGTTGCGCTTTCAACATTCTGCAGACTCCGCCCTCTTTTGCCAATAATGTGTCACGAGCGAGTCGATTTTGTAAAACCATTGATCTGATCGCAATCAATTCAGTATTGACCATCAGGAAACCTCCAGCAGTGTCAGTTGATAACCGATCTACTACTGTTGACAATTTGCAGATTCTGTGTGTATTCAGAGCCACTCCCACACTAGGTATCAATGCCCTAAAAATATCACCTACTATTTCACCAACACTTTCTCTTTTACTACGTACTAATTCATTAGTTCTCTCATTGCTTCCAGTGATTTTACCCACATGGTATATCTTTGGGAAGACAATACCAAAATAACAGCTCCCGTACCAATGGTCGGGCAGTTTGAAATAAGCCTTGTTCCCACATATATAATAAATTCCAGGAAACACAGGCTCTGACCCATCTTTGAAACCCCAACCCCCAATTACCTTGTAATTATTTTCGCATTCACTGGAACCAATGAATATATTGTTATAATAACTGGTTCTTTCTCTGTGAAGACAAAGTTTCCCCTTCTTTTCGAAATCCAGCAACATAGCAGCATTAGCCCCACCATTTGAGGTGCTCCCTATGCTTTCAGCCCATTTAGGAGTTTTCTGATTCTTGTTATTTGCTTTCTCTTGGAAACTTTCTCTTCTTTTCTCTACCATGTTCAGAAACATTTTCTCTTTTTCATGTAATAAACATGTCAGGTTATTTTTGTGTGCGTCATCTATATTTATTTTACCTACAGTTAGAAAGTATTCACTCATGTATCGTGCTACATCTCTAGTTGTATGTACAGGGTTTAGGTTTCTCCGTACAGGAAGTTCAGAAAATATCACATCTAGATTAGAATAGTAATACTGTAATGGTCCTCTTTTGTAAAATAAGCTTGTTAAAACACTACAGGAAACTCCATAGGTTAGGGGCAAATGGTGGTACGTCACACCCTCAGCTACCGAGGTAGGCAGCTTCATACAGACATAGCAGTCTTCCATTTCCATTGCTTCTACATAATGTACCAACAGGTTTGCAAATGCATTTAAATGAGTTCTGTTTTTGATTTTATTATAATGTAGTCCTTCCTCATCTGGTGCTTCTAAGTCTACTTTTGTTTGTCTAAGGCTAAGTGCTCTTTCTGGTGTATCTGCTCTTGGTGGTGTGTTTCTCGTGTGTAGCTCCTCAGTGTCTTTTGGCAATCGACTAGTAGGGTACAGGTTTGTGTCTTCGCTCATCATGTATGGAATAGTTATTGTTAGTCCTATCCAAAGTATAAGTACTATTGCTATACTACATAAACATACTTTAAAGCATGTTTTTAAACAACCTCGTTTCGGTCTTCCATTAACAGAAGGATCAGCCATTTCTGATTTAAAAGGAGAGTCAACCCCTCTTTGTAACTTTACACAGCCTCTTTTACCCTGTGTAGATTTCAGTTCGGTCTCACTTCTTCGTCAGTCTGGTCAGTAATCAATTCTTCATCACTTTCGTCACTTATTTCCAGGTTTTCAAAATCTTCCAACACAAGATAAGTCCATTCAGGGCTTTGATATTTATTATCCAGTCTTTTTATTCGGGAACTCCTTCTTCTGGTTTGTATCACAGGTGGGTCAGCTTGACTTGAGACTTCATTCACCTGCTCAGGTTCTTCGTTGATTGTTTTTAATCGCAGTTTTTAGTCTTTTGACAAATCTAGGCAACTTGTCTCCTTTTCTTAGTCTTTTAACTGGCACTGTGTCTTGGCCCTCTTCAAATGCTCTTTTATTTTCATTCAGTTGTAACACATTGGCTTCAAGATCGTCTTCTGTTTTCCTCCCTATCTGACTAGGTCCAGGTCTTATTTCAGTTTCTTCCGCCTGGTCACTGAACTGGCCTTGTTCAGGTATATGCTGGATTTGGCTTTGGTTTATTTCGTTTTTTCTTCCTGAACTCAATTGTCTATTCCTATCTGGTCCTGTTCAAGCTCTTCGAACTTTTGATTTTCTTCCGCTTGAACCTCTGCCCTAATATCTATCTATCCCTCTTCTGGCTCAGGAGTTTTCGGGGGAGTGTCAATTACTTGCTCTTTCCCTATCTGATCCTCCTCAGTATCAGATTCGATTTGGATTTCGATGATCTGAGTATCTCCCTCTACACCTGTCTCGTCCTCACTCTCCAACTGTCTATCTAAATAGGTTTGTCTTCTTGTCCTCACAGATCTATAGTCAGGTCGATTACTGGGACCCAATCATCTTGACTGGAGCTCGGTTGTTCCTCCTCAGCTACTTCTGGATCAATTTCTTGCGACCCTTCAGCTGCACAACCTTCAGCCTCAGTTTCCTCAGGTTCAGTCACTTTCTTCGTATGACTGGCATGGATCCAGTGTGGTACTCCTGCACATTTCACAGCTGTGGTGGTAACCAGAATTACTTGTCGTGGTTTTCCCCACCTTGGTGTAAGGCACGTTTTCCGAGTATGTTTCTTTATTACTACCCAATCACCAGGGTTCAGGTCATGTGCTGGAGTTGCTGGTCTGGCGACAGCGTCTTCCCCAACCTGGTGAGAGATAGAACGCACTTGGTCAGCCAGTTCTTTGCCGTATTCTAGCAATAAATCATCAGAAATGCTTATCAGTTTGTATCGTGGCACTCATGCTCGTCGCATTGCTCTTCCCATCAGTATCTCATGGGGACTCAAGCCTGTGTTCCGGTCTGGAATACTTCTAAGTCCCAACAGAACAAGGGGCAAAGCATCTGGCCATTCCATTTGAGTTAATTCACACATTTTTCCCAATGTTGATTTGATAGTGCCATTCAATTGTTCGACCACTCCAGAAGCCTCTGGGCGATATGCACAGTGCAGTTTTTGTGTCATTTTGAATGCCTAACAAATTTGATTTATGATTTCACTATGGAAATGTTTTCCTCTGTCTGATTCAATTGTAACTGGAAAACCGAACCGAAGTATAAGTTCCCTAAGTAACAGTTTAGCTACTGTGATGCTATCATTCCTACGTGTGGGGTAGGCTTCCACCCATTTGAAAACAGGCAGACAATGACAAGTATGTACTTCATTCCTCGACAAGGGGGTAACTGGATGAAATCAAGTTGTAATCGTATAAAAGGGCCCTCTGCCTTCCCAATTTTCCCTGGCAATACTACCGTTTTCTTTCCTGGGTTAAATTGTTGACAAACCAAACACCTCTGGCAGAGTGCCTCTGCTATGTTTCTGTATCTCGAGTTGAACCATGCCTGTCTAAATATGCGTATCATAGCATCTCTTCCCAAATGTGTGTCTCCATGTATCAACCTAGCCATAGGAGCAAGCAGACAGTCTGGTAACACAAGCATACAATCAAGGTAAACAATGACACCATCTTCAACCCTTCTCTGACAACCAAATTTCTTCCAATTTTCCTTCTCTTTTGGCTCTGCTGTGTCCTGTAAGTCTATCACTTCTTCCCACGTATTTATTCCTTCTAGCATCATAAGTTGGCAGCTGTTTCTGTTTACCCCAACCTTCTTATTAATAGCCATTTTGTATCTTGCACAATGTTGGGTTAACTGGTCAGCATATCGATTACCTGCTGTCACTTTGTCATTGCCAGATTTGTGAGCAGCACACTTGACCACAGCCAATTCTTTTGGTAACTGGATTGCTTCCAGTAAATCTTGTACATAATTTCCATTTCTTATAGGAGTACCCGAAGAAGTCAGAAACTCCCTTTGCATCCACAATTGGCCAAAGTCATGCACAACTCCGTAACCATATTGACTGTCAGTATATATGGTTACTTTCCAGTTCTTTCCAAATGTACAGGCTCTTGCCAAAGCAACCAATTCAGCTACTTGTGCAGACTTGACTCCAGGTAAATAGGATGCTTCAACTCGACCTCCCAAAGTACACACTGAGTAAGCGGCACTTAGGCCTCCGTCCTCATGTCTCATACAAGAGCCATCTACAAACAGCTCATATTCTTCATTAGTTTAGGGCTCTTCTTTTATGTCTGGGCGTGGTTTTGTACTATACTCGGTTAGATCAATGCAGTCATGTTCAACTTTCTCCCTTTACTTCTGCTGAAAGTGAATTTGGTAGTAGGGTAGCTGGATATTACATCTGGCAATGGTTACGTTCCCTGCACCTACAAGGATTCTCTCATACTTAGTCAGCCGACTAGGTGTGAGATACTGTGTTTTCGTTCTTGTCAGCAAAATTACAACTGCATATGGAACATACACTGTTACAGGATGTCCCATAATGATGGATTCACTCTGCTCAAGACTCATGCAGGTTGCAGCTACTGCTTTCAGGCATCCAGGTAATGCGGCTGCCACTGGGTCCAACGTGGAAGAAAAATATGCCACTGGACGTCTTGTTAAGCCATGAATTTGGGTCAGGACTGAAAGGGCACAATTGTCTTGTGTGTCACAAAACAGTGCAAATTCTTTTGAATAATCAGGCATTCCTAATGCAGGAGCTGTACACAGACATTCTCGTAGTTTTACAAAAGCAGTCATGCTTTCGTTATCCCACTCCACTGGGTCCTTAGCTCCTTTCTTTGTCATCTTTATCAATGGCCTTGCTAGGACTGCAAATCCCACAATCCACTGCCTGCAGTATCCTACAACTCCAAGAAACATTCTGATTTCTTTCTGGGTGTTGGGCAGCTCCATGTTTCGAATTATTCTAATTCTCTCTGTAGTAACTTTTCTGTCACCCCTTTCTATCTGGTGCCCCAGATATTTTACTGATGAAGTACAGAACTGTAAATTATCTGGTGACACTTTATGTCCTCCTTCACCTAAATAGTTCAGTAATGGAATGGTGTCAACCACACAGTCTTTCCGACGCCACTAAGAGGTCGTCTATGTATTGCACCAGGACTGACTTTCCGGGCAATATCAATGATTCAAGGCATTTTTTCAGTATTTGATTAAAAATCGAAGGACTCTCTATGTACCCTTGAGGGACACTATTCCAGACGTAGACATGACTGTTGAATTCAAACGAGAAAAGAAATTTGCTGTCTGGATGTAATGGAATCGAAAAGAATGCATGACATAGTTCAATGACAGTAAACCATCCAGCATTCCATGGTATTTGATATAAAATCACTGCAGGATTTGGCACAACTGGACAGCAAGGAACAACAATTTTGTTAACCTTGCGCAGGTCTTGTACGACCCTGTACTTACCACTCGGTTTCTTTATGCCAATTATGGGAGAGTTACAAGGACTGCTCAACACTTCCTGCAAAATGCCTGCTTCCAGCAAACGTTTTATTATGACAGCAACCCCTGCTCTTACTTCTGCACTCATTTTGTACTGTCGAGTATTTGGGTAGACTGCATCTTCCTTTATTGCTATTTTAATCGGGTCCACATTTGCCATTAAGCCTACGTCCTTTCCAGTAAAATTCCATAACTCTGGTTTCACTGTCTGTTGGAGTTCTTCTGGTAAGTCTTGTATTGTCAGCTTTTTAATTTCTGTCTCTGGTCTTGCTAACATTAATTTGTAAATTCCGTCTTCATCTGGGGTTTGAATTTCAACACCATTTGGAGTGCAAAAGATGGTGCAATTCATTTTGCACAACAAATCTCATCCTAATAAGTTCACAGGACATGAATCACAGACAACAAATCTGTGCATTTCTTTAAAATTACCTATTCTGACTTCCATGAGCTCTGTAACTGGGGTACTAATCTGTTTATTAGAAACACCCACTACTTGGATTGCTTCTCCCGAGAGGGGTAGGTTTGGAACGTCCACTGTTCTCACAGTAGAACGGGTAGCACCAGTGTCCAACAGAAAGGTGACATCATTTCCTTCAACCTTTCCTTCAATGTATGGCCCTGACTGGTCCACCGGCAAGGAGGCGCCAAGCACGCACTCCTCGCCCCCCCCCCCTCAGGCACCGTCAGTAAGGTTCGTCACAGAGGAATGTGCCGTTTAACAGAAATTGTGAAGTTGTTGTATCTCTTCTCTCCCTTCTTTCCCAATTTGTGGTATCTACACTCTGTTGTGCTTTGCTCCTATAATTTGGCATAGGTGCATGAGGCAACTGACTTTGCTTTACCTGCTGCTGGGTCTTCCGTGGCACCTCATTCTGCGTCTGTGGATTTAAATCATTAATTTGCACATTACCACTCTGCACAGCCTTACACTCGTCCTTCCAGTGTCCCAACTTTCCGCACCCGTGGCAGGGGAACTTCTTATTTGCCTCCTCTCTACTCATTTTTCCCCTCGGCTTTCCCCCATTTCCGGTTCCCTGATTCTGGTTAGTAGTCATTTTGTTTAACTGCTGTTCTTGGTGCTCTGCTAATTTTACCTGTGCCCACATGACCTTTTCTTTCAACTCGTTTTGTTTATTTTCTAGCTCATCTTCACAGTACTTTGCATATTTAAGGACCTCGTCAATTGGCTTGGCCTGGCAACAGATTTTATTGTCTTTGATCCACTGCGAGATCTCAGGCCTTAACCCTAACACGAATCGATAAATTAAATGGGTCATGTCTTTCATTTCGATATTGTCCAGCCCACTGTACGTCTTGAACACCTGTAACAGACGTTCATAGTATGAATGAACAGTTTCATCTCAGTTCTGAGTGGTTCTATCTATCCTAGTCCAGTCAGTCTCCTTTGCAGGCACCTTTCCTTTCAGGTACAGCATCATCTGATTATATTTTTTCATTACATCCTCGGAAGGTGCCCCTGTCTTTGGGTCTCTGGGGTATTCCTCAGTAGAGAACGAAAGATATAGTCTGTGCACTCCCTATTTGTTCACTATGAACCATAAAAGTATTTCAAGCTTAAACAAAAGATGCGTGCTGCCTGGTGGATGGGCGGCCAGCCCGACACAAATAATCAACAGCAAGTGGAAAAACCACTGGTATACCAGGCGCTCTGCTGCTATAAAGTATCTCACATTAACACCTAATTGTGGAGAAAATGCTTGGCAAAATGCACAACTATTTTATCAGAGCAATGAAGTCACTGAACAAAAAAATGGGTAAGCAATTCATTATTTGAAAGTCATGAAAAATACACAATAATGAGAATACATTGAAAACACAAAAGCATTGTATAATGTTCTCGTAAACGAGCAAATTGAAAGAACATGCTTAATGTAAACTTAAAGGCAAATTAAATAAGTCATCTTGGTCAAGCCCAATGCATTTCGGGATCTTGTCCCTTCTTCAGGGGCATGTAACCAAAAACGGGGACTAGCCCTGCCCCTAGACTGTCTATTGATGATAATGCTGAGTTATAACGATGATGCCACGTAATATATACAGGATGATGAATGATCTTAAAGGCAGGAAAAGACCTGCTGTGTGTAGTCCGCTGATGAAAACAGCATTTGGAAACTTTCACAAATCTTTCAACCTGCCTGTACCAGTCTACAGGATTTTCGCGCAATTTTGGGAAGTCATTTGTAAAGGATACGATATCCTGTCGGGACCAGGGCACATGTACATAACTTCCACCTGGTACTTCTCGCATAGGATATCCTTTTTCCACCTTTTCTGCTTCTTTTAAGACATATTCAGAAGTCATTTGTTTTGAGCGAGCCTATTCTTTTTTCTTTGCCCACCTGGCTTTCCACTTTTCTAAGTCTCCCCATTTTTGTAACAGGTTTAGTAGTTCTCTAATCTGTACCTTTCTTCCTGACACGTTCATGTTTTCTAAATCCTCGTCAGAGAATTCTGCTCGGTAGGGCTTTTGCAATACTTTAGATTTACCAATGTCTATTCCCATGCTAGCTGCGGTGTCCATTAATTTTTCATGGTACACCCTTGTATTTCGGGTAATACTTTTGCAAATGAATAATAATTCATCTTCACTAAGAGTGTTCAGTCTGTCCAATCCCACTTTCCCAGCCATCAATTCCTCCAATTCGATTCTTAGCTTATATATGTCTAATGGCTTTGGCTGGGGTTTGGGTCTCTCTATTTCTCTGGTCCATCTGTCTATTTCTTCAGGGGTCACTACCATGGCACTTCTCGTACCAGAAGATGTCTCTATCTGGACTTCTCTTGAATTTAAAGGAGTGTTCTTTCTCATTGAACTACCTTCTGGTTCTCTTATTGGTAAGTCCATTAAAGAAATTACAGACTCACATTTGCTTGCCTGGTCGTCTATTATCAAGGGCACTTTTCTCGGCTGCACTACTGATGTAGTTATAACTGGTGCTTTTGGACTACCTTGCTTATCCCTGTACAAAGGAACAACTGGTCCAATAGTTACTGGGATTGTCAAAGCTTCGGGACTTGTGTTTAATTGGAAAATGTTCTGAATCAGCTCAGTTCTTTGTTTAATTAAAGCCTCTCGTTCTCTGTCCTGTAGTACCTTTTCAATGGAGGTTTCATGTATTATTTGCGGAATCAAGGGTGGGTTTAAACCCCGGGCACTTGGATTTATTTCAGTATAAGGAGGTTTTATAAAATGGGTTTCTTGGATTTACTGTTCTGGGTTTCTCATTATAAGGTGGTGGATTCTTCATTAATAAATCCTCCAAATAATCATCGTCTGAATCACCACTGGTCATTACATTTTTTGTTTTCTCAGTCCTCTTACCTCCCGTGGGTTCTCCTAATGTTAGTACAGGGTATAGCCCTTCCACTAACATGTTCTGTCTCCACTGGTTCATTTTTTTATTTCTGGATTATTTTTGTACCTTTGGAAAAAATGTACTTAACCCTTTGTCAATTCTGGGCCTGTCTCTCTCAAAATCCTCTATTTCCCATTCCTCTAAGGCCTCATATTGCGTTAATCTAGGTCTGGGATGTAAATCATTCATTCGAGTCCTCAGGTTGAACAGAATTCTTCCATTGAATGTGCCTTCTAAGGCAAATGCTAAAATTCCATCATCTTTAGTATATTCTACCCAATTCTCCAACCATACCCAAGAGTTGAGGAAAATTTAATTTTGCCTTGTCATGTGTCCCTACGTGTTTCCCCCATTATATGTTATATGTGCATGATCGATATGCATATGTTCCCCCTTGACGAATAAAGATGCAATTATGGTTGTGTCCAACGTTAGTATGCCAGTTTCCAGTCCTCGTGAAAGCAACGAGTATTAGGCCTATGTTGCCAACGTTTTACATTGTGCACGTTAATTCATCGAATTGTCCCCGTTTCTGGGCCTCATAAGGGCCCGGACACCAGATTCAAGCTCCAGTCTCCTGAAAGTACTCCGAGGAGCGATGCAGCCCCTCCCGCATCCCTGACCCTTCGCTTACTTTCTGCCAAGCAGCGCGGTGCCCGGCCTGGCCTGCCTGCCTGTCTGCCAAGAATACGTTATGCCTCTAGTTATCAGTCCAGCTCCCCGGCTTCACATTCCTAAGCTAGCGATCCGCATAAACATCTTCAGCTATAGTCTAGTCTTCCTGTCTCCATGCAAGAGAATTACTGAATTAATATTCATAGAAGATTCATAGCACACGCAATACATGTAGGAATATATGCATGCACCAGCCTTAGTGTCAAGTAGCGTTTGCCCTGATGACATTTAGATTCTATCAACATGTACTCCAAACACGAGATACCAGATATGCTATAGGCACATGTCGTCCTGACATCCCAGACTTTAGTCTCCTCTTCTAGTGCAGAAGTCAGAGTCCCCAGTTCTCCCTAGTTACACGTCATGGCCCGTTTGCGCGCACCAGTAGGTTAAAGGTTCCAGCTGCCCAGGTAGCCCCCTCCATGTATCCACCCATTTATGACACTTCTGTGACGTTTTCATCACATGTCTACGTGCGCGCCCTGTGCACGCCTTCTTTGTACGCCCATGTGTTCTTATCTTACGTTTGTCACTTGTTACGCCTACTGTATGTAATGCAATTGTACTATTTTACTATATATACTATGTAATGTTGATGAGACGTTGCAGCTGCCATTCCCTTCCATTGCATGCCTTACCCTGGTCTTTAGGCTCGAGCCATCCGATTAAAGCCATTTCTGACTCAGATTCCACGGATCCTGCCTCTTATTTATTGAGCTATCTGTTTTGGTTAATGTATAGAAAAATAGTACCGGTAATTAATTATTTATTTACCACATAAATGGCGCCTGAACAGGGACGAGCCCCTTCCCCACGCGCCGGCGATGTAACGCAGGCCCCCTGACCCTTCTACAGCCGTGACGGAATCTCTACCGTGCACGTGCAGATATTTCTGCTTCAAGTCTCCCTCAGGCCCACGGAGGAGACGGAGACTGCGGTCCGGCATCCAGACGAGGCGGTGAGGAAGGCGGGTCGTTCCGACCAGAGCCCAAGCCGGGAGAGCAAGGTCCGAGGTATCCGGAGGCCCACCTGTAACCGAAGCCCGAAGCGCATGCGTAGTGCGTAGCAGTCACCAGACGTCGTAGCAGTCTAGTCCAGTCCGAGGCCTTCAGTTTGCTTCCTGGTGAGTACCGTTGCTGGGGGTATCTAGACGGGTGTTCATTAATTTGTGCCCGGTCCGACGGGTTTGGGTACGCAGATCCGGTCCGACGTGTTCACCTAGGTGGATACGGTATGACGTGTCTCTTTAGGAGACCGGTATGTTCTGTACTGTTTTAGCAGTGCATCCAGTAATTCTAGTAAGTCCGTTCTCGAGGAATTCAAGTATTGTGTTTTCAATGTATCAGATAGTATTCTGTTCGAACTGTCATTAATGTGTTCTTGATGTCGTGGTATGAATGATTGTTTTGCTATTCATTATTGTGTTCATTGTGTATTGTGTTCAAGTTCTAGTACGGTTCAAATATGCCGCTGTTTTCGAAATTACGTCAGATAAAAACCAGAAAAGGGTTACTCGAAGAATCAGTTCCTGTCCCTCCTAGGGACAGTCCTGGACATTTCATGTATCACAAGCATGGCTTAGATGCCATACTGTATCTAGATTTATGGGTGGATTACACCAAACATCTTGAAGAGAAATATAGATGGCCTGTATCAGGTACATGGGATGCTGAGTGCATCATGAGAGTAGAAGAAGCATTATGGAAAAAGAAAGCCAGACAGTCCCAGAAAGATGCCATAGAGTTATGGCGTAAAGAATCTCATAAAAGAACAGAGAAAGAATTCAGAAAAGCAGAATTAAGTAGAGAATCCTCTGAAAAAGCCCAAGAAAGGGAATTAATCGAAGAAGGTGAACGAGTTAGAGCAGAACAGTCAGACAGACAGAGAAATGCCCTTATTAAAGGTATGTATCCTCTTCTCGCCGAGGGTTTGCCGAAGGCGACCCCGGAAGTGCTCCATAATTTACCGCCACCCTTGGTTCCGACTAAGCTGCGTCATAAACCGACTGCAGCCGAAATTTTCCTTTCTTCCTATTTAGACGATACTGTTCCCGAATATGCTAACACTAATCCTATCCCGCCAGTCCAAGCTCAAGTCCAGCCCCCTGTTAATAATGTAATTCCTGTGCCTCCAGTCGTTGGTCCTGTCCATGCGCCAGTCCCCCAGGATCAACCCACATTACGTATCCCTACTATACCAGTCACGTTACCAGCAGCCGCACATTCAGTATTAATTGACGATTCCAGTTCAGGAGGGGCAGGGGGAGGTGCTCCTACCACCCCGCCTCAAACAAAGCGTTTGACGCTGAGAGATGCAGCATTACAGCGTACGCCAAAAGTGGCTACGTATGAAGCCCTCAGGAAGTTCCTTACTGATTGCAGATATGATTCAGTGCTTGAGAGAAGTGTGGCTCAGGGGTTAGAGGCAGCAGACCCGGAAGCTGAGATCGGTCCTGGACCAGGGTTCAATTCCCCACCTCGGCGGGTCTTGGGCTAAAAATTCCACGGACTCGATAATTCTCGCCCCGGTGCCTCCTTGACTCATGGGTTCACACTCTGCGACTCTGGGCAATAGCTTGCTTTATCTCCACAACGGCCCCTCGCGGCGGGATGCCTGACTTTCACCTTGTGGATACCCTGCTATCTCACAGGGGAATACCAGGAAGGGTTCCCTAAGCAAGCGCCGGGAAACCCACTGCGGGTAGCTGTGCGCTATATAAGCTCAACTACATTTACATTTACATTTACAAGCAGATGGAAGGGTCTAGGTACCGATCTAATTAGCGTCATTTTAGAACAACGCCACAAATACAGAACGTTCCTGACTCCGCATTTTGTTCCAGTTTCACCCCCGTTCTACATAGACAGACAGAATCCGTTACGAGAAGTGCATCCAGTTAAGGGAGAGGGGGGTAATCTCGAACGAGTATTTGTTTACACCCCTATCACGAAAATAGAACTACTAGAAATGAAAAAGTTAATACCCTGTCACGATAAAGATCCAGCAGGGTTCCATCGAGAATTAAAAGACATGCTCCGTATGGGAGAATACACTTATCCGGATATCATCAAAATGTTAAAGGTCCTGTTGCCTGCGGGCATATATGAAAAACTTAAAGAAAAAGAATGGGAGGTGGGAGAGAAAAAGATAGATTGGACCGCGTTAGAGACTGAAGACAATGCACGAGTCCCAGGTACTGGTCTTGGGGATAAAGCCAAAGAATTGCCCGAACTGTTAATACAGGTCTTGCCAAGATTACTAGCCACGAAAAAGGAAGACTGGGATGCCATCTCAGCCTGTAAACAGAAACAAGACGAAGACACTAGTGATTTTTATTCCAGATTTGAGAAATGTTTCATTATTAATAGCGGTCTGAAAACAAGTAGTGAGTCGTATCCACATCTTTTTGTTACCAAACTAGTTGAGAATTCTTTACCGCAAGTTAAAAATCGAGTATTGAAAGTCGAAAGTACTTGGCAAGCTAATACCCCATCTCAAATGCTCCAGATGTTACCAGAACAGAATCAGGGAAGAGCAAGAACACGAAAAGAGACGTATGAAAGACACGAAAATGAAAGTACTAGTTGCACAGTCTGTTCCACAAGACAGTCAGAAGAGGGGTACGAATCAGACTAGTCATTCTGCAACTCCTGTTAAAGGGACCTGCAATTACTGTAAACAGCCAGGTCATTATATAAACGAATGTGCAGTTCTGAAACACAACATAGCTACAGGTAAGACAAAAGAGAGACCACGTCCTCCTAGACAAGAACAGGTTCCGCAGAATTCCCAGCCCCCGCAGAACGCACAACAGACAGTTACAGTACCGCAGCCTATAGCGGCCACACAACACGTTACACAACAGATGTACCAGTATGCACAGTCAGATTATCCAGAATATCAGCAGTATTCATGAAACAGCCTAGAGAGGGAGGTTGGCTTGCCTCTCATCGAGGTTCCTGTAGATCAAGAGGGTCCCTATGTACACAGTCAAGTATTAGGGAAAGACAGAAAGTTTCTGATTGATACAGGGGCAAGTAGGACTACCATCAGTCATGACGAGGTTCCAGGGGCTCCACTCTCAGGCTCAAGAAACGTTTCCCTGGGATTTTCAGGAAAGCCTATTGTTAATGAAATATCGAAACCAGTTTCCCTAGAAGTTGGTCCATTGTCCCGAACTACAGACTTGTTACTTACGAAATCCTGTCCTGAAAATTTACTGGGTATTAAAACATTGAAAGAGTTAGGTGCAGTTATATGCTGCTCTCCAGAAGGAGTGAGATTGTTTTTGCGTGATTTTAAAGGTCATTATGTGTTACGAGATTTTGATCCGAGGTTACAGAATGTACCACAGCATTTATGGGCGCAAGGTCCAACTGATGTAGGTTGTATGCACATTACACCCTATTGTGTTACTCTGAAACATGGTGTTGTTTTACCACGAATCCGACAGTACAAATTGCCACCTGAGGCTGTAGCAGCCTTATCGAAAATTATTGACGAGCTTATTGCTCAAGGAGTGGTTGTAGAAACTGACTCCAATATATGTAATTCTCCCATCATTCCGATTCTTAAACGTACTGATCCAAATGCACCTCCAGTTTATCGATTAGTGATTGACCTTCGGGAACTTAATAAATGTATCATACCCCAGTACCCTGTGGTTCCAGATATCTCTTCCCTATTGACTGCCATTGATTCTGAAGCAGAGTTCTTTACTGTTATTGATCTCAAGAACGCATTCTTTAGTGTCCCCATTCACCCAGACAGCCAGTTCCTTTTCGGATTCTGTTTAAATGGAAGAAGCTATAAATTCACACGAGCTCCTCAAGGTTTCACAGAAAGTCCTAGCATTTACAGTCAAGCACTTAAAAGACAGCTAGACAGTATTCACATGCCAACTGACACTGCCCTGCTCCAGTATGTCGATGATCTATTAATCACAGCCCGTACAGAACGTGACTGCGAACGTGCGTCACTTACAGTCCTGTATTTTCTGGCCGAGATGGGGCACAAGGTGTCCCCTTCGAAACTACAATTCTGTGTACAGCAAGTGGTATACCTTGGACACTTGCTGTCCAAGAGGGGTAGACAGTTGACACCTGACCGTATCCAGTTAATAGCACATCTTCCACAGCCCAAGACACAAAAGGAGGTACGAGCTTTTATCGGCCTCACTTCTTACTGCAGACAATGGATTCCTCAGTACGCATATCTAGCTAAACCACTGATACAGTTAACGACACAGGAGGCAGCGACATCGACTGTCCTCCCTTGGACCCAGGAACATACACTTGTTTTCAATGAGTTAAAGAAAGCTTTATGTAATGCACCTGTATTAGCGACACCGAACTACAGTAAGTCTTTTACACTTTTTGTTACTGAACGTGATGGTACAGCATTATCTGTCCTCACACAAGATCAAGCAGGACAACACATGCCTTGTGCTTATTTTTCTAGCACATTAGATCCAGTAGCCCAGGCTCTGCCTGCGTGCCTCAAGTCAGTTGCAGCCACAGCTCTAGCTATCAGACAAAGTGATTCCATAGTGTTAGGACACTCCCTGACAGTACAAGTTCCACACTCCGTGGAAGTTCTTTTAAACCGAACACAGACTCAGCACTTGACAATTGCACGATTGACAGGTTATGAACTAACACTGTTCCAGCCACACATAGAAATCAGACGCTGCAACATTTTAAATCCGGCTACACTGTTACCCTCGACTGTTCCAAACCCTGCCACACATGACTGTGTGGAAGTTATTGACATCATGACAAAGCCAAGACAAGACTTGACAGACATTGCATTACCTGATCCCGACCTGACACTTTATGTGGATGGTTCATGTATGAGAACAAGTACAGGAGAACTAGTCGCCGCGTATGCAGTGACTACTGAAACCGAAGTTATAGAAACACATCGTATTGACACCCTGTCTGCTCAAGCAGCAGAGCTCGTCGCTCTGACCCAAGCCTGCATACGAGCCAAGAACCTGAAAGTAAACATATACACAGATTCACGTTATGCATTCGGAGTCGTACACGACTTTGGAGTACTCTGGCAAGAAAGAGGTTTCATGACCTCTCATGGAGCCAAGATTCAGCATGGCCCCCTCATCCAAGCTCTGTTAGAAGCAATACATTTACCGAAAGCCATTGCCATTATGAAGTGCAAAGCACATACGAAAGCCACTGATACCATTTCCCAAGGTAACGATCTAGCAGATCGAACAGCCAAGCTTACAGCTCAGACTCCAGACATTCCAGTTAACACGATCAAGACAGATATTCCAGAACAGACTACTTGTATGACAGTTAAAGACCCTACACGAGATGTACTAGACATACAGTCACATGCTACTCCCGATGAAATCAAGAAATGGTCTGAACAAGGAGGGGTCCAGACAGATCAGGGATGGTTGACGAAGGGAAAAGCCACATGGTTTCTCCCCGACTCTATGGTTCAAGTCATTATTAATACCGCACATAGTCCAGCACATTTAGGAGAGAAAGCCATGATAGACAGCATCCAGAATATTTGGTTTAACAAGCATTTACGAGCAGCAGCCAAACAGAAAGTACGTACTTGCATGATATGTTGTCAGTTCAATCCAGGTAAAGGTGTCCCGGTGGAACAAGGTGGATTCCATCCTCCTGACCACCCTTTTGAAGTCCTCCAGATGGATTATATTCAGATGGATCGATGCCGAGGTTTCAAGTATGTCCTCGTAGTTGTATGCGCTTTGTCCAGATGGACAGAAGCATATCCAGTCCCAGATTACACTGCCACGACCACTGCCAGGCAGTTGGTTCGTGAGTATTTTCCCCGCTATGGTTTACCGAGGGTCGTGTATTCAGACAACGGCCAGCCATTCTCATCCGAACTCATGAAACAAGTATCCCTTCTGTTAGGGTACCAGTGGAAGTTCCACTGTGTACGACATCCCGAAGCAGCTGGTCTCGTCGAGAGACATAATCAGACCCTGAAAATCCGCATTGCCAAGGTTTGCGCAGAAAAAGGCGTAGATTGGATGGTAGCTCTGCCAGTCGCCCTTTTTTATATGAGAATGGTCGCTCACTCCCGTTCAGGTCTGTCCCCTTTCGAGGTTATTTTCGGTCGCCCCCCGAACATGTGGGGTACACCAATGCCCCGTAAAATAACTGATGTTGACAGTAATATGCTGACAGATTACCTGGCTTCCTTGATGTCTGCACTACTCTCTTGTCGTTCACAGGTCGCTGCTGCCTTTCCAGACAACACCCAGGTGAAACCGCACAAGGTCGTCCCAGGCGATTTAGTGTTGATCCGAAATTTCGATCGTTCAAGCCCGCTGGAGCCCCGCTGGAAAGAACCAAAGCTCGTTCGGATGACAACAAGGACTGCGATTAAAGTGGAGGGCCGCAAGGGGTGGTTGCACTCCAGCCACGTTAAACGATTCCATGGACTCCGTCCAAAGACTTTTTTCAAGGACTGCCCAGATACTGACTCTAAACGTCCCCTGTTAGAGAAAACTCCACAGCAGGAATATAAAGAAAAATTAAGGTCTAGTAAGTCAGCCAGTTTAATTGTCTAAGTCCCTCTCGGGTGAAACGGTTAGACAGGTTCCTGACATGTATGAGATAGACCCTCATAGTGAGAGAGTTAGTCGAAACTCTAAGAGAATACGTTATCGGAAAAATCTTCGAAGTCGATGCATTGTTACTCTATTAATTATGTTATTTCTGAGTCTTACGATTACAGGCATAAGTTATGTTTTACATATATATTTTCCTCCTATTGATTCACATGTACATTTGTCTTCTAATGATACAGTAGAGCACACCTTTAGTGAACTACCTCCTCACGAGTTATCCTACAGACTTGCCATGCGCAACAATACTTTTATCCGAATGTTACACTATTCACACCAGACCAGCAATGCCACTAATTGTTGGGTGTGTGGTCGACTCCCCCCTTTCCAGACACTGAAGGGAGTTCTGCCACTCTTTCCCTATTCGTTTTCACACAATGGTTCGTGTGGAGCATGGTCCACGTTAACGTCATCCTCAAACGATATGTCCCTTCTGAATAGAACATGTTTCCCAGACAAGGAAGGTCTTTCCCATAGAACAGGGTTAGATCTAGAACATGAAGTATATGATCTAGGCAATTTCTCCTCGAATTTCATGGTTTTGAATGTTCAGTCCGAGACTACTCCAGACTTGCCTGCTATTACAGTCTTACCAGTGAAAGGCGAATTATGTGTCAGAAAGAATGGTTCAGTACATCTAGGACATAGTGATTGTACTACTGTGGTCGAGTATAGTGACAGTGGGAAATCTAATTTCAAAGCCTCACGTCATTCATACTTTGTGTGTGGTCAGACCGCATATGTTCGTCTGCCCCTAGATTGGGATGGAACATGTTACATTGCCTTCCTACTGCCACCCGTTTTTCTAGCCCCATCCGATTATCACAGAAATACACATCTAATACACGTTAGACATAGAAGGGAGACTGAGTCCCCAATTGTCGATCAAACTGAAACTGCATTAGAACAGTATCAAGACTTCAATAAAGGTTTCTTTTTCTTCATAGGTCCTGTCCAGAATAGTAAGCTAATACGTAGGCTAACCAGAACCCTTGAAGCAGTAGTGAATGAGACTACTTCCGCTCTAGGTAACTTAACTGAAGAACAATCTGCTATGAGATTTGTCGTGCTCCAAAATCGTCTCGTCCTTGACGTCATACTGGCCGATAGGGGCGGAGCTTGTAGAGTCATCGGATCTAGTTGCTGCATTTTCATTTCTAATAACGCACCGTCTGTTTATTCAGCTATAACCAGACTTCATAAAATAGCCCATCAGTTACACCAGAATCCAGGCAACTGGACATGGTCCAGTTGGCTCTGGAATATAATATCTGCCTGGGGATGGAAAGTATTGTCATTCCTAGGAATAGTAGTAATGGTCATATTCAGTTGTTGCCTATGTTTACAATGTGGCCCTGCGATTTGCGGCTTGTGCGCTACCTCTTGTATCCCAAGTCCTAAGTCCCGTTCCAAGAAGATTCGAGACGAGCAAATGATGCTATATGAACAGATAGATGGTATCATGAATATTGATGTTTCCTGAAGGAAACGTAGGGCACAAGGAGGGAATGAGGAAAATTGAATTTTGCCTTGTCATGTGTCCCTACGTGTTTCCCCATTATATGTTATATGTGCATGATCGATATGCATATGTTCCCCCTTGACGAATAAAGATGCAATTATGGTTGTGTCCAACGTTAGTATGCCAGTTTCCAGTCCTCGTGAAAGCAACGAGTATTAGGCCTATGTTGCCAACGTTTTACATTGTGCACGTTAATTCATCGAATTGTCCCCGTTTCTGGGCCTCATAAGGGCCCGGACACCAGATTCAAGCTCCAGTCTCCTGAAAGTACTCCGAGGAGCGATGCAGCCCCTCCCGCATCCCTGACCCTTCGCTTACTTTCTGCCAAGCAGCGCGGTGCCCGGCCTGGCCTGCCTGCCTGTCTGCCAAGAATACGTTATGCCTCTAGTTATCAGTCCAGCTCCCCGGCTTCACATTCCTAAGCTAGCGATCCGCATAAACATCTTCAGCTATAGTCTAGTCTTCCTGTCTCCATGCAAGAGAATTACTGAATTAATATTCATAGAAGATTCATAGCACACGCAATACATGTAGGAATATATGCATGCACCAGCCTTAGTGTCAAGTAGCCTTTGCCCTGATGACATTTAGATTCTATCAACATGTACTCCAAACACGAGATACCAGATATGCTATAGGCACATGTCGTCCTGACATCCCAGACTTTAGTCTCCTCTTCTAGTGCAGAAGTCAGAGCCCCCAGTTCTCCCTAGTTACACGTCATGGCCCGTTTGCGCGCACCAGTAGGTTAAAGGTTCCAGCTGCCCAGGTAGCCCCCTCCATGTATCCACCCATTTATGACACTTCTGTGACGTTTTCATCACATGTCTACGTGCGCGCCCTGTGCACGCCTTCTTTGTACGCCCATGTGTTCTTATCTTACGTTTGTCACTTGTTACGCCTACTGTATGTAATGCAATTGTACTATTTTACTATATATACTATGTAATGTTGATGAGACGTTGCAGCTGCCATTCCCTTCCATTGCATGCCTTACCCTGGTCTTTAGGCTCGAGCCATCCGATTAAAGCCATTTCTGACTCAGATTCCACGGATCCTGCCTCTTATTTATTGAGCTATCTGTTTTGGTTAATGTATAGAAAAATAGTACCGGTAATTAATTATTTATTTACCACAGAGTGGTAACCTCTATCAAACATCATGAATGGTGCGGGAGTGTTAGGTGGTGGAATGATGACTCCTTCTCTAGTTTTAATGGGCTTGTCTTTTTTTAAATAATTCTTTACTCTGTCTACGATCGACATTTTTCTCTTACTTCCGTACATAATGCGAGGTCTGCCTCTTATCGCCTTATCTCTAGCAAACACTTGGTATCTTGGATCAGGTTGAATCTCTGGATGGCTTGGATACCACATATATTTCACAAAATGTAACCTGCTACTCCTTCCGTGTGACCCTTACTAGGTGATATCACAATCAATGTTCCCTCTAATTTTTTTCCTCTGTGTGCGGCAGTGGAGGGTCTCTGTGCGCTGCAACCATGGCTATGTGCGCCAGGAACCAGACAACACGCGTGTGCCATGCCAAATATCACTCTAAATATTAACTTAAAAAAGTGAAAAGATGGTGCATTTTCACACATACAGTGCCACGTTAGGGGTCTTAAGGTCGATTTGCAAATTGGATAAACATGCCATTACATGAATTAGTTACACAGCCAAGTACACTTCAGGCTTAGAAAAGCACAAGACTCCAGTGGTGGTACCATCATTAGATTTTACTAAATATTGTTAACTGGAGCACTGTTCATTGGGTGGGGAAACATTGAGAGCCTATACAATATGACATGTACACAATAAGTTACAAAATTGTATAACATATTTACAATTTGATGTGAGAGCTGCTTAGTAATGTTGGGCTATCCCACCAGAGATAGTTTGTAAAACTTAGACATCCAGGCAAACATGGACTGTGGGAGAGAGCCGTTCAGACATGTCAAGTGGCATCACTAGATGGGTGACAGGGTTGCTTCTCACGGCGATCCTTGCCATTTTTCCAGTGCTGATACACTCTACCAAGGTCAACTTTCCCATTCAGGAGGTAGGCCTTTGTCCTCATCAGCATATCCAAATGCTTCTGCTCTAGTCTATTCCTCAATTTACTCTTGATAGTATTCATGAGGCTGAATCCTCGTTCGCAATCTGCACTAGATGCTTGAAATGTTGCACAGACATCAACAAGCTGAGACACAACACTATACTGAGCAGCATTGCGTACAGTGAAATTCACCAGGTCTTGAAAGGTGGTAAATAACCCACCCTTTACATGTTCTGCCACCACATATTTATAATCTCTGTATTGCCGAACAACATCTTCTGGTGTTTCACAATCACCCAGGACCAAGACATTTTTATACTTTTCAACAAGTCTTTGTATATTCTCAGTCCCAAAATCAAAACGTGATTGTGTTGCCATTGCCTGTATTTCAAAACTTGCCCATTCTTTCAGTTCATCTTCAGGGAACCTTTTTTGCATGTGCTCACAAAGAAGGGAAACAAAGGACAAAATAGGTCCACTGTCAAACTCTTGCCTTTCCTTGTACAACACAATCATATCTCTTACATTGCTGCTCCAAAAGACAGTGTCCCCAAAATATTGTTCCTTAATTTGGCCAATCTCTGCTCTTGCATATTGTACAGCTTCAACAGTAGTCAAAGAACCTTTTTGGAACAGTTTGCACAAAGATGCAAATTCACTCAGAATGTCATTAAGTACTGCAAGGGAAATACGGTAGTTTGAGTCAGATAGCTTTTTGTAACAATATTTAGCAACTGGATCATTCTCTTCAACTTTTTCATGCTCAAAGTACTTAAGAACAGCCTCATAATTCCGAATTAGTGCACCAACTGCAAAATGCCTTGAAAGCCACCGGACTTCATTCAATGGTCGAAAAGAGACCACTTCACAATCAGTGACTGATGCCATTTCATCCAGCTTGGACTTCCTTGCAGGATCTGGAGAACACAGTGTAGACAGTCCTCAGCAATGTCTCCATCTCTTTAATCATTGGAACCCTCTTCCAGGCATCATCAACTCCCAAATCTTCTCGGTGAGCGACACAATACTGCTCGACTAGATGGGGAATGGATTGCTTAAGGCGAGTAGCAACACCATTATTTTTACCCAGCATCACAGACGCACCATCGGATGTGAGCATGACCATTTTCATGAGGTCCAGTTCATTGGCAGTGTAGAATTCTTTCACAGCAGTAGTGATAGCCTCAGCATTACAACTAGTCAGCTTCACTATGCCGCCAAACAGTGTTTTGTGCTCTGTTGAGGTTACAGGTCGGAACTTGAAATACAGGATGAGCATTTTTGTAACAGAAATATCTGTGCTCTCATCAATTATCAATGTGTGATACAAAGCGTTACGAAGTTCTGCCATACCTTCACAGTGTATCACGCTATTGATGGCCTCAAGGAACTCAAAGGCATAGTTCTTGCTCCTCCAGCTGTCTGGTATCTTCGCATACAAAGCTAGGTGGTCATGGATGTCTTGTACAGATAACATTGGAGTATTCATCTTCACTGCCAGCAACACATTGTTGATGAGAATCTTTATCTCCTCAGGCAGGGATCTTTGTCGTACAACTACTTCCATTCTATTTGCTTTGTCAGTGGCAGTTTCTGTCAGCATTGCCCGCACTCCAAAACCAAACCTGGCAGCAGCAGTTCTGTTTCTCAATATCACCATGGCAGACTCGTGAACTTTGCTAATTAGATGGCGTTTCAGGTAATCCAGTTTCCAGCCATCACTCCATTTCTTCCCTGTAGAAAAGTCCCCAACAATCTTGGCTTCGGCACATGCTTTGCAAATCAAGCCCACGTCTGGACTGTATTGAAATAGTTCCCCAAGTTGCACGCGAACCTTGCTTCGTGATTTCTGTGTCTCAGCCTCCACAATTTCTTTCATCCACTCTTCCTTGAATACAAGGCAGCATTTCTTCCTTTGTGGTGAAGCCTTACACTCTGCAGAAGGTACAGCTTTGTGCTTGAACATATTTGTGATAACTGGGTTTAGCCTGCTATGCCACAAAGCCTGCAAAATAAAGAAACATAGCCAAAGTTGATGCCGATGCTCATGATTGCAATCTGTCACATAATACAGAGGCATTGCCGGCAAAACGTAGAGTGTAATTACCTGGATTTCTGTCCACTGCCCTGCCCTTTCAAACTTAAAGGATGCACTGTCCGTAGAGCCTGCAATAGAAGTAAAGATTGTTACAGCACATTGCGAATTTGTGATACAGCAATATACCATGTGCACCATAAAGGAACTCTACCAAACAATTACCTGTTGTGATTGTGCTCACGTATGCCCGTTCAAAGGTGTGGGGTACTGTCTGCGAAACCTAGAACAGAAGAAAACATGGGTAAGGTATGTTGTTAAATTACAATGCACAAGATGGACCACAGTTTAACTCTACCAAACAAGTACCTGCTCTGCTTGTACTCACGTATCCCCGTTCAAATGTGTGGGGTACTGTCTGCGAATCCTAGAACAGAAGAAAACATGGGTAAGGTATGTTGTTATATTACAATGTAAAAGATGCTCCACAGTTTAAGACTACCAAACAATTACCTGCTCTGCTTGTACTCACGTACTCCCGTTCACATGTGTGGGGTACAGTCTGCGAAACCTGCAACAGAAGAAAACATGGGTAAGGTATGTTGTTATACTACAACACACAAGAACACAAGATGCACCACAGTTTAACTCTACCAAACAAGTACCTGCTCTGCTTGTACTCACGTATCCCCGTTCAAATGTGTGGGGTACTGTCTGCGAATCCTAGAACAGAAGAAAACATGGGTAAGGTATGTTGTTATATTACAATGTAAAAGATGCTCCACAGTTTAAGACTGCCAAACAATTACCTGCTCTGCTTGTACTCACGTACTCCCGTTCAAATGTGTGGGGTACAGTCTGCGAAACCTGCAACAGAAGAAAACATGGGTAAGGTATGTTGTTATACTACAATACACAAGAACACAAGATGCACCACAGTTTAACTCTACCAAACAATTACCTGTTTGTTCTGCCTGTACTCCCGTCTGCCTGTACAACTGTATTTGTAGCACGGTCTCACAAACCTGCAAAAGAAAAGGGGTCCAGATTGTGAATCTATTTACCCAGCACCCCCAAAATCCAATGTGGAACATACACAGAATTACCTTGTCTTTGTGGGTACTCACGCCTGACCATTCAAATCCAAATACCCTATAGACTGCAAACCTGCAATTGAAGACAAGATGGTTAGCAAAGGCTCTAAGAGTTACAAAAAATGAATTGGACTGGCCCAGATACTCCATTAAGAAAAACGACCAAATAGTTACCTGGGATTCCAGTTTAGGCAAATAAGCACGTACCCCTGTGCTTCATTATTAGCACCCATTAGGCTAAACTTATAAGCACCTACCCACACAATCCAGCCACTCTCATGCGTTTTCTTTACCTTTTGCCATGTCAATGTTTTAACAGATATGTGTCCCATTCACACACATTTGCATGTAAGCAATGATTGCCTCTCTCCACTCTGATTTATGCTGTCTAATGTTCATGCAGTAACTTGGAAAAGGTGTGAGTTATATATATGATCTTTAGTCATCTCAAATGTACAGGCAAGACTGTAGAGTCAGCCAGCCAGTGTTGGTATCCATAACATGGCCCAACCCCATATCTTGAACATATTTAAACCAATATATTTTCCCTTTCTTCAACATGTTAGGGAGGATTTTAAAATTGTTCATAGACCTGTACTTCTTTTGTCCAGATTCATTGCCATGGGTTCAGTGGAAAACATCCAGCCATTAAGTCAATTGGGTTAGCTCGAGTTTCTGCTGCTAGTGGTACCAAGATGGCACTCTTAAGGAAATTGGTTAGCTGGCAGTAGACCACTTTCTCTGCCTTCACCATATGTGCCCCAATGTGTTAATCACAGCTTGTGAAGGGGCTGCGATTAACATGGATATTTAAATAAAATAACACAATCTGCCCGCAGCCCCGCTTTACTACCACAACAATACAGCAAGTCTGCAAACCGGGCAGATTACCCTAAAAAGCACACAAGTCAGGTTTTTAAACTTGCTGCATTGTTTTGAGAAGGCAGCCTCGAAAACTGCGCCCAGGTGAAGGACGCGCTGGCTGGTAGCTTTGCAGGCAGCTGTGCTTAGCGTTTCTTGTGCTTCATGTCCCGCTCTCCCATAGCGGCCAAGGTTTCAGGTTGCCTATGTGCGCCATTTGCATAATGTCAGTGTAATTATGAGTGCCATTCAAGGACTATGAGTGACACTTTCTCCTGAGCAAAATAAGAAATGATGGAAAGAGATAAATATTAGAAGTAAAAGCTTTTTGAGAATGGGAAGCAGTAAAATATCTCCAAACTGCTTTTCTCGAATTCATATTAACCCACTCGGCAGCAAGCACGGTCAGTCTCACTCACTTGTGAGGCCTCAAGGCTGTGATGAGAGCCACCGCAAATCGGGTTTACTTCGGTGGGCTGCCCTGGCTGCCCGCCTCTTCAAAGTACAGACCTGCCAGCTGCACCAGTCACTCCCCAGCAATTAGCAGTGGGGCCTTCATTGTAATTTTACATTTATTTAATGCAGCCTGGAGCCATGCGGGAATGAGATTAGGGGAGCGCTGCTATGATTTGCTGTTGGAAACACAATCTTTATGATGCCTTTGGGACCATAAGGCAGCACACTCTGATGCCCTTAATAGAAGATTAGAGAAAAACCTAGAAAGCCACATACCAAGCTTAACATGTAGGATATATAAAGTGTGTGCGCCACTGGCGATGGAGAACAGAGCTCTGCAAACAGTACAGCCTTTCGCTCTACCACAGGCTCTTACATAGCTGAATGCCCCGGCTGTCACCAATGTGCTCCTGTGCACTTTTTTTTAACATGCCGCTCTAAGGTGGGCATCAACATCTTGAATGTAAATTAAAGAAGAAAAAAAGACAAAATGACTGTCACAACGTGATGTATAATGTTGCACTTGTGATGACTGGTGAGAGCATACATGATCACACTTGCCTCAAAAGATAAAATGGCCACTTAGTCATGATACATGCATGCACAAACAGCACACTGGGGAAGGCTCTTCATTATTATTTTTCCCGGTGCTGGGCAGTATTGGCTAGAATAGTTTTTTTATTTTTGTCGATGCTGCTCAATCTCAGATACTTGTGTGTAATGTGAAGTTGCTGGCAGGCTGATGCGTTTCATTTGCAATATTCCGACTAAAATATGAGCCCACAGAATATGCTTTCCTTATGTCAAATTTTTTAATTAAGGTAGTAACCTGCTAGGCAACTTATCGCTGTGCCAAGGCAGCCAGCCAAACCACCCTGGAGGCCTGTAAATTTCATCTGTGTCCATGGCAGCCTGCTCTGCAGCACCCAGGGCAGCCTGCACCACCCACTAAACATTTACAAATCTTCGCAGGTTTTCTCTAAATTTCTTCAGCACAAATTCTCTAATAATTGCAGTATTTGGCAAATAAACGATAATTACCGTTTCTTTTCAAATTAGTTAACTGCAAATTTCTGAAAGGGGCTGCGATTAACTGGGATATTTAAATAAATGAACACAGTCTGCCGACAGCCTCGCTTTACTACCATAATAATGCAGCAAGTTTAAAAACACCGCTTGTGGGCTTTTTAGGGTAATCTGCCTGGTTTGCAGACTTGCTGTATTATTTTGTTAGTAACGCGAGGCTGTGGGCAGATTGTGTGCTTTTGTTAAAGTATCCATGTTAATCGCAGCCCCTTCACGAGCTGCGATTAACATGGATATCTAAATAAAAGAAAACAATCTGCCCGCAGTCTCGCTTTACTTACAAAGTAATGCAGCAAGTCTGCAAACCGGGCAGATTTCCCTGAAAAGCCCACAAGAGGTGTTTTTAAACTTACTGCATTGTTGTGTAAGATTTGATTTAATTAGAGGAACAGAACTGCATCAGAAGTTAATAAGGTGTATTGGTCTGTCGATTAAATGAATTGAGTAATAGTCCTCAAATTTCATTAAAAACATTTCAGAGGATTTATCGCTTTAATAGACATGCACCATACCATACAAGAAAGTCCAGAAAAGGACATAAGTGAATAGGCCTCCAACAAGCCCTCCGGTGAAGAGCGGTCTTCGGGATTTGAAATACTTGTTCCACCGCCGGCCAGATTTTAGCACCAAAAGTAGAGATAGGAGGAAACGAAACCAGGAAATAAAAGACCAAGCCGTACAGGCCAGTCAGACCCAGAATTCCTGCTGTAGCCCCCGACAAGGCAGATACAGATGTCCCACAATAGTCCACAACTGCAGCATTGCCTCGCACTGCAGCTTCACTGATGAACTGAGGGTTTTCACGCTTCATCGCCAAAGCTGCCATTGCTGTAAATGGTTTTAACTGCAACAGCAAATACCCCGTTCAAGGGGTCACCAGGAACTCCCAGCAGACTCAAGCCCGGACGCCGGCTCAATAAAACGCAGCAGTCCGAGTCTAATCACTGAAAAATCAGGAAGTCGCCCATTTGACAGAACGGGAGAATATAAAGCAGATGCATGCTACAATAGAAGCACACAGTAAGCTAATGTTGCGTTTAAAAAACAAATAGCAGTCCAATGGGGGAAAAAGCGTGCTATCTTCGGAAATGGTTCTTCCATCTGTTGTGTAAGTAAAGCGAGGCTGCGGGCAGATTGAGTGCTTTTGTTAAAGCATCCATGTTAATCGCAGTTTGTGATGGGGCTGCGATTAACATGGATAGTTTAACAAAAGCACTCAATCTGCCCGCAGCCTCGCTTTACATATAAAAGAATATAAAACCAACAGTGCGGGCACTACAGGGCGGCAAAACAAAAGCGAACCCAGCAAAAACAAAAGGCCAGCAAGTGGCCACATTACAACACTTACCTCTGCTCCCGAGTATTCAATCACTCCAAAGTGGTCACTTCCGCCGCCGTCCTCCACAATCAGGAAATGCCCGTTTTTTCGCGGCGGCGGTGCGAATACTCTCGCGGGATGTGCCCTCTGTGCGTGCTCCACACATGGGACTACGCACTCACGGGTAGGGAAGAGCGCGCGCGCGCGACCGCGCACGTTCCTGGGAACAGTGATCACAATAGAAGTTTTGCCAGCGAACTCTTTGCTATCCTTTATTCATACATTCATACAGAAAACCCTAAATAGTGCTTCCGGTCCTGCCTAACCATGCACTAACTTCCTCGAGCCACTGACCTCACTGCGATGTGGCTTCCCTTCACCACACGCTAGTCTGCCCCCAGGGATTCCAGACAAACATATAACAGTCACAAACGGGTTTGGTTAATACATACAAATCAATACAATTTCCAGAACATTTCAGAACATTTCATATTTGAATAAACATTTTACATTTGATCGATCAATACTTTCATTTAGCAGCAATTTACCTACCTAACTATCTTAACTAATCCCTAACCATGCCTCTGCTACCAAAAAATATACTGATAGAGCGCGCAGGTCACCCGTCTATAACTTTACCAAAACACTCACCTAGGCCCATATACAAATTTAATAAAAATCGCTCAGATCAGGTAACCTGGGCACTGGCTATCAGATATTGTACTTCCTAGGTCCTATACCCTCGACTGAAACTCCTGGTCACTGGTATCTGTGGACCTGTGGGATCAGGGAGTATAGCATAATGGGTATGGTAGCAATACAATAATATGCACTCATATAATAACCACAGACTTGAGAAGTTTTGAAAACCTTTATCTAATCTTCATCAAAAGTCATAAGCCAAAGGTTCACAGCAAGCAAGCTATCAATAATCAGAATCATGAAAAGCGTATAACTATGCAAAAGATATATTATGCCAACCATTAAGAAGTCTAAAGGGAAGGTAAGAACAAGGAACATACTGAAATGAACGTATAGAAATCAGACTTGGAATGATATTTTCTAAAGGACGGGAAAAATAAGGGACATGCTAGAAGTCACAGTTTAATCGTTTTCAAGCGGGTGGGTAAGAAGAGGGAACACAAATTATAATGACGTAACTGAGTTTACCATATAACTATAGGGAAGGTAAGAAAATGGAACACGCTAATGATTCAGAGTAACCACTTCAGCTTTCCTTAAAGGGAGGGTAAAGAAAAGGATCATCTACTTATTCATGAACAGTACTTAACATCCAACTATAAGGTAGGGGAAAAAATGGAACATGCTAATAACGGCAAGATTTACGATTTATCATTTATGATAAAGGAAGGGGAAAGAAAAAGGAACATATGCAATTATAATTTCAGTAAGATTAAGGGGAGGGTAAGAAAAGGACGCAAATATACTATTTGTTTCCCACACAGGTTTATATTTACCTACAACGGTGTGAAGACCAACCCTGGCCACGGGTCAGTTAAGGACAGTAAACCCCGGAAGTTGCAAACGCCAGTAGGCCAGCAAGTGCAGGTCAGAATCAGGACAGGAAAACCAGATTTGGATCAGAACCGGACCACTGAAAGTTGAGACTAGCACCCGCAGTTCAGTTGCAACGCCTGCGCTACTCCCTCTCTGCAGCTATCAGTCAAAACCCCGATTGGGTTATCGATTTCCCCAACAAAGTGCTTCGCCAGCACTTCAGGTCCCAGAACCCCGATTGGGTCAGAGAGTCTTCTGACAGAGTGCTCCGCAGCACCTCTGTTCTCGATCAGCTATTGAGTGTGTTGGGTCAGTGACAGGTCAGCTATTCGGACAAGTCGGACAATTTCTCTAGCTAAACCTAGGCTAGTTATACTATTTTCCAGGTCAGTGTACCACCCCCCAATGTTGCAAGTGTAAGAATCCCTAATTTCGATTGGACAAAAGATGAGGACAGGTCATCACAACACCTAAATTTTAGACTTTTGCCATCTCCTATTCAAATTTATGTTCACGCCCATCAATTTTAGGTTCTCATGGCGTCTTCATTCCTTCTAACAATGGATGCTCTATTTACAATTACATTGTATTTCTCTAGAGTTCATTAGGGCAGTTTCTCAGGAGCATCTTCCCAGTCAGTCAGCTCCTTGGCTGGATTTCAAAGGTCACTGCTATGGAGACTCGCGGATCTCGCGCAGACGCAGTTTCAAGCATGATGGAGTGCAGCAGAGGATAATAGGCCATGTTTCGAAGTGTAACATAAAATGGAAAAGAAACAGTTTTAGAACACAGAATAAATTAATACACTGTATACCATGAATCTCTACACTATTCCCATTACTTTATAATAAACTGTAGCATTAAGATTAAGCAGAACGAACAGCTTAGCAAAAGCAGCAGTGCAAACTTCCTGCATGTGAGAACACAAAGCAGCCATCTGAGCTCTAATGCGCAGATGCGAACAGTTTCCCACCAAGACAACGAATACGTCACGTCACATGGGTATGACCGACGCATGCACTGTCTAAATTCCCGCGTAGCAGCGGCCATTTTAGATGCAAGCGTATTAATATTAGTAAACACATAAGCAAGCTTCTCTTGGACATCCGGTATGTAGGGGAAAAGGAAAGTTTAGTAGGACAAACATGTTGGTTGCTTATTAATACTGTTATTCGAGATTCATGAATACAAGCAAGTCGCTTTACGTGCTAATTCTTGCTCCATCAGTTTGTAGAAATGTATTAGTCCTAGATCGCTGGATCAACGCCAATGCATTCAACGTTGTGCCACTCTACTCTACACCGCTGTACTCTATGCCACTGCACTGTACCCTGCACCAATCTACTCTGAAACAATCTACTCTATGCCACTGCACTCTATGCCACTCTACTCCACTTTACGCCATTGCACTCTACTCTGCGCCCCACTCTACGCCTCTGCAGTTTATACCATGTCACTGTATTCTAGACCACTGCTCTCTACGCCAATGCACACTACACCACTTTACTCAAACCAATGCAACCTACACCACTGCACCTACGCCGACTACTATGCACCACTGCACTTTATGACACTATACTCTAAAACATATGCCACTGCACTCCACGCCACTGCACTCTACACCACTACACTATACGTCACTGCACTCAACGCCTCTCTGTTCTACTCTGCACTACTGTACTCTGTTACTGCTCTCTGCCCCACTCTACTCTGCCCCACTGTACTCTGTAGTCTATGACCCTGCACTCTGACACTCTAGTATGCAGCTGTACTCTATGCCAGTGCTCACTACGCCATTGTACTCTACGCCTCTCCAATCTACACCTCTGCACTCTACCCTGCACCACTCAACTCTATGCCACTTCACGCTACGCTATGACACTGCTTTCCACACCAACGTATTCTACACCACTTTAATCAAAACCAATTCACTCTACGCCACAGCACTCTACGCCACAGCACTCTACGCCACTGCACTCTACGGCAATCTACTCTGCTCTGCTACACTTTATGCCATTTCACTCTAGGCAATTTCACTCCACTGTACCACACTACACTCCATGACACTCCACCCCACGACACTCCACTCTATGATGTTCTACTCCATTAAGCTCTGCTCCACTGACAATCTACTCTACTACACTCTAATCCACTCTATGCCATTCCACAACACTACTCCACTCTACGACGCTCTACACAACTCCCTCTGTGCCACTCCAAGCCACTTCACTCCACTCTGTTCGGTGACACTTTACTCCACTCTTTTGCACTCCACTCTATGATAATCTACTCTGCTCTATGCCACTGTACTCTACAACACTCTACTGCACTCTATGCAACACCCTCAATGCACTCAACTCTACGCCACTCAACTCTATGTCCTTCCACTCTATGACACTCTACTCCCTCCACTTCATTCCACAACACTGTATGCTACTCCATGGCACTCCACTTTTCTCCTCTCCTCTCCTCTCCTCTCCACACCACTCAACTCTACTGTAAGCCACTCAACGCCATTCCATAACACTCCACTCCACTCCACTTTATGACACTTCATTCCCTGCCACTCTCCTTTACCCCATTAACTTTTAGCCATTCTGAACAGCAGCCACTGTGGTGTACAACATTGCTTAAACATATTGACAAAGCCAATAGCTCTTGCATATGGTAGACCTATTGGCTTTGCCATTGCTGCTTTCTTCAACCCCCCTCCACTTCTCAGCTGCTGCCACTCGCCTACCATTACCACGCTTCTGGTCACTCAGCATCTTCTCCAACCGTCACTGACACTGAGTCAAGATGCTCAGCCTAATATTCAATGGCACTCCCTTTCCATACCTCTCTCTGTCGCTCACATGCCACAACCCACCACATCCTGTATCAAGCCCATAGTTGCCAGACACACTCTGTGGAGTTCCTCGGTGTCCAGATAGATTAAATGACAACGCTATTATTGTTGCTGGCCCAGAAGATCTACGATGTCAAATGAGAGTTGAGCAATCTCCTCTCCATAATGGTGGTTTCATTGAGACAGCTTGTGCAAATAGTGGGTCTCCTGGCCCCCTCAATCAAGGACATTTCTCTGGGTCTGGTACACAACTGTGCCCTTCAATGTCTGAAAAATCATCCTCTCCAGAGATGTTTGTCATGCTCGAACCTGGTTCCCCTGACCTAGAAGACCAGGCATGATATGAAATGCTGGTTGCATCACAAGGAGGCATGGAACAGCAGGGCACATCCAGCCACATGTCATCATTGATAGGGAAGCGAGCAATTAGGGCTGGGATGCCCGATGTGGGTCGGTCTCCATAGATGGACTGTAGTTTGGTCTGAGGAGGAGCTTCACCTGCACATCAACTGTATGGAACTGCTGGCTGGGTCTTTTGCCATCGGAGCACTTTCCTCCGCGAAATTCATCTTGTTGCATCCGCTTGCAGATGGACAATGTGTCAGCTGTCCATTAGTCAACAAACTGGGAGGGGGGCACCCACATGTTTTCAGAGATTGTCAAAAGGTTTTGCCATCTTTGCCAGTAGTGGAAGATCTCAGTAATCAAGGAGCACCTGACTGGTCAATCCAATGCAATCGTCAATTGGAACTTTAGGGTCTTGAGAGATGCCAGCAACTGGAGGCTTCATTCTCCTCTTTTTCTGTGGCTTCAAAGACTGTTGGGCCCATGTCATATCAATCTATTTGCTCCTTGGCTCAACAGTCAACTTACTCGGTTTTTCAGTTGGAGGCCGGATCCTCTGGCCTTAGCAACTGATGCTTGCAGGATTGGGGTCAGGCCTAAGGTACGCCTTTCCCCTTTTTCTGATGACTCCTCGAGTAGCATTTCAGGTGAGCTCTCAGAGAGAGCACCTGGTCCTTTTGACCCCTCTCTGGAGAGCTCAGTCCTGGTACCCGATTCTGATGGATCTTTTGTGCAACTTTCCAGTCAAATTTCCATCCTACCCGGTGCTTCTTACAAACCAGACGGGGGGTCTTTCACCCTCTATTGTTGCAGGATTCATTCCATCTCATGATGTGGTGGCTTTCATGGGTCGTTAATGAGTGTCTGGTCTTTCACAGCTTACTGAATTCTTTGTCTCCCAATCCTGGTGTGACAAAACTTGAGAGGAGCCCTTCTACAAAGTAATGGAGGGGCCCCCCACACTCCGGACCCAATCCTTGGGAGCTGCTGGGCTATCCTTACACCACTGCAAGTGCTTACATTTCTTCAGACTTGGCTAGATAATTCTGCCCTGTCTCATAAGCAATTGTCGGCAAAACTTACTCTCCTCCTTTGTCTCATTTTTTGCAGTGTCCACGTCATAACACTATATTTTTTCTGACTTTCCGTCAATGTGCACAGCAGCCGCGCTGCTGTACAAGATGAATAAAATACATTGACAAAACCAATATCTTTCACATAGGCGAGATCGATTGGCTTTGCCAATGCTTTTTTATCTTTCCGTTTGTTCTTCCAAGGAGTGTTAATGTTAGTTCTTTAGCAATGAGATGCGTGTGTTTGCCTTTAAAAGGCTATATCTTCCTTATCATCACTGGAATGGTTACCGATGGCTGCCTTACAAGAAAAAAAGCAGAACGTCAGGAACTAAATTTTATTTTGCATTTTACAAGTCTGCCAATTCGCATGATAGCCACATATGCCAACATTTGTACAACAGAAAGAGGGAGTTTTAAATAATTGACAGGATATATTTCCCACTGACTTGTATTAAAGTGGGAACTAGGTGAAATGTAAGCTAAACTAAAGCTAATTTTGGCTTTAAATATCGGGAGACTCTCTCCTGAATAAGATCTGTGGGCTTGTATGCTATGACACATGATTCTATCCGCAATCCCTGGCATTTCAGCCTTTGCACTATAGGCTCGTAGTATTTTAGGTCTCGCCTGACCCAACGCATGCGCTGGTCTCGCGAGACTTTTTAGTGAGGGCTCAAAAAATGCTACCATGGCCAGCCTAGAGCTTCAGTACATGTGCGCGGGCGCGCGCTTAGGGGCAGAGGCGCCATATGGCAAACCTCGTCATGCTCATTAAGCACCCGCGATCACTTTCACTTTCGCCCGCGATCACTTTCGTGTGGTGCCCCTTTGATGTTCTCAGTGAGCCGGGCGGCCAAAGAGACGTCTCCAAACAACTCGGGTTGTTACACATTGTTCTGCAGTCCTTGTGCTATTTGTTGTTCTGTTTTCCTTAGCCTTTACAAGTAGCATCTCTGCCCCGGTTAACGCCAGACTAACAAATGTGTTATAGCACCACACAACCACAGACAACCACACACACAACCACACCTACAACCACACGCACAACCACAACCACACAACCACACACACAACCAAACACACACACAACCACACACACACACAACCACACACACAACCACAACCACACACACAACCACAACCACACCAACAACCACACACACAACCACAACCACACACACAACCACACACACACACAACCACACCCACACAACAACCACACCCACACAACAACCACACCCACACAACAACCACACACACACACACACACAACCACACCTACACACACACAACCAACCACACACACAACCACACACACAACCACACAAACAACCACCCCCAACCACACACAACCACACACACAACCACACACACACAACCACAACCACACACACAACCACACACACACAACCACAACCACACACACAACCACAACCACACACAAAACTACACACAACCACACAACCTCACACACAACCACACACACAACCACAACCACACCCACAACCACACACACAACCCCCCCCACACACAACCACACACACACAACCACACCCAACTACACACACACAAAACCACAACCACACACACAACCACACACACAACCCCACACACAACCACACACACACAACCACAACCACACACAACCACAATCTCACACACAACCACCCACACACAACCACACCCAACCACACACACACCCACAAACAACCACAACCACACACACACACAACCACACACACACAACCACACACACATAAACACACAATCACACACACACAAACACAACCACACACACACAAACACAACCACACACACAACCACGCACACCAAACCACACACACACAACCACACACACAACCCCACACACAAACAACCACACACACACACACACACACAACCACACACACACAACCACACCCAACCACTCACACAACCGCACACACACACAACCACACACACAACCACACACACAACCACACACACAACCACAACCACACACAACCCCACACCCAACCACACACACACAACCACACACACAACCACACACATACACAACCACACACACACACACACAACCATACACAACCACACAACCATACACACAACCACACACACAACCACACACACAACCACAACCACACACACAACCACACACACACACACAACCACACACGCACAACCACAACCACACACAAACAAACAAAAAGTGGTGTCAAAGCAAATTGGTCTGACTTGCGTTTTGAGTCCTAAACATTTAGTTTAAAAAAAACACTGCTGCAGTGAAAAAAAACAAAGCAAAAAAAAACCTGCTTTCTGTATGCAATGAACAGTAACGAAGAGAGATAATTTATTGTGTGGTGATTTCGATTGTTTTAATGCTATAATGCAATCACTCCACTTGATTTAGAATAACACAACAGCCCGTAGTACGAGGTGAGAGAGAAATACTACTCTGGGACTCATGCGCTGGTCTGGCGAGACTTTTAGTGAGGGCTTAAAAAATGCTACCATGGCCAGCCTAGAGCTTCAGTGCATGTGCGCGGGCACGCGCTTAGGAGCAGAGGCGGCATATGGCAAACCTCGTCATGCTCATTAAGCGCCCGCGATCACTTTCACTTTCGCCCACAATCACTTTCGCGGTGCCCCTTTGATGTTCTCAGTGAGTCGCGCGGCCAAAGAGACGTCTCCAATCAACATGCCGGTGACTGCTGGCTTTCATGCCGGAGACTGCTGGCTTTCGCCAGGTTAAAGCACTATCACGCTCACCATTATGCCTTATACATTTTTGAGAGGTGTAAACATCCAGCCCTTGAAACCCTTAAAGCATGGCCAGGCTGTCACCTCTGTGTATGGGGTTTCCCTGTGGCTGCATTCCAATATTCTGAGGCCCTTCAGCATGTCAGCTGCTCGCTCTAAACTTCAGCGCCTGCTTCGCAACACCCTGCAGATAGCGACTTATGTTTACAGACTACACACTCTCTGTATGCACTGTTATTATGTAGCGTTTGTATTCAGTTTTGGGTTTTCTCCTCAAGGAATTTCTTTCACCTGTAATGTTATACGTTCTTGTTGCCTTGCAAGTAGACTGTGGTCTGTGTTTTTTTCAGTTATGTTTTGTCTGACTTTAATTCGTATGAAATTTCTTTCGTTTTTGTAAATGACATGTAATGCTCCTAGCTTAATGTAGATACATTTTCTTTGTTCATATTTTAAAAGGTAGCATGGGTTTTCAATCTAGTCTGATCCTACCACAGTTTAGATCTAGAATTGTCCTTGGGCCCCCACCATGTCACACATGCACAGTCACTAACACACACGGGTTACATACAATTCATGCTGATGTCCCATGTGTCGGCAGATGTGAACCTTGAATTGCTACGTTGCCACGCTGCAATTAAAATACCACTGTCTTCTTACAGAAGTTGTAAGTGACTTCCATGTTTCCTAAGGGGTTTTCTGTAGCATTGATTTCATTTAAGTTAAATGCTAAACTGGATTTAAGGTAGGATACCTGACAGTGTTTTTTAGAGCATCCGCTTCAATTCATATTTTTTATTGTTTTTATTAGTTTCTGACACGGAAGATTTATTGACTAATTCATAAATGTTAAGCACCTTTGTTTCTTGGTACTTGTTTATTTTCTCCTGCCCTCCCAACCCCCGCATTTCCCTGCCTGCCTTCTTTAGACAAGGTAAGGATTTCTCTTTCTCCACAACCATGAGATATGTGCCACCTTTGGGGTACACGAGGCTGTGCCAATCTTTGTAAGCCCCTAGCCGGCATGACAGAGGACGAAGCCATGACTTCCTACCAATCTGAACATTTTTGTGTGTTTGTTAAAGTTTAATATTATGCAGCATGTTCATTTTTAAATAGCTGTAAATATCGATATTTAAAATATGTATCTATAATGTGTGTGTGTGTGTGTGTGAGCATATATATATGTATGTGTGTGTGTGTGTGTGTATATATAGATATATGTGTGTGTATGTAGAATATGAAGTTGTCAGATGTCATTTGAAGATATTTGTGTCACATATGGAGCAATGAATTAGCAGTATTGCTCGATGAATCATCACAAGCCTGTGCTGACCTTTGATATATTATTTACATCGACAACTCTTCCTTCTTTTTGTGCATTGTTGTACGTATACAGACATGTGAATGTATGTGTGTCTATGTGTCATATGTGTCATACGTGCGTGTTGGAACTTTAGCTTCTTTGCTGGGGAGCAGCTGGTGCATCCGAAACCCACATGTCACAGGCGTGATGAATTAACCAGGAATTATTTTCCGTAAGTCACTGAAATCTCAATATTTCCTATGTATTATGAATTTCTTCCAATGGGAGTCCTAGTCGGTTTCGATTTTCCCTCTCAGCAGCTAAGTAGTGTGTAAGGATGACAATGCATTCAGATTTAGAAAGCATCCAATCGTTGCCCACCTTTATACCAGACCCTTGTTTCATCAGCATCCTCTCCATGACTGGTTAACATACCGTGAACATTCGAACTGCAATTAGGCCCCCAATGCTAATTGAAAATTGCTGAGCGCAGCTGCAAAGGTCTCCACCTTTAGTGAAAAGTGTACTTCTTAACACCACAAATGTTTTTTTACTCCATATGCCACCTACTCAAACTATTTGAAACTTTTCTGTTTTTTTTCTGCTTGCAGGACAGGTCGCTCCCCTGCTGCCGCACAGCTCCACCTGTGTGCCAGCGCCTCCCTCGCTGCCACTGCTCCTCCTGTCTAGCAGCCCGTTCCCCGCTGCTGCTCCCGTGCGGCCCTGCTCCCTCGCAACTCCACTCCCGCCTCCCACCTGCTCCTCCCTTCCTACCTGCCTTAAATGGCGCCCGCTGCGCAACAGCAGGAGTGACCCCTGACCCTGTTTACAGGACAGGTCGCTCCCCTGCTACCGCACAGCTCCACCTGTGTGCCAGTGCCTCCCTCGCTGCCACTGCTCATCCTGTCTAGCAGCCCGTTCCCCGCCACCGCTCCCCTGCGGCCCGCCCCCTCGCCACCCCGCTCCCGCCTCCCAGCTGCTCCTCCCTCCCTACCTGCCGTAATTTGGCGGCCGCTGTGCGGCCGAGCCTCTGGCTTTCTGGAGGCGCGCCAGAGTCAAGCCCGTCTGCACCCGGCCGCGCCCGGACCGCGCCCAGCGCCAGAACCCCTGGACCTCACGCAAACCACGACACCAGACTCTGATATGACGCCAGCACTCTCCTCGCACTCAACACCTGCCGTGACAACCGCTGCTTCCAGGCCGCCCCGAAGCACATCCACGGACTTTTCTCTTGCCGCACTTGCAACTTCACCTGCAACAGAACCACCAAACCTCCAAGGACCGGACCCAACCACCTCCCTTGCATCCTCCTCAACACCCGCTCCGCACGCAAACACGACTTCAAGCTCTGGGACCTGCTCGACACCTCCGCCCCAGACGTTGCCTTCCTGACCAAGACTCCTCGGCGCCCGACATCGCCATAGCCATCCCAGACGGCTACAATATCACCCGCAGGGATCACGCCAACGGAACTGGAGGAGGTCTAGCCATCGTCCACAAGTCCACCTTCCAGTGCTACACCACGCAGACGACACCCTCAACATCGCCGAACACCTGCACTTCCGGATCCACATCGACCCCAACACCAACCTCAGAGGAACACTCATCTACAGACCCCCCAGTTCTGCGACTCCATTGCCGACCTCACCAGCACCTACGCACTCGCCTCCATGGACTACATCCTGAACTTCCACCTCGAGAACAACAACGACACAACTCCACCACCCTCATCGACAACCTCACAAACCTCGGCCTTATACAACTCGTCACCGCACCCACCCACGCTACCGGCCACACGCTTGACCCCGTCTTCACCCCAAGCACCCACGTCGCCTTCAACCACACCACCGAACTCCACTGGACCGACCACCGCTGCATCCATTTCACCTTCCAGAAACCAACCACGCACCACCCCACCCAACAGCTGCCCCACCGCTGCTGGAGCAAAGTCACCAAAGACCAGCTGACCTCCACCCTCGCCCAGAACCCCCCCACCAACCCCACCAACCAAGACGCCGCCTCCAGCAACCTCAGACAGTGGATCGACGACTGCGCCAACCCCTTCGCGCTGCTCAAGAAACCCTTCAACAACCACACCAGCAAGAAAGCCACATGGTTCACTGAGGAGCTCCAGACCTCCAAACGCACATGCCGGAAACTGGAGAAGAAATGTCTTCACGAATGCACACCGGACAGCCACGCAGCCCACAAGGACGCCATCCGTAGACATCACCACCTCATAAGAACAGCAAAGAGATCCTCCTTCAAAGCCCGCCTGGACAACAACGCACACGACAGCAAAGAGCTATTCAACATAGTGAATGAACTCTCCAACCCCAGCGCCAACACCAACGACATCCCACCCTCACAAGATCTGTGCGACTCACTGGCCACCTTCTTCCACCGCAAGATAGCCGACATCCGCGACAGCTCCAACACCCCCTCGAACACCATCAGCACCAACCACCTGACCTTCTGGTCTAACGTAAACGATGACGAGACACGCATCCACTCAGGATCACCATCGGACCCCTGCCCACACCACGTATTCAACAAAGCGGATGCAACCATCGCATCCCAACTACGGAAGGTCATCAACATCTCCTTCGAAACAGCGACATTCCCGGAAAGCTGGAAGCACGCCGAAATCAACGCCCTCCTCAAGAAACCCAAGGCGGACCCAAAGGACCTCAAGAACTTCCGGCCCATTTCTCTGCTCCGATTCCCGGCGAAGGTCATCGAGAAAATCGCCAACATGCAACTGACCCGCCACCTCGAGGACAACAACATCCTAGACCAGTCCCAGTCCGGATTCAGACGAAACCACAGCACCGAGACAGCCCTCATCGCCGCCACAGACGACATCAGGTGCCAACTTGACAACGGCGAGACATCAGCCCTCATCCTCCTGGACCTGTCAGCCGCCTTCGACACGGTCTGCCACCACACACTAAAGACACGCCTCCAAGAAGCCGGCATCTGAGAAAAGGCCCTGGACTGGACCACGTCCGTCCTCTCTGCCAGAACCCAGAAAGTCCGCCTCCCACCCTTCCGATCTGAAGCCACGGACATCATCCGCGGCGTACCCCGGGGCTCATCCCTCAGCCCGACCTTGTTCAACGTCTACATGGCCCCCCTCGCACAAGTGGCCCGCCAGCACGACCTCAACATCATCTCCTACGCCGACGACACTCAGCTCATCCTCTTCCTCACCAAGGACCCGCACACTGCCAAAACCAACCTCCACGAGTGAATGAAGGCCGTCGCCGAGTGGATGAGGAGCAGCTTTCTGAAACTGAACTCGGACAAGACAGAGGTACTCATCCTCTGCCCCATCCCCTCTGCCTGGGACGACTCCTAGTGGCCGACCAGACTGGGAACAGCACCGACACCCACGGACCACGCACGCAACCTAGGATTCATCCTCGACTCCTCCCTCTCCATGTTGAAGCAGGTCAACGCCATCTCCTCTGCCTGCTACAACACCCTCTGCATGCTTCGCAGAATCTACCAATGGATCCCGACCGAAACAAGAAGAACGGTGACCCAAGCCCTCGTCAGCAGCAGACTGGACTACGGCAATGCACTCTACGCAGGAATCCCTGCCAAACACCTACGATGACTACAAAGCATCCAAAACGCCTCCGCCCGACTGATCCTCAACATCCCTCGTTGCAGCCACATCACCCCCCACCTGAGACACCTGGACTGGCTCCCCGTCAACAAGAGGATCACCTTCAAGCTCCTCAGCCATGCACACAAAGCACTCCACAACACCGGACCAGCCTACCTGAAGAGCAGACTCAGCTTCTACACCCCAACCCGCCAGCTCCGCTCCCCCAGCCTCGCCATCACAGCTGTCCCCCGCATCCAACAAACAACCTCCGGCGGCAGATCCTTCTCCTTCCTCGCCGCCAAGACCTGGAACACCCTCCCTACCCACCTGCGACAGACCCAAGACCTGCTCACCTTCAGAAGACTCCTCAAGACCTGGCTCGTTGAGCAGTAGCAGCACCCACCTCCTCTCAGCGCCTTGAGACCCTCACGGGTAAGTAGTGCGCTTTACAAGTGACTGATTGATTGATTGATTGATTGATTGATTGATGATAGACGACCAAACAGTATAGTCCAATATTTAACTTACTGTTTTAAATAATAGAATTACTATGTGAAAAAAGTGCTTGCTAACTGTACCAAAATGAGCACACAATATAAAAATGATTAACATAAGCAATTTCCGGTGACATTGGTTTTGAAATGTCGAGGAGGGAGTATTGAGGTGACGCAATATCATGATGCCGAGGACCAAAATATAAGCAGCTAATTATTTATATATTTTATATACATAACTTCCAGATTTACATACTCTGCCAATATATAGACCTTCAAGGTACGCAGATGTGGAGTTAACAACAATAAATCTATACCTCCCTCTGTGCACTTACCTTCTCGATAGTTTGGTACTCAATATACTGGTCATGAAATTGTGTGACCTCAATAGTCCCTCTTCGATATTTCCTCCTCAATACTCCCTCCTCAATATTCCATACTACATATTTACAAGCCCCTGGCCTCAAGATGTAATAGACCATGGCACCCCAGATGTCAGATTAGGACCATCACACACAAATGCCCTAATAAGTATTTTTATTTTACATGAGAACATTGGTGCAGGTATGGGAAAATGTTTATTGAAAACTGCAAGCTAAAAGGGCTGTATTTTTTGGCTCGTTGGAGTAGTTACTATGGAAAACATTTAATGTACGATAGTCACAAAGTGTGTGTGGAGAGGTCACAGAACATGTTTGGTTGGTTCCTAAATTAATTATTATGTACACATTACAAGTTTTACAGATATTATCTTCATGATCTAGCTAACATTGCGGCACTGATTACAGTGAAATAAGTATATTTTGTTTACTTTTTGAGAATGCTGGGAAAGAATTCTCCTACGCTGTGTGTTTTGATGTGTCATTATCTAAACGCATTGTCATACTCGTAGAATATGAAATCAGACAAGAAGCTCAGTTTCTAAGTCTACTATTTCATGAAATACATTATTCATAGGAGAAATGTAACGTCTGAAAATTAAGTCAAATCATTCAAGAGTATTGCACAATCTTTGTGAGTTGTGGGCTTTAAATCTACTGACTTTGTGCAATAAAAGTCACCAACTATGTAATATATTAGAGAGAAGCAGTAGCTTCTCTCTAGTTTCTGTCTCTCTCCTGTCTCTCTCTCTCTTTCTGTCTGCCTCTACGCTTGATTGCCTTTCTTCTCTCTGCTCCTTGCATCTCTCCCATTCTTTTTCTGACTCCGTACCTTTCCTTTGCTCCCTTCTTCCGGGCGTCCCTCTATGTACATCGCTCTGTATCGCTTTCTACCCTTCTTTTAATTATATTGCTCCCTGATGACCTGTTTGTTCAGTCTCCCCAGTGCCTGTCTCCAGTATCTACCCAGGTTCTCCCATTAATGCCCCCTCCCGAACCTGTGAATCTCACCCTCTGCTGCTTCTCTTACTCACACTGCCGTTTCTCCTCCATACCCAGATGTTTGACTTATTCTTTAATTTTCCCTACTTGGAGGTAATCTTATCCCTGTTGTTTCTCTTACTCATCCCAATGTGTTATTTACTTTCTTATTTCCTATGCTCTTTAAAGGGGATCTTCCACCCGCCGGTTTCTCGTGTTCTCTCGCTCGCCCCATATTTCTCTTAGCTCTTCTGCAGCCAGATGGTTTGCTTATTATCTCATTTTCTTTACTAAAAAGTTATTGTACCCCTACCCCCTGTTGTTTTCCTTATTATCCTTTAATACTTTGCCACCTCTTGCTGCCCCCTCTACCAGCATCTTTCTAGTGCCTATTTCTGCCTTTTCATTATTTTCGTCTCTGTCTCAGTCGGCATTGCTAATAATAATGCAACACTAGCACCTGACTGCCTCAAACTAACTGCACAACATAAAATAGACCACAGTTCTTCAAGTCAGCCACAATACCTGAAACTGATCTCAGTACGTGAAACAAACTGCAGTACGATGTCTGAAACTGACCACAACCCTTGAAACAAGCATATGTGGTACTGAGTGGTATTATGTTGAGTGTAGTTATGTTGTATTGGGTAGAGTGTAAATATGTGTTGTAAATATTTGTTGTGTATTTATGTGGTATTAAATGTTATGATGTGGAGAGTATTTATGGCGCATTGATTAGTCTGTAAATATGTGGATTGTAATTGTGTGGTACTGAGTGGTATGAGGGGTGTATTTATGTTGCATTGAGTAGAGTAGAGTACATAACTACACTCAACATAATACCACTCTGTACCACATAATTACACATCACATAATTACACTGTATTCAATACAACATAAATACACTCCACATACCATTCAGTACTACATAATTGCACATCACATAATTACTCTCTACTTAATGCAACATGAATAAACTCCACACAATACCGCTCTGTGCCACATAATAGCACAACACATAATTACACTGTACTCAATGCAACATAAACACACAACTTTCACTCAAGTTCGTGCTATATAAAAAAAAACTAAAACAAGAACAAAAAAAACCAATTGCAATGCAATAGGTCTCACATTGCAGAAACTTTGAGCTGCTAGTCTTGCATTATTATTAGCAATGCCAACAGCTCAAACTTTTATAATGCGAGACCTATTGCATTGCAAATGCTTGTCTTTTAACCCCTTCACTGCGGCGGCTATTCCGCCGCAGTGCTAAGGGGGCGGAGCGGAAATACGGCGGGCGCATGCTGGTGACGGAACCGCTCCGTCACCAGGGTCGGTTGCGCTGTGCTTGTGACGGAGCGGTTCCGTCATGGCCCGCCCCGCTCAATAGAACGCTCAGCGCAGGCGCGTAATTCGCGCCGCGCAGGTGTGCCGGGCGGGCCATGACGGACCCGCTCCGTCATCAGCACAGCGCACCCGCAGCTGATGACGGAGTGGTTCCGTCATCAGCATGCAACGGGTTAATACATTCATTTGTGGTCAAAACCCCTGAATGCAAAGTGATGATGCCTAAAATGCCAGAACGGGCCAATGGTGTTACAAAACCAAATTTTAGCAAATCCATTTCAAATCCTAAATTGCCCTAAGTTAGGATTTAAAAAAAATGCTTATCAGAAGGCAGATAATTAAATCAATAAGGTGTGGAGTAAAACGCTGTGGACTCGATGGAACTAAGCCTATGATTAAGGAGTTTAATCCGAAACACGTCAGGCTGTATCCCGCCATGAATGTGGTCTGCTGCTGATTTGCTGCCGCCCGAGTGCATCCTCATTTGTGGCCAACTTAGGAGCGATATTGTATGTAAAAAAACGATATACAGACACGGCGGCCCTGCCATGGAGGATGCACCACCACAAGGATTGAAAGCAGGCCATGGAGCTTGAAAATACCTCAAGTTCCTCATGGGGCATGGAGCGCTGGACAATTAAGACTGTACATATTGCGGGGCCTGTTGGAGGGTTATGAATTGGGGACCCTCAGGACACGGCACCCATCGGGATAGGAATGCCGCACGACAGGTCCCATAATGCCTTGGGGGATTGTAAAAAAATTGCTTATTCAAGCAGCCTATCGGAAGGCAGTTAATTAAAGTGTGGCATAAAACGCTATGAACTCGGAACTAAGCCTATGATTAAGGAGTTTTATCAGAAACTGATGGCTGTATCCCACCATGAGATATATATATATATATATATAATCACGATATATAATTGACTTTCAAAGCAAGACCCCTGGAGGTCTTAACATGGATGAGGAACTGGCAATACACCTAAAAGAGTGACAGTATTTACAGTAGCTGGTTTTAGTTACTGATTTTGGGTTATCTAGAATATTGAATGAATTGATTTATGATGTAAAGTTCAGAATGTTTATATTTTCTATTTTATTATTTTTGTCTTACTTTACATTCTCTCTTCTTTCTCTTTAGGAGGAAAGGAAGGGGCCCACTCACGAACATTCACTTTCACGGGCGCACCTAACCTTTGCACTCCTTAGTGAAGACCACGTATGTTTTTCACTTTTTTCACGTTTGTGAACATTGATAATTTGGCCCAGGGGACTGGCTTGATATTTTCTTATGACTTTGTGGGGTCATTGGGCACTTGCCAATTACCTGATACCATGGATATAATTTATTGGTATGACAACGGTATATGTAAAGAATATTGCAAACCAGTACTTACATATGATTGTAACTATGCTCACAACATTAGGGCACTTGCCATTGAAACTTTATATGCTAAAACATGTACAATTATTTCATTCAATCTTTTGATCTTGCGATAAGCATTAGCAATTTGTTTTTATTAACTTCCATCTGGGTTTGATATATATATAACAGCAGATCACGATTATGAAATGTCTATGTTTGACTAGTCTAAGATGGCCACCATGTATTTTCTTTGATCCTTCTTCGATGTTCACATTTAACTTTATTAGTATGGTTTGGTCTTTGTAATTCTACACGTGACCAAGCTGCAAGGCGAAACGCGTTGTGTGGAATAAACCTGTTTCCAAAACATCTTCTTGTTAAAACTCATTTCCTGAGAGCGTGCGAAGGAAATTTTGTGAAAGGACTTTTGATATATATATATATTCACTGAAAAAACCATAGGTTATAGACCATATATAGTTAGGAATTAGCATTTACAAAACCTTATTTTACTCACACAAAACCATTGAAATTCCATATATAGTTAGTTGCACTAACTATATATCGCGCACCCGCAATCCACTGCTGATGATGTCACATATTACATCATTCATGACATGGTCAGTGACATCACTGATGACATCACTGATGACATCTCAAATGACATCACTGATGACATCACTGACAACATCTCAAATGACATCACTGATAACATCTCAAATGACATCACTGATGACATCACTGATGACATCTCAAATGACATCACTGATGACATCACTGATGACATCATCCAGTGACTGTGTGTTTCTGTAAAGTTAAAATGTGTCTTACATATTGAAGAATGAGTGGAAGTATAAGTGTCTGGACAAAGGATTTAGTAGGTGCATGACTGAATGTATGAGTGAGTGAATAAATGTGTCTCACTGAGTGCATGGGTTAGTGACTAAACTTTCTTAATTTGAGCATCATTATGTCTGTTGTTCTGTAAACTGCTGCATGTGTTGATCAGTAGCTATATGATTAACTATATGGGTTACTGATTGATTGTCCAAGTATTTGTATGGGAGACTGAGTGTGTGTGTGGCTGGCTGGCTGGGAGGTGTGTGACTCTGTGCAGATCAATGTGTACTTGTATCAATGATTCTATAAGAAGGTAAGTATGTGTTAGTATATGTTTGAAAATGTAAGGTGCTCTATGTTTAACTGTATAGACAAGAAAATGGAAGTGTCATTGATTCTTTAACAGGACTGACTACGTGTGTGAGTAACTCCATGGATGAGTGGCAGACTGTGAGTGTCTGTATAGGTGTATGAGTGCATATGATAGTGTTGTAAAGATGAGTGATTGTATGTATGAATGATTGTATGGGTGAATGAGTGAATGTGTGTGTAGACATAGGAATCAGTGAGTGCGTATGTAGTAACTAGTATTGGTGTGTCAATGGTTTCAAAAATTATACTCTGTATTTAACACTGGGTGAAACAGAGGTTATATTAAAATGTGAGGAGATGCATTGTATTGTCACATGAATGATATCATCAGTGATGTGGTCATTGATGTCAAATCAGATGTCATCAGTGATGTCATCAGTGATGTCATTTGAGATGTCATCAGTGATGTCATCAGTGATGTCACTGACCATGTCATGAATGATGTAATATGTGACATCATCAGCAGTGGATTGCGGGTGCGCGATATATAGTTAGTGCAACTAACTATATATGGAATTTCAATGGTTTTGTGTGAGTAAAATAAGGTTTTGTAAATGCTAATTCCTAACTATATATGGTCTATAACCTATGGTTTTTTCAGTGAATTTTCAAGGTTTTGTAAATGCTAATTCCTAACTATATATGGTCTATAACCTATGGTTTTTTCAGTGAATTTCATTGGTTTTTTAACAGCTAATATCTGTAGGTGTAAAATGTATTCTTCTTTAAATCCAAAAATATATTTTATATGTTTATGAATAATTTTTTTTTTAAATATTTTTTTTTCTTCGTTCCCGCTTCGCGAATCGGGAAGCTTCCCGTTAGCTGACCTTGATGCCGCGAAATAGACCGCGAGCCGGTAAACGTTTCTTTACCGCAACTGCCGCGTTAGAAAACAACATCGTGACGCCTCCCGTCCGCATGACGTTTCACGTTGTCGCGTGATACGTCATATGACGTGCTACGTTAGCGAACTGGTACGCGAAGCGAGTCGCAAAGCGCAGGTTTCTGGAAGCAAACCGGGAGGCCCTGCAAAGCGCTTAACGTAAACACAGCAGGTCATGTGACTTGGTAATAACACTTTTCATTGGTTCATTTCACTTTTGGTTTCCTAATGATGTAAGACTAGGTCATATAATCTAAAATGAACACTTTTCATTGGTTGAGAACTCTTGTTTTTCCCAAATGATGAAAATCCCTCCTTCTTTCCTCACTCTGACTTTCATCATTGTGAGAGAAAGACCCTTTGTGATCACTGAGCAATGGCTTCTTTAGTAGCTTCAGCTGGTGCTTCCCCACCACCTCCACCACATCCAAGGAAGAGTGGACCACCTGCTCAAGTTATAATTCAACAAGAAGAGGAAGAAGAGGAACAGAACGACGAGCACGAAGAGAGGCAGTTTTTGCCTGAGGAGCCCAGGACGTCTCACCGGAAAGAAAACTTCATTTGGCAATTTTTTAAAATTCCCAAAGGTCAGAAAAAAGTAAATGCAAGATACGTAACTTGCCTTATATGTCAAGATAGACTGTCCAGAGGAACCGAGAAAAAATACAGTTTCGGAAACTACACAATGCATCGCCATATGACTAGGTGGCATCCTAACAACTACAGTGCTGCACAGTTTCGGAACGACCTAGATAATCTCCCTATTATGGCCAGAAGATCTGTTGTACCGGAAGTAACGGGACCAGAGGGCAGGGAGATGGTGCCAAATATACAAATGAGATTTGGTGAAGTAAAACACATCTGCGTATATTGCGATGGATTCATTTGCTACGGAGAAAGAAGCATCACTCTGATCAACAGAGCTATTGACTATCATATGCAAGTTTGTACGAAACGCCCAAAATAATAAATACTTTTTTTTTGTTTTGTTGCTCCTGTTGAGCCCTTTACAATGAATCGTTTTCATTGCCCCCTCCAAGAAAAACCCAAAAAAATATAAAACTGTTCAGAAAAATTCAAAAAAAGTAAAAAAATGTTCCGAAAAATAATAAAAAAAATATAAAACAACAAAAACAATTAAAAAAAAAGTTCTTTTCAGAACTACCTCCCCGTTATTAAAAAATTGGTACAATATTTGGAACTGTGCCAACCTCTATTTCTCTTAGTTCGCTTCCCAGTTCGCTCGCCGGTACGCGAACCGGAAGCGAACCAAAAACAGTAAGTATAAGGGAAGGAAACAGACACTTATGTTAAAAGAAAGACAGCTATAGGGGAGTAAACTAGAGATACTATTACCCGTAATCCACTGCTGATGATGTCACATATTACATCATTCATGACATGCTCAGTGACATCATCAGCAGAGGATTGCGGGTTTTTTGGCAACGTGCCTTATCCACGGTTTAATAACGCTGCCTTTTGCTTTATATAAGTTTTCAAATTGTATGAAATATATACCAATAGGTCGTTATGAACCTTTAGGTAGTGCTTTTCTTCATGAGGTCTGGTCGCTTCCATACACATACAGATGTTTCAAAGATGATCAAGAAGTTTATCTGAATGGAGAGGAATGCACTGAGACGCCAGATCATTCACTAATGTGTAGGCACATACAGTTACACGGTTCATGCAACAAACACCGACCAAATATGGCTTGCGTGTGGCAAGGCACGCCAGTTCCTGCTATCATCCCCACGTTCAAGTTGTTGGAAAATGGTAGTTATTTGATGCTCAATAATGAAGATTGTTCTGGGTTAATTAAAAGTATTCCTTTTATCGTAACAGTAAGTGAACGGGTTATTTGCTGCAGAAATGTTCTATTTCCTCCCACACATGAACATAGGGAGTTTTCAATCTCGCCACAAATACCAACCTTGGGAGCAGATTTCAACGGCATGGCAAGAATAAGAGCTCTTTTGTCTCAGAGAGAGGTGGCCTTGAGTTCGGCCCGTGAAACTTTCGTGCTTCACATAGCGAACACCCGTACAGAGGTGCAGACCCTTTTCAATTCAGATTTGCCTTTCCATTTCAGCAAGATGGTTCGGACTATCTTTAACGCATCCTCCACAAAGGCCCTGGCGCACTTTTTTAAAGTTGTTACCAGTGGTCTCGTGACTTCATTTGAGAAAATCTTTGGAGTCATCCCTGCTTTCTTTCATTCTATTTTTTCCACTCTGCTTCGTGGATTGCCATTTTTACTTGCATTACCAGCGGACGCTCTTGTGCTTTTTTACATTTTTAAATATGGATGTCCCTCCTATGCAACCTCCCGCCCTGCAGCTGCTGACACTGTTCCGCAATCGCATGCTAGAATATTATGGCACAATGCCGTTGGCGATATTAAGCACGGCATATGGATTATCTTTTCGATTCTCCTACTTCACCTGTGTCCAGCCTGTATTTCACTGCCTGACCTGTGATTTCGATTGGGCCATTGATTTGTGTCTCTGCGGACCGGTTTCTCCTCACGTCGACTTTAATCAGCTGATGACTCCTATCATTACTCACAAGTTGGTTTGTCCTGGCGAAAGGATTATGGCTGTGGCATTGATGCATGGACTAATTGGTCCCTGGAATTTACTGGCGGCAACACAGTCTTTCTTGGAACAGAGCTTTCTTGAAAACCCACCGAGCTGTCCTCTGATGGTGATAGAGGATCCGGTGCTGGGAGAGCACGTATGTTCTTTTCCGCTTTTAAATTGGATGGCTGAACTCTTTTCGGATGAAGACGGTGACTTCCTATTGGAGGCTGTTGCAGCTTATTTTGCATACACAGTTATGTCATAGACCTTTTTCATTTTTGATATGCTGAGTACTAGCATTTCATTGACAATTCATTGACTTATTTGTCAAGTTTTTATTATTTAGCTTGCCTATTGGCTTAAGACTCGATAAAGTACTTGGCTGTTTTATTTTTCTTTAGCATTAAATTTTCCTAGTTTTTAATATTTTACCTTGCGGACCGTCCACATATAAAGTTGCAATCTGCTCTCATGAGATGGCACTTCTATTATCTTATTCAGTTCGTTTCCGGATCATGGGGAGGTGTCATCTAGGTCCTGGATATCTTTACACCGTGTTAAGTTAGCATGGGCTCATTACCGGTTTAAACGCCATTTTTCCTTTTTTGCAACTTCTGCACACGACACTTAGTTGTTGCTTTAGCTTTCAACCTAATAGTTCATCGTGATTTACATGAGAATAATATGTTATTGCTCTACTATCTGCTTTACTTGTTAAACTATATCTGTACAGCGAGTGCTGAAGTTTCAAGAACAACACGATACAGAATTGTTATGAGGTCTGATCTCCACGACTTCATACTCATAACATAAGTGCAGCTTCTGCCAATTCTGGGCATGAGGCGGGTTTTATATTGCTTTGCCGAACACACATACACAACACTTGATGCGGTTCACATGAAGAGAGAGCTGGTGTATGCTGATGTGATTCCTTCAAATCTAAGACACTAAAGTATGGGCACGCCCTAAACCAACACAAAGAGACCTTCTTAGCAAATAATATAATATGTGTATTAGGGAGGGTGAGATATAAGCAGCCGCGGGCCGTGGAGGGAGTTACGATGGGGCAGGGAGGCGGGGAGGGGGAGGGGCAGGGTGGAGCCCTCTCCACCCTGCCCCTCCCCCTCCCCGCCTCCCTGCCCCACCGTAACTCCCTCCACGGCCCGTGGCTGCTTATAAGTGTTGATAACTCTTATTCATTTACAGCATGTTAACATACTGTCACCATTCGCTTTTTATGTACTAGTAACTATGCTGGTAATTTTGCTACTGATAATATGTGTACTTGTATTATCTAAGATACTACGCCTGAGTGAGAAGACGGCATTAGTAAATAAACATTTCAAATACACATGTGTTCTTCTTAACTCCATGTTCTGGTTTCTAAGAAATATATAACGACCGACTGTTCATGAGTTCCACGTATCCTGAGGTACTATAAGTTCATATTCTGGATTGTCTAAACATTGAGAGTTTGTTATATCCAATGTGACACTGTACCTAGCTTGCTAAGGGGTTTTTGAGTACTAAGGTGAGTTTTGGGGCACCCTAATTCGCCGAGGTTCCAATCCTCTGTCCACAGTTCTGTGTGAGAACAGAAACCCTGCGACAGGGGCACCCCCGACCCTTCCTGGAGCTTCATCACACTTGCGATACAACTCCAGCAATGCGCCACCTTTACGGCACAGTTACATCACGCATCTGTGCTGTTTTTGCCCCATGATGCGCCGCATTGTAAATGCAGCACACCATAGGTGACGGAACAGCGGCACAGAATGACTAACACATCCCTGGTGATGCGCCAGTCATCATAAATCTATCCCTATGCTTCTTATCTTGTTCGAGATGAACCGCCATATGTATCATCAAAGTTTTTTGCATTTCCTAAATAGCGAACTTTAAGGAATAAATAGCGATTCTTTACCATTCCTAGTTTGCGATTAGCTATTTGCTAATTACAAATTACCCATTCATTTCCTTCATTTCCATAGGGCGGTTGGACTCACTTTTAGCTCGAACGGCTGAATGGATTTCCACGAAACTTGGCAAAATTGTAGGGACTGGTAGCCCGATGTGCCTTTGCAATGTCTCAAGATATATGCTCCAGTGGTTTTTACGAAAATTAACTTTGAAAAATATATATTGGGCTACATTGGCCTATATATATGTTGGAGCCCAAATGTAGCCCAATGTAGCCCAATGAAGCCCAATGAAGCCCAATGTAGCCCAATGTAGCCCAAAGATGGCCGCCAGAGACAAAAAAAACAAATGTAGCCCAAATATCAGCCAGATGTAGCCCAACTATAGCCCAGTGACAGAATGACCAATCAGCTTCGCAAACCTCCGTTACGCGAAGCGGAGCGCTGTTACAGATATATATCTTTTTTTGAACGTTAATTTCTCAAAATCCACTAGAGCACATATATTGAGACCTAGCAAAGGCACATCGGGCTACCAGTCCCTAATATTTTACCAAGTTTCGTGCAAATCCATTCAGCCATTCGATTATTATTATTATTTTTTTTTTTTGCCCCTCGGGGCCCTTTTAAAACCTTCACATCAAACCTAGGGGGTCAGCGAGGATCTACTATTCCCCCTTATGGTCATTTGCCCCTTCGCTTTGGCCTCCTCTTGTCTCTCGATCCTACCGAGAGACAAGATGGCGGCCGCTACGGACTGTTTGGAATGTTGACAGACGCCGGAGAACCAATCAGCTTCGCTTCACAAAGCTCCGTTGCGCGAAAAGTACGCGTCCTGGAGCGCTGCCCGGTCCGCTGTTACAGATATATATCTTTTTTTAAACGTTAATTTCTCAAAATCCACTGTAGCACATATATTGAGACCTACAAAAGGCACATCGGGCTACCAGTCCCTACAATTTTGCCAAGTTTCGTGCAAATCCATTCAGCCGTTCGGGCTAAAAGTGAGGCCAACCGCCCTATGGAAAACTCAATGTTAAAAACACGTTTTGGGACCCCCCTTTTTTCTCGGCCCCCCCTTGACGAACCCCCCCCAAATTTTCAAGGGCTGCTCAGAAACAAAATGTGCCATTTTCCTGAAAATTTCAGCCAATTCCGTCCACAATCTCCAAAGTTATTAGACATAGAATTTTCAAAAATCCCATAGAGAAAAAATCCTAACTATATATACCTCAGTGAGCAAGGGCGTTCACGCCCGAAACGCGTCTGTTTGGCAGTGTGTTGCACCTCTGCACTTTATATGCAATAAAGGACGAAGAAATATCCTAAGAAAGTCTGGCTGTGGATTTACTCATCTGTGTCTGCGCACTGGGTTTGATGTGGAAGCGCCGCATCGACTTTCCGGTTGGAATTTATATATATATATATATATATATATAAACGCACGTTTCTGTGTCCAATCTTATGGGTTGCAGAAATAAGAAGGCAGGCACACTGGTATCCGGTTTCAAAATTTAATAGCACCAACCCCCCTCACCCCTTACAGACGCGTTTCGCCTTCGCAGGCTTCGTCAGTGTAACACAGTGTATGGTTAAAGTCGCCATTTATAAAGCCAATTGTCCTATTCACATTAATAAACATAAAAGAAGGACAACAACTCTGCAAAATTACAGTGGCCATCTTGTAACGTGCAAATTGCATTCACATTGTCGGCTTGAAAGTGGCGAGTGCAGTGAAAAGTGCATAGTGCGTGATTAAAAACATATGGATTAACCATTCTATGTACAAGAATTCATTTTGTTGATATACACAGCGAGAATAACTTTTTGCTATATTGAGTTTCGTCGCACTAAGAGGATATATTTCTTTCATTTTCGATTTTTTCCTCATTCATTAAAGTGCAGCAGTGTCTTTGTCACGCCCTGAATGGGCAATTCAATAAGCAATACAGACAGTTCTAGTAAGGACAAATTCGCTTCTGTTTGAAAACACTTTTTCTCTATATACAGATTGGCAAAGCGAGTAGATGTTTTTCACTGATACCTGAAGTACCGGACTTACAAGTGGACCCAATGTTCTTCATTGTTATTCAGCCCCCAAGGAGTCATGGTTTTAAGACTGATAATATACTTTGACTCTAGTACTCGAAGGGATTTTTCCCTGTCCCCTCCTCGTTCTAATTTGGGTACCTGGTCCATGCAATAAAAACTAAGTTTTTCCCATTTACTTTGATGGTGCTCAGCGAAGTGGCGGGCAACGGGGTAAGACTTATCTTTATTTGTAATAGCCCGCATATGCTCAAGAATTCTTAGTTTTGCTGGTTTTATTGTGCTGCCGATGTATCGCAGCTTGCAGGGACAGGTTAGGCAATATACAGTATACTCAGAGTTACAATTGAGCAACTGTTTGATTTTGATGTTGGGTCTTTTCTCCCCTGTTCTATTGGGATACTCCTGTGCTTTGCTACTGAATTTGCAAGCCTTACATTTAAGACACGGAAAGAAACCAACTATGTTTGTCACCTTGATGGGTTGGACCGATGATTTAAAATGGCTGTGGACCAGGTGGTCTGCCAACGAAGGACACCTCCTGTAAGTTATCAGGGGTCTCTTTGGCAGACTGTTTTTTCAGCGTTTTGTCAGCAGATAGTATGTGCCAGTGTTTTTGGAAGATGTTAACCACATCTGACGATTTGGTGCTGAATTCTGTAATCATTCGCACCTCGTCGGGTGCCTTCTCTTTCACCTTCGGAGTTAGGAGATCCCTCCTATTGACCCCAGAGGCTTTCGTTTTTGCTTGTTTGAGGAGTTCCTTGTTGTACCCTCTATCCTCAAACCTCTCTTGTGCTTCCCTTATGGCGAGGCTATAATCACGGTCCAGAGAACAATTTCTCTTTAGACGTAGGAACTCGCCATAAGGTACGTTTCTCACTAGACTTTTGGGGTGATAAGAGTTGGCGTGTAGAACAGCATTCCCCGCCGTAGGTTTTCTATACAGGCGGGTCTGCAGGATGTTATTATGTACAAACACCTCCAAATCCAGATAGTTAATACTGGTGGCGCTGATGGTACTGGTAAACCTTAAATTGAGGGTGTTCGTATTTAAGATTGTGATGTACTCTTCTGCTGACTGACGATCACCCTGCCATATTATGAACAGGTCATCTATGTACCTAGTCCACATCAAGATTTTTTCGGTCCATTTTTGATTAGAGTCCCTCCAAGCCTCGTGCTTCTCCCACCAGCCTACGAATAAATTCGCGTAGCTGGGGGAGAAACACGAACCCATGGAGGTACCTCTCTTCTGGTTGTACATTATCCCATCAAATAAAAAATTATTGTTGAACAGACAGAATCTAATCATAGACAATATCATGGAACTATGGTTCATAAATTGTTCAGGTTTGAGATCCAAGAACCATTTAATGGCAACCAGACCCTGTTCGTGGTCGATACATGTGTAAAGGTTGACCACATCAAGTGTGATCAACAACATTCCAGGGTCCCAGGTGATACTGTCCATGACACTCAAAAAATCTTGAGTATCTTTGAGGTAAGATGAAAGGTCTTTAACAAAAAAAAAAAAAACAAAAAAAAAATATATATATATATATATATATATATACACACCCATCATTTGGTGCTTACTGGTGTACCCCAGTATTATGGTCAAAAGGATCAAGCAATGGAGCCTAGTTAATTTTTCTGTCAACATGTTTTGGCACTTAAATATTACCTCAAAAGTCAGACATCTTCTTTAGGAATTTAGCCAGCTCATATCAAATATTTCTAAAGTCCCTGTTTCTTAAAGGATCTTATGTAAGATCATTCGGTATACTCAATATATCAATTTTTTCATAACATTGAGCAACAACCTTGTGAACACCCCTTATTCAAAGAGTAGGTACATCTAGTGCAGAAACAATGCAAATTTTCTCTTGTGGAAGACAGGTACAAATAGAGCTGCAGCAGTGCAAGCTTTCCCCACTGCAAGATAGATGCAAATAGTACAGCAGCAGTGCAAGCTTTGCTTCTTCACAGAAAACTTACAGCATGGCAGTAGCAAAGTAAGCTTCCCCCTTTCACAAAAGTCAGCAAGTGCCATCTTCCATTGTTTGCAGAACAGATTGGGCTGTTCTGACACCATTCTCACTTAGGTGATGATATTCCACGGCAACATCCTGTAAATCCTGCTGCTGTCACTAGGAGACCTGCTGTTTGCCTTGATTATTTGTTTTTCTTCATATTGAGAAGTAGCCATTACCTAGTATGTCATTGTTATTTGGAGCAGTCAAGCCACAGCCTAAGAAACTTATGCTATAGACAGGTAGAAAGGTGCCAACCTCTTTAGAAAGTTTTTGAATACACGCACACTAGGCTCTGTGCAATCCTAGCCTTGGTACTGCACCTGTTGAAAATGTTATGGTCCACCAGTGGGGTGGCCATTTTTTTATTTATCGCTTCACATTTCACTTTGAACGCGTGTTAACACCAGATGACATTTGAAAGGAAGTGTAAATGTGATTTTTAGAGTTTCATTCTAAACAGCCTGCTGCTAAATCAGGCCATCTTAAAAGATATAATTCGGCCTGGAGATTGAGTTTACTGAGTGCGATTACTATTCATAATGTAGTGGTATGACCATCTCCTTGAGGAAGCCTTGACCACTTGGTATTGCAGCACTTGTAAGTTTAGAAAATTATGAAGTCTAACATCCAAATGGAATGAAACAGCCTTACATTTTATAATGCCAATTGTAAATGCCAGTATCTACCAAGCATACTACCAGTAAACCACTTACTGCGACAGGCCCTAGTCTGATGGGTACATTTTAGCCACTGAACAGGATACTTAATATCCAATCTCAGCTTTACCACTTCAGTTAAATATGATGGAAAAAAATGTATTCTACAGCTGGATAGGACCACACAACACAGTGACATTTCCATGGGAAGGGCGACCCCTTTGCCTTTCCATCAGAATCATTGACACACGAGGTGCTGTCTAGGGAAGTAGTTGGAAACGACAAATCTGGAGAGACATTTTTTAATTTCACCCTCTAGAGTGCTGGTATATTCTGCCAAATGTAAAATGATTCTAAATGTATTACCTTTGTAGCAAGTTGCAATGTGCTGCAATCACGGGTCTACTACTTTGAACAAACTCTTGAGACAGAGCAAATTACATTATTTATTTATTTGAAAAGTTTTATAAAGCGCGAACATGACCCTTGTATCGGAGCGCTGTACTCAGAGGCAGAAGCATGCATGAACTCAGAACAGTTGAGGTCAACATTGTGTAACAACAAGGAGTAAACAATCAAAGTCAGATACCTACTAGTTCAGTTTCTCATATAGGGCAAAATATTTCCCGTAACCTTCAGTGAAACAATCATATAGTGGTTCGTCACAGCATAGTAGAGTAAATGGCAAATCTGTAATCGGTCCACGAAGTATTCTTGAATTTTAGTTCCGAAAAGGGCCCTAGAGTAAAATAACAGTTTAACAACCAATCAAAAGTACGTAGCGAAAGATACGTTTTGAAAAATGTCAAATTTGTCAACAAGGGGACTAGAGAAATAGTACATTAAGATGCAGTTAATGTCCACTCAGGAAAAGCCATTTGGCCTGTTTCTTGAAATAGGCAGTGGAGGGATTGGTTCTCATCTCCGTAGGAAGAGTGTTCCAAATTCTAGGTGCAATGCCGCAGAAAGCACCTTTGTACGTACTTTTCTTTTTGAATTTAGGAGGTTTAAAGAGTAGTGTGGACGTACTTCTTAAGTTCCGACCGGATCTAGAAAGAACAGGCTTTTTCGCCAGATAGGCCGGAGTGTTGAAATGCAGGGCTTTATGTGTGAGGCAAGCTATTTTCAAACGGACCCTGGCTTCAATAGACAACCAGTTGAGCTGCAAACGGTCAGGTGTGATTCGATAGTGTTTTTTGGAGCCTGTGATGAGCCTGACCGATGCATTGAGCATGGCTCTGAGAGGGGCCAAGCTCGCTTTAGGAAGTCCTGCAAGGGTCACCAAGCCATATTCCAGTCAAGATATCACCAGGGATTGTACTGCAAGGTTTTAATTTCCTCCAGAGAGGAGATCTTCAGGTACAGTTTTGTGTCATCCGTATACATGTGATAATGAATTTGAGAATTGTTCAGAATGACGGTGAGAGGCTCCATATAGAGGTTAAAGAGCATGGGCGAGAGTGCAGACCCTTGCGAAACTCCAATCCTGACTGCAGTACTAGATGCGAGGGACTGGTCGAGTTTAATCCTTTGAGTGTGGTTATGTAAGAAAGAGGCAAACCACTTTAGGACCGGCACCGAGAGACCCATCCTAAGTTGAAGAAGATTAATCAAGTTTTCATGTTTGATGGTATTGAATGGAGAAGACAGGTCCAGAAGGATCAGAAGACAGGGGACATTTTGATCTAGATATTTCAAAGCGTCATCCACAATGTGAGTAAGAGCAGATTCGGTACTATGCCCTGCTCTGAAACCAGATTGATAAAGGTCAAGTAGTTGAAATTTCTCTATATGGTTGCATAGCTGCTTGTGGACTCATTTCTCGAGGAGTTTGTCTAGTGTCATGATGTTGGTGATCAGTCGGAAATTGTTAGGGTCAGATAGATCCGAGTTGGGGTTCTTAGGGATGGGAGTTACTTGCCCAATTTTGAGACAATCAGGGATGCTCCCTTGCAGGAGCGATTCATGAATGATCCTCGACCAAAGCGGTAGAATGGCCAAGTTGAGGTCTTTAAAAAAAATTGAAGGCAGAGGATCATTGAAGTGGTTGGCCGGATTAAGAGTTGTCATAGCGTGTAGTAGTTCTGTGCAATCTGGCAGGATAAAGGAATTCCAAGAGGCATCATTTTTGGGAGAACAACCCAAAGGTAGGGAGAGTGCAGAAGGAACCCTGAGCTCCCCTGATGATGTGGTGTAAATTAGAGGTGGCACCATGGGAGTGTTAGGTGGCAACTCCAGTTCAAATTTCTTCCTTTTTTCAGGGAAGTGCACTGTGAAGTCCTCCCCGCTAGGAAGCGGAGTCAAGGATGCCAGGTTGGGATTGGACGTGTGGTTTGATTGCTGTTTGATGATTTCAAATAGTATCTTGGGTCTATTTTTAGCACCGTCCAGCTGCTCCCTAAAATGGTCCATTTTAGCAATGCGGATTTTTTTGCTATATGTACTTCTAATTTTCCTAATTTGATGGAGGCTGGTGGTGGAAGGCTCATTTCTCCAGAGCCTCTCTGAAGACCTAAGTTTACGGCATTCGTCAATTAGGGTACCATTAAACCAAGGTTTGGATTGTTTGAGAGGGATCCTTTTAAGTTGTTTCGGCGCAATGGTGTCAAAGATATTTGCGACAGTGCTAATGTAGTGCTCAGAAAGATCATCAAGGTTGGTCATGTCAGGGGGCGGCTGAAGTCTATTCATAGTGATGGAAGTAAGATCATTAATGTTTATGTCTCTCATGTTGCGAGACAATTGTTTAACTTTAAGAGGTTGTCCCTTTCTGCGAGTGGTCTTTTCCAGAATGTGGAAGGCAATTTGATGATGATCCGACCAGTCACAAGGTAGGATGTTATCCAGTTGGATGATACTGTCTCTAGCAATGATGAGGTCGTGGGTTGCTCCTTTGTTGTGGATAGGTCCCTAACAGAACTGAGATAAGTTGAGATCCAAGAGGAAAGACTTAAAGAAATTGACTAAAAGATCATTGGTGTCATTCCAATGGAGGTTGAAGTCTACGAGGAAGATATGGTATGCTTGATCCGAACAAGAACTGATAACTTCCATGATTTGCTCTATGAAGAGCGGATTGTCATCCGGTGGATGGTAAATCGTGTGAAGCACACAGACAACCTTGCCCTTACTCTAAATTTCTGCTACTAGTAGTTCACAGGAAGATAGCAGAACATTCTGAGACTGTTTTATAGTTGAGCTGGAGCGATGAATGAAAGCAATGCCCCCCCGATTTTCCCCGGGCGATCACACCATATAATGGCATAATCAGGCGGGACTAAGATGTCAAGATCTGTGAGAATCAATAAGTCCAAGTCTTGCGCTAATATGAGTGCAGAGATGTCCTCAGCATGTCCCACGGCTGATCTGCAGTTGATCATCATTGGATTAATGTAGAGGGAGGTGTTAATCTCTTCCTGATGAGTAGTAGTAATTTGGAGTAGGTTATCCTTATTAACCGATCTGGCATTGAACCTGGGTTCCCTGTCAGGGTCCGGGGAAATAGCGGGGATGTTAATAGCGGAGTTAGAGGAGGCGCCTGGCCCTGTGCCATTGTAAGAAAGTACAAGAGAGAAGGTGTCCTCCTCGGAGAGCTGAGGTTGAAACCTATGCGGTCTGGATTGATGGTTTGGAAGAGACCTAGCATTCCAGCCGGAACTAGGTGGGGATCGGATAAAGGATTGTTTGATCCCATCCCCGAAGACTCCAGGAGGATTGCGTTGCCCATTCCCCATAGGAGGAAGTTTATTCCATAACTTCTCCTTCTTCATGGAGAACTGTAATATTGACTGCATTATCTCTTTGACAGCCCGGAGATCTTGCTTGAGGTCAGCAAACTTCTCCTCAAGGTAAAGCCCTTTAGAGCACTCCTCAGCCACCCTAGTAATAGATGAGGGGTAGGATTCCGACATGTGGAAGGAATTGGAAGGGACAGTAGGTCCCTTACCACATTTTCAAGGGGAGATGGAGTTCCGCTTGAGTGTGGTTTTGTCGTCAGCCAGTGGTAGATTACCTGCATGAGTTGGAGTCAGATACAATGCAGGAGGGAGCTGCGCCGCACCAAGGGAGGGCTTAGTAGCAGGCAAATTGATTTCAAAACCGGCACTAGGAGAAGCGCAGGAGGCAGAGGAAGGTGAGACAAGACTGCATGGAGAAGGACTGGGGTCAGTAGCAGTGTCCAGCGCCGTTGAGGAAGGAATGCCTGCCCCTGGGGGTAGATTAACAGGGAAGTCAAGGTTAGTAGTGTGGAGGGTGTGATGCACAGTCCTCGTATTGTTGGAACTGACAGACCGGCCAGTGGGTAAGGCAGGTGACGAGCAATTCGACGTCAAGAGGGGGAGAGGAGGCAAACTTCTGGGTGCAGCCCCTAGGTGGGAGGTTATCAGATCAGTACTACCAGGTCCAAAGGGAGGAATAACCAGTATGTCCCTCTTGTTGTAGGAGAGAGCAGAGCAGTAAACGGGTAAATGAACAGACTGAGGTGGGGAAGGAAGAGGCGTAGGGTATCCAGGGTGCCAATGTAGTTGTCAGGCCCATGGGTAGGGCTTGGGATACAGAACTGAAGGAAGTAGAGGTGTAGGGTGCAGAATGGGAAGATATAGAGGGGGAACTATTGTGATGGATATAAGCCACTGATCTGCCAATATGCCAACAGGCTTCTTGGAATAAATAAACTCTAAGGGAGTATTCCCAGGACAGGTCCCAGATATAGTTTTGATTCAGATATTTTTGCAATGTCAGTAGCTGAATCTGCTACTGAAGGTACATTGTGCAGGACAACTCCTGTGCTGCAGCTCCACCCTCCAAGCCATTGATAGGCACCTCATTTATAGCTCATAAAGGGCTGTAGGCAGGGCACAAGTCCTATAAAAAGAAGTGGGGGGACTGACCAAGTAAGACAACATGAAAATTACCTTATGACATCACAACGTAGCGCTATAAAAGAAATAAAATAGTGCTTTTTAAATTATTTGTGTAAATACTGGGAAAGACTAACCCATCTAACAGTTTTACAGTGTCCGCATTCATATAAAGGGACAGAACAAAGGCAAAAGCATGCCTCTCTTAAGTACCTGTGAAGAGAAGGCAAGCTGTGTGCCTTTGTTTCCCTCTGAGGCATTTACATTTAAATGTAAGTTTCCAGGCAGCCCGCAATCAGTATATATAAACAAAAGGAGGCTGGATGGCCCCTTAACTTCGGCCCAGCTGGAGGTGAAAAAAGGCTCGTTGCTGCTGGTAATGGAAAACAGGCAACATGCAGGTGCTGTTGAACGTTTCCTGGTGTCTGAAAATTACACCGGGACAAGTTCAGCATATTTCTGTGGGGCCCACCTTCTTGGCAGGGGGGACGGCGTTCACCCTGTGAAAAGAGTGGGGGGACGCCGTGTACCTGCGTGCACCCCTGACTCGAACCCTGGCTGCAGGAGTTGGAGATTTTTGCCCTGTGAAAGGGTTAAAAAGTGGCAGGCAAACAAAATGCAGGACATTAGGTGCCCTACAGGACAGGCTCCATGACTGCAGGAAGAATCTAAAAAATGCTAGATGGTTTCCCACATGAAACACATCTTTAAAATTGGTAGCCAAACAAGAGAATTACATTTCCAAATCCATTGGCACAGGAAATGACATCACTGGATTTCCTATCATCCAGCTGCACAGAATGTGACATCTCAGGTTTCTTGCTCAAAGCATCCTAAAAAGAAGAAACCAAGCAAGAGGACTTCATTTCCCGTCGTCTGCCTGCACAGGAATTGACATTACTGGATTTCCCATCACCCAGCTACACAGGAAGTGATATCACTGCATTTCCTACCATCCATCTGCACCGGAAGTGACATCACTGGTTTCCCAGCAAAATGTTACAATCTTATATGTATTCTTCTGTTGCGTTATATTTAATTAGTACAACTTTGGTATGTTCCATATACCCCCGTGCCGACAGTCCTGTTGGTACCTTCCACCTGTGAAGCTTATCCTAGAATGTTCATGTGGTGAGTGAGAGATTGCTGGAGAGCGGAGCAGTGAAGAATAAAGGAAGTTAATCTTCTACTTGTGATGTCTCTTGTGTTACATTAGAGTTTATAACAGTGGCGACGATCTGTGTAAGGGGACAGATGTTCCTGCTCCTCCCCTTTTGATTGAACTCTGGCAGCAAGAAAATTAAGCGCAACAAAGAAAAGCTGCACTTTGAAGAAGAACAGCAGCGAGTCAGTGAAAGAAAATACTTAAGCGACGTCATTTGGTGAGGTCTCGTAACGTCATTAACTGAGTGAAGGATGATTAGCTAAAGAATATAAGAATTGAAATCTGACAAGTTACAGACAATGTTATAAACGCTCTAGCCGATCTAACGTATTCACGTCATATTTAGATGCGGACTCAATTTAAGACTGTATAATGGCTGCTTGATGTAGTGCCTAGAAGCTTTGGTGTGTAATTAGGAATTAATCCAACTTACCAGTCAGGTGTTCCGGATAGGGCATCACTCGGCGTAGTATTAATTTATCAACGCATGGGTCCTGTGGCTCACCGCAGTTGACACCCAGTGATCCCCTCACCTGGTGTAGTGTTAAAGAGAGGAGCCGATACGTAATCAGGCTGTGCGAAGCATTTTCCAGCGTCTAGATGGAAGAATAGAGGGCGGTGCAGAGGGTCACGGAAGTATCGCGACATAGGCGTCTGAAGAGTCGTTGGTGCCTGCTCTTGTAATCCCCTGCGGCATCTATCCAGCGTGGCTCAGGCTTCCCTCAAGTTCTCGGCGTAGATCCAAGTGATCTGAAGTGGTGCAAAAGCGGCAGTTATTCAATGTGGCTCACGTTTCTTCAGGTTTCCCGGCATTGAACTCGGTGAACAACAGAAGTGCCGGCGTGTGCGCATCTAGCTTCATCCGCTCGAGTTTCCTCACGGCTGCGCAGATTATTCCTGTCAAGAATAGTTCTCTTCCTGCGCAGCAGTAACTCAGGGCCGGTAAATATACGGCCAGCTACAATATCCAAAGCAACAGAGATACCCACTCCTGGCGTGTCAAATTGAGAGTGAAATTGAATCCCCTCACGGTGACACCCACACCACATTGCTCTGTAAGCAAACAACGGAGATACGCACTCCTGTGTGTGTCAAATCATGTGATGAAGCTGAGGTTGCCCACGGTGACACGCACACCAAATTACATTCCATAACTATTAGTGAACTGAGAGTAAACTTTATTAAATAACATGATTGGTCATTGAAATATTAACAGCTGCAATTGAAGTTTTACATTTTAATTCTTCTACATTTATAAATCAAATGTGTACAACATAATATTTAGACTGTCATTTATGGCTATGTGATAGTAAGTAGATAATTGTAAGAAATGTTATATTACTATTTTGCTATCTTGGTTATAGGAACACATTAGCTCAAATGTATCTGTTTAATAGCAGTTGGAATTTTAATGAACAGTTATAGAGGAATTTTCTCAGAAGTCAGTGTTATAAAGTATCTAGAATACCATTTAAATGTGTATATGTGGGTCAATAACACATGTTAACATAGGCCACTTGGTATGGTGGTGTTCATTTGAATAATCCCTTTCTATAGGTATATTATCCTCCTTGAATTTACATCATGGCAGCTGCCAGCATGACACAACATGCATCTTTCTTAAATGAAATTGGGGAACCCAACATGCCATGGGAGGAATGGGAAAAGATTTTTGAATCCTATCTTGTGGCGATTGGAGGGGAGAAATTCAGCGAATTTAGGAAACAACATATTTTGTTGCATAATTTGGGTCCCACAGGCAGAAAGGTGTTTGAGTCACTTCCAGAACCAGAAGAGGAGGAGGATGACGATGACGAAGAAGCAGTCTATAACATCACACTTGTTAAATTACGAAATCATTTTGGGGATAAAATAAACATAGTTTTAGAGAGACATAAGTTCTTCAGTCGTGCACAAGGAAAACAAGAGAGTGTTTCAACTTATGTAGCTATACTGAGGGGTCTCAGTAAATTGTGTGATTTCAAGGACTTAAATGACTGCTTAATTAGAGACCAGCTCGTACGTTGTACAAACAACAAAGAAATTCAGAAGAAACTTTTACAGACACAACCTGATCTGCAGGAAGCAATAAAAATCGCCAAATCAATTGAACACACCGACATGTGTATCAAAGAAATGAACAACGCTGATAACAAAGTTGCGGAAATAAAAAATATAGAAGAAGAAAGTGAAGTGTGCAAGATCAAAGGCGAATCACACAAAACACAGTATAGGAAGGATGTGGAACAAAGCCATGCAGGAAATCCAGAAGGTTCTAAGTTAAAGTGCTTTCGCTGTGGAAGTAACAACCACTTAGCGAATGACCCCAATTGTCAAGCCAGATCGGCATGGTGCAGGAAATGTAATAAGAAAGGGCACCTGGCAAGGTTGTGTGGATGCTTTCCTAAGAAAACATGGAGCAATAGACCTGGAGAAGACAAAACTCAGGTGAATAAAATAATTCTACAAGTCAATGAAGTGGATGTGGAAAAACAGGAGTATCCAGAGTGTGAAGTCAACATTGATGGGAAGAGTTTTAAAATGTTTGCGGATTCTTGTTCCCCTTTCACCCTAGTGAACTATTCTGATTTCGTATCAATTATGGGCCAAGAGGAAAAGAAATTGACAAAAGCAGACATTAATCCGAGTAGGTATAATAAAGACCTTATCCCAATGAAGGGAATGCTCAAATCCATAATTGAATTCAAAGACCGCACCACAGTAGGCAAAGTATACATTGTGGAGAAGGGGTCTAACTTATTAGGGTGGCAACACCAGAAAGAACTGGGAATAAAATTGGACCCTAATCATCCGGAACAAGTACTGTGCACCAACCCAGGAAATGACTATGAGCATATTGTTAAAGAATTCAAGGAAGTCTTCTCGGAAAAGCTAGGATTGCTTAAAGACTATCAACATAAAATCAAATTGAAACACAATGCTAAACCAGTAGTGCACAAAACTAGACCTATTCCCCACTTGATGTGGGAACCACTCAAGAAAGAACTAAACAGACTAGAAGAATTGAAGATCATTGAACCGGTGGATTGCACAGAATGGGTCGCCCCCATTGTTATCGCAAGGAAGAATAATGGTCAAGACATTAGGATATGCATAGACCTACGAGACCTGAATAACAGCATCCTAGTTGAGAGACATCCCTTGCCACGCATCCATGAAATGTTAAGCACTATGGGGAAGGCCACTAGTTTCAGCGTTCTGGACCTATCCATGGCATATTATCAGGTAGAGCTACATCAAGAATCTAGAAGACTCACGGCGTTCACCACCCCTTTGGGAACCTTCATGTTCTCCTGCAAGCCGTTTGGGCTAGCATCAGCGGCTGCCGTGTTTCAAAAAATTATGCAGCGCATTCTTGATGGAATACCTAAGATGCTTTGCTTCCAGGACGATGTCCTAATCTATGGTGCCGATGAAGAGGAGCATGACCGTATCCTAAGACAAGTCCTTTCCAAATTCAAGGAGGCGGGACTCACCCTCAAACAAGAAAAATGAAAACTGGGTATGGAATCTGTGGAGTATCTGGGACATTGCATCTCCAGAGATGGGTTCAAACCTAAGCTCTGCCTAGTTGAGGCCGTACAGGAAGCTCCTGCACCGAGCAACAAGGATGAACTAAAATCATTCCTAGGTCTAGCAGAATACATGGCAAAATACGTCAATCGTTTTGCAGAGATCACTGCTAACCTAAGAGAACTTACTAAAAGAAATGTTCCATTTCAATGGTTGGAAGAACACCAACACACATTTTCAGAAATAAAAGAGAGCATTATTTCCGCCCCATACCTATGCAATTTTGAACATAACAGGAAAACTATCCTCACCACAGATGCAAGCAGGAAAGGGCTTGGGGCAACCCTGTCACAAGTGATTGATGGCAAAGAGAGAATTGTGGCGTTTGCCTCACGCACCTTAAGCAAAGCTGAATTGAACTACTCAGTGGTGGAAAGAGAAGCTTTGGCTTGCTTTTGGGGGGTAAAACACTTTAAATTCTTCTTGTGGGGCATACAGTTTTGCATTCGAACTGATCATAAGCCCTTGGTCTTCATGTTCAATCCAAAGAACAACTCTTGTAACACCCCACGCATTGCTAAGTGGATTTTAGGGTTGGAAGGGTTTTGCTTTAAGATACAGTATGTGCCAGGTACACAGATTTCCTTTCTAGGAGCCCACTCAGTAAGAAGAACAATTTGATGTAGGTGAATACCCTATCCTTAAAATAGAACTATCTGCTATTTCTTCAGAAGATTGGTTAGAAAACATGAACTCTGATAGCACAATGACACAACTCAAGTCATACACGTTACAGGGATGGCCTGAGTCGAAAGAACAATTGAACGATGACACTAGGATATTTTGGGAAGTACGTAATGAACTTTGTATAGACAAGGGACTGTTGTTTAGAAAGGACTAGGTAATTCCTCCTGAAGAGTTAAGAAACAAAATTATAGACCTAATACACGAAGGTCACTTGGGAAGAAGCTTAACTAAAGCAAGGTTACGTGAAAGCTACTGGTTCCCAAACATGGATACTTTAGTGGAAGAGAAGGTTAAGAATTGCCAAGCATGCGGTAATAGAGATAAGACCAAATTACCCAGGAAGGTCCCAATTTTCCCGCTTCCCATACCAAGCAAACCCTGGGAAAAGATCGCTCTCGACATAATTGGTCCACTGAATCTACCGAGAGTGCCTAAGAAATTTGCTATAGTCTTAACAGATTACCACTCACATTGGACGGTTGTTATAATGGTTAACCAAATAACCACCGCCACAGTGATTCAATTCCTAAGAGACACCTTTGCTACAGAAGGCATACCTGCATCCATGGTCACGGACAATGGGGTCCAGTTTGTTTCCCATAGTATGACAGAGTTCTTCAGCATACTAAACATAAAACACATCACTTCACCACTTTACTGTCCCAGGGCTAACGGGTTGGTAGAAAGGATGAACCGTGTGGTTAAAGGAGGAATTCAATTAGCCAGTAGCAACAGCATTCCTATTGAGCAAGGCCTTCAAGAAATGTTATGGGCCTATCACACCACACCCAACCAAATCACAGGAGTCTCTCCTTTCTCAGCATTAAGAGGGAGAAAACCCTGCACCAAGTTCTTCCCCAATTGGCTAGGGGGAGGGTCTCTCATTACCAGGGACATGAGTGTTTTCAGGGACAGGATTCAAAACCATCAAAACAAATACAAAGAGCATTATGACTCAAAACATGGCACTAAGAGCACTAGATGGAAGGTGTGTGAATGGGTTCGATTAAAAATCCAAGGTGTAGCGAACCTGAGAGTAAGTTTTCTAAACCCATGTGCATAACTGCAGTCAAGAGAAACACGGTTATCTTAGACGATGACCAAATGTGGAGCATGGACAGACTCGTCAAGTCTCAACAAGAACAAAACAGACAGACCCAAAACCTTCCCAGTTCTGAGCACCCATCCGAATTTACTCCTATCCAGAGAACACGCAAGACACCTGGTTGGCACAAGGACTTTATTGTGTACAAATGAACCTTCTCCTGGAGACATGTCATGTTAGACCGTATTGGTAGAAGTTATTTATTGTATTGGGTCTAATCTTATATGTATTCTTCTGTTGCGTTATATTTAATTAGTACAACTTTGGTATGTTCCATATACCACCGTGCCGACAGTCCTGTTGGTACCTTCCACCTGAGAAGCTTATCTTAGAATGTTCATGTGGTGAGTGAGAGATTGCTGGAGAGCGGAGCAGTGAAGAATAAAGGAAGTTAATCTTGTACTTGTGAAGTCTCTTGTGTTACATTAGACTTTATAACACAAAACCATCTTTAATGCAGGAGGACTTAATTTCCCATAACCCATCTATGCAGCAAGTGATATCACGCATTCCTCATGATCCATCTGCATTGAAAGTGTCACCACTTACTACTTTCTCCCTACTTCGATCAAGTCTTCAGGGCATCCCAGCAAAGGGTGGATATAGACAAGGATATTGCTTGTTTAGGCCAGTTAATGGCAGACACTGATGAGGGTATTACCTGCCTGTGCAAGTATCCTTGTTACACTGACAATGACATAGTAACATATATCCATGTGCTTTTACCAGCACTCCATATTGCCAATGCCCACACACAACAAGATCACAAAGACACTCACAAATCATTTGCACAACACATAGACCCAAATTCATACACATCCAACTAACTACCACCCACTCTTACGCTATAAAGATCACATTCTAACTCATGATCATTAACGCTAGCTTTGCAGTACCCCATGCACCAGACTAAAGACTTCATCACCTATCACAAGATTTAACAACCACTTTGACACATAAACATGGTTCTCCCTCACTTCCAAGATATCCTTCTTCCCACAGGCTACAGCAACCATCAACTGAACTGAGCACATTAAAAGGGAGTAGGCCTCGCTATCATATATAAGACAAGCATGTAACACTCAACTCCATGGAACTGCAAACATGCCAGTTCCCGCTCTCTACAACTCAGACCACCACCTTTGTCGGGCGCGGCGGGTCTAGGCGCCTGCCACGTCACACGAGATCTCCATACTACAATTCTCATGATGCTCGGCGGAGCGCATGTGTACTTCATCCTTACATCCACTCTTTCACTCATCCGTCCATCCACTCACACTTTCACTTATCAATTCATCAATCCATCCATCATTTGACTCATCCATCCACCCATTCAGTCGCCCATCATCCACTCTTTCACTCATCCATCCACCCACTCATCCATCCACCCTTTTAGCCATCCATCTACCCTCCCACCCATACATTCATCTATTTACCTTTTCTCTCATCCATCCAGCCTTCCACTCACTCAGCCATCCATCTTTTCTATCATTAGCAATCCATTCACCCTTTCATTAATTCATTCATCCTTTCCCTAATCCATCCAGCCATCCACCCATCCCACCACTTACTCACTCACCCACCTTTTCGCATTAATTATGAGGTGCGCCTTTGTCTGCAGAGTTGCAGACAGAAGAGACCCATCAAGAACTCAACCCTCACTGTAGTTCCTAAAGCAAGGGGTGCGGCGGGATGGTGGGGGGGAGAGTCATGTATGATGCACAGTGCCAGGACATGAGGTGACTGTGACATAGTGTTGGTTCCAGGGCTTTAAGTGGGATGAAAAAACTGGGCAGTCTCTCAAAGGGGTGTGGCCGCTGTAATTTGAGCGTGGCATAAAACACCTAAGCTAAAATTATGTGCCACCTGACTGGTATTTTGCTGCTTCTGTCATTGCATTCAGATATTTAATAGAACAAGTAATGTTACACCTACAACAAGCTAGAACTATTGGCTTTGTCAATGGTTGTTAGTTGCATAAAATAAAAAAGCAGCACCCACGGCTTCTTTGAATATAATATTGAAAGTGCGTCAGTTCTGAAATGATGAGATTGTAAGAGCTATAACCCCTTCTTTTTAACTTGCTTCACCGCCTTCGTTTCATGAACTGGGTTCGCACATAGCGGCATGGGTGTTTTTGTACATTTCTTCCATCTGACAGAATGCCCTGCCCTAGACCGAGGCCACCACATGCAGTACCATCCCAGACTGACCCATTGTCATTCTATGTGTACCAATCAGCCGGCATACAGAATGACAATGGAAGGGGTGGGGCTGCTTATTTGCTTGAGGATGAGTGCGAGGCGTCCCCATCAGGGAGCTGAGGCTTCTCGCAGGGGAACAACGCTGCTCCCTTCAAACTCCAAAATTACGGACCAAAGGTATCTGTAAAAGGGATCATCATGGACAACGGGCGTGAGATCCAAATCATAGACAATGGGCGTGAGATCCAAATCATAGACAAGGGGCGTGAGATCCAAATCATGGACGGTCCTTGAAATTTACGGAGGGCTGGTCACCCTAGAACAGAGTACTTCGGATGAGGCAGGTCTCCAGGCCTGCAGCCGCAGCCCTGGGAGTCCAGCTCGAGGCAGCTCGCAGGTGGCGCTAAAGTCCTCTTAGCCCAACTGTACTCGGGCGCCTAGTACTATGCAGGCAAGTTGTGACAATGCACGTATGATGAACATATTTATGTTAAAAGAAGACTGAGAAAACTCCACATTTTAAATTCACGTGAAAAACCCTTGCTTTCCCAGCAGCACCAGAAGCAGTATCCTCTCAATGGAACACTTAAGCTGTGACAGGCCATCCGATGTGATGTCACGAGCTCAAGGAGATATCATAGTTGGGGAAGAATTTGGGGTAGGATAGGATCTTCTTCTAGGTTCATCGCGGGTTCATTTTTGTGATTAAATAGATGGATTAAACCTGTACCCTTGCCTGCTCCCACTGTTAAACTGAAACACATGGCTTCACCCATAAAGGGGTGATGTTTGATGACACGTTGAAAAGCCTCCATTGTGACGTATCCTTGATGTATAAGGCTGGTAAACAGGCAGCCACAGCAGTGCACTCGAGGACACCGGAAGGGGGAGGACCACTCATGCTGTTGAAACTGGGACAGTGACAAACCGAAGCTCCCGGGGCTTAGCCGACTCCAAAAAGGAAGGGGTCAGGGTTGGGCCTAAGGGGACAAGGTGAGTAATTAAACCAAACGAAAAGTAAGCTGAAAACTGAAATTGAAACCCAACTGAAAACAAACTTGAAATGCTCCTGTCTTCCCTTCCTTCCCCCTTATCAATCAACTTTCCTGGCCTTTACCTTTCTGCCATTCCCCTCCCTTCCAATCACTTGGGAACCACCTACACCTCACTTTATTTTCCCCAGCTTTCTCCTTCACTTCCTTACTTTCCTTTTTCTTCTCATCTCCATTTCTTTTTTCCCTTCCCTATCTCTCCGCTCCCCTCCACTCACCTTTTCCCTTTACTCATTAACCAATCTCTCAGCTTCCTTCCACCTTCATCCCTTCCATTCTCTCCCTCTCCCCTCCCTTCTCTTCCTTACTTCACTATCTCGCCTCTTCTCTCCCCTTCCCCTTCCCTCCATTCCTTTCTTTCCTACCTCTTCTGTCTCCTTCCCTTACCTCCCTCTCTCCGTTCCTTCTTTATATTTCCTCTCCCCGTTCATTCCCTTCTCTATCTCTTCCCTCCAACACTACCTCTTCTATACGTTTCCATTCCATCCCCTTACCTACCTCTCCTCTTCCATCTTTCCTTCCTCTCGCTATCCCTCCTGTCCTCTCCTCTACCCTTCCTTCTTCCTTACTCTACAACTTGCCTTCCCTATCTCTTCTTCTCTCAATTTCCTCACCTTCCATTTCCTTGCCTTCTCTCCTTCCCTTCTCTTCCCTCCCTTCACTTTCTCGTCCTTACTACGCTATCCATGCCTCTCTTTTCCTCACCCCACTTCCTTTCCATTTCCCTTCATTCCTTCCCCACCTCTTCTATCCTCTCCCCCTTCATCCCTCCCCTTCTGGCCCCTGGATCGAATGCACACGTTGCCAAATAGATTACTGATCCATCCCTAATCACTCCTTTTTGGTAGGAATACACACAATACTCCACTCCACCTTAGGTTGCTTAGTAGCTGCCTAAATGTCGTAGTCCTAAATGTAATTAGGATTTGCACACCTTCTCACTCTTCACACTGCTAGGGGTTTCTTCCCAAGACACCCAAACGCTTCACACACAGCATTACAACAAACACAACATAGCACTCTGCCAACTGTGGGGCCATATTAGCAAGAACCTCGTTAAAATTATAGCTGTTTTAGGGGCAGGAAACTGACGCTAAAACGGCGATAATGGGCTTGCTAATATGCGTTATAGAATTCCAATAGAATCCCAGGTTAGATATCCTGCACATCTAACCTGGGCTTCTATTGGAATTCTATAACGCATATTAGCAAGCCCATTATCGCAGTTTTAGCAGCAGTTTCCTGCTGCTAAAACGGCGATAATTTTAACGAAGTTCTTGCTAATATGCCCGTGTTCTTCCCATGATGTAGCTGCTCCCCTTTAGCACCACACACACGGGTATGAAGCACTATATCATTATTACAATACAATTCAACCCTGTGTCCTTAACCCTGTACGCTTAGGCCTGCACCCTTAAGTAAGTGTTCATAACTCTGTAGCCTTAGATTTGCATTCTTAGGCCTGTCATCATAATCACACGTGCAGCGGCCACAGCCCTGTGTCTCTAATCCTTAGCATTGTGTCTCTTCACACTTAGCCCAGTACATTTAACACTCTGTCCATAACCATGTCCCCTTAAACATGCACCATTTGCCCTCTAGCCATAACCATGCATCCTGCACACTGTGCCCATAACTCTTTATCCTTAATCTTGTATTCTGTACCCATATCCCTTATTCCTGTGTCCAAGACCTCATACCCTTAGCCCTTTAACCATAACCATACTCCCATAACCATGCATTGTACACCCATAGCCCTGCATGTCATTCCCCATATTGTTATCCCTGTACCCATAACCTTTAAGTTTGTACATTTAGCCCAATAGCCACAACCACGTAGCCTTAGCTATGTATCCTGTTCCCAAAACCATCAGCCCTGTACCTACAATCCTATACATATCCTTAGCCCTGTACCAATAAACATGGACCATACATCCACACCCATGTACTCTTCACCCGGGTCTGCTTTCAGAGTAAAGCGTTCTGCCATGACTCAACCATGTCCTCATGGCCTAATTATAGTTGTTGCCTCCTTCAGGGAGGGACTAGTTTGAACACTTACTGGGGATGATTTTGGTTACCAATCAGACCCTGACAACTGCACTAAAGAATGAACATTTAGAAACGTGGGTGTACATTTATAGAAATAAATCTACATCCATATCATACCCATACAACTTCACATTTAAAGAAGCCAACTAAACATGTAGGAAGGGCGCATGGCACACTGTTCCTATGTGCACCACAGCACACTTTTCAAAAGGTGCGCCTGGCGCAGACAGGGATAGTGCGCCCTATTATGATGAATGTACTACCACCAGGGCAGCTGCAAACTTGCCCTGCTGTAGGGGAAGCTCATTCATTGGAATATGGAGTGGCAGCTTTGTGTTTCTGTTTTGGCGGCAAAATACCTGCACTTTAAAGCAAGTGCAGAGATCCCCCAGCATACATATGCAGTGAGTAACTGCACTCGCCTGCAGGAGGATGTCTGGGCATCGATGGGAATGGCTTTATCCCCTCCAGATGGGCTGCCCTCTTGGGGTACACTGATAGTGTGCCACCATTTTGTGATGCACTGTTAGTGCACCTCCTAAGGGTATGTTTGCCTCTGCTCCCATGTCCGTTATACAGCAGTGGATTCAGAGGCAAAATGATTCCCACATTTGCATGGGCCATGCCCCATGCAAATTAGGGAATGCCCTCTCATCCATCAGTATTACAGAAAGGGATGCACAAGCCTCTTCTGCCCATTGTTTAATACCAAAGTGCCTTAGCTGCGCATAAAATGATGGGCAGACAAGCCCGTTGCGCCTTTTCAGAACCCTGTTGATTGGGCCATGGGGCAAGCAGGATTCCCCACTGGACCTCACTTACCCCAACACTCCCCTCTTCCTCACAGGCCACACTGGTCTTAGCAATCAGGCAGGAGCTGAGACTTCAGGGCAGGTGGTCTTGGAATCCCTGGGTGATGTCCCCTCACACAGCAGGGGCACTAGCGGTCCTTGTGCCCCAATCCTAGTCATAGGCAGAAGTCAAGCTTCTCCTCCTTGCACTGGCTGCTTGACAGTTCACAATTCTTGGGGTCTCAAGTTCCCCTACTTATAGTGCCTTTTCAGACACCAAATGTGATTGAGAGTCTGAGTCTTTGAAATTTGTTTTGGTGATCTGCTTCCTTATGATTTCCCCTGCCCACTCCTCTGCTCTCTCTTCCTCCAGAAAGCAGTATGTCACAGCAGGAGGGACTCCAAAGCTGATAGCCCCACAACACAAGCCACGGGAGTGACTAGAGTTCACAGATGGATGCCAGCCACAGTGATATGTGTATCAAAAGGTGAGCCCAGGGCCCCAGCCCTACTCTTCATGATTCACTTATTAGTCCCATCTCTGTCCTGAGACATGCTCAGGCCACTTCCTTGCGACCTCTCTTTGAATCAAAGAGCACTCTTTGATGTGTACTGGGGGCCTGGCTCACCCTTCTCCAGTGTGTCTGACTCAGCTTATAAGAAAGCAGAAATACACACATCTGCCTAGCGGATTCCTCTGCGCAATGCAGCCATGGGTCTCCCAAAATGGAACCCAGAGTCAGCCATGTACTGTACCATCCACAGACACACACAGCACATGTAAACAGCATACATGCACTGCACAGCTTTAGATCCTTCATATATTGTAACCCTCACAGGCATACATACACCCAGCACATGCATATAACCTGCGCGCTCTGCACAGCACTACATCCTTCTTGTGTTGTACTACTCACAGACACACATTGACCCAGCACATGCACATAACCTGCATGCACTGCACTACATCTGTCATGTAATGTACTACTGACAGGTACACATTTACCCAGTACATACATATAACTTGTACACACTGCACAGAACTGCCTTATCTATGTATGGTACCACTCAGAGCTACACATTCACCCAGCACATGTACATCACACATGCACTGCACGCCAAGCCAATGTAGGCCATGTGCAGTTAAGCTAACAGCCGCGGATGTAGGAAGTTGGCTCTGTATATACTATACCAAAGTAAGGTACAGTGTGCAGAGTCCAGGGAGTCCCCAGAGGTATAGCAGAGGCTAAATTAGATAAGGACTAACAGCTCTCTCTGAGGTAGTGTGGCGAGCAGTTAGACCTATCAGGAGGGTGTGTTAAGCATTTATTGTATTCACTCAGTCAAGGACCAATTATAAGTACTCCAGACCAATTGGGTAAGTATAAAATAAAAATTATTCTTATGTTTTATTTCTAGAATCAAGCAGGACTTGGTGCAGGTAGGTAAAATATACTTGCAACTGTAAAACGTTTCAAGGTAATGCAATTGGGAATGGATTTGCAATTGTTACAGGTTTGTATATGCTTTAAAAACAGTTAAAATTACATAGAGATTACTTTTTATTACTTTTGCGTTACTTTTAGATTGCATCGACTACTCAGCGTGATATGCCTAGATATCACACTGTGGATCCTAGAATACAAAGGTAAGTAAGACTTTTTCAAGTTTAAGATACAGTTACTTTTCTCTCAAACAAAACAGGTCAACACAGATTTATAGGAACAGAATACTCGTAACATTGGTTCCTATGGGAAAAAGAATATTAACGGTTCACAGGTAAATAAACAACTTACGAGTATGAATTTGGGGGTTAGGAGCCAAGGTTCCCCAAGGTCCAGTTAGGCACTCAAATTGCACCTCCAGCGGCACTGGGGCAGCCTGGTGCAGAGTGCAGGGACCTAATCTTAGCCTCCAGGTTGCGGCTGCAGGCATCGGCTTGTAGCTTGAGGAAGGTCGGGGATCAACAGATATCAGGTCAGGATCACTGGGGAGACCTCCTCTTAGTGTTGGGCCACTCGGGCTGTGGGCGTTGTGAGCAGAGTGGTGAAGAACCGCGGAGCCGCCTAGATTTGGGTTCTGTGTTAGAAATCTTTGCTTTAGCAAGTCCGGTGCCCACTGAAGACAGAGTCTTTTAGTTAAGAGCAGGGCAGGTCCTCCGGGCTCTGGGGGGCTGCTGGGCACACTGGGGTTTCTGCTGCAGTCAGGTCGGAGTCTGGACAGGCCAGTAGTGCTGGGGCCAGAGCAGTTGGCGTCCTCTTCTTCATGGGTCAGCACGGCTCTTTGGTCCTTCTTCTTTCTTCCTCAAATCTGGGGAGGTAAGGTCGCCCCTAAATACTAAATTTAGGGGTGATACAGGGGTGTGTAAGTTGGGACCAATGGATCCCTTTCTTGGGGCGAGTTCACCCTTATTATGACACTCTCCAGTGGGAAGGGGGCATGACCCTATTCCGAATTGGTTGGGTCCCCTCATCTCCAAGATGTGTGCTTCACCTTGTCCAGGTGGGCACACCTCTCCTCCTAACTAGGCTTTCCTGTTGATTCTCCCACCCAAAGGGGGTCAGAACCGGTGGGAACCAGTTGCTGGGGTCAGCAAAAGGCAGGGACAGCTTACAAAGGCAGCAGGCCTTTCAAGTTTTCCCTTTCATCGACCTTGCCCATCCTGGGGGAGGAGGCATGGTACCTCTGCCCAGGATGGGCTTTTGTTCTGGACCCAGAGAGTGGAGGCTTTCTACCCAGGGGTCCAGAAACCTTGCTGGTGGTGGCAAATGGTGGGCAGACATTCAGGAACCACAAGGACTGGTCATGTTTCAGGAGGCATCTCTTAGAGCCCTCTATGTGCATTTTACATTAAATCCCACACTGGCATCAGTGTGGGTTTAATGTGCTGAGCAGTTTACTACCAAACTTCCCAGATTTCAGTAAAGCCATTATGGAGCTGTTGAGTTCGTAATGACCAACTCCCAGACCATATACTCTTTCTGGCTTTACTACACGTACAAGGTCTAAGAATGGACTTAGACATTGTAGGGGTACAGTGCTCATGCAACTGTACCCTCACCTGGGGGTAGTGCACCAGGCAGTGGGTTGCAGGCATGGCACACGTGTGCCATGTTGACATTCTCCTTTATGTGCACCAGAACATGTATCCTGCAATGGCAGTGTGTGCGTGTTAAGGTGCAGGGCCTCTAAGGGTGGCACAATAAGTACTGCAGCCCATAGTGCCTTCCCTGGTCACAGTGCCCTTAGTACCCATGGTACATTTTACAAGGGGCTTATCTGTGGCCAGAGATGTGCCAATTGTGGGTACAAAGGTACAGCTTTGTGACAGAACTTAGGCCCTGGGAACTTGATTGGCAAGGACCCAGGGCACACCAAGTGCTCTCATTGACATAGTAGCAAAACTATATGAAAAAGTGACATGTATGCAGGTTACAAAGGTGTACAAAATACAAGTAGAGGTATAGTACTGCAATACATGGCATTCTGTTTGTTTTGTTCCTGTGGTTCGATTCGCACTCTGCTGCTACAATGACTGCCATTGGCATATGTTACATAGCAGGCCTTACCAGGGCCGGCTTTTGGCATGGGCTAGTTGAGTCCAGACCTAGGGCGCCCATCTTGTGAGTGGTGCACGGAGCTATATGTATTAAAGTCCTGCCGACAGCAGCGTCCCTATTGACACCAATGGTGCAGACTAACCCGCTTTTAATCATTCTTTTTTGTCTCAGGTACCGGTTTACACTCCATTATCGCCCCACCCCACATACACCACCACCACCACCACCACCAGCCATTCGCAACACCAACCACTTAGTTCCTGCTGTGAACGAATCGGAATATTTGGTGGAGGTGCCGATACGTTTGTGCTCAGAGGTCAGTCACCGCTTTGATGCGTGACTGAACTGTGAACATAAAATGGGCCCCATGCTGCCTCGTTTTATTCACTTTCTACAAAAATGGCGCCAAATTTATTTCTGCCAAGGGCGCTATGCCAGCAAGGACTGGCTCTGTGCCAAAACACCACATCCCGCTTGGCTCACACGCACACGCTTGCATCATTCTGCATTGGCACTGTGCATGCATCATGCCTCTCTCAGTGTTTTCATGTTGTATTTGAAACCATAGTAGGTGGCTGGTTTTGGGAGGAGGGCATTGATTGCTAGACATTATACGGAACTTTTTCGGAATTATTTATAACAAACATAGGTAGTTGGTGCAGCAAGTTATACCTCGCCGCCGTTCTTGTATGTAGTAGATCATTCCGGATAGCACATATTTAAATGGCTTTCTGCATAGCATCTATGGAGCTTCAGGTTTTTGTTGTTAAACAACTCGTAATATTCATTCCTCCTCACTTTGTAATTTCAGTAATAAAAGGTACTTTTCTTTTTGGGAACAAATAGAGTCTACCCCCCCTCTATTTCTTTACCAATACATTTAATTTTAGAATCGAAAGTGGTGTAAATGTTGATAGCATTTGAATGATATATTTAGAATCGAAAAAAATGGTCTTCCTTTTTTATTTCAACTGGCTGTCATGGGTTTTAATAAAACTTGAGAAGCATCAGCCTTTACAACGAAAGGTTAAGCGCGATCTGGGTGTTTAAAATTATTATGTACACTGGTAAACCACCTTTTTAGGTCTCGCCTAGGCAGCGCGCATGTGCTGCCCTAGGAGATGACCTTTAGAAATTGGCCAGCTCTTTTTCAAGCACTCGTGCTTGTGCTGGCATCCACCTTGCGGGAGGGAGCGAGCAGCAGCATGCGCACTAATTGAAAACAGATGGCCCGCGCGCCGCTGCTCGCTCCCGCAAGGTAGATGCCAGCACAAGCACGAGTGCTTGAAAACAGCTGTTAGCATCTTGTAACAAGGGCTCTCAACTCCTCCCCTAGCTCTGGGATCGCTGCAATAGCCTTAGGGCTTTATCGCGTGATGACGGCTTTCGACTCCTCCCCTAACCCTGGGACTGCTTCAAGTTTCTTAGAGCCTGCCACTCCCCCTTGTAGCAATCTTTTTTTTTCTCTGCTTCAATATTTTGTTTGTGTGCCAAATCCAGAACTCCTGAAAGATTAACGTACGCCAATGGGTTGCCTTTACAATTTATGTAGATGTGACGCCCCACTCCACCGGATGAGTGACATCCAATACCCACGACACTTTGGGTGCTTTCCTTTGTGATACTAGCTAGATGTCTGCCACCCCTGGATGCCCCCCTGAACACGCGACCTTCATTCACCCCAGTATCTGTGAAACCCAGCGTCCTGTATTTTACCGCTCTTATGCCCTCACGGATGCAAGTCTCTCTCCTTCAAGACCCCGTCCAACCTCGCCATGTCCCCGGGCGCTCTTCTGAACGCTGTCCGGCAGCGCAACTGGCTGGGTTCACCCTGCCCTTTCATCCTTTCGGTGCGCCGGTTATAGTTGTCCTGGCCGCAACGACAGGCAGCCCAAAACTAAAAACAAAACAGTCTCTAAACCCGTAATGGGGACTGAGCTGACCTCAGGCCGGAACTGATGTCAAACAACGAGACGGCGTGTGGGGAAGGACTCGGTGTGGCAGAAAAATATCAGCTTAGAACTGCTACGTGAACGAAGCCAATGCGCATGAGACAACCTGCACAGCTGGCGTCTTCATACCAGGTTTCTAATACAATTAGAAACTGTAGTCAGGCATTTTTTTCTATAGAATTAACACCCCTTCAGACATAGAAAACGTTTTTCTTTCCGCCGCCCAGCTTTCTTCCTTTCTTCCTGTTTCGAATTACGGAGACATGTAAAATGCACAGTAAGTGCATTTTAAAGATTGGCTGATTTTATGCTACCTTAAAAAAGAACTGTAGATTTTAGAATGATTACATTGTTCAATTGTATCATAGAGGATTCGATTTCCTAACTGATCTATTTACAAAATATTCAGCCTCCAAATTATCTTAATACTAGTGCGATGGACCTACTTATCAACCATGTCTTCTGAGGCAGTTGAAAATGCTCCATTCTTTGCGTTGTCCAATACTAATTATTTATTTCTGCTAACATTCTTCAGCTGCTTCCAAGTGAATAAAATGACTGTAAAACCCATCATGTTTTGGTTTAGTGGGAGTATGTCCTTTATGTTTGCAATTGGAAATACGTTTCATCTTAAACTTTTTGCTTCCAGTGCATCAGCCATTGTTTTAATATAACAGATTGACTAGGACATATCATTATTATGCTTGTATCTCCGTAGTTCATACAGTTTATTTTCAAATCGTACACTCTTGCCTTCTTGTTGTAATGTTTTAAAGTTGCTCCCCCCTCTGGTTTTCCTCCCTATCTGGTTCAACGTTTCAAGCATCCTCTGGTTTTTGTTCCTCTGTGTAGTGCACATGTGTCTTTCTTATTGTATTATATCAGAATTTGTAAATTCATCATATTAAACACAAAATACTATTACACACTATAAAACAAATACAATCAATAATGCTAACAAAACAACAGTTTAAGCTCGTCCAAACTCCTGGTAATCAAACACAAACAGCTACAAAATGAGTCTTTGGTGGACCTATCAAGAGGAGTACATTAAGATACTGAAGACTCTGCACAGCCTTATTCATATCTCTATAATATTGCAGTGTTCCGGAACTTCTAGTAGAAATGTTTGCTAGTGGGGAGTCTGTTGCATACACCAAATATCTATGATGGACAATATTGTAAGTAAAGAAGGTTTTTACGTAAGGAGGACTTGCCATCTTCTGTCACCATTACAAATATGCAGTTTATGTTGTGTCTTCACTGAGTCCAAAGAAGGGTTTAAAAATTGGACATAGGTAGGTCACTAACCTGCTTTTTCTTGGGTCCTTTATAGATACCGCTTGCAAGGAAGTGGCTCATTTATCTGCCATTACCGTAGCTCAGATTTTTTTTTTTTACATGAATGGCAATTGAATATTACAGACCTGCCTAGCACCTCATCAGTTGATTGTGCATAATACGCTTTAATATTTTCCATCGTGAATGCTTGCTCGCAGGCAAGGTTCACATACAAGTCCCCAAACTTCTAACTCATCTATCTATAAGTATACTGTCTAAAACGCCCTGATTTGGGGTGGGGTGATAAATTCCATTCCATGTGCAAACATGGTACCCTACTTACAAAGTGACTAATAGAAATGTGTGACTGAAATATAAAACCTGCCCAATTATGAATACCGTTCACTCCATTTGTCTTTGAGTTGTGACTATCTTGCATCTCATTGGAGTTTTGACAAAGCTCGACTTCTTATTGTCTGGAATTAAATTGTCAGCTAAAGCATTCACATAGCTGAAAGCAGTCAAAGAGAAATATATCAATATCTTAAGTGCCTCAGATTGGATCACTTTATTGTTGTATCCTGTTATAGCGTACAGCATTATCCTAATTTTTAGTTGTGTGAAAGACTGTGAATTAGAGTCAAACCTAGAGACCAGCACCTAATATAAATAACACTTGATTTCCAATCTATGTGATACTTATTTAATTACACATAAGGACTCTCATTTGCAAGCACAACGCACAAGCGGAAATTAGCACAGGGATTTGGAATGTCAAGTTTTTATTGTTATTGCACCTGTGTCGTTTTACTCTGACAGGTTACAGCAAACATGGCAACCTTTCTCTGGAAGGGGTTGCATATGATGAATGGGGAGGAGATGTTTGCTAAAAAGTCATAACATTAATGTGGTTAAAGCAATCGCATCAGACAAGATTACATTAGTGGCAATCCCATGCAAGATTACTAGCAGTGATAACTTCAATGCGTTAGAGAGGGTTACCATCTGCATTGTAAACGAGCATTGGCATAGCCAATAGGTCTAGCTTTTGGGACCTTATAAGTATTTAGCTATGCAGCACAATATCCTTGGTGCAACAACATCAACTGTTGCATGGCTAAACACTTATAAGGTCCCAAAGGCGAGACCTATTTGCTATGCCAATGCTTGTTAACTTTTGCAAGGCCTCTTCCACTTCAGGAGTCCAGTGGAATGTTACTCCCTTACGCAGAACCTATGGATAGGAGAAGCAAAGATAAAAAAGTTATCAATGAAGCGTCTATAAAAATTAGCAAACCCTAGAAAGCTTTGCACTTTTTTTACTGACTGGGGGGACTTCCATTTAGTAATGACTGTTACCTTTTGAGGGTCCATGCTCAACCCTTGTGAAGTGGGTGCTCACAAAGAAATGGTGATGAGGAGACAAGGATGTGTCTTGATCTATGGTTTTTGAGACTATTAGACCAGAACTTCCCGAAGTGCTTGTCTCAACAGGCCTTGGGCACGCTAGTTTCCCCGAGTCTCCTCTTCTCTTTGGTTTCACAGGATAATTCTGTAGAAAAAGTCCCTGTTTTACCACAATATAAACATTGTTTCTTATGCCTGCATCTTTGATGCTCTTCTTCACTTAAAGGTCCTCTAACACTACCAAATTGCATTTGTTTGGGCTCTTCTGTCAATTTTTCAGGCTCTGTTCTTTTCTCTTTATATATCAATACTTTATTTTCAGGACACCCTTTCTCTCTACAGCTGTCACTTAATTTATGATACCTGTAATGCACCGTTTGCTACCTCTTGTATTTTGTTTGCTCACAATTGTCACTTTTGCCTCATCTAACAACGTTTGCTTTTGTAATTTGTTCACTTGTAATTTTCTCCTCGTGTATCAGTTCTGTTCCTATTGTAAAGCGCTCAGACACCTTCGGGTAAAGTCCGCGCTATATAAAAACGCATAAAATAAAATAAAGTATCAGTTAACTAGTGAAATGAACCAGCCAACGGGCCCAACGTCAGCCAAGAACAGACCAGCGGCCATCAGGAGCCCCATGGGGGGTCGGGTCAATCCTTCGCGCCTTTCCCTTGCACGATGCCTCCTGCATCCTTCACATCCAGTCACCGGCGTCGCCACCTTAACCGGCCGGGTACGCGACAGAACCGGCGGACCTCTGACTAACTACGGCTAACTCTAAAATGAACCTTTCCCCCGCCCACAGTCAAAGGAGTTTGTTGTTGAATGCGGTCCTACGCAACAGCCAATCAGCATTTCGAAGGATGTGCTTCAAAGCTCCAATCCTCGGTCACCTTACATGTTAGGAGGTCCCACTCGCAGACCACTCCGAAGATGTAACCAGCTTGTGGGAGTGTCTGTTGTGCGACCCGGAAGTGCTACAATTACAACAGATGCCATTCATTCAAAGATGATGAACGATTAATGGCATCAGGTTGAATCATGGATGGCTCGTGCAGCGAACAAGTGGTTATCTTAAGAGGTAACGTCCAGGGTTGGAGCTTTTAATAAGATTAAATGCACGACTGTAGTGACCATCTCTCTGTACTAATGGAGCAGGAAGAATTCGACGTGTATTGAATGCGAGCACGAAGCTGTGTACTTTTCATTTGAGCATCCCTGACATGAAGAGTGGAAAAATATTATTAGAGGGTTTGTTCTTTATCCCACGAAAAAGACTTGCTCTTCGGAAAACACTTGACATAAACGCCTCAGTGCCAGCAGTCGAAATTTGGATATTAGGAGATCAACACGTTCTTCTGAAAAGCTACCGAATACCTGAAAAAGACGCTCTACACAAAACAGGTAAAGCAAGATCCATATTTTTCGAAATTACATATCCGGTTATCTTGCAGCTTGTCTCACCCGCCTCCTACAGATCTCAATCAGTTATCAGAACCTTGGTAGAATTCTAAATTACATCTTGCACAATAAAATGTTGCTGCCCATCGACCAGAGTACTATTAAGATGGCAAGAAAAGACTTGACCTTATAGCTACCTTACACGACCCCCGACTCTCCCCACGTTCACCCTCCTTTCAACGATATCTACCCGCCATGAAACTGCTATTTATTCTCATGGGGTAGACTGCTTTGGCTCACTATTCTTTGTAAATGGAAGGATTGGCTGAACTAAAAAAAAATAGCTAGACTGATTGTTTACATCGTTTCTTGAAAAAAAAAGTCTAGTAGAAATAAAAACGTTCGTATGTGTTTCTCACCTCAATGAGCTTTATTTAACAACGCTAGCGAATCACACATTCTTGGGGTTTTCTGAGCATTAAACATTTAATAAGGTATTACATTTTAGGCGCTCCCCTATTGTAATGAAAATGGCCAAAGGGTAGCTTAACCTGTATTGAGTCTCCCTTCAAATAATTAAATCGATTATGTCATCTAAGGCTATTGATTTTAAAAATACAATTACAGAGTCATTGAAGATGTTATTTTAAGTTCGATTAAGCCAGCCCTTAACAACAAGTTCTAAAATTGAAACATTACATCATTCATACCATATAGACCGTATGTGCGACCTCCCCATCCAGTGACGACTAAAATAAACCTCAGACTAAATGTGTGCTTCAAGAGGTCTATACTGATTAAGAAAAGTGTCCAGCAGAAAAAATATTTTATAACGCGAATTTCAGAATCTCTAGCATGGATTCTATCATTGAAAAAACATGGTGTTCCTGGTGTATGTTATGATTTTTTTTTAAACAAATCTTGAAGAGAAAAACCAACGTGGCTTAATTGAAGAATTATTTTCCTCCCTTCTAGGAAGAAGCGGTATGGTTAATGGTCAAGCATCAGTAGTTCTTGACTGTGGGCCAAATTGTTGTTTTTATTTATCATTTTATTAATTCTTATTGGCATTTTATAAATAATAATGTCTCTAAAGTGCCATCAGTGAAGTGTGATTACAGCATTAGGAAAACATAACGATAAGACGTACAACTGTATTGACCTCTTCAGTTTCAAGCTAACGTTTTTCAAGGCTGTTTTTATATTGCCAAATCAGGTTTCCATGTAATATTTAGCATTCTGTCTCTTGCCCATCTCTATTTCAATTCCTCTTTTTATTGCCCCCACACTTCCCCTCCATAAAGGCCAGTTTATTAGGTTCAACCTGAGACAGTCCATGCGCTGTTGCTTGCCAGATATTTTGTTTACATACAATAGGCTCGGAGCCCTCCCATTGCTTACTATTTATTGATTTTATTGTTAATGTTATTGATAGGTGACATTTTGGGTTTGCCATGGGTTGCAGCTGCGACTCCTGTGTTGTCCCTTGCGACCCCTGGCACTGCCTTTGTGACCCCTGGCCTCAGAGGTGGCAATTTTAGTGCCAGGAACACTGTGGCGGCTTGTCCTTATGGATACCGGTTGGTGCTCCACTCTCTTTGATTTGACAATTATTTTATTACACTAATAGTGAATGATGTTGCATTATTCACTACTATTGTAATAAACATTGGAATACAATTAGCTGGAATATGATTTTCCCTGGTAGAACAGGTAAGTAATAAATGCTTTTAAATGTATGTTGCTTGCGTGCTTGCTTGCTGGTGTGTGTTTCCCCAAGATAGAGTATATGCAAGTGTGAATGTGTTTGTATCTGTATGCATGCATGTGGGTGAACGTGATGGCCAAATGGCAAGTGATGCAGCACTTTTTTAAGAGTGCATGTTTTTTTTAGCCTGCCGTGTTCCTGTTTTTCCCCCGGCTTTTACTTTTTCTGCTTGTATCCTCAATCTTTCCCTTTACTTTTCATCCTGTCCCCTTCTACTCTTCGGTGTGGCATATCAACACCACCAGACCATAGATTGTTAGTGTCACTTTTAACAATGATTTCAAAATACATTAATGACTTCGTGCTATTGCTAATAAGTAATCTCTCATTTAGTTTATAACAAAGTACTTTTTTTGGTACGTGTTTCATGATTTATAGGATGTTTTGGGCATGATTAAAAGGTTTAATGCAACAAGCAGGGTGTGTTTTAAAGTGGTTAATGTTTGCAGAATTACGGGTTGGATAGAATTTTCTAGAATGAAAATAACGTTCTATTGTAAAACACTTTTTTTTTTGGTTTGGCCACTCCTATCGTGCTTCTTCCAATATTTTAATGTGTACATTGTAACGAAGATTACCATACCACACTATACAATGACAGGCCAGGCCATACTGTCCCATATAATTACGTACCATATGATAAAATGACCAGCCTTAACGTAACATAACATACTAGACAATGACATATCATACCGTGCTATACAATGGAAAGCCATAACATATATACAATACAAAGACAGGCCATTCCATACCATACAATGACTGTACATACCATTCTAAACAATGTCAAATATAGCATAACCTACTGTACAATGACGAGCTCTATCATACTTTACAATGACAGTCCACACCATATCATACCATGCTATACAATGACTGCCATAGCATACCATACCAATAATAATAATAAGACCTTTCTAGAGCACATGGTTACTCGGGGGCATTCCAGTGATAAATGCAGGGCAGCTCCAAGTTCGAGAGGGGTTAAGGAAACAAAAAGGTCTTTAGATGCTTGCGGAAGGTCAGATAGTTCGGCCCAAGGTGAATCCAGGGGTGTAGGTGATTCCACAGTTTAGCAGCATTATACGTGAAGCGGCGTCCTCCGCTTCGTGATTTCCTTATTTTAGGAACTTTTGCCAGCTGCTATTTGTCAGATCTTAACGACCTAACAGACCGATAAGGCTGAACGATGGATCTGATGATCAGTGGACCTTTACCTTGCAAGGCTTTGTGTGTAATACACAATGCCTGAAATTGGATTCTTTCTTGATTCGGGAGCTAGTGGAGGGAAGCAAGAGCAGGTTTAGCCAAAGTGCGTTTGGGAGTGTTTGTAAGCAGACGTGCAGCACAATTTTGCACGATCTGCAGCTTTTTAATGGTTGAAAGGGGGGCTCCTATGTGTGGAGAATTTGCATAGTCCAGGCGAGACAGAATCAATGCCTGGACCAGAACTCTTCTAGCAGAAAAAGGAGGCAATGGGAGGATCTTTCATAGCATTCTTAAGATCCCGTAACAACATGCTGCCACCTTACGTGCTTGCTCCTTAAAATCAAGATTGTGATCCAACCACACTCTCAAGACTCTTAATTTGGTATTTGGGGGAGGGAAAGGGGTCCAGACAACTAGGCCAAAGGGAGTCTATTCTCAGAGTTGCGTAATTACCCAGGAGCATCAGCACTGTCTTAGCTCCATTAAGTTTCAAACATGAGCTCTCCATCTAACTAGAAACCTTTCTTAGGCATGACGCCTGAGCCTGAGTTGTCCGCTTGGTTAAGTGACACCACCAGCTGAGTGTCGTCAGCATAGGTGATGATCTGGATACCAAAGGGTGTTACTATTTCCGCCAAGGGACTCAGATAAAGGTTAAATAGAGTGGGGCTCAGGGACGATCCCTGAGGAACCCCACACCTCAGAGGCATTGGCTTTGAGGTAAATTCCTCTTCAAAGACTACAAAGGAACAATCCTCTAAAAAAGATTGAAGCCACTTTAGCGCTGAGCCAACAACTCAAGCATCCCTGAGTCTTTGAATTAGCAGCTGGTGGTTAACCGTGTCGAAGGCTGCGCTAAGATCAAGTAAAATAAGTGCAGCGCAACCACCTCCATCTAGAATTTTTCATAGTTCTTCCACCACTGACACAAGTACAGTCTCAGTGCCTTGCTGAGGTCGGAATCCTGTCTGTGTGGGGTGAAGACAGTTATTGTTTTCCAGGAAGGTTGAGATCATGGAATATACGTGCTTCTCAGCCACTTTTCCTATTCCTGGTAGCAGAGAGATCGGGCGGTAATTTATTAGTATCTCGGGATCAAGATTGTTTTTTTAAAAAAGGGCTCTAACCATCGCCTGTTTCCGAAGTGGGGGCACTAATCCCTTTGCTAAGGAAATGTTGATCACTTCTAGGATCACAGGTGCTACTGTCTCAGAGACCAAATTTAAAATACCAGGGGGGGCGGCATCTGTGGGTGCTCCAGATTTCAGTTGACTCAGAATCCCTCGAAGAGAAATCAAGTTCAACAGGGAGATTGCTTCCAGCAGATGTTCACCACAGTAGGTAGAAGAAATAGATGGAGGTGAGGTTTGCTGAGCTGTCGCCAGAGGAAAAGACGTATAAATCATTTGTATTTTGTCATTAAAAAAAAATCAGAAATTAAATTGCAGCGTAAGGGGATATCAGCAGTAACAATGGGGGGCGCGGGAGGAGTTAGCAGTGATTTTGCAATCCTAAAAGTTTCACGAGGGCAATTTGCAGCTGAAGTGATTCTTTTTTCATAGTAGAGGGATTTAGCCGCTTTTATTTCAAGTTTATAGATCATTATTCCATATCTGTATTTCATTTTATTAGCTGCTGTAAGATCTTTTCTCCAGTATCGCTTGCCTCTTATTGGACTGCCTAAGTTCCCGCAATTTGGGCATATACCAAAGATTGTGATTGACTCCCACTTTATTATGAGTGCGTTTCTTTGGCAGAATAATATCGAGTGACGATTCTAACCATCTGTTAAATTGATCATTGGCCGTTACTGGATTGGTGTCCATAGTGGGGATCATGTCTTTTCAAAATAGTCGCCCACGATTTAGTCTGCAGTTTAGCCCACAAGCATACATGTCTAATGCTTCTCTCTGCCGGAATAGAAGCGTCTTGCGCTGTCCATATAAATGGAATTAGAAAATGGTCACACCAAGGTATTGGAATGGGGTCCTTGACCAATAGGCTCGAGAGATTAGAGACAATGGGATCAAGTAGATGGCCTTTACTGGGTGTGGCCCTGCTGACTAATTGTGTGACAGACCATACCATACTATGTAATGGCAGGCTATTCTATACCATACTGTTCAACGGCAGACCTTACCATACTGTAGAGTAACAGGCAAGACCATACCATACTATACAATAACAGACCAGTCCATAAGATACTCTGCAACAACAGACTATACCATACCATGCTACATATTGACAGGCCATACCATGCCACACAATGCCAGGCTATAGCATACTATAGAATGACAGGCGATATTGTCTAGAATACGATGACATCCATACCATACCATACTATACAATGATAGCCATACCGTACTTTACACTAACAGGCCATACTATACTAAATAGTGCCAAGCCATACTATACAATAACATACCATACCATACTAAACAATGGCAGCAGATAACCTACTACACCATACTATACAATGACAGGCCATATCATACCAAATTATACAGTGGCAGACCATACCGTATAATGATGGGCAATAGCATACTATTCAATGACGGCCATACCATACTGTATAATGACAGGCCATACCATTCAATGGCAGGCCATACCATGCAAAAGTTAACATACAATCATAATATATATCGAGATATAATAACCGTTTTGTACCAAAGTTAGACAACATGCCATAAAACATTGACTAGTATAAAGATGTCACGTAGGGAAGACCTAATGACTTTGCCAGTGCTTGTATCTATTGGCGCTCCGTTCTGATAATGAGTACCAGGATAGGGAACTTTATTCTCTTTTGGTTTCCATCATAGCACCTCCTGAAGAGCATGATACACTCCCTCTCCAATGTGTTTATTCCGGAGATATATCCAGGTAATATGAAGGAAGTCTCTGTGTTGGTCTCTGCATTGCTGGCACTCTGGGCACTCGATCCATCCAAAGTGCCCAATTTTCTTTAAAAAAAAAAAAAGGTGTGGTACTGCTATTTAAAGTAAATAGCCCGGAATTGGGTAGCTACAGCTGCTCATCCCTGATCCATCCACCCCTCTTGCCATTTCTGATCCATGAGTGCCCCCACAAATCTTTTCCAAGCCTGTCTAAGTGTATGGAATGTGTCGGAGGTGTTGTAGACGTTTTCCGCAATTAACCTAAAATATGCATTAATACATTAAGAATAGTTGTTCTGCGCTTGGATTGACATATGCGAATTAACATAGCAATAGAAACAAAATCATTATTTTGTGTGTTTTTTCCCAGCTTAGGTTAACTAGGCCTCAGTTAGGCATCAACTCCATATTTGTTTAAACTGCTGCTCAATCATGAAGTTCATTCTGTGGCTATAGTTCTCGCTCACCCCTTATTGCAGCAAGATGTGCACTGTTTATTTTGTATGACAAATTGTTCTCAAAGAACTCTTTATTAGAGGAAGCCTTTTGCTATGTTCCAATGCTCTTCCTGCTAAGACACTATTGCATTTGTTCACAATTGTTTCCTGTTATTTATATAACTACTTTGTTCTGACACCCCCAGATGACATTGGGTCAGAAGGGGTGAGTTATTCCTGTAGTGGGTTAGTGTTAAAATAGCAGCGTTATGTGGGCGTTTAAAAAATAAAATCTGAAACAATTTGTTGTGAACTGCTCACACTTTACGCGCTTTGCAGTTTTTGTGATTTTCTATGTTGAAAATGACAATCTAAGCCCTTGTATTTGGGGGTTGGGCAAGGACTTTACCGATCCTCTAGGGATTCTGCCCGAATTTTTATGGACTTGCTGTATATTTGAGACTTAGTCTTTTTACCTGATTTTTGCTCATTATTGCAGTTTTGTAACTAAGAGCTTTTATGGCAATTGACTTAAATGATTTTTGGTTGATTCAATTCTGCATTGCACTTTAAAATTGTAATAAGAAATGTATCGAAAACCATGAAGGTTTATCTCAAGCTCCCTTTTTGAGTCACTCCTTTACTACTGACTTTATATTTGAAATGCTGTTTGAATCGTGTCTCTAGGGGCACATTACTTCATAGACTTTAAGGTTAACCTGTCCCTGATCCTGCAACCTAGGAGTGCCATGGACATGCAGATTATCTAAGGTACTGAAAGAACTGGTGTTTATACATCCCCTGTTTGGCTTGGATATCTATGAAGAAACACAAATAGTGCCAGACATCACATGTCCCAGTTTAAAAATACATTTGGCATCGCATCTACAACACCCATGTACCGCATGTACATAGGCCAGCATGTTCCCCGTCTATAGAGGGGTTACTTTTGTTGCTCACTTTCATAGACCCCATGACAGCACTGTTACATTTCTTTTTGTTGTAAGGTGGTGTTTTCATAAATATTAAAAAATAAATTAGTTCACGCTCTGTATGGCGATATTAAGCACTGCAAAAGTGTAATTCGGTTTGCATTCCCCTGTGCACTGTTAATAACATCTGGCGTTCACCATTAATAATTGCCTTATTTTTATTCAAGATCAATGCATACGTTCATGATAATGTCAAAATGAAGCTATTAAAATTTGTGCAGAGGCTCAAAAAATGACATTAATATCCGTATGTGCCAATTTGGTCAGATTCCGTGTACAGCAGTAAATCATATCTTAACAGAGATTTTACAGCACTGCATAGTGTAATATGTTGTTATCTACCTAACAGTGGTTTTAAGTCTACTCTGGCCCTGGATCTTTAATCTCAAGGTACCTGAAGAGTAAGCTACACAATTGTGAGGCATCAGAATTACAGTACAAAGAGGCTTTCTTCTATTACAAGAGCACAGCCTGCTTACGGCCGCCAAATATTCACTGACCGTCATGGAGCAACATACCCGATATTTAATGAAAGTACAGGTTTTTTTTGGCTTCCCATGCATTATCTGTAAGTGCAGACAGTGCCTCTGAAGGTTCTGCAAATTGCCTGTCAACTTATATTGATTATTACTTTGAGTTGTTTTGTTGCATGGCTTATTTTTCGGAACCGAGTTTAGGGCTCCTCTTCAGGCAAATGCTGTGACTAGCTACAGGCTTTGCAAGAAAGCTGTTTGACTCCCCAATGAAGTAAGTAGGACTGTCAAAAAGACTGTAACCTTCCAACAAAGTCATTAGGGTTGGCATGTAAGCATATCTTAATCTTCTCATGTAATGGCAGGACTGGAACTTCAGATTGATCATTTAGTTGTAAAGGGAACAGTATATCTCTGTTATTCTCCACATACTCTATCACTGGGACCTCAGGCTTTCCCTGAGATGTCCCAGTACCATTTTGTTAGTCTAATGTTTTATAGCGCGTGAACATGACCCTAGAAGGTATCGGAGCGCTTTACATGAGAGGAAGGCAGGATATAGGAGTGAAAACAAAAACTTGTCACATATATGAACAAAGAACAACAGAATAGTAAGTTTGACCTCTATAGAGAGTCATCAATGTAGTAGTCACAATCAATACATGAATAGTAGGCAGGTATACAGTCAACAAAACAGAATGTGTTATCAGTAAAACATTAGGTGATTATCTTAGAGCAAAAAACTTGCTCATCAGAAGTGTTTTCACTTCTTTTTTGACGGAGGAGGTAGACGAGATTAGGCGGACATCAGCAGCAGAGAGTTCCAAATCTAAGGGCCGACACCTGAGAAGGCTCTATAGCATATTTTCTTTTTGTGGAAAATCTGTGGTTTCAGTAGCAGGGACCTTGCATTTCGTGAGAGTCTACATCCCCCTGATGATTCTAGCTTTTATGCCAAATATCTGGGGGTCTTGAAATCTTTAGTTGTATTCTTGTATTCTTGCCTCATAAGGGAGCGAGTTCAGTACTTTAGAGCCAGGGATTTGTGATTATTTATTTTTGTTCCGGAGACCAGTCTGGCATCAGTGTTAAGGGAGGCCCATAGTGGGGCTAATTTGTATCTAGGTGGGCTGCATAGTGTGGAACTTCCATAGTCCAGCCTGGGCAACACAAGAGCTTGGACCGCCAGATTAAGGTCGTCCTGTGGGAGGAAGGGTTTAAGTTTCCTTAAAATACTCATCAGGTAATTTGCTCTCTTGGTGGCATTACTGATGTGATTCTACATATTCAGGTATTTGTCTAGTGTAATTCCCAAGGATTTAGCAGAGTCCATAACGTGAGGCGAACAGTTGATGGCTGTTAGATGCTTTATACAAAGGTCGATTTTTGGGAGTGTGATTCAGAGTAGTAATGAGGAAGAATTCTGTTTTGACAGTGTTGAGCTTGAGATGGTTGCCAGTGAGCCAGTGTAGAGTGTTATGCAAAGTAGAGTTGACTGAAATGTCTTCTGGGAGGAGGTTTTCAGTGCCTTCCTAATGTACTTCCCCTGGATCCTTAGCACTTAGTAAACCACCCACAAGCGAAGTAGGAAGAATGGGCATATCTATGTCTCCATTGTGACCTCAGTCTCTCTTTAACTTTTTAACTTTTTGATGCCATGCCTGTTCTACTGTTTTACTTACCAGCCTGCAAATCCGAGAGACTGGGTGTGCAGTGTCCAGAGTCTTTACCTGTTCCCCATGTGCAGTACTGGATATGTCCTCTCCGCTTCTCCTACTGTGATTTTATTGCAAATAAATACCAGTTTATGTGCCTTTCCTTAGGCGTCACTTTCTGTGCTAGTCACTCTCCGCCTTGCTCGATTAATGCATCTGCAACCTGGCAACAGCACAGTCCCCACCTGCGTCTAGTCACCTTGTGCAAACCAGTCATAACCGCGCTCACAGAAAAGTTGTTTGGTAAGATGCAATTAATGACTTTTGACCCCAGAGCAATTCTGTTAGAACCCGGGGTCTCTGGTTGGCAGAGGTAAGTACCTTAGACCAAGTAGGGACCCTAGCTTCCAGTCAGGGCGACGGAATAACCCTCTGAGATAACCCCTGCTCACCCTCTAGGTAGCATGGCGCGAGCAGTCTAGGCTAAACAGAGGCAATGTGGATAACCTTTGCACTTAATACAACAATAATCCCCAATCCACCACAAACTGAGACCACACAGGTAAGTATATTTTATAAAAATATATAGCTTTATCTAGTTTCAGCATGTAAATGAAGCAGTTGCATGATAATCACTTCTTTAGAAAACGTAGCATTTTATCTTAAAGGTTGCACTTAATTTTTAGGATGGTTCTCTTAAATAGGAAGTTCTTAGTATCAAAACCAGTCTCAAGTCTCTCAGATCAGGAGTCTAAAAATAATGCCCCTGATTCCTAATCATTCCGCTCTCAAAACGATCATTAAAAGCAGTGCCAAAGCGAAGTTAGTTACAGCCAGCCTTCATAGGCACTTAGCCCCCCCCAAGCGCGACAAGCGCGCCTCACCCGGTATCCTGGGGACTTCTTTTCTGCTGGGTGGGGGCTTCCGCGTGCGCCGGAGGGTCTCAGGCGCCTCGCACCCAGAAGCGCACACTCGCTCCTAGCCCCGGCCGGTCCCCTGGTGCTCTCTCGACAATCCAACGAGCGGCGGGGGATGCAGCACCTCGGGGGACGACAGGCCCGGGGCGGGGAACACACGCGGACTCACTCCCTCGGCGAGGACGGGTCAGCCAGCTGCTCCGGCGATCGGCTCCTCGCTGGGGGGGGTGATCAGGTCGCGATTCCCTCGGCGGCTCCACACTGCGGCCAATCAGGTCGCGGCCCTCTGGTCGAGCCCCTTCAGTGCCCGGGAGTCAGCCAATGGCAGAGCGGCTCCCGGGACAGGTTGGCAATGACGCTCCGCTACTTCGGCCAATCACGGCCCACCACTGCTGCTGATGCTGCGCCGCACGGGCCAATCCCATCACGGCGTTAGTGAGGGGGCTCGGCTCCCTCCACCAATGGGAGCGCGGCGCCTTCGTTCTTTGGCGCTTCAGCTCCCCTTCGCTAGGAAATCCACGGAGGGTGTTTTCTGGCCCCGGGCCGCGTCGGTGATTTGGCGGCAAGGTTCCCTTGTGTCCTGGGATTGCTGCAGAACGTCTCTGTGGCCCCCCTATCAGCAGGGGGGGAAGACTCCTCGTTAAAGGACCACACCACGGTCTCTCCTCGCTCCTGGAATCTGTGCCGATGAGCACAGCGAGCTCCAGACAGCTGGCAATTGGGACCCACGGGTTGGGGCCGCTCCCCACACGATCTTTCAGTAGTTTATGACAAAGCTTCAGGAACCTTTAGCCCTGGGTTCCAAGCAGGAGGCCAGCTCTTCTCAGGCCCTTGGAGATTCAAGTTGCAGACACAGCACACAGCAAAGTCTTGGCAGTTTCAAGCAGGCAGGGTCATAGCACACAGCAAAGTCCCTTTCTCCTCCTCAGCTTCCAGTCAAACAGCAGAACAGGTCAGCCCTTAGAGCACACAGCAAGGCAATCTTCCTTTAGTTCTCTAGCCATCCTCCTTCCAGCCGAGGTTCCTTCTTGGTTGCAGAGTTTCAGAATCTGACTTCTGTAGTCAGGGGTCCTTTCCTTATACCCCCTCAATGTCTTTGAAGTCCTTTGAAGTCTTTGTGCATGGAGGCCCTGGGTCCAGTCTAAACCAGTTCTGGGGGTTGCGGAGCACTGAGGTGTCTCTGGTTTTCTTCTTCCTGTCAGCTTCAGGGCCAGAGGTGTCAGTTGACCACCAGGAGGGAGCTAGCAGGGGGAGGCAGGCCAGCGCAGCCCAGCACTTATCAGGCATTCCTTCCTCCCACCTCCCAGGCAGGCAGATGTGCCCTTTCATCCCCGGGCTGGCTCCGACCCTCTCCTCCGGGGCTCTGCAGCCCCCCTGTCACACCCAAGCATTCCACAAACCCAGGCACACAGAAAGGTTTAGACAAGAGAACAGCCACTTTCTAAAAGTGCTATTCTGCAACACAGGATTTAAAAACACCCTTCACTAAAAGATGTGTCATTAAATTCTGAGTTCAGGGATATCTTTCACTTATGTCCCATCTTGTTCCTATGGGAAGATAGGCTGGTATCACATGGGCCCAGCCTCCTCCATGTTACTCTATGGAGCAAGATAGCCTTACAGCAGTGAGCACATAGAATGGCTGCAGCCCACTACCAGAGCATGTTACCTGCACTTAGTACATGCTCTACCTGATCCATACACTGCACCCTGCCCAGGGGGGTACCTTGAGCCTTCCATAGGGGTGACTGATGTGCACAGACAGGGAAGGGTTAGGCCTAGCCAGTGGGGACACTGGCCAGGCTGACATGGCAGTCACTGACTGCACACAGGCTCTGCGCTGGCAGGCCTGAGTCACCATTTTAAAGCTACTCATGTGGGTGGCGCAATCTGCGCTGCAGGCCCACTAGTAGCATTTGTCATCACCAGCCCTGGCACACACAGTGCACTTTACTAGGGACCTCGTGGTGATACAAATATGCCAATCAATATCACAATTTACAGAGGGAGCACTTACACTCTGACACTGATCAGCAGTGGCAGTGTGTCCAAAGCATCTAAATCAGCAAAAACGAAATCCAGCACAGCATCAAAACACATGAGTCAGAGGCAAAAAGATGGGGGAAGAACCACGCCAAAAGGTGTCGGGTCTAACACGTGTCCCCTCCAGCTGAAAGTGGGGAGAACTACCCAACCTCTTGGGAGTCCTCATCACTAAGGCGGAAGAATCTGGACAGACCGTCAGCATTGGCGTGTTCTTTACCAGGGCGGTGCTCCACCATAAAGTCCATCCCCTGTAGGGAAATGGACCACCTCA